>NC_091810.1:33925000-34550000 GCF_041296235.1 Equus asinus
TTGCCTGCCTAATGGAGGAATACTTTGCAATGGTATATAAACTCTGCTTTTTAAAAGAAACAGATAAAGTATTTAGTGTTTACCAAGGCTATCAAAATGTTTGTGCCACCACTTGGCATTGATTCTATATAGAAGAATTATGGCCTAGCAAATTCCTAGACCACTTGGTATTTCTTTTTTTAACATTACCTTTTTAAACTCAGCTTTGTGGCATAATTTACATACCTTAAAAGTCTTCAGTTTTAAATGTACAAATGATGAGTTTTGACAAATGTATACAGTAAGGTAACCACCACCACAATCATGATATAGAATATTTCCATCACTTCAAAAATTCCCCTTGGGCCCCTCAGCAGACAACTCCCTCTCCCCACTCCTGGTCCCTGGTGATGACTGATCTACTTATTGTCACTATAATTTTGTTTATCCATTCACCAGTTGACGGACATTTGAATTGTGTCCTCCTTTTGGCTATTTTGAATATACTACTATGAACATTCGTGTTCAAGTTTTTGTGTGAACATATGTTTTCATTTCTCCAGGGTAGAGTGAAACTGCTGGGTCATGTGTTAACTCTATGTTTAATCAATTGAGAAAATGCCAGAATGTTTTCCAAAGCATCTGTACTATATTTCATCCCAGCCTGCAGTATATGAGGATTCTAATTTATACACATTCTTTCCTACACTTGTTATTATCTGATTTTTTTAATTCTAGTCATTGTAGTGGGTGTGAAGTGGTATCTTGTGGTTTTGGTTTGCATCTCCCTGATAACTAACGATGTTTAGCAACTTTTCATGTGCTTACTGGCCATTTGTATGCCTTTCTTGGAGAAATGTCTATTTAAATCCTTTGCCCATTTTTAAATTGAGTTGTGTGTCTTTTTATTATTGAGTTGTAGGAGTTTTTATGTATAATAGATACAAGTTCCTTGTGTTAGATTAGATACAAATTTGTAGATACAAATCAGATATAGAATTTGAAAAATTTTTATCCCATTCTGTAGGCTGTTTTTTCACTTTTTTGATGGTGTCCTTTAAAGCACAACATTTTTAATTTTGATGAAGTCCATGTACCTATTTTCCCGGATGTTACTCATGCTTTTGGTGCCATATCCAAGAATCCTTTGCTAACCCCAAGGCGATAAATGTTTACACCTGCTTTATTCTAAGGATTTTTTATTTTTTGCTCTTCTATTCAGGACTTTAATCTATTTTGAGTTACTTTTTGTGTCAAGGAGGTTTAAGGTAAAGGCCCAACTTTGTTGTTTTGTGCAAGGTTATACAGTTGTCCCAGCACTATTTGTTGTAAAGACAGTTCTTTCCCCATTGGATGGTCTTGGCAGCCTTATTGAAATCAATTGGTCAGAGATGTATGGGTTTATTTTGGGGCTCTCAATTCTATTCCATTGACCCAAGTGTCCACCCTTGTGCTTATACCATACTGTCTTCATTACCATTGCTTTATAGTAAATATTGAAATCAGAAAGTGTGAGTCCTCCTACTTTGTTTTTCTTTTTAAAGATTGTTTTGGCTATTCTGGTTTCTGTTCAATTCCATATGAATTTAGAATCAGCTTGTCAATTTCTATAAAAAAGTCAGCTTAGATTCTGATGGGGATTGAATTGAATCTATAGATCAGTTTGGGAAGTATTGCCATCTTAACTATGTTACGTCTTCCCATCCATGTTCATGGATGTGATCAACTATTGTGATCTTTTAAAATTTCTTTCAACAATTTCTTGTAGTTTTCAGAATATACATTTTGCAGGTCTTTTGTTAATTTTTAAATATTTTATTGCTTTTGATGCTATAGTAAATGAAATTTTTCTTAATTACATTTTCATTAGTAATTTGATTCACTAGTTCATTGCAAGTTTATAGAAATATAACTGACTTTTGTGTTTGATCTTGTATCCTGTAACCTTGCTGAACTCATTTATTAGTTCTAATAGTTTGAGTTAATTTCTTAGGATTTTCTATGTACAAGACCATGTCATCTGCAAATAGAGGTGGTTTTACTTCTTTCTTTTCAATCCAGATGCCTTTTATTTCTTTTTCTTGCCTAATTGCCCTTGCTAGGCCCTCTAGTACAATGTTGAATAGGACTTTGTCTGCTTTGTCCTTGTTCTTGGGGAGAAACATTCACTCTTTTACTATTAAGTATGTTAGTTGTGGGTTTTTCATAGATGCCCTTTATCAAGTTGAGGAAATTTCCTTTTATTGCTAGTTTGTTGAGTGTTTTTCACATGAAAGAGTGTTGGATTTTGTCAAATGCTTTTTCTACATTTACTGAGATAATCATATAACTTTAAAAAATTCTATCGAGATGATGTATCGCACTAACTGATTTTCAGATAGTAATCCAAGCTTGTATTATAGGAATAAATCCCATTTGGTTGTGGTGTATGATTCTTTTTATATGTTGCTGGATTCAGCTTGCTAGTATGTTGTTAAAGATTTTTGCATTCATATTCATAAAAGATATTGGATTGTAGTTTTCTTTTCTTGTGATGTCTTTATCTGGTTTTGGTATTAGGATAATACTGGCCTCATAAAATGAGTTGAGATGTGTTTCCTTCTCTGCAGTTTTTTGGAAGAGTGTGTGATGAGTTGATATTCTTCTTTAAATGTTTGGTAGAATTCAGCAATAGTATCATCTGAGTCTGGTCTTTTCTTTGTTGGTAGTCTTTGGTTACTGTTCAATCTCCTCAATTATTATGGATTTATTAAAATTGTCTATTTTGTCTTGAGTCAGTTTTGGTAATTTGTGTCTTTCTAGGAATTTATCAATTTCATCTAAATTATCTAATTTGTTGGCATACAATTTTTCATAGGATTCCTTTATAACCCTTTTTAGTTTTGTAAGGTCAGTGGTAACATCCCCTCTTATTTCTAGCTCTAGTAATTTAAGTCTTTTCTCTCTCTTTTGTTTTTGTTTTTGTTTTTTTTTTGGTCAATGTAGCTAAAGGTTTATACATTTTGTTTATCTTTTCAGAAAACCAAGTTTTGGTTTTATTGATTTTCTCTATTATTTTTCTAATGTCTATTTTATCAATTTCTGTTATAATCTTTATTATTTCCTTCCTTCTGCTTGGTCTAGATTTAGTTTTCTTTTCTTTTTCAAGTGTTTACAGTAGTACATTAGGTTATGGATTTAAGATTGTTCTTCTTTCTTAATATAGGAATTTACAACTATAAGTTTTCCTCTAAGCACTGCTTTAGCACCATCACATAAGTTTTGGTATGTTATGTCTTTATTTTCATTCACCTTAGAGTATTTTTCTGTTTTCCCTTTTGATTTATTCTTTGATCCATTGGTTATTTAGGAGTCTGTTGTTTAATTTCAACATATTTAGGGATTTTCCTGCTATTGATTTCTAATTTCATTTCATTATGGTCAGAAAACATACTGTGTAGTATTTCTATCCTTTTAAATTTATTGAGATTTGCTATATGGCTTAACATGTGTTCTGTACTGGAAATAGCTACTTTTTTGTTTCTGGCTCCTTTCATTTAGCATAATGCTTCAGGATTCATCCATGGTGTTGCATTCATCACTAGTTCCATTTTTAATGCTGAATAATATTCCATTGTATAGGTATGCCACAATTTGCTTATCTATTATCTAGTTGATGGATATTTGGTTTGTACCAAATTATTGAATATTATGAATAAATCTGATATAAGCATTTGCATATAAGACCTTCTGTGGAAATACATTTTTATTTCTCCTGAGAAAATAGCCAGAAGAGGGATTCCAGGATTATAGGATACATGTATATTTAACTTTATAAGATACTGCCAAACTCTTTTACCAAAATGTCTGTATCATTTGCATTCCCACTAGTAAATATATGAGATTACAGTTGCTCAACATCCTTGCCAACACTTGGTGTTGTTAGGCATTTTAATTTAACCATTCTAGTGGATGTTACAGTATCTAATTGTGCTTTTAGTTTGCATTTCTGAAATGAATATGATGTTGATTATTGTTTCATATACTTATTTGCCTTAGAGTATCTTCTTTGATTAAATGTTAAACTCTTTTCCCTGTTTTTTAAATTATATATTTCATATTCTTACCTTTTCAAAAAAAATGTTTTTAGGAAGATTAGCCCTGAGCTAATATCCATGACCATCTTCCTCTACTTTATATGTGGGATGCCTGCTATAGCATGGCTTGATAAGCAATGAGTAGGTCCAAACCTGGGATCCAAACTGGCGAACCCTGGCCTGCTGAAGCAGAGCAAGCAAACTTAACTGCTACGCCACCAGGCCAGCCCCTATATTTTCCATATTCTTATTAATGCATTGTAAGAGTTTGTCTTGTATCCTAGATAAATTATTTTTTATCAGATGTATTTCTAGCAAATATTTTTTCAAGTCTGTGACTTTCTTTTCGTTTTGTTACACTGTCCTGTAATATTTTAATTTTGATGCCATTCGATTTATCAAAATCCTCTTTTATGATTTATGTTCTTTCTCTCCTAGGAAATCTTTGCCTAACCCAAACTTACAAAGGTTTTTATCTTATGTTTTCTTCTAAAAGTTTCTCATTTATTTGTTTTGTGGTATTTTTGTAGATTTCTTAGGATTTTCTACAAAGACAATCATGCCAGCTATGAATAAAGAGAGTTAGTCGTTTCTTCCCAATTTGTATGCTTTTATTATCTTTTTTTTTTTTTTTTTTGCTTTATTGCATTAGCTACAATGAAATACAATATAGTATTAGACAAAAATGGTGAGCGGGACATCTTGAGTTGTTCTTTGTTTTAGAGGAAACAAAATATATATGAATATTAGCTATAGACTATTTTGTAGATGCCTTTTTATCACATTTAGGAAGATCCTTTCTTTCCTATTCCTAATTTACTGAGAGTTTTTATCTTGACTGGGTGTTGAATTTTGTCAAGTGCTTTCTCTGCATCTATTAAGATGACCATATGACTTTTTTAAGTCTATTAATATGATAAATTACACTAATTTTTGAATGCTAAACCAACCTTGCCAACCTATGATGAATCTCACTTGGCCATGATGTTTTATCCTTTTTATAAATGGCTAGATTAAATTCACGAATGTTTTGTTAAGGATTTTTATATCTATGCTCATAAGGGATGTTGGTTTGGAATTACGACTTCTTGTAATGTCTTCGGTTTTAGTATCCAGGGTTGGATGGCCTTATGAAATGTGTTTACTTATTTTCTATTTCTTGACTGAGTTTATCTGGATTAGTATTGTATTTTTCTTTAAATGTTTGGTAGAATTCACTAGTGAAGACTGTGGTTTTCTTTGTGGGAAGATTTTTACCTAGAAATTCAAATTGTTGATTTTTTTCTTGTTTTGAAATTGAAACTAAAATTTCTACTTTTGTAATAGAAAGAACAAAGGTGGATATTTTTTCTTAAATCAAGCAAAGCAACACTTGCTTTGTTTTAAAAGTGAGTTTAAGAGCTGTATTTGAATATCAGTGGATTATAGGACATTACTTTCTCCTCTATACCTTTCATTCTCCACAAGGATAAAGACCCACTTTTTCTTCTAGGAATGCTATTTTAAATCACTCCTTGTGTGGGAGTGATTTTTCCTACAACTGTGTGGATTGCCTATTACTGAAATGTGAGTTCCAGTTTCTATTTACTTGTAATATAGTTTAATTTTCTATGCAGCTAATTTAGGAAATGTGCTCAGTTTAATTGGAACAGAGTATGGCTATATGGTTGAAGGCTTCTTTTAATTTATATATTGAGACCTGCTAAATACTTTTGTGTGTTGTCTTGAGGATTGTTATATCAATCACATTAATTCTGGAGCAAGATCTGGGCTTAGCATCACGCCTTTTCTACTGTATAAAAAGAGAATTTTAGTACTGTTGTTTCTAAAGAACAAACTGATAACAGAATGGTGTTTTCAGTATACATGAGCAGACATGCACACCTTTATATTTATTTTTCTATTTATCTGTCTCAAACATATACTTGCTTCCTGGAAATTATTATCCTGGTCATTGTGGCTTAGAGACCTTGGCAAAAGCAGCCTTTCTGAGAACTGTGAAGCTGAAGTTGTTGCAAGTACATCCATAGGATGCTTGCTCATAAGCGCATCACTGTTAAGACTAGTCTGGATTCTTCTTAGGCTTTATTTTTTTCCAGCTTCACTGAGGGAGAATCAACATATAACATTGTGTGTGTTTAAGGTGTATAGCATTCTGATTTGAAACAGTTATATGTTGCAGTTTGTCACCTCACACTTGTTAGAATGGCTATTATCAAAAAGAAAAGAGATAGTAAGTGTTGGCGAGGATGTGGAGAAAAAAGAAGCTTTGTGCGCTGTTGGTGGGAATGTAAATTGGCACAGCCGCTATGGAAAATAAGATGGATTTTCTTCTTAGACTTAGAAGCTACAGCTGGGAGAAGATACATGGCATGCAATAGTTTTGCATAACTAGATACTCAGACGAAGTGGAGTTAATAGAATGTTCCTGGCTTGTGTGTATTTGCTTCCCCTATAGCTACTGCTAATGTTTCTAAACTCTTCGTGCTGCACCTTCTTCTAGACCTTTATTCATTCCTAACTAACGTCTTTTCCCTCTTTCTTCATCAATTGTTATGAATATTTTTTCCTACTTTTTAATTCACTCCTTCTTCTCATAACAATACCTCTTCAGTAAGAAAATTAAGACAATTTGCCATTAACTTTCTCAACTTGATGTCTTTATATCATTTATCCACATATTCACTTCTTTTTTTTTCCCGTTCAGTGAGGATGATATTTATTGCTCTCCATTGGGTGAGCTTTTTGGCTGTGATTAACAGTGAAGTCTATATTAATAAATCTAGAAGAAAGTGAACTTCTATATTTGTCTTAAAAGAATTAACTGTATCTTTAGAGGTCAGATAAATTAAAAATAGATGAAACTCTGAGGAATGTTTTTGATGGTTGCTACCTAACCTCCACATTTGAGTCTGGTTTGTTGAAATATATTTTACATAGAATAAAATGGATCATTTTTATTGCAAATTTCAATGGATTTTGACAAGCAAATATAGTGCTGCATCCCCCACTATAATCAAGATATAGAACATTTATAGCTTCTATAAATTCCACAATTCATCTTTGTCATCAACCCTTCTCCCCACCACCAGCCACAGAAAATCACTAATCTGTTTTTTGCCTCTATTGTGTGCCTTCATAATAAAGTCATATAACTGGAATCATACAGTTTGTAGCCTTTTGAGTCTGGCTTATTTCACTTACATAATTCATTTCATGGTCATCTATGTTGTTGCATTTATCAGTTCATTCCTTTTTATTGCTGAGTGGTATTTCATTGCATGGATGTACCATAATTTTTTTTATCCATTCATCAACTGAAGGATATTTAGATTAAGTGGATTGTTGGATTATATGGTAAATGTATGTTTAACTTTATAAGAAACCACCAGGCTGCTTTCCAAAGCAGCTGTACCATTTTGCATTCCCACCAGCAACATATGAGAATTGCAATTGCTCTGAGTCCTCACCAGCACTTGGTATTGTCAGATTTTTTTTTAGCCATTCTAATAGATGCATAGTAGTATCTCATTGGAGTTTTAATTTAAATTTCCCTAATGATATATGGTGTTGAGCATTTTTTCATCTGCTTATTTGCCAGCTCAGAACTTGGTCCACTGTCCCATGCTGAATAATAAAATAAATAAGATTATAACTACTTTCAGAGAAGGCTGGACCTGGTCTCATAGATAACAGCTATTTGGGCCACAGTACCTGTTACATATCTGTGTGTTTAAATTAGCCAGAGATCCGTGGATGTGGACCCAACCTCAGCTAAACTTTGTCTAAATGGGCCTTGTCTTAAGCTAAATTCCCCCTAAATACAGTGTTTGAGAGGGGCTTTCATGTAGTCATTTGTTTTTAGAAATTATCCCAAGGAAGAGGATTAGAGGTAAGGGAAAATAAAACAGAGATCCAAGAGTGTTTTTGAGCTGATCAGTTCTGGGGCAACTGTAGCTCAATTCTGCATCAAGATTTGTCTTCCCTGAAGCAGCCATGATGACATTGCCTTTGATTTTCTTCTTGCTTTATTTTTTTTCTTCTTTCCCTTCTTCTCTTCCTCTCTCCATCCTTCCTAAATTCCTTTCATTCTCCCATTGTAACTCATGACAAACACACAATCGAAAGTGAAGAAATACCTACTGTCCAGAAAAGAGAAAGAGGATCTACCTCACCTCACACTATGATTCCCAAGTCTGTGTGCACTTTGAGGACAAAAAATTATGCCTTATTCTTTTTTTTATGGTCAGCTATCTACAGAACCTGGAATATAGTAGTTGCTCAAACATTGTATATTCAATGAAAGAATGAATAAATGAATGAGAATTTAGGTCATTCCCGGAGGAACCCTAGAAGACTAGAAGGTTCTTCCCTTTTTTTTTTTTTTTTGTCTGGATATAGACAATACTATGGAGCTAACTATGCCAAATTTTTTAACACTCCCCGAGGTTCCTGAAAAATCATTCTCGAGATTGTCTCCTTCTTGCTATCGTAGAGGTGCAGACGTTACAGCCAGGTCACCACTTCATGCAAGTGCCTTCTCCAAGGCTCTCCAAAAAACACCTCTTTTTATATCAGAACAGAATCTATGGAAATTTCTGTGTTGCATTTGCATTTGAAGTCTGCCCTATAAGCCAATGTTCCTCTCCCTGTAATTCAGGCTCTAAGACACTGGTTTTTCTCACCCAGGCCTGTGAGCAATGATCTATCGGCTCAAGTTAGTACTATTAAGTTCAATTTATGCGGGTAGGTTTTCAGCATATTTTCCATTTGGAGCTGCATTCTTCTTCCATAGCCTGCATATGAACAACAGCTTTAGTTATAAATGTTTCCCAGTGAACCAGCACTCCAGTTGATAGAAATGAAACTTATTGTATTTCTTACAAAACTCTGACAGGAATCCTACCAATCACCACGACACACGGCTGGGAAACTGCTCTTGGCTTTGCGAGGAGTGTTTTATCACTCCAAAGTGAACTGGCAAGATTTAAAAATGCTCTGATCAGGTAACTTTTTAAAGAGGGTGGGCAGAGTATTGTCAAGTGAATGTATTCTTGACCGGCAGGGAGCAGAGGGACCTGGGCACTCAGTAGAATGTAGAAAGGGTACCATTCTACCTTGAATAATAGCAATTATAGTTATCAATACTGTTTTTAGAAAGGAAAAGGGGGCAGCAAAAAGTGTGTCGTGTATTTTAAACTGTCTTTCAATTCTGTCTTCTTTCTGATATTATACCCTACTTTTTTCTTCCTACTGGCATATGATCATCTTGTTAGTGTCGGATAAATAACTTGAAATAGAAAATTTAATTCCTATATCACTGTTGTTCATGGATAAAATGAAGGTGCCAATTTGCTGGTCTTTTGAACACCAATTCTCTCTCTCTCAAACCCATACACTCCCTCACTCATGCGTACCCACATAAACTACATTGATTACCATTTGTAATATTTGCATAACAACTGACCTCAGAAAGCATTTCCATAAGCCTATTGCATCTCATTTAGTCTCCACCCCACTTCCGTAGGTAATTCTCATACCCATTTTCAGCTGAAGAAGTTGATGCCCAGGGAGTTTCAGTGACTTGAATCCATGTTGTCTTCCATTTGGCTTGGTGTTCTTCTACTACACTTGCGGGGATAATAAAATCGTCTACCTCAAATGGTTATTTTGAGGATTGCATAAGGCAATGCACATGGAGCACTTAGCACAGGGCCTGGGATATAGTACGAGCTGAGAAAACAGCAGCTAAACTTACAAAGGTTCTAGGTGAAATCCATATCATACCAGATGCTTTTGTCTGTCCCTGTCCCCAGCCTACTGAGGGAGATGTGTCTCCATGGGGCACGTTCCTCAGAAGGTCATTCATCTTAATCAGCCTTAAAATAATACTACTTTCCAAAACCACATGCGTGTTGTGCTTTTAACACAGGATTTGTGTGTCAACAACTTTCGCAAAAGAACAAGTTGGCTACCTCTGTTTCCTGGCATAGACATCCACATTAAAAGTATCAACACTGCATGGACTTTTATAAAATTCCCTATGCCTTTTGATTATCATGCTTTAGCATGAAATTCTGATCTTTGAGACTTTTATGTTTGTAGAAGAAAATGATTCATAATACCTGTCTTAAGTCATGTTGCTCAGGAAGCAGACTCTGAAATAGAGATTAGCGTGTAGAAAGTTTATTGGGGAGTGCCCCGAGATCAGTGTCTGCGAGGGGCAAGGGAGGCAGGATTGGGCAGAAAGAGGATGTTGTGGCTGCAGCAGAACCTCAGCCTAAAGCTGGAGTGCCCGTTCAGAGATGGCGTACATGGGCCTTTCTATGTCCTCATCAACCAGGCTCTCCAACTAAAGGCATGTCCTTGAGAGAAACTAAGCTGAGACCCATCAGCCACCAACACTCCCAGCAACTGAGAGTGAGGAATGAGGCGCAGGCCTGAAGGGGGTATCTATGCAACACACCACAGCATCTGCCACAAAACACAATCCACTACAATTCCCTTTTCACATCTGTCCCATGTGCTCATCAGTCCTTGTTGCTTTCTTGACCTCATTGTAGGAGACATGACAGGCAGAATGATGGCTCTTGAATGCTTTTCTTCTGGATTTGTCATAGTGATTTTATTATCATTTCTTTTGTCTCTTTACCTTTAAAGATACTAGGATTGGGAGTTTTAGCACCTAGCTAGACTTTTTTCAACTAATGCTCAACATTGGGTTTAGGGCCGAAGATCCTGACAGGAAACAAATGGCACACTCAAATGGGGTAACCAAGGAGAGTTAATGAAGGGACTATTTAGAATGTATGGGCAAAGTTAAGGGAAACTAACAGTGAGTGATGAAAACCTTGTTTGGGCAACAGTGGAAAGCCATCACTGCCCCTAAGCTTGAAGGGCCAGGAGAGGGAGAGGCTGAGGAAATTGGAGAGAGGATAGTCTGACAAGACCCATGCCCTTTGGAAGAGGAATCCAACCACTAACAATCCAGCAGGAAGAGATCTGAGTAAATAAATGCCCTGGCCTCACTCTTCTGCCACCCTCCGATCTGCTGGTGCCACCCATTGGCTGAACACAACCAGAAGGCAGTGAGTGAGTGAGCCTGTGGATGAAGTCCCTGTGGGTCTGGTTCTTGGGTACATAGAAGGGTAAAGTAGATTTGGAGTAGCAAATTGAAGGTCTCCCTTTGTGGCCTTGTGCCATTTTCAGTGTCATTCAAGTTTTTAACACGCAAGTAAATTGTTGAAGCCTTTTACATGGGGTCAACTCTAGTGCACATCATCCTCAATTGCTTCCATACTTGCCTCCCACAAACCCTTTTCCACCAGTAATCAGAATGTTATTTTTAAAACAAATTCTCCTGCTATATACTTGCTGGGAAAGTCCTCAATATCTACCCACTGCTCTTAAAGACAAAGGGCAATCATTTTAATATGACCCATAAGATTCTTGGTCTGATCCTGTGTAGCCCTGCCCCAGCGTCATTGTATCTTAGCCATCATCTTGTGCACATCTTTCAAGTCTTTGAACAATCGATCCTCCCCTCCCCTCCCCTCCTATTGTTCCCTCCCTCTAGAACACACGGGGCATAGTTGACCTCTCCTTGTCTTTCACATCTCAGCCCAGAGTTCAACTCCTTCAGAGAAACTGTCTCTTACTCTTTCTCTACCCTCAGAATACTTCAGGACCCCCTAGCAAATACTCTCATAGCACCCTCTACATTTTTCAACATGGCCCTCTTTTAAATTTGCCATTTCATAGAACCGTTTACTGTCCATATCCCCTAAGACTGTACGTTCTAGGACGGCAGAATCTAGCATAATGTCTTCTGGCACATCGTACTTACTCGGCAAATATTTATTGAATGAATATCTGGATGAATGAGTGAATTGGACTGAGTGGAAAACTTAACAAAATAGATAGTTCGCACCAGCTTAAAGGGGCAGCTACAGGGACTTAAGGAGTCTCTGCAGATCGCAGGCTCAGTGTGGCTAAGAGGTGACATGAGACTAGCATTGCTGGAACTTTCCATGTTTTAACTGAAATCAAAGACAACCTTTGTCTAATGTAAAATCTCTTGATTTTCAAATGTTAGTCACTAATTCCAATTTGTTTAAAAATACTATGCAGTCCAAAGAAAATAATATGTAGGCTGAATTCAACCCAGGGGCTGCCTGTTTTAATTCCTGGTAGAGTCAGCTTCAAAGAAGGTAAAATTTCACATCAGAGGCTCTCTGTTTAGCATGTAGACCCAAGACATTTATTTCTAATGTCATTATTAATGTCTTGGTTTAACTCAAATTTAATCAATTCATCGTCCACCCTAGTTTTCACTTAATCATAATAAATCAGGATATTTTAAAGGAACAATTAGGCAGAGGAAAAGATCTATGGAGTAGTCAAACACTCCTACTAAAAATATGAATTTATAAACACGAGCTCATCTGGCCTTTTTAATGATTACTTAGAGAAAATGCATTAATTAAAATGAGTAGTGTTGTTTTCTTAATGGGAAATTATTTTTTCATGGACATAAAACATTGCTTGAAGACAAGTTGCACCGGAAAAAAATGTGTTTCTGTTTCTGTGGAATTCATCAGTCATTTCAGCCCCTGTTCCTATTATGACTGCTAATTACGTATGCAGTTACTAAAAAGCTATGTAGAACAAGTGCTGAAGACAATAAATGGAAGGGAAATCAGGGGGTGATTACGCTGTGGAACAGATAAGGCCGCCATGGAAACTATATGAACAGTATATAGCATGCTTTCAGAAACATTGCATAGATTTTTGAATACCCTCGTGAAAAGGGGTGGATTTGGCTCTGTGCTCAATCCAGTGAGTGTTCTCTTGGGAATGAGAATATCCTCACCAGTCTAAATCATAATTTTATGAAGAGAGGTGTAGATCTCATGCCTCTTTTGGCTTTAGTTTTTACAAAAGCTGTGTATTATTTCTCCCCTTTTTGCCGTTGCTTAGAATGAAAAAACATATCTAAACTACTGATGTCAAATGCTATCAACATCAAATGCCTTTCATCCAGGGTTAGATTTCCTGACATCTTTCAAGCTCCTCCCCTGGGAAAACCCGTGTGTCATAAAGAGATCATGTATCATGAGGGATAATTTTACCAACCATCTTTGCTGTTATTCAGGCTCTAAACATGAAGCTGCGTAGTAATTAGATCATCGCCAAATTGAAGACATTGTGACTGTACTGGAATCATTTATAAACCCTCATTCCATTCTGCCAAATATGAAGTTTCACCCTTAAGCTGAAAGTGAACTCTAGCCTTTTAAACTTGGGAGCAAATTTTGAGAGGAAAATATATTTTCCCCTTCAAATGGAGTATATCACTACAAAGAGAACTTTTATAAGCAGACTTGACTTCATATTGTCCTGGTCAAGCTTCATATACATGACAGTTCATGTATTTTTTTGATGTCAGAGTTTTTAACTAGGACAAGTGCTTTCTAGATATTTTCTTATCAAAACATATGTAGAATAAATATTCAAGATACCAGAGGATGTCTGTGGTCTGGGGGCCCCCAACCAGCAGCCCTGGAGTTTGTAGGGACTAATATCACTGCATATTTTTAATCCCTTCAGGGCACACTGGTTAGGAAGTTCTGGCTAGGACCACCCCCCTCTATTAACATTGAGTTTATAGATCAATTTCACATAGCAAAGAGCAAAGAAGAAAATATTTTTAATCTGTTAATTATTTCCAATAAGTATCTTTTCTATTAGCTTTCCAAAGATATTATATTAAATGATTATTAGTAGCTATATTAAAACATTATTCTTGGGGCCACCAGTGGCGTAGTGGTTAAGTTAAGTGCACTCCACTTCTGTGCCTGGGGTTCACAGGTTCGGATCCTGGGCGTGGACCTGCACTACTCATCAAGCCATGCTGTGGTGGTGATCCACATACAAAGGAGAGGAAGGTTGGCACAGATATTAGCTCAGAACCATCTTCATCACCAAAAAACAAAAGATTATTCTCATTATCATCCCTGAGACTGATATTTTCTATGTGAGTAGAACTATTTTTAGGTAAATATTTATTTCATGTTGAGTATAGAAGTCTCAGGGACCCCTTCAAGATGTAAAGTATAATCCCAAACTATTTGGTGTTTGTCACTTCGTGTAAATTCCCATTTGGTAAGTGGATAGGTTTTCTCTTTTTAGATAAATAAATCTATGACATTCAGGGTGACAAATAAAAATGGCAAGCAATAGGATATATTGGAGTATATGAGGAAGCCATTTGGTATAAACCTAATTCGGCCTGACTTTGTTTTTTCCGAAAGGGCCTGACTGTGGCTATTGAGCACGCATTGTATATCTGCTTAGACATTTCCTATGGCCAGAACAAAGGCCCTTGAGATAAAGGTGCAACTTCCCTCCACATTAGCATTTCCTTAGGGATAAGCATTTTTCCTTAAGCTAGGAACTGATTGCTGCACTCACTTTTGACCACCCAGCTCACCTGTCACCACTCAGCTGGAGACAACAGACTGCCACCCTGCTGTGTTCACTGAGACAGAAGACCTACCTGCTGTGTTCATCAATCGCTGTGCAGACAGAGCAGTCTCACCACTATTGTAAAAGGGACATTTCAATCCTATGTGAAACATCCTCTCTGGGGGTATATAACCACTCTGTGCACCCCACTTCTTTGGTGCCCTTTCTTCCTTCGGGAAGAAAGGCCCCAGGTTATAATCCTCAGATTTAAGCTCAGAATAAACTCACCCAAATTTTCATTTATAGATTGGTTATGGATTATTTTCGTTGACAAGAGTTAGGTAAATAACGGGTGCTTAAGAGTCAATATTTTTGAATTTTATGTTAATCCATAAACTATTCACTGAAAATGAGTAAGGAACATGAAATGAAGAAAAGAATACCTAGCCTAAACCTCTCTTATTAACTCTCTTATTCATGATTCACTATTAAGGAAAGCCCCAGATTGGTTTGTTTCATACTTTACCTGAATCTTCTGCCACAAGTTGTTAGAGGAACCACAAACTCACAGGAAACCATAAAACCTTCAGGAATTTCCACTGCTATGTCTCACTAAAAATATGTATTTTTTCAATATAAAAACATATGGTAGTGTACTTTATCCACCAATAAAGAGACAAATTAAACAATACCAAGAACTAGAATAAGTGAACATAAGGGTAAAGTACCATCTATCTTTTATTACATAAAATAATTGCCCTAATGAGAAAAAGCTAACACTGGAAATGAAATAATTTAACCAGAGCTAATTACGGCAAAGTTGATTTGGTATGCTACAGTATGGTCTCAAATCTACTAAAAGGTATTAGTTTCTATATCCTCCTCAGTAAAGTACTAAATTGTCTCAAATCAGTAGTTTTTAGTAGCTAAGTGCATTTTCTCAATAGGTTGTCCAATACTCTTCCAAAAAGATTGTTCCCGTTCTCTGCTCCCTCTCCATTGTCGACGTGGTGACAGATGGGATTGAATGGCATCCCCCTGACTTTCCATCTCTGGAAGTTTCATTTCCTTTAACATCGGTTCCCTGGGCTATTGTTTCTTCCCACTGCCCTCCTCCCTTTCACTCTGGAACACATTATCTCATGAAGTATGTTGGCTTCGGTATATCTTCTAAGAAGGTAGAGGTTCTGTGGTCTATTGCCTTTTTTGTAATCACCAGTCCACCTTCTTTTCCCATCCCTATTTGTTCTGTGTCCTCCTATTCCACAGGAAGATATTGGCATTAATATCAGTCATAGGTTTGAGATGCTTCCTCTATCTCAAAGCTCGAGGTAATTGCAGATGCGATACCATCTGAATACTAAAGATGTAGCCATGCTGCTTCCAAAGGCGATTCCTTTGAAATCACCTTCCATGTGAGCTCAAGGTAGCGGGAAATAAAAAGGATCTTCTAATTGTGTCCTATAGTAGGTGATTAAAAATAATATTACAGTGTTAATGCTGGAGAACGCATGCACCCAATTACTCAGCTGAAATTTGTGAGGAGGTAGGAATACAAAAGCAATCGTGTGCCACCTTCTTCACCTACTTTTTCAGCCTTTTCTGTATTAAGAGGTGAATATGGGATGGATCTTAAGTACCAGAAACCATGGCAGAAGCTGGAGAGGAGAAACTGGAAGATGGGAAAGTTATTCAATAGTTTCTGCCTGACAATCATGATTAACTTTCCAAGTAAATTCATCAGAGGGTAGCCTGAAACCCTGAGCCCAGGTTTCTTTATATTCTGATTATAAGGACACTGGCTAAAAGCCATCACCAGTATTTCATATGCACTAGCTTTTGTTCAAATTGTGACTTTCCACTTACTCAAATTGGTAATACTCATCTGAAGATTTCATAGGATTCAAGAATTGATTCTCAACCTTCTCTCAGCACCCACCTAGCCAACCTATCTTATTTGTACATGGATACTAATAAACAAACCACCTAGGATGAATATTTTCCATTGGCCCCTACAGATCCCCTATGTACCTTTTTTTCACCTGGTTTTCTGTCCCAAGAGGCTGATCTGAGCTTCCTTGTCCTTTGGCTTACTTTTGAGTGTAACCATTAGGAGCTCTAAGAGGAAATTGGAGAGGGAGAAGAAAGAGAGGTCTGGATATTTATTATTCCTCCCTCTGAGGTTTCCTTGGCCTACATTTTCTCTAAGTTACTTTCAAAGTAGACTTTTCATGACTCTTTCCTTCCATGTAGTGGTAACTGCTCTTTCCATCCTTGCAGACCTGGGTATGGTTACAGCCATGCTGCCATAAGCACTTTATTCTTGCAATATCACTTTTTTAAGTAGTTTTCTATAAATAGTTTTCTGTAAATAGTTTTGCAAAATGAACTCTTCTCTATCTTAATTTGAGTATGCTCTATGTTTCCTGTCAGAACTGATTGACACACCAACTCACCAATCATAGACTTGTGCTTATTATTGGGTGTTGTATATGGCTTAGATTTAATATCATTAAAAATAGTCATCTTAGTAATGTAGATTTTGTAAAAGGTTAGCATAGTTTTGTCACTTTGAGAATAATTTAATAACAGGCCAACCATAAAATACTCGACTAACCTTAACTGAGAGATAAGGAAAAGCTTGAAGGAATTTGAGAACAAAAAACAAGACTTCCAAAAACTTCGTAATTGGCTCCTAATTTTGGCAAGAATCTTGAGGCAAAGGCTGGGTTTGGATCTCTCCAAAAAGATTAACATTTCTTATTATAAGACATCATAGTGAAATGACTTTAACCACAGCAGAAGGGGAATTTAGAGCAAGGGAAGTGGGTACCTAATGAGATCATAGAAGAATCATAAATCCCACTCAAATCTGGCCAGTGTGGATTTGAGCAACAGCGTTTTGGAAAATTTTCTAAATGGGAACTTCTGCTTCTAGAAAGATGAAAATAGATGTATCTTTCCCTGTTCTTCCCAATAAGTACAGCTAAACATCCTGCATATTACAGGTTAAACAAATATAAGAAGACTCTGAAAGATGAAGAAAAGAAGGAAAACCAGCTAGGGACCTTGGAACCCATGAATGACATAGTGATGAGTTCCAAGAGTTTTCTTTTTAGCTTCATATATCCCAGATTTGGAGATGAAGAAGCTAGCAACCCAGATATGCCAATGCGTGAAACAACACAAGCCCCAGAAAAGCCTGCTCTCTCTAGTTGAAGGACTAGGAAAGGGGAAGCTGTACAAGACAAAAATACTTTTAGAAAATAACTGCTCTATGTTAGCCACACATCACAGAGAAACTGCATCCTCACCTTCATTTGGTGATAAAGAGATGCCCCTCCCTTTCCCCTTGGGGTAGTGAGGAGGCCCTCAAGGCCAAGTGTCAACAGAAGGCTAGTCAAGAGCCTGAACTTCTACCCCTACCTGGTGGTATTGATGTGGCATCCCCTTCTCCTAGCAGAGCAGTGCCATAAGAGGCCTACCAAAACAGAAGACATAAATAAGATACAGTCCTCATAATATAATATCCAAAATGTCAAGGTTTCAATTAAAAAAATGGCGTCATATCAGGAACCAGGAAGATCCCAACTTCAATGAGAAAAGACAATAGACACCAACACCAAGATGACAAAGATGTGAAAATTATCTGACAGATTTTAAAGCAGCCATTATAAAAATGCTTCATTAAGCACTTAGGAACTCACCTGGAAGATATGAAAAAATAGAAAGTCTTAGCAAAGAAATAGAGGATATAAAGAAGAACAAAATGGAAATTCTAGAACAGAAATATAAAACTAAGTGAAGAGGCTCAACAACAGAATGGAGAGGACAGAGAAAGGAATCAGTGAACTTGAAGATAGAGTAATAGGAACACCCAATTTGAACAACACAGAGAGGGAATTTTTATCTATATCTATATAACTCAGGGATCTGGGGGACTATTAAAAAAAAAGATCTAACAGTCATGTCAATGGAATCCAAGATGAGAGGTGAAAGAGAATGGGAGGGGGGAATATTCAGAGAAGTAGTAGCTGAAAAGTTCCCAAATTTGGTAAAAGATATTCACCTACAGTCAAGAAGATGAGCAAATCCCAAACAGGATAAACCCAAAGATATCCAAGTCAAAATACATCATAACTTCAGAAAACTAAAGACAAATTAAAAATTTGAAGACAGTAAATAAAAAGATACATTAACTTAAGAAGAAAATTTCAAATGACAGCAGATTTCTCATCAGAAATCATGGAAGCCAGAAGGAAGTGGCACACATTTATCAAGTGCTGAAAGAAATGTCAATCCAGAATTCTATATCTCATATCCAATTAAAATATCCTTCAAAAATGAAGAGGAAATCAAGACATTCTCAAATAAAGGAAAACTAAGAGAATTTGTTGCCAGCAGACCTACCCTAATAGAATGGCTAAAGGAAATTCTCTAAACAGATAGGGAAGGATAAAAGCAGGAATCTTGGAATATCAAAAAGGAAAAGAGAACAATGGAAAGAGAAAAACATAATAGATTTTCCTTCTCTTCTTGCATTTTCTAAATTATGCTTGACAGTTGAAGGAAAAATTATAACCGTATCTAATGTGGATCCCAAAGTGTATAGAGGACAGACATATTTAAGACAATTATATTCTAAATGGGGGAGGGTGATGAGATGTCAAGGGAAGTCAGATTTCTACACTTTATTCGAACTGGTAAAATGATGACACCAGTAGACTGATAAGTTATGTAATAACTTATGTACAATGTACTATCTAGAACAACCACTAAAAGAGCTATACATATAAAGAGGGACACTAAAAAACAGTGTAGATAAATCAAAATGGAATTCTAAAAAATTTTCAAGTAACTCATAGGTGTACAGGAAAAAGAAAACAGAGAAATAATTTTTTAAAAAAAGAAAGAAAAATTGCAGGAAACAAAACATGAAATGGCAGGCTTAAGCAGCAATGTATCAATAATTACATTAAATTTAAATGGTCTAAGTACACCAATTAAAACACAGAGATTGGCAGAGTAGATTAAAAAACATGACCTGACTATATTCTGTTTACAAAAACACTCACTTTAATTATTATGGTACAGGTAAGTTGGAAGTAAAAGGATGAATAGAGATTTACCATGCAAACATTAATCATACCATACACAAATTACCTCAAAATGGATCTTCATCCTAAATGAAAGGAATAAAACTATTTAAAATTCTCAGGAGGCAACATAAGAGTAAGTCTTTGAGGGGCTGGCCCCGTGGCCGCGTGGTTAAGTTCGCCCGCTCCGCTGCAGGCGGCCCAGTGTTTCGTCGGTTCGAATCCTGGGCGCGGACATGGCACTGCTCGTCAGACCACGCTGAGGCGGCGTCCCACATGCCACAACTGGAGGAACCCACAACGAAGAATACACAACTATGTACCGGGGGGCTTTGGGGAGAAAAAGGAAAAAATAAAATCTTTAAAAAAAAAAAAAAAAAGAGTAAGTCTTTGAGACCTAGGCAACGGTTTCTTAAGTATGACACCAAAAGCAAAAGCAATAAAAGAAAAAGTAGATAAGTTGGGTTTCATCAAAATTTAAAACATTTTTGCTTCAAAGGATACCATCAAGAAAGAGAAAAGACAATCCACGGAATGGGAGAAATATTTGCAAATCATGTATATGATAAGGGACTTTTATCCAGAATACATAAAGGACTCTTACAACCCAACAAATAGCCCAATTTAAAAATTGGCAAAGGGTTTGAATAAACATTTCTCCAAACAAGATATGCCATTTGCCAATAAACACACAGAAAGATATTGAACATTATTACTCATGAGAAAAATGCAAATCAAATCCAAAATGAGATACTATTTCACACTCACTAGGGTAGCCAAATCAAAAAGATAGACAATAACAAGTTTTAGTGAGGATGTGGAATATGAGAATTCTCACCCATGACTGGTGAGATTGTACAATGGTAAAGCCACTTTGGAAAACAGTTTGGCAGTTCCTCAAAATGTTAAACATAGAATTGCCATATGCCCAGTAATTCCAAACCTAGGTATACCCGAGAGAAACAAATACGTAAGTCTACAGAAAAACTTATACATTGATGTTCATAGTAGCATTATTCATAATAGCCCAAAAGGTCAAACCATGCAAATGTCCAGCAACTGATGAATGTACAAATAAAATGTGGTGGATCTATATAATAGAATATAATTTAGCCATAAAAAGTAATGAAATACTGATGCATGCTACTACATGGAGGAACTTTGAAAACATTGTGCTAAGTGAAAGAAGTGGTCACAAAAGACCACAGATTGTGAGATTCCATTTATGTGAAATATCCAGACTAGGCAAATCCATAGAGTCAGAAAGTAGGTCGTTGTTGCCAGGGGCTAGATGGAGGAAAAAATGGTATTGAGACTTGTTTTGGTGACAAAAATGTACAAAATTAGATATTAATGATGGTTGTACAACTCTATGATTATATGAAAAACCACTGAATTGTTCACTTTAAAAGAAGGAATTTTACGGTATCTGAATTAAATACAAATAAAGCTGTTATTTATAAAGTAAAAAGAAACACAAAGAAGGAGTGGTTACATTAATATCAGATAAAGTAGACTTTGGACCAAAGAAAATTACCCAGGCCAGAGAGGGGCAATACATATGATAAAAGTGTCAATCCAACAAGAACACATAGTTATCCTGAATGGCTGTGCACCAAACAATACAGTCACAAAATACATGAAGCAAAAACTGATAGAACTGAAAGGAGAAATAGGCAAAATCACAATTATATAGTTGGAGACTTCCATATCTCTCTCTCAGTTATTGATAGAACAACTGTACAGAAATTGGCAAGGATATATCATCAATACCATCAACCAAAAGGATCTAATCAAGGCATATAAAACGCTCCTCCCAACTACAGCAGAATACACATTCTGTTGAAGCATTCACAGATCATATACCAACATAGACCATAACTTGGACCATAAAATAAACCTCAACAAATTTAAAAGAATTGAAATCATACAGAGTGTGTTCTCAAGCTGGAAATGAAAAACACAAAGAAAACAGGAAAATCTCCAAACACTTGGAAACTAAATAATGCATTTCTAAATAACTCATGGGATTAGAAAAGATGAAAAGCCTCAAATCAATTATCTAGTCTTCCACATTAGGAAACTAGACAAACAAGAGTAAAGTAAACCCAAAGAGAACACAAGGAAGGAAAAAATAAATGTAAGCACAGAAATTAATAATATTGAAAACAATAGATAAAATCAATGAAAAAACTAAAATGTCCTTTAGCAGGTAAATGGTTAAACAAAATGTTATGCAACCATATCACAGAATATCACTCAGCAATGAAAAGGAATGGACTATTGATAAATGTAACACGTTGGCTAGAACTCAAGGACATTATGCTGAGTGGAAAGGTTCATCTCAACAGGTCACATATTGTATGATTCCATTTAGATAAGGTTCTCGAAATGGCAAAATTATAGAGATGGAAAACAGGTTAGTGTTTGCCAGGTGTTAGGGATGGTGGAAGGTGTGGATTATAAAGGGGTAGCAGAAGGGAGTCCTTTATGGTGATGGAATGGTTCTGTTTCCTGACTGTGATAGTGATTACACGAATCTACACATGTGATAAAATGGCATTGAACTATATATACACATTTTACCAATGTTGGTTTTGTTCTTTGATGTTATGTTATAATTATATAAGACATAACCGTTGGGGAAATTGGGTGTAGGGACCTCTCTGTACTATCTTTGCAACTTCCTGTGAATTCTATAATTATTTCAAAATAAATAGTTTTAAGGAAAATTTGCGAGATGATTTCTTTTTATCCTTCTAGGGCCATGCATATTTATTATTTACAAGTGCCCACTTATGAATACTTCGGTCTGAATACTTATTCAAAAGCAAACGAAACATCAGAAAACCTGTTTTTAAGTTTTGGCTTACCCACATTACACCTTTGTGACTTTGGAAAAGGAAATTAACCCCTATGAGGCTCTCAACGATATTTAAAGGAGTCTCATTGGGTAGACTTTGTGTTCTCTAACGTGTTATGCATGCAGTTAAGGAGGTCTAGCCTGCTTATGCCCACAGAGTGCTTGGCGAGACCAAGTGATACATTACCATGATTTGCACATAGGAAGTGCTCAGGAACTACTTGCTGAATTTCATTGGGTTGAATCATAGATAAAGATCATGTGTATACTAGTAAGAGGTGTACAATATGAGGTATTACCGTGGCTATGTTTGTGGTATATAATGAATCCAAACAGAATAAGTCTTGCCAAGGCAGAGTTTAATAAAAAAATGCTGCCTTTGTAGAACATCAAAACCATGAGAGAATTTTACATATGGAAGGATAGTCTATGTAGCCCAACTGGCTACTTTCAACGAGGATATATATATAGTGGATGTTGTTGATGCCAAGATCGTCTTTACTGGGAAGGTTCACTCATCTCCCATCTGCAATGAGTGTTGTTGCTAATGGCTGACATTTACCTTCTTCACCAGAGAATTCTCAGCAGAGAAGGTTATTTTCACTTGGAATGCTATTCCTAGCTCTGGGAGCTGCCCACAGTAAAGGCCTAACACTGGGTACAAAAGGCTGGCCCCCTTGCTTCAAAGAGGAACCACCTTTGTGGCTCAATTTGTGCTTTAGAGCTCCTCTTGGGGTCAGGCTAGAGCTGGGTTCCATTTGAGACCACGGCCTTGCTTAGCTTTTCCCCCTGCCCTGTGCTGCCCGGCTGCTCCCTGGCTCCATTTCTCCATGAGTCTTCTCAATCAATCACATGTTCCGAAATCCCTGTCTCAGAATCTGCTCGATTCAAGTTCCTACAGGGGCCAGCAAAGTGGACTGGACTGCGTACATACGTGTTTACAATGAGGCTTTAGTATTTCACTTTTCCTCTTTTTTCTTAGCAGCTGCTGAAAATCTTTGGAGAGGAGTTTAAAACTTCTCCTTAAGTGTCTGTCGTTCTTGTCCACCCTGGGATGTGCTAGGGTGTCCAATTGCTCCAAACAGGGAACTCGTTACTTCACCAGAAGAACTTTAGCTTCAGATGCAGATTGGCTTTTAAAGAGGGGGATTTTCCCCGTGATATTTAAAGGAAGGTGCTTTACTGGCTCCTCTGCAGAAGGGTTTCTCCTTCAGATTGGCTGGTCCTGTAGCTTTCTGTCTCTCACCTATACATGTTTTTTATCTATTTCGCCTGAGCTGCAGATATAGGATGACTTTCAAACCCCATTCCTTTGGAGGGACAAGCTGATTAAGACCAAGCAGTAAGGATCTTTCTGATTCTAGAAACACAGACTTGGTGATGTCCTTCTCCCATTTGCTCTAAAAGCCCAGAATTGTGCAGTACTATTCTATAACTATTACATTGGTTATGGCAAAATATATTCGCATGCACATATGGACCCATAAGTTCATGGGCTCGCGTGTGTGTCTGCATAACTGTGTCAAAGCCAGGGAAGTAGATCAGTGGATGAACCATAGAGGTTCTACCAATGCCTCTGTGCCCAGCTGTGCTACACTACATCTGAGTGGTCAGTATTTCTTCAATGAGGGGTGGGCAATGTTTTCTAGGGGGATGATCCCTTCTGACCCTTCAATCCCTGCATGACTCTGCTGATACTGCTTTTTTCACTGTTCATGGACTGATGGCCATTTATGAAAGTTGCTGGGAGTCAGAGGAAATCACCATTACCTAATTAGAAAAATTATCAGGGCATATAATTAACCAGGATCAAATCGAGGCTTTAGCAATGGAGGAACCAACAGACACCATCCTAGCCCTTTTTTTTGGTGAGGAAGATTGGCCCGGAGCTAACATCTGTGCCTATCTTCCTCTATTTCGTATGTGGGACACTGCCACAGTATGGCTTGATGAGTGGTGTGTATGTCTGTGCCTGAGATCCTAACCCACAAACCCTGAGCCACTGAACCGGAGCATGCAAACTTAACCACTATGCCACTGAGGCCCTCTTTGGGCCTGTTTAAAGTCTCTAAACATTTTAAAATAGAAATAAATTCTGCCTTAAAAAAAAAAAATCAGAGGTCAGAATCTCTCCAGTGCCTTAACCTTGACTGGATAGACAGATATATTTGACTGGATGAATTAGATTTGACAGTATCTGTCTCTGGTTTATAGGAAAGTATGTTCCATTCACTTATATTCTAGCCATGTTTATAAAGCTTGTCATTAAATTAACCCTAACTGCAGAAATTACTATACTCATAACCCTTGTCATTAGACATATTTCTTCAAAATCAACCATTTTGTATTTAAAATTTACATGAAATTTGCATTATAACCCTTAATATGTCCATGTTTGCTATGCTTTTAAGTTTCAAGTTACATGGAATAAAATTTTTGCCTTTGTCAATTATACTGGTTTATTAAGTATAGTGGCAGTTTGTTCGCTAACTACTTTTTTACTTGCCTTCGAATTTTTCTTTGAACAACGAATAATAAGAAGAAAATGGTACTCCAAGTTAAATAGAAGGACACTGCAAAATGTTTGCCCCACTTAAAACATACGTGTCCACAAAATCTTTTTTCCTTATATATTGTTATAAAATAGTTTCTTCAGCTCCCTTATTGTAGCTTGATTTGTAAGAGATTTTAATAATGTCAGCCAAGAACTTTTTTGCTTTTTACAAGACTGTTGTCCTTGTTCTGTACAGTGAATACACACAAGTGGATATAATCAGCCTACATGTTCTTTGGCAATAAATGTGACATTTGGGGATGTGTTAACAACTCTAGTATCTTCTTGTTACTTAAGTGGCCCAAAAGAGATAGCAAAGCTTCCAAAAGAATCTAGCTCACTTCCAAAGAAAAATATGGCTCACTCACTCACAGATAAAAAAATAGATACTTTGAGTCAGCTTTATGATTGCAATATGTGAGAATATCTATTCCTTTTACTTTCCCTTTATGAACATTAGATATAATTGAACATTCATGTTAGGGTGGGGAGAAAAGAAAACTTGTGCTCCCTAAACAGGAAAACGAATCAAGGACAGTTTTTTCCTCTGGAATTTATCTGCATCTCTGCATTTTTGTAGCCTCTATCTATGAAAGGAGAGTTGTCATAAGTTCATAGATTCATTCGATAAATGTTGATGGAGGATTTACGATGTAGATATGACAGTAACTACGATAGATGTCTCTTCCTTCATGACACTGACATCTTCATGGGGAGAAGAACAAAGAAAAAGGTCAGTGAACAATCATTGCAAATATTGCTAAGTACAACAAAGAAATTGCTGAATAGGACAAGATCTACTCCAGATATTGCAATGAAGAAAGGTCTCTCCAAGGAGCAGCTGTTTTAGCTGAGATATGAGGAAACAAGCAGGATGACGACTGATCCAGGCAAAGAGAACAGCAGGCCTTGAAATAGGAAAGAACTTGAGGATGGCTGAGGGATGTGGCTATCATGCTCTTGGCTCCATGGGAAATGAGGTTAGAGAAACAGAGACTAGATTCCAGAGGCTCTGTGTTTAATGTGTTTGTATTTATTCTAAATGCAAGGAGAAGCCAATGAAGATTTTAAGCTAGATCAATGTAATATGATTATTCTCACTATTTTGTGGAAGATGGACTAGAGGAGGCCAAGTAGAGAGATCACGGAAAGAAAAAAAAACTTTGTAAGGAGACCAGGCAACCAGGGATGATGGCATGAGCCAGGATGGAGCAAGAAAGAATTGACAACTCGGTGATACATGTTAGAAGAGAGAATTGACAGAAGTTGTTGATGGCTTGGAAGTGGGAGGGAGGGTAAAGGGAGGAAGCAAAGATGACTTCTCTGTTTCCGGCTTAGGTGTTCCAGTGCATCTTGGTGCCTTTCACCAACATGAGCCAGACTACTTTCACATTTTGTGTCTGCATGAAGGACATGATAGTTATTCATACTTGTTACTGTTTCAAGTGATGTTAACCATGCAACATGAGACATTTGCCTTTTATCTCATGCTTAGCTATTTTTTATTGGATCAGAAGTGTGGACTTCTGCAGTTATATGATACATTACATGAATAATGTTGATATCAGTTGTTTTAAAAACAAGGAAAAGACTTCTACTCTTAAAAGCAATTTCTTGCGTGTATTCAGTGGATGTGACACTAACCTTTATCATGGAAAAATAAGTACAAGAATTGATGTAAAGTCTTCTTTCAAGTTCCTATTGTGTGGTCCATAATTCACCCTAAAGAACTGGTGCTATGATAGCAAGAGGCCTCTCAAATATATTCATAACAATATACAACCATGGATTTGTTTTATACAGGTCAGTGGAGAACCGTCACTGCTGAATCAATGCGTCTAACTTCTTGAATGTCTAAATTTAAAAAGAATACATTCCTACTAAGGTTCCTATCAACTCTTGCTGATTATGTTTCATAAAAGCAAATTCTCGTACGGTGGGCTTTTTAAAGGACCAATTTTCTGCTTCTCCTGACTATATGAGACATTTAGGAATTAATGAAAAAAGCAATGCCTGTCTGGTTTGTAAGCATCACAGCCTTATTTCTGCATAAATTCTCATAGGTCAACTCAAAAAACAGTTCAGGGTCAAAATCTCATCTAGTCACCTAGATTAAAAACTAATTTCACTAAAGTATATCCTATATTGAAGCTTTTTCATGCAAATAAATAGCAAGGGCCTTATCCTCTCTTCCTTTATTAGTTGGGCATGTCGTGAATTTGAACAGAACATTTTGTTCTCTAATTACATGCGTTATCAGGAAAAATCTATTCCTTGCATACATATCATTAGAAGCAGCTCCAAGCGTGCGGTTCTATCACAGTGCTCGTCACGGCAGTTCATCGTAATATTGACAGTTTAATCTTTTTGTTTCATACAAGATTAAAAATCGCTTGATATCCATTTCTTCATAGCTTGGACGGTGAATCCAATTGGACTCAATCAGTATCTAAGTACCGTCTCTTTCGTGAAGATGGACTCCATTTTCCCAAATATACTAGGTAATTATCTACCATTCTGGGGAAAATACTTCGTTGATGAGAAAACTCAAGAAAACTGATTTGCTAAAAAATAATGTTTACTCACAACTAAGTGGCTTGACAAGAGGAATCAACAGTATCCTTTCCCTTCAGATGAACTGACAAACCAGAATTGTCACTCACTCCCCACCTCTTAGGCAGTTTGAAGACGTCGTTTTATTTGGTCATTTGGTTTCTTGGCTGTTGAAACAGGATGGCTACCTTTGAAATGAAATGACTTTCAAAGTCCTTTATTGGATCTCAGGATGTGTCAGTAAAAAGAAAGAAAAAATAAACAGATGGAATTTGGACACAAAGAAAAACGACCTTCACTCAAAAACTATTTATTAAAATGATAGTACAGTGCACTTCGCCTGTGAGGTGGCAAGTCACAAATAAGAAATATGGGACCCTGTAGAGCTGTTGAAATTTAAATTATGTGGCAGCTTTCCATCAGAAATGCAACAGTAATTTAGAGTTAGGCTCACCTGGCAGATTTATGTTTCAGTAAACAAACAAAAGGACTTTCTTGACTCCAGTCACGGAAAAGATACATATGGATTGGAAAGAATGTTGGGGAATTGATGTGGCTTATTTCTCTCGTTCAATATACTGAAATTCGCACCCATACTTATATTCATATAGAGGGCCAAATTAATACGAATGAGAGTCAGCACGTCTCGTCAGAATATACTGAAACACCACATTTTACAATAGCTGGGGAGTGGGCCTTGGAAGGAGGAAGCACTTTTCAACTCTTTGTAGTCTTGAGAAATTTCTAGTTTAATTTCTGTATCACATCATGGTTGTTATTTCATGACTAAGATGATTTTCCAACAAGTGCCTAGTACTGTGCAAAGGAAGACATGTTTTGTTACTCAGTAAAGATGAATAGAGTGGGTTTGGACAGAAATGAGCGTTCTGAAAAGTGGTTTTGAATCTTTGGGAAGGTGTCTTTTGTGCTTTGAAAGTAGCCGCAGACAGCTTCTCTGTTGTCTGCTAGGGCTTCCCTCTCACCTTGTCTGCCCTGAGATGCCAGTGGGCACTGTCACTTCCTCGTTCTTATCAACATCACAGCAGTCACTTTGGAAAGGAAGAGTGGCTGGGAAGCTTTCCTTGGAGTCCCAGTCCTTTTTACCCAAAGGCTTAGAGGCAGATAATGAGGGTATAGGGTCAGGCTATGGAAAGGTTGGTCATCCAGTTCTCCTTGCCCAGGTAATCCTGAAGAATTGATGGTAGGAGGTAATCCCACTAGCTCTGTCTGTGGAGAGGGTCAAATTCAGCTGCTGGCTGTTGTTACATGCCTTGGGGGTGATTTTTAAGGGTTCTCTTTCGTTTCCTATTTTGTTACGCTAAACCTCCACATGCTTCCGGGATGCATGTCAAACTCAGAGGTTTCTAACAGGTTATAAAAGATGCTTACTTTCTGTCTCTCGGATTTTCTCTGCTCCAACAGAGGTGAGGCCATGGCCATGTATCTAATCCATTCTAATGAAGGCACTGTGGGAAAGGGTCTGTAGGTGTGTCTGGCTATTATTGCTGTATGCACTGATCTTAAAGCCCAACTTGTTGGAGGCCTTTGTTGGAATTCCAAAGACTTGCTCTGAGAAGAAATATGTTAGTTAAACAATGGCCACTTGCATCTCTCCTCTTCCACTCTGATGTAACCCAGTAGTTGCAATAGGGCGGTTATGAACACTAACCGTCTGTCATACGTACTCCTCAAACTGAAGGCCTAGAGCAAACGAGTTGTCATCAGACAGTAAGAATACTTTTCAGGAAAGAACATTTCTTGACCTTTTCTAAATAGCAAGCACCTTCTCAACTTTGGAGGAGAGATGGAGTTTATTTTATAACGTGTGAAAATATCTGAGGATTTTGAGAAGAAATGAAACACACAAGTAGAGAGAATATGAGAAGAGATTAAGATGCAAATTTGAGTTGTCCCTTAAAGGATGCAGACTTCCTTATGAGTTATAAAGAGTCCGTTCAGTTGAAACTTGGCAACTACCTGCAAGATAACAAATAAAGAGGAATATTGGTAATGCAGTTACTGTGTAATTTATGAAAAATGATATCTAGTTATACATGAACAGTCGCTCCCTTGGGCTCTTTGCACTTAATGAATCAGGCAAATTGTTCTTTATATGTATATAGATATTTATTTTATATAAATATAAATTTATATGTAAATACAATAAATAAAATTACATCGTTTATATATGAATATACACTTATATTTATATATATACACACAATGAAAGCATATTATTCATTTTATTCTTTCCTTTTGTGGGAGCTATTTGTTAGCAAATATTGTTAAATGGCAATTTCTAAACCGTGAATAATATATGTACCCAATTGCCTATTTCCATAAATGTAATTAAGCAGGAGAGTGAGTCAAAGATATGCTCCAGCTTCTAGTTTATTTTTATAGACATTTGGTAATGATGAGCTGAGCAATCAAGTGTCTGTGTAAACTGATAGAACTTCTCATAGCATGAGCCTAATTATAGCTCTGGTTAAACGCAAGCTAAATTGATAGCAAGTATACTTTTAACCTGAAACATAGTCTCAATAGTGCTTATAATTGCAGGAGTTTTTTTTGGGGGGAGGGGTGAATTATTGCAAATTTTCTTCTGTTCCATAACATCCTAGAAAGAAGCCTTGGCTTTTGTAATCCATCCCACTTGAACCCAGGGAAGCAAATTTCCATCATTCGATTCCCCTGGAGGCCTGAGAATGTTTCCATAGCCCAAGCACAAGACAAGGCCATATTTTGCAACTTCACTGCAAAGTAGATAAACAAGATCCTGCTTCTGATGGAGCTGATTTTCAAGTGGGAGAAATTATAAAATAAACAAATAGGCAAAATAATTTCTTTATATTTTTACATTAAAAAAAAAAATCACACGGTTAAAAAATTGTGATAAGTACCAGGAAGGAAACCAAGAGTCTTGTGATAAAAGATAATTGTGGCCACCTTTGCTCGGCATCAGGGGAGGCTCCTCAGAGAAGGTGACCTCTGATACAGACTTGGAGGAAGATAAGAAGCCAGCCTTGTGGAGAGCCCTAGAAGTAGGAACAGCAGATGCAAGTTCCTGAGGCAGGAGAGAGTTTGGCTTTTGTAGGTATTCTCAGAAGACTGAGCTTGCAGCTTAGTGAGTGACAAGGAGAGCAGGATGAACAGACCCTTTGGATTTTGGGTGTAGCAGAAAGAGAGGGGAAATAGACACCACAAGGGAGGAGCCCCTCCCATTAGCTGATCTTACCCAATTTCCGCTGTTCATCTGATTGCTCTCTGACCCAACACTTTACCCCTGTGGCCTCCAAGTTACAAAAAAAAAGGTATAAAAAGAAGTTTATTACGTTTCATAGTCAAAGACTATCAACTCTAATATATGAATCATCTCACCACCATTGACGTAGACTCCATCAGAGAATAAAGGTCTCATCACAGAAAAAACATCCCAAATTGTCTACTCACCGTGCTTTATGAAAAGGATGCCTGAGGCATCTCATATTTAGGGTAAAGAATCTAAAACACATGCTGCATCCTCAGTAAACTTGGATCAAATAAAACTGATAAATTACAAACTAGTTCATAACTGTTTGGCACCCTGAAGATAGCCCTTCACTGAGATGTACCTTAATATTAATTTCTTGGCTCTTATGAGGGCCGTCAGAAAACACAGCTAATCCCAGTGTAAATGGCCAGCAAGCATATGATAAACCACCCACCTAACAATAATGAAAGAAATGCAAATTAAAAGAATGAATAAAAAATATAAAAAGATATTGAACCATGCTCATAATTAACTCAAAACAACATTACATTTATTTATTTATTTACTTATTTATTTTTACCTCTCAGATTAGTAGGAATTCAAGATCTGATATTATTCAATGCTGGTAAAAATGTGGAGAGTATGTGCTTTCAAATACTTTTAGGGGGAGTGTATGTTGATATGACTTTTTAAAAAATTGAGGTATAAATGATATATAACGTTATATTAGTTTCACATGGACAACACAATGATTCAATATATGTATATATTGCACAGTAATTCTAGTTCACATTCGTTCCCACGCATGGTCATACGTTTGTTTCTTGTGATGAGAATTTTTAAGATCTACTCTCTTAGCAGCTTTCACATATACAATACAGTATTATTAACTATAATAATCACCAATGATGGTCACCTTACATCCTGAGGACTTATTTATTTTATAACTGGAAGTTTGTACCTTTTGACTACCTTCACCCATTTTTCTCACCCCCACCTCCCACCTCTGGCAACCAACTAGTCTGTTCTCTGTATCTGTGAGCTTGGTTTTATTTTGGTTCCACATATAAGTGAGATCATATGATATTTGTCTTTCTCTGACTTATTTCACTTAGCATAATGTCCTTGAGGTTCATCCATGTTATTGCAAATGGCAGACTTTCCTTCTTATAGCTGAATAGTATGCCATTGTATGTAATACACCACATTTTCTTTACTCATTTATCCATCGACGGACACTTAGGTTATTTCCATATCTTGGCTATTGTAAATAATGCTGCAATGCACATGGGGCTGCAGATATCTTTTTGAGTGAGTGTTTTCATTTCCTTTGGCTAAATACCCAGAAGTGAAATTGCTGATCATATGGTAATTCTCTTTTTAATCTTTGAGGAACCTCCATACTTTTCTCCATAGTGGTTATACTAGTTTACATTCCCACCAGCAATGCACAAGGGTTCCCTTTTTACCCACATCCTTGCCAGCATTTGTTATTTCTTGTCTTTTTGATAATGGCCATTCTAACAGGTGTGAGGTGATATCTCATTGTGGTTTTGATTTGCATTTCCCTGGTGATTAGTGATGTTGAGCAACTTTACATGTATGTTTTGGCCACCTTTATGTCTTCTTTGGAAATTGTCTATTCAGATCCTCTGCCTGTTTTTTGTTTTGTTTGAAGTGGGGTATTTTTTGCTATTGAGTTGTATGAGTTCTTTATGTGTTTTGGATATTAACTCCTTATCAGGTTTTGACTTGCAAATATTTACTCCCATTCTATAATATAGGTTGCCTTTTTATTTTGTTGATGATTTCCTTTGCTGTGCAAAAGCTTTTCTAGTTTGAGGCGTCAAATCCAAAAAATCATCGCCAAGACCCAAATCAAGGATGTTACCTGCTCTGTTTTCTTCTAGAAGTTTTATGGTTTCAGATCTTATGTTCAAGTCTTTAATCCATTTTGAGTTAATTTTTGTGTATGATGGAAGATAGGGGTCTAGTTTCATTCGTTTGCATGTGGCAGTTTTCCCTACACCATTCATTGAAGGGACTGTCCTTTTCTCATTGTATATTCTTGGCTCCTTTGTCATAAATTAGTCGATCATTTATGCATGGGTTTATTTCTGGAATCTTTATTCTTTTCCATTGATCTCTGCATCTGTTTTTTATTCTGAAACCATTCCATTTTGATTACTATAGCTTTGTAATATAGTTTGAAATCAGGAAGTGTGATGCCTCCAGCTTTGTTCTTCTTTCTCAAAATTGGTTTGGCTACTCAAGGGCTTTTGTGGTTCGATACAAATTTTAGTATTGTTTGTTCTATTTCTCTGAAATATGCCTTTGGGATTTTCATAGAGATCCCATGTATAGATTGCTTTGAGTAGTATGGACATTTTAACAATATTAATTCTTCCAATCAATGAGCTCAGAATATCTTTCCATTTATTTGTGTTTTCTTCGATTTCTTTCATCAATGTCATAGTTTTCAGTGTGTATATCTTTCACGTCCTTGGTTAAATTTATTCCTACATATTGTATTCTTTTTTGATGTAGTTGTAAACAGGATTGTTTTCTTAATTCTCTTTCTGATAGTTCATTATAAGTGTATAGAAATGCAATTTATTTTTGTATATTGATTTTGTATCCTACAAGCTTAAATTTTATTTTCTAGTTCTAAGAGTTTTTTGATGGAGTCTTTAGGGTTTTCTATATGTAATGTCATGTCATCTGCAAATAGAGACAGTTTTATTTCTTTTTGATTTGAATGCCATTTTTTTATTTTCTTGCCTTATTGCTCTGGCTAGGACTTCTAATACTGTATTGAGTAAAGTGACAAAAGTTGGTATCCTTGTCTTCTTCCTGATCTTAGAGGAAAAGCTTTCAGTTTTTCACCTTTGAGTATGATGTTAGCTGTGGGCTTGTCATATATGGCCTTTATTATGTTGAGGTACATTCCCCCTATGCCCACTTTGTTGAGTTTTTATCATAAATGGATGTTGAATTTTATCAAATACTTTTTCTGCATCTATGGAGATGATCGTATGATTTTTATGCTTCATTTTGTTAAGGTGGTGTATCACATTAATTTATTTGTGGGTGTCAAACCATCCTCTCATCCCTGGAATAAATCCCACTTGATTGTGGTGTATGATCCTTTTAATGTATTTTTGAACTTAATTTGGTAATATTTTGTTGAGGATTTTTGCATCTATGTTCATTAGGGATATTGGCCTGTAATATTCTTTTCTTGTAGTGTCCTTGTCTGGTTTTGGTATCAAGGTGATACTAGCCTCATAAAATTGGCTTGGAAGTGTTCCCCCCTCTTCTAGTTTACGGAATAATTTGAGAAAGATTGGTATTAATCTTCTTTGAATGTTTAGCAGAATTCACTGGTGAAGCCATCTGGTCCTGGACTTTTCTTTGTTAAGAGGTTTTTGATTACTAATTCAATCTCCTCACTAGTAATTGGTCTGTTCACATTTTCTACTTCTTCATGATTCAGTCTTGGTTGGTTGTATGTTTCTAGGAATTTATCCATTTCTTCTAGGTTATCTAATTTGTTGGCATATAACTGTTCATAGTAGTTTCTTATGATCCATATATTTCTGTATTATCAGTTGTAATGTTTCCTCTTTCATTTCTGATTTTATTTGAGTCTTCTCTCTTTTTTTCTTAGTCTAGCTGAAGGTTTGTCAATTTTGTGTATCTTGTCAAAAAATCAGCTCTTAGTTTCATTGATTTTTTTCATTGTCCTTTCAGTGTCTATTTCATTTATTTCTGCTCTGATCTTTATTTCCTTCCTTCTAGTGATGTTGAAATTAGTTTTTTCTTTTGTTTGTAGTTCTTTGAGGTCTAAAGTTAGGCTGTTTATTTGAAATCTTTCTTTTTTTTCTCAATGTATGCATTTATCGCTATAAACTTTCCTCTTAGGACTCTTTTGCTCTATCCCGTAGCTTTGGTATGGCATATTTCCATTTTCATTTGTCTCAAGATATTTTTTGATTTCCCTTTTTATTTCTTCTTTGATCTCTTTATTGTTCAGGAGTATGTTGTTTAATCTTCACGTAATTTTGGGTTTTCCAGTTTTCTTCTTGCAGTTAATTTCTAATTTCATACCATTGTGGTTGGAAAAGATGCTTGATATGATTTCAATCTTAAATGTATTAAGATTTGTTTTGTGGTTTAACATATGATCTATCCTAGAGAATATGTATTCTGCTGCTGTTGGATATAACGTTCTGTATGTGCCTTCTAGGTTCATCTGGTGTAATGTATAGTGTAAGTCCAACATTTCCTTATTGATTTTCTGTCTGGATGATCTATCCATTGTTGAAAGTGGGGTAGTCAAGTCTTCTACTATTATCATATTGCTGTCTATTTCTTCTTTCACATCTCTTAATATTTGCTTTATATATTTAGATCATCCAATGTTGGGTGAATAAATATTTATAATCATTACATTCTCTTGGTGAATTGATCCCTTTATATAATAACACAATGACCTTCTTTGTTTCTTGTTACAGTTTTTGGCTTAAAGTCTATTTTGTCTAACATAAGTATAGCCACCCCTGATCTGTTTTGGTTTTCATTTGCATGGAATATCTATTTCCCTTCCTTCCCTTTGAAAGTGTGTGTCTTTAAAACCAAAATGAATCTCTTTTAATCAGCATAATTGTGTCTTTTTTAATCTGTTCTGCACTCTGTGTCCTTTGATTGGAGAATTTAATCCATTTACATTTAAAGTAATTATTGATAAATATGGATTTACTATTGCCATTTTGTTAATTGTTTTCCCATTGTTTTGTAGTTTCTCTATTCCTTTCTTTTTCTCTTGCTCTCTTTCTTTCTGATTTGATGATTTTCTGTAGCAGTATGCTTTGATTCCTTTCTCTTTATCTTTTGTGTATCTACTGTAGATTTTTGCTTTGTGGTTACCAGAAGGCTTACAGAAAACATCTTATAGTTATAACAGTTTATTTTTAGTTAATAACTACTTAACTTTGAAGGCATAAAAAAAACTCTACATTTCTACTTTCCTCTCACTTCATTTTATACTTTTGATGCCACCATTCACACTTTTTTTTACCTTGTATATCCATTAACAAATGATTATAGTTATAGTTATTTTTAATATTTTGTCTTTTAACCTTTATACTAGAGTTATAAGTGATTTACCTACCCCCATTACAATATTAGTATATTCTGAATTTAACTGTATGTATACCTTTACCAGTGAGTTTGCGGGGGAAGTCCCACCCAAGAGTACCTGCATATATCTTATTTGCCTGGGTCACTTGGCCACTTCTAGATGCATAGGAGTCTGAGGATGTAAGTAATTTTAGCTTGGGACATAAAATTATTGCCTGCATAAAATCAGGATGTTGTTAATAAGGACAAAGTAGAGAATGGTTATTGGATAGGCAATGAGCAATGTCTGCCATATTATCAAAATGCTACTCTTATCATCTAAGGGTTCAGCGTGGAAGTAAATCAGGTGGTTGATGCTCATGGACATAGCTTTGTGGTTCTTTACTTTTTCTTCTCTATTTTAAGCATAGGTAAAGAGAGAGGAGATATTTCATACAGATTTTCCATAGCTGCCTTTTTTCCTTGCCCTGTTTCCCTTATAAGACTGATGTTCTTAGCAAGAATGACTTTCCCAGCATATCATATCAGAAAATGGCATTGCTGGGCCATCACCCTGTAGGGTTATATTGAGATTTCTGTTTTCCAGAGATGGAAGTGGGTTGTCAGTAAGCCACCCATTCTCTACTTTCTCTGGGACTTTTGGATAAATTTTAGACATCTTGGAGGGCATAACCCATGTCTAAAATAGAAAAGGGCAAGATTAACTGAACTAGACTTGTCCCCATCAATAAATTATATGCAAAGAGACCAGAGTGACTATTGAAAAGTGTACCTCTTATCGTGTTGTTACCAGACATCATGATAGTTTTATGTATCTTATCCCATCTCATAGGATAAAACTCTAACTCCTTAGTGTCGCCTCTAATGACTTCTGTAATTTGACCCCTTCCTACTTCACCACCGTCTAGTCCTCAGCCTTGCCATTTAGCCTCAATTAGCATGAAATTTCCTGCCCTTCCTTGGATATGTCATGCTGTTTCCCCCCTCCTCTGCCTTTGTTCTTTCTGTGACCTCTGTCAGCATGCCCCTCCCCCTACTTCCTCACCTATCTACCTCTTATTCATTCTTTAGGTCATTGGTTCTCAACTAGGGTGATTCCCTCCATCCCCAGGCAGGAGACATTAGGGAATGTCTGGACTTTTAAAGTTATCCTAACTGAGGAGACGATACTACTGGCATCTAGTGGATGGCCAGGGATGTTGCTAAACATCCTATAATTCACAGAACAGCCCCCTGCAACAAAGATTTATTCAGCCCAAAAATGTCAATAGTGCCGAGGTTGAGACATACTTTGAGTGTTGTCTCCTCCAGAAAAAAATCTTTTTCTGAACTTTCCAAGGCTACCTCAGGTACCTCTCTTAATGTTGCCATAATACTATCAAGAACTTCTTAAGAAGTGTATACTTTGGTGATTAATAGCTTGGGCTTTAGAGTGAAAATCTCTTATTTTGATTTTAAGCCCACTATTATGTGCCTTTGGCAAGTCACTGAGCATCTGTTTTCTCATCTGAAAAAAATGATATATAGTTCGTGGAGTTGTGATGAGAATTGAATGAGGTAATGCACATGAAGTACTTAGCACAATGCTAGGCACTCAGCACACAGTAGCTTCTTTTTCTCTTTGTTTTTGTTTTTGGTTTATTTTGGGGAAGATTAGCCCTAAGCTAACTACTGCCAATTCTGCTCTTTTTGCTGAGGAAGATTGGCCCTGAGCTAACATCCATGCCAATCTTCCTCTACTTTATACGTGTGACACCTACCACAGCATGGCTTTTACCAAGCAGTGCCATGTCCGCACCCCAGATCGAACCAGCAAACCCCAGGCCTCCGAGAAGCGGAACGTGCAAACTTAACCACTGCGCCACTGGGCCGGCCCAGCACACAGAGCTTCTATTGCTGCTGTTACTGTTGTTATTGTTCTTATCATTATTTATTACTCTACTTCTAAGATCAGAGGCGGATTTACCAAGAAGCCAGTGAAGCCTAAACTTCAGGGCTCCTCGTTTTGCTTGGGGCCCTTTCAATGCCTTGTACCTGATTCTGTATTCAAGATTTTACATTATGGTCTTAAAGGACTCTCCCCTCCACACTCTGCTTCCTCTCCCCATCATGAGGCCCTACAGAACGTAGACCCACCCCCAGTCAGGCGCTAGTATAAAGCCTTGATATTTGGGACACAGTGACTATTCACCAGTGGCAGTAAGCTACCCAGGACCATAGCATCTTCAGAGAGTTGCCATCCAGCCTGAAGAGAAATGTGCTTATCCATTGTTGTCTGGTTTTTAAAAAAACCCTTCAGCTTTAAACTCCCATTGCTGCCTGTCTTACTTGTTGGTGCGGTTTTCTAGAAGGCGTTTCACCCTATCATTCAGGAATCAATAACATCCCTCTCCTTTTGTTCTCTTTCCAGTTGAAAATTCACCATTGTTATGAGGACAATAAAGGAAGAAAGTATGTGCTATCCCTGATTATTTACTGAAGAGAATTCTAATGTAACTAACTGCAACAGCAAAGCTCTGTTTCCATGGGGATTGTCTGGGTCTTGGAAACGTTTGTTAACATAAACTTCAAGCTACTATGGTATTTGCCCTACAGTATCTGACTTGCATAGCTCCACCCTCCTCAACCTCAGCTGACTTCAACCTCTCACCCTATGTTTCCAGTAGTAAATACCAGTATATGTGTCTGTGACTAGCTGCCAGGCCTCCAGTGTCAAGGTTGACATGACAGGAAGCAGAGCGCTGGACAGGTGAATAACAAAAAAACTCACAATGGATTTCGGAATTCCGAGCTGACATTGAAAACTATGTGAGGCATTGGAATTCCAACCGCAGAGAAACCCAGTGACAGACAGCAAATAAAAATGGAAAGATAATAATAGAAAAGGGTTTGCAAGAAAATTAAACACTTGGGCTGGCAAGACCCAAATTAGAATGAGAAATAATGCTGCAAATATCAAACTTTTTTCGCCATGTAGCTGATTTCTCAAAGAGGATGGCTTGTAGATTTTCTGCTCTTAAATTTGATCTCTCGTTGTCTGATAGCATCCATCCTCCAGAGTAGAAATCACACAGGTCTTCATTGAGAAACCATAGGCAAAATCTCCTCCTTGACTGATTTCTACCCATGACCGCTATTTTATCAGTGCTTATTCTGATTAGAAAGGAGGCAGTGGAAGGAATAGCTGCATTTTATCATTTTGACTTAAGAAAAAGTAGAGGATGAAGGAAAAAAGTAATGTTTTACCAAAGGAGAAGATCTTGTCTGCTTGCTCTGAGCCTTGATTTCTTATCTGTAAAATGAGATATTTACTCACGGGGTTGTGGTAGGGTGTAAACGAGGTGAGACGTGGGAGAGATCTATGTCATGGTACTTTCTCCTCAGAGACTCTTGTCCATGGATCCATTGTCTTAACTAATCAGGGGACATGCTAGTGGCTTCCACATTATGACTCCATCCTAGACCTTTATACTAAGCTCTAGACTCATATATTCCATGTTCCTAGAACATCTCCATTTGGCCTTCTCCAAGGCACCTTAAATGCACGCAAACATTCTGAACTCATCATCTTTCCCTCCAAATCTGGTTCTTTTCTAATATTCTCCAGCTCAGGAATGGCATCAACACTCATCTGAACAAACCAGAAACCTGAATGTCAATTTTCCAGTCTTTAGTGACTTCTTTCTTCATAGTATAGAGTTAAAGCATTCTTAATGTAGTTCCAAGGTTCCTTACATCTATAAAGACAGGAATATAAAAGAAAAGCAAGATTACTTTTATAGACTACAGGTTCTTTAATAAAGTACTTTGTGACTGGACCAGTTTAGCACTGGGAGTTAACAAATAAATACTATTCCCTAAACTGCTAACTTGTAAGGATAGAACCAGCACATAAGCAGAGACCTGTGAAAAGGAGATGCTTTATGCTGATTAGACATGATTTTGTTCATTGTATCTTCTCTAAAAAGGCAAAGGAAAAACTCAATAGACTTTAGAAGAAGAAAAAGGGAAGAAAGAAAGCAGAGTCGCAATGCTGTTTTCTTGCCTCCAAACACATGTTACATTTATCAAAGGAAATAATATGACTCCTAAAAATGTTTGTTATTGCCTTTTAATTTCTATTCAATAACATCACTCAAGTAACCCTATGCAGGCTGTGGGAGAATATGAAACTAGCTTGAGAGAATGTTCAATTATGTTTACAACTTGATTTTATTTCTCATATGAATATGTTTCAATATTCACAATTGCTACTGATCTCTGATTTAGAATTTCTCTTGGAATTCTAATGCATTAAATTTTTTAAAAAGTGGTGTATAAAATCACACAATTTAAGGCTCAGTGGGATATGCGGGATGATGCAGTTCATCCCCTTCATTTAACTGGCACAGGCTGAGGTTAAGACTTGTCCAAAGCTATCTATAGAGTCAGAACCGAATCTAGAACCTAGACCTTATGAACTCTTCCTAGTTCCTCCCCTCTGGTACTGGTATTCTCTACCTATTCTATTTTAAACTTTTTTATTTAAACAAAAAAGTTCCCTCACTAAAAGTTCACTGGGAAATCTATTTTGTTAAATTCTTTTCACATGCCTTATGACACTCTAATCATGACAAAAATGGAATGAAACCTTGACACAAAACCAAGGGAAATAAATATTGTATCCTGACCATTTCCTTTCCATGTTATTCTCTCTCATCTTTTCTGAGCATCCTCTGCATCTACCATTCTGAATCTTCCCTTTCCTTGATTATTTTACCAATTGCTGCAAACTTCTCATTAATGGTCTTTTAAGTTCATTACCAAAATAATCTAAACCTATTACTAAAATATTTATATCCTCACTTGTCTACGTCTAAACATTAAACTTTCATTTAAAGTTGAATCCAATAAAATAACTATATTTTAAACCTCTTGGTAACTGATTTCTTAACCATCTTTTTTAAGGAGTTGAATTAATTATTAAAATAACAGATTATTTGCCTTGAGATCAACAGCCTGAATTTTAAAGCCAATTTGTATAGATCGACAGCCTGCTATTCCCTGCATGTTAAAATTCACAGTACATAAAGCCAATTTCAGCTTTGTTTAGCTTCTTTGTAGATGCCACACAATATTACAGTACTCTCAAATTTGTGTACTCATACGAAAACTTGTTAGTATCCACATGTGAGGTATATTTCTCTACACATATCACAGAGCAACACAAGACCGCACAAATTAGTGATGCTGTCTCCATCGGGAAATATCATTTATCAAATAGTGATAAATGTAGTGAAGACAAACACAAAATTTTTCAGGTTAAGTACCATTTTTCCCTCCCCCACCCCCACTTACAAGACGAACCAGGCAGACACATATCAAAGCAAGCCTGGGAATACTAGTACGAGTTCACACTGATGTCTCTGACTTGACTGAAGTTTCTCTAAGTGGCCTGGAAATTAGAGGTCTCTGCCTACAAAGGATCGCTTGGCCCCTGGCCACTATGGTTGGTTCAGAAGTAGACATTTGTCTCAATCAGAGCTTCTGAGGGTCAATACTTGTATCAGAACTGTTGTGGAGGGAGATTCTTTCTTAGAGTGATAAGGAGGTAATTTTTATTTAGTATATAAGAATATAATTTGCATTTTTCTTAATTTACAATTATACAATTCCTACAAAGAACTTTAAATGAAATAGCCATTCTATGATTGATCAGATAGGGAAATAATAAAATATGGTGTTGGTTAAGATGTCTTTCAATGCTGGCGGTCATTGCTTCTAGGTCTCTCTCTTTATTTTTATGTCTGTAGGGAGATCAAGTCTATAATTGTTTTGGCCTTCATATTGCAAAGTATAGAGTGGATAGTTTTATATAGAGACCATCCTAAGCTGCCCACTGACTAACTTAGTCATTTCCTAAAACCCCTCCATCTTTCTGTGGTATGAAAGAACAACTAGGCTGATGTTTGCTTCTGTGGTTTATTTCTGGGCCCCTTGTACCTGAATTTCTTTTTTCCAGAGCCTCCCAACCCATACAATCAAAATCCAGTGCAGAAAAGAAATTACACCAGGTAGAGTTTAGATGAATTACGACCCCTGCCATTGGAATTTTAGAGATTAAGACACAGTCATGGGTTCCTAGTGACTTCACACTCTTGGCTGAGTGACAATGAGAAGACTGTATTTCGATATTTATAACATCCTTGAGTTCCCTTTTCTTGGATTCATTTTTTTTCTGCCTCATATCTATTCTTTCCTACTCATTTTTTTTCTTTTTTTGAGGAGGATTAGCCCTGAGCTAACTGCTGCCAATCCTCCTCTTTTCCCTAAGGAAGACTGGCCCTGAGCTAACATCCGTGCCCATCTTCCTCTACTTTATATGTGGGAAGCCTACCACAACATGGCTTGCCAAGCGGTGCCATGTCCGCACTGGGATCTGAACCGTCGAACCCGGGCCACCGAAGCGGAACGTGCGCACTTCACCGCTGCGCCACTGGGCGGCCCTATTCTTCCCTCTTCTCAATATACCAATACCTGAATTTCTAAGAGGACTCAACCTTTTCTACTTTTCTTATTTCTTCATGTTATTTGGCTGGTGTCACATGGCCCAGGCTTGACCAACTGCAGCATTAAACTTGAACCTCCAGATGCTGTAAGATTTATATTCCAGAAATTTTGTCAAAATAATTTGAATTATTAGAAAGGGAGGGCCTTCTTTCATTCATTGGACTTGAAGTTGGGCAGTTGTCAGCCTGGAGCAGCCAGCTGCAAAGCAGGCAATGTTAGCCTGCCCATAGCCCCTAAGCTCTCATTGTTTCCATGTTAGTAGAACATGCAGTGGCTTCCAACTGCAAGCTACTATATCTCTTTGTCTATGGGCTTTCTTTGGCCGTGCAGTCAGCCCACTCAGCTGGCATATTCACACGAAAGGCTGCAAGTGCCAGAGAATTAATGTTTCCAGAGCAGCTTTCCATCAGTGACTGATGGGAATTGTGGATCAAAACCCCAGCTCCCTCTCCCCTTGATTGGCAAATCAATGAAGTATGCACTTGAATTTTCAATGTCAAGCTAGTATTTGTTATTTACTTTTACATGGATATATATGTGTGCATATATACAAATATTTATATATGTTTGTATAAATATATATGTATACATGTGGGCATATACATGAATATTCATACAAATACACATAAAATTCATATTATTTTTACATTGTTCACAATATTTTATATTGTTTTATAATGTTATAGATCTCTGACTTGGGGGGTTTATTTTTTAGTTCCTTTCCTGGCTTGATCATAGAATGCTGTTCTAATTAGTTCAATAAAATCACCCAATATTTATAAAATTCCAGAGCTGATATTCAGCTAATATTTACCAGCACAGCCATATCCATTCTACAGCCAGCATCCATTTTATTGGTGTCCACTCTGATTGGTCAATGCACATGTTATAATCTCTTAAAGCTGAAGTCAGCATCATAGCTATCTACTCACACCCACCATCAAAACCATGTCCTCATCTCCCCATGGCTCAGAATCCAGGTCCATGCTCAGAGAACATTCTTGTCTCCCCCAGCTAAGGCCCAAGATAATCGAAATTGAGAAAAGGAGACTCATTTCCTGGGTAGGAAAGGAAAGATGAAGAGTAGGACTCTTACCTCCTTATACACCTGCAACAAAGTTGAAGGCAGGATAAGTTTTTAGAGATATCAGCCTGTGTGGGTTCTCTTATCTTCTCCATTCCAAACAGCGAGCCAGATCCTTTGACTCTGCCTTTGAATTTTTGCAAGAGTAAAAACAAAATCTTTTTGATATTTCTGCTCCCAGCACCTTGTGTAAGTACCTCAATTTATTGAATTTATTGATGCATAGAAGGGTCAGGCAACACGGAGAAGGACCTCAGAAGGGAAAGGTGCATAGCAGTACGTCCCTTGGCAGAGAAGTAGAAGCATGCTCAACTTCAAGGGTCCATAATGGAATGGGGCAGGTCAATGTCAGCAGGCCCTGCTCCTGTTTTTTATCAGATAAATGTCCTAGATTCCAGGTCACACACTAGTTTCCCTCAGCTAAAGGAATAGAGCTTTGGATCCATTAATCTGATTTAGGGAGATATATATATATATATATATATATATATATATATATATATATAGTTTAATGCATACTTTTCAAATAAGGAAATATCCTTAGTTAGGATATAAATAAATAGGGAAAGTGAGGAAATGGATATTTCTTACCCACTTGAATTTTGGGATCAAAGAACCATACCCTCAATAGCCGCACAGAAGAGGCTCACCAGAAACAGTGGCTGTTCTCCTTTAGTGAGCCCTGGACCACCTGCTAGGCCATCCAAATGCAACTGTGTGTGGCAAGTGTTACCTTGTATTTCCCAGAGGAACGGACTGGGGAAACTGTTCAGGGGTCGACGGGATGCTGAGGTCAAGCTTTGCTGGCTTAAGGAGATGTAACACTTTCCCTGGCATTTGATGTGAGGGGCATCAGGCATAGCTTTCCATGCCCTGGGATGGAGCGCTTTATGTTGTGTTTGCAGATGCCTCAACCAGGATTCTAATCTATTTGAGAATTTTCGCACCGTGTGAATAACACCCCAAAGGCTTTAAAAGAGAAAAATATGCACACTCCAATGTAAAGATTTATGGACTGCAGTGCAAAACATTCCAGTGGGGAGATTTAAAAACTTAATTTGTATTCGAGGCAGCACAACATGGAGTATTTGAGGCATTTAAGAATTTTAAATATTCGAGAGTGTGCTGAATGGGGAAGCAATTCATTGGAAATAGTGGATCGGAGTTTAGAACATGTAGGGAAACTCAACTTTTTTTTTTTTTAAGGGAAGAAAATGTTGCAAAATTGTGTTTGCTTTGCCCACACAGGAATACTAAGAAACCAGAGCACCAGGCTTCCTTCTGCTAAAGACCTGCAAACACGTACCATTGCAGTCACTTCCGCACATTCAGTGCAAGCCACCATGTGTGTTTGTAAACAACTAAAAGACCCAGCTAATCCTGAGCGATACACAAATGAGCCATCTTTGAGAATGCCAGTCGCCTGCTAATAACTTTCTAAAATTGCTCTCCGGCACTAATTGAAACCATAAATCCTCATCACATTCAAAGCCTAACCACTGTATACCATTAGCTCACTTCGGTTCTTAATCTTCTTCTTCTGGGGCACTTTCTTGCTGTATTCTTCTTCCCCTAGGAGCAGTCACATTTATTATTACAGTTCAAATCCCTTGAGATATCCCAGTTGGAGAGCTATATAGCATCTCTGTAAGCATGTCAGTAGGAGGGCATGGTTAACAGGAATGTCTCCTCCATTCCCATTGGAACAAGGTCAACAAATGTCTGGGAAATATATTTTCACTCATTCCACCCTAGATGCCTGTAGACAATGCAGATCGAAAGAATATGTAAATTCTATTTAGTTAAGACGGGCTACTTCTATTATACAGTGGAGCAGGTAGGAGGTTAGCGTTGTCTCTAGACAATTTGCCAGACAAGAAAAATGGCTTCGCAGGCCATATGACAGCTTTATTCTTGTGGCTCTGGCAGAAAAATAGGCAAAAAAGATTGCAGAGGCGGCTGAGTGGAATACAACACGAAAGTTCAGAAAAATATTAACTGGTTGTAAAATGAGTGGGAGGATATAGTAAAGGAACTGGCATTTCAGTTACATAAAATCACTTATTACAACATTTTTATAGCCAAATTATGCTCCCTTTCTGTGCTGTATCTTTGGGTCTGTTGCCTGGAATAGATGGTAAAGAATCCTTCCACGAGGCATGAAATGTTTATATGGAAGAAGAGAGAAGCAGCAGCTATGAATCATTTTATGACTGAATCTCACTCCTGATCCCAATGAAGACCCCCTGGCAGTTTTGTTCTGATATATATTAGGCCCTCTGCTTTTACAGATCTGTCCCGCCCCAATTATTTGCTGGAACAACCACTCCTGGGCCTTCTAGGGGACACTTGTAATTAGTGTGGAATGCTCTGATACTTGTATCAAGACAAGTCCATGTGGGGCCTTCAAATACCTGAGACTATGGTGAATGCTGCAAATTTTCTGTTCCTTGAAGCAGAATAGACTGACTCAATACAGTGTTATCTTAGATGACAGCCCACTTGGTGGAGTCCTTCTCAGTTTACTGCTTTTAGCCAAACTCGCTCATTAAACAGAGGAGAGAGATGGTCCTCTTAACCCACTCGTAAGGAATAATAAAGACTTGGACATTCCCTTGAGAAACGTCTTTTTTTTAGCACAAAAATGGAAAAATACAGACCATGCACCCCCTGCAACAATACATCCTATAGTGACAAGAGATATTAACGTGCGTTTGTTCAAAGAAAAAAATCAGTAATTAAATACTTGGGAAAACACTGAGTGGAGCCATTAAATAAGTTTTCCTACTGCAGCCCTCCCCAGTGCTCCTAGTATCCTAACAGACATTTCAATCTTGAGGAGGGGAATGTCTGCATTTTATTTTAACACAGGACTCTTTATTTTATGGAAACTTGCCTGTGGTCAGCGTTTCTTAGAAGATTCTGGGAAATATTGCCCTTCTTTATCTAGGACTCTATCATACAAGAGGAAATGATGCTTCTTTAAATGTTAGGCAAGTTTAAATATTTGCCTTTTCAAAAATCTTTTTGGAAAGTCCCATTCTATAGAATAATGATCAAATGTCTTTACTTTACCATGGAAAATCCCAGATGATTTGGCCCCAGCCTATTTTCTTCCTTTATGACATCACCCCTCACACTCTAGTCAAATTTATTTCTTGTTGCTTTCTGTATACTCTTTGTATCTCTCTCACCCCTCTATCTTTGAATACAATGCTTCCTCTTTCTGGAACAACCTGTGCCCTTACTTCTACTTATTTAGGACTTAACCATTTTTCCAGATCATGCTGAATGCCACCTTCCATGAAGCCTTCCCCAGTCTTGCTATGGGGAATCAGTCTTTCCTGCTTTATTGTCCCTATTGCATTCCATGTGGACCTCTGTTGTAGCATACATCAACCCTCTCATGTGCTGGTTGTTTGCTGATTTCTATGAGTTCTTCTGCTCAAATAGGAGTTCCTTGAGGGGAGGGACTGTGTCTTATTCATCTTTGGGCATAGAGCCTGTTGCATTGTCAGAACAAACAGAATCTAGGTCAAGGTAAATTGAGAAAAGTAGCCCCTGGACCCCATTTCTACTTGGCCCTCTCCCTTCAGCTTTCCTCAATGTTTTTGAAATGGCCAGGCTATAGGATGGTGGCAGGTTCCACCTTAGAGCTGGCCTAAGGCCAATCTAGCAAGTCTGAAGGTATTGTCCTGAGCTCCAGTGTTACACGGTCTGTTTCATAACTCCATGATTGACAAGGTGCTCCTGGCTGAGAGACAAGTTTCCGTGGGCTTGTCTAGTTTACCTGCCAAATTGCTCTACACTAACACCCATAGGGCTGAGCCTGCCAGGCTGAGGGAGGTAGCTGAGCTTACAATAGGCCGAATATGCCCCTCTTTCTCAGATCTAGTAACCACAAATGCACGCATCCCTGATGATGCTATCTCCAATTCTTCCCCCACTCACAATCTTTGAAGCCCCCTTCCCAGAACCCTCAGGATGACAATTTTCTCAGACTGTCTTGCTCTCTGAGACTTCTTCATTGTCTCTCTATGCTCTGCAATTTGAGAGACAATTTTCACCTTCATGTTTGGTTTCTTAGTTCAGCTTCAGCTCTGGGAACCCCAGCCTAGATCAGACGCCTGAGCCTTCCCATTTTATCAGGACACACCTGCAGTTACTTTGTATCATTCCAGGAAGCAATATAGTACAGATTTAAGAGTAAACATGAGCTCTGGAGTCAAGCTGTCTGTGTTCATATTCAGGTTCCAACACTTAAACAGCTGTGAGTTTGGGCAAATTAACCTTTGTGACCTTGGAGGTTTTTTTAGCTATAGAATAAGATCATAGTAGTACCTATTGCACAGGGGTTTTCTTGAGAATTAAAGGAAATGACACATTTGAAGCAACTGGCACAATGCCTGGGATATTGTAAGTGCTCAAAATGGTAGCTTTTATTATTTCAAAATATGGTGGAGGGACCAATTTCAAGCCTAGGGAGCCCATGGGAAACATGTTTACTATCCCTAACAGGGCACCACAAACTTAGTGGCTTCAAACAACACACATTTATTATCTCACAGTTTCCATGGGTCAGGAGTCTGGAAATGGCTTAGCTGGCTCCTCTGCAGGGCTGCAATCAAGACGTCAGCCACGGCTGAGACCTCATCGGGAGACTTCTCCAGGGACCATCCGCTCCCAAGCTCACTCAGGTTGTTGGCAGAATTAATCTCCTGCGGCTGTGAGACTTGTGGCCACTCGCTCCTTCTTCAAACCCAACAGCGTAGAGAGAGAGCATGATCACACACAGCCTATCACTTTGGCCGTAAGATGTCGGTTAGAAGCAAGTCACAGATCCTGCCCAGCCTTGAGGGGAAGAGATCACACAGAGGCGTGAATACCAGGAGGTGGGTGTCACGGGACCACCTTAGTACCTGAGCTCCACAAGGGGGATGATAATGATAGAAACCATCTCATGGGTTGTTGTGAGGATTAACTGAATTCACACATAGAAAGCATTTGGAATAGTGCCTGGCGCATAGTGAGTGCTCAAGAAGTGCTTTCCATTTCTGATTAGGCCAATGTGTGTGGAGATGGAGGCTGGATCGGAGTGCATGAATGAATGAGGCTACATTCAGGAGCATAACTGGGTAGATTCTTTCTAAGCAAGCTTTGTGCAGGGCTGATTTCCCGGTGGTTTTAGATCAGGGCCTGCGAGCTCTGCTGTGGGTGGTGTTGAATGTCAGCTGTAGGCGGGTATGACTTGCCTTAGTCATATGTAACTAATTTCAAGTACACTGTGTTTTCAGGCAAGTGTCTGTAATTGCCATTTTTGCTAATTGTGAGAGTGACTTGTTTGCTGTCTTCTCTCACAACTGTAAGAAATTGAGATGGGAATCAAGGAGTGGCTTGAATGAATTGGCTTCCTCCCGTGTGAGATACCCAGGTACTGGTTTGGGCAAACAGATTGGCTTGTAGGCAAAGATCACATGATCACAAAGCTACGAATCAGCTCAGAAATACGGTGGCCAACCACAGGCTCCCTGGTACCCAGAAAAAGAGCTAAAGAATGAATTTCCTTATTCAACTGAGAGCCTCTTTTGGGCCAGGCTTTGTGCTAGATCCTCAGGGGTCAATGAGAAAGAAACTGAGACAAAAGTCATGCTTGTGGAATTTTTAAGGTATGGCCCCAAAATTCTTTGACATTCCTCCCATTGAGGGAGTGGGGGAATCTATGTCTCCTCATCTTGAATCTGGATTTTGTGATTGTTGACTGATAAAATATGGCAGAAATGATGCTGTGCCAGTTTCTAGTCTCAGGCCTTAAGAAATTTGCAACCTCCACTTCCTGTCTTTTGCTATTGAAACTCAGTTACCATGCCACCCTGGAAAGGCTCGTGTGCAGATGAAATGATAGCCAATGCCACCTGCCGGCCATGTGAGTGAGCATTCTCAGAAATGTATCCTCCAGTGCCAGTAGACCTGAGGCCATGTGGAACCGAAAGGACCTGTCCTCATCATGAACAAAACTATGGTGGTGGTTGTTTTAAGCCACTAAATTTTGGGGTAGTTTGTTATGTAGCAATAAATAGCTGGGACAATGGCTTTCAAACAAAGGAGCCTCTGATTTAGGCTGTGCAGTCAGAGAGGGCTTCCCCAGAGAAGTGATGTTTGCACTGAGATTGAAAGATGAAAAAAAGTTAACTATATGAAAGAGGGCCAGGAAAGAGCTTATGCAAAGGCCTCATGGTGAGCAAGACCAAGAGATATGCAAAGAACTGACAGAAGGTCAGTGTGGATTGAGGAAAGAGTGGAGGAGTGATGCCAGGAGCTGCAGACAAGGCAGGAAGCATCCAGATGCTAGGGTGAGCCTGTCCAGGTGCTAGGCAATGCCCTGAGTTCTCACAGAAGAATAATATGTGACTGCGGGACTCCCATGTGTATGGTAAGTGGGAGAGAAAGCGGTAAGGCTTGATAGGGGACTTGGCATAACCAGCCCATCTTACCAAATGCAACCCATAATGAGTGACCACGCTGCTGGCATGGGGTGGGGGTCTTGATTCAGTCAGGAATTCATTGTTTTCTGGCAGAAGAAAGGCTGAAAGACATGTTCTTAACAGTTCTAACTCCTTTTCCAAACTGCGTTTCTCAGCTCACCTAAATCAGTAGCAACGTCTACAGCAGTTTTTAATAGATTCACAGGGGCTAGTGTTTCACAGCCTGGCTCTCTATTTTTACATCCTTACAGTGAAGAAATTATTCCTTATAGCTGAGCATACTTGCTGGAATTTTGGCCTGCTTTCTCTCCTCTTGCCTCTGCGTAGAAGGGAAAACACAAAGCAGAGGCCTTTGCACACACTTTGTTCCTGTGCATGAGGACAGTTGCTTCAACCCTCCTTTATCCTCCAACTTTTTTGAGCATCCCTTATTTTTCATGCAGTATCTTCTGCCTTAACTCTCAGATACCCCTTCTTTCCTTCCCACACCTTCAGCATGTCCTCATCACCTCAAACCTCAGTCTCAGTGTCATGTAAGCAACAAGTATTTTTGAACACCTATTGTGTACCAAGCACTAGGCCTGGGGACTTAGTCTCGAAGATGAGTGTAATCTGACCAGGACAGTGGATCTCAACCCTGGCAGCAGATTAGAATCACTGGAGGGTGAGGGAGGGCAGAGGTGGGGAGCTTGAAAATATGTTGATGCCTTGGACATATTCCCAGAGATTCTGATTTTACTGTTTTTTCACTATTGGAGTGCGAGGTTACAAATAAGCCAGAGGAATAAACTAGAATGATCCATGTGGTAATCAGCCAGACTCAGAAGCATCAGTTTAAACTCATGTTTGGCTTAGTAGAGATACAGATGGCTACATGTAGAAATATTTATAGAAATATATATATATATACATGAGTTAGTATGTTCAAATATATCTCCTTGCTCTGTCAGCTGAGAGGGCTTAGAAGCAATGCTACCCTAGTAGCAATGAGTACACCTAGAGCCCAGATCTTGGTTTTTAATACCTCTCTCCAATAAAAGGAACCAGAGATCTTTGGAGGAATAGCTGTTTTTAGGACAAGAGCAGGAAATATACAAGATGAGCCTAGAGCATCTTATAGTGCCAGAAAGTAAGGAAGTGCACGCACACAAAAAACACATATAAAACCCCCACAGTGATGGAGGTACGTCAAAGGCTCACTGAAAGAGCTCCCAGTGGCCAACGCTGAGAAAATTTGAGCAAGAAAATAAAGTAGTATTAGATTATAACTTGAAGTATAAAATCAATATTTACGTTTCCATACTGGTATATATAAATGATTGAATAAACAAATAAATGGAGCAAAGAAAGAAATGAGAGAAACCTCCTATGCAGAAGAACCCCAAATAATTTATGTATGTACTTTGCCCTCAAGGAGGTGGAGCTTAAATCCCCACTTCTTAAGTGTGAGCTATGCAGAGTGACTTTCTTCCAATGAGTGTTTACAGTGTGGACGGGGAAAAAGGAGTAACTTTACAGTGGAGAAACCTGACAAACAATACCTCAGCCAGCCAGGTGGTCAACGTTAACATCAGCAATGATAAGTCTCGTTGATAGTATATACTCTTGACATAATATGATGCAAATGCCACTTTACCTCTGTGATCTTCCTCCTAAAAAACCAAAAGTCCAGACTAAGCATGAGGAAATCAGACAAATTCTGGTTGAGCGACATTCTACAAAATACCTCACCAGTCCTCCTTGAAACTGTCAAGGTCATCAAAAACAAGGAAATCTGAGAAACTGTCACAGTCCAGAGGTGCGTAAGGACGCATGACAACTGAATGTAATGTGGTATCCTGGGCGGGATCCTTGAACAGAAAAATGACAATAGGTCAAAAGTAAGGAAATCTGAATAAAGTCTGAGATTTAGCTAATAGTAATATATCAAAATTAGTTCACCTATTGTGACAAATTTACCATAATAGTATAAAATGTTAATAGGGCAAACTAGGTGTGGAGTATATGGGAAATCTCTGACTATCCACTCAATTTTTCTAAAAATCTAAAAGCATTCTAAAATAAAAAGTTTACTTAAAAAATAGAAGTCCTTTTCATAGTATTTTGGTCACCTCCATATCGTTTGTCTTCCAGCCAGTTAACTAGACTGTAAGTTCTTTAAAGACAAGGAAGCTTCTTTCCTTTTATATTGTTTTAGCATGTACTATAAGGTCCCACTATGTTTCTTAAATTTATTGCAACGGCCTGATGATGTGTAATTTTTTTTTCCTGAGGAAGCTTAGCCCTGAGCTAACATCTGTGCCAATCTTCCTCTACTTATATGTGGGTCACTGACACAGCATGGCTGAGGAGTATTGTAGATTCACGCCTGGGATCCAAACCCATGAACCTGGGCCACTGAAGTGGAGCACGCCAAACTTCACTACACCACAGGGCCAACCCTCATAATGTGTAATTTTTAAAAATCTTTTTACTTTTTAAATTGTTTTAAGTTATGCTTCTTTTGGTGGGGAAGATTGGCCCTGAGCTAACATCTGTTGCCAATCTTCTTTTATTTTTTCTCCCCAAAGCCCCAGCACATAGTTGTATATCCTAGTTGTAAGTCCTTCTAGTTCCTCTATGTGGGATGCCACCACAGTGTGGCTTGATGAGCGGTGTGTAGGTCCATGCCCAGGAGCTGAACCCACAAACCCTAGGCTGCCAAAGCAGAGAGTGTGAATTTAACCACTACGCCACTGGGCAGGCCCCACATGTAATTTTTAAGTAACATGTTTCTTTTATAAAATTGAGAATGATTTAGTTAAATCAAAAAAGAAGTATATTAAAATCACTCATGATTACAGGATGTCTGAGAAGATCACTGTTAATATTTTGGTATTCTTCTAGATATTCTTTATTTTCCACTATAAAATTGGGATTATGCATTACCTACTATTTTAAAACCTATTTTCACTAATGGTCTGTTATGAATTTTTTCCAATTCCATACATAAGCTTCTTAAAGCATAAAATGAGAATTTTAAGAGCTGATTAATGTTTAAATGCTAAGTTTGCTCATGAACATAAGGAAGGAAGGAAGGAAGGAGTCAGGATAAACAATAGGGAAGGATAGGAGCCTTTGCAGGTGATGACAGTGGTTATGGCATTGGTGTCAGGAGTGCTTACCTTGCTGGTGTGGCGGGAGTTGGGCAAGGAGACAGAAAATAGTCTTCCTTGCTCCTCTACAACCACATTTCTTCAGACAAAAGGACCTAGAGAGGTAATTTCGATGTTTTTCCTTTTCCGCCACAAATGAAGAGGAAGGATCTTCACCAGCAGGTTGAACAGCATCTTCAGTGCCATATTATTTCTTCATCTCATTAGATGGATATTCCGAGGCTGGGAAGTTAGTGGGTAGACATTGAATAACTGTTGTAGCTTTGTAGAGCTTCAGCTTTCTCAGCTCAAAACTACTTTCTGGCCCATTTGTATAATGGTAGAGGGTTGCCAGCAAAGAACTAATTGAGAGAATGCTGGTTTCCCCTACTGTCCTCAGTGTATATTAAAGCACAGAGTGACCAGCAGGATATGGGAGTTGACCTCATGTTGTAAATTTGCCATCAATTTCTGCCCTCCCCCCCTGAAAAAAAAAGTCAAATTCCACAGTGCCCAGAAAGATTCTTTCTCCAAGGAACAAACTGTACTTGAAATGTACTAAGTAATCTTGCCCAGGTTTTTAGTTAGGGCTATGCTTATATTTCTTCCCTAATTATCTAGAAGCAGAAAAAGAAATCAGATGGGCTTTATAAAAACCAGTTGCTGGGTGTCAAATTCTGTGATATCCATTCTCCTTTTGCACATTTGCAAGCAAAATTGAAGGGAAAACTTTATCTGAGTGGGTTGGAATGAGTAGAGACTTATTTTTGGCTGGCATAACAAGGACATTTAGAAAACAATGAGTGTTTACATGGGGAGTGAGGGAGGCAGTCACGAAAGTGTGGGACCAGTGTGGATTTAGGGTTTTGAATAGCATGTGGGTGACTGCTGACATTTGAGAACTTTTATCTGGGGTGGACTACAGATGCAGGAATTAAATGTGTAGGCATTTAGTTGGCATTTAATAATGCCAAATCAACAACTGCTTCAATTTGGTGAAAAAAAAAAATCCATAAGCTGATCAACCCTTTTGAGAAAGATACTGTAGGATCATGTAGATAAGTATTTCTTGGTTTTATGGAATGTATATGGCCACTGAAACCTAATCTTTCTGAAATACTAGAACTTCAAAACTATGGGATTTTTGCTGTAGCGAAAATTTCAGGATCATATGAGTTCATCTTAAATTCCATCTCAGGAAGGTTGGTTAGGACGTGTGTGCTTAGTGCTTTCTATGTGTTCACTCGTGAAGCTTCACAGCTAATGAGGTACAATATTATGATGTCCATTTTGCAGATACAGTGATTTGCCATTTTACAGAAACATAGAATGCCCTGAGACTCAGTCCTTGGTTGTTCTCTACTCCTTTCTATTTGGACTTACTCCCTAGGTGATGTCATCTGGCCTCGTGGCTTTAAACACCATGTAGATGCCAAGGACCTCAAACTTAATATATAAAGCCCAGACCACTCTCTTGAATCTTGGACCCACATACCCAACTGCCTACTTAATGTCTAATAGGCATTTGAACATGACCTAAGCCAAGCTTCTGATATTCCTCTTAAATGTACTTGTTTTCCAGTTACAACTTCTTGGTAAGTGTTAACTTTGGTCTTTCAATTGCTCAGGCCAAATACCTTGGACTCATCCTCGAAGCCCCTCTTAGTCTGACCTCCCTCATCTGAGCCATGAAAAAATCTTTTCAGCTCCATCTCTGGACTCCTCTTGTCTGGGCTTCTACTGCCTCCCCCTCATCTAACCCACCCTCGTTTCTCACTTGGATTATTGCAAGAGCCTCCTGACTGGTCTCCCTACTTCTGGCCTTGTCCCATGATGGGCTGTTCTCACACAACAGCCAGGGGAATGCTTTTGGAAGGTTAGGTTAGATGGTGGGTCCCCTCTGCTCTGTGCCCTCTGATGGCTGCCCTTCTCATCAGAGTAAAAGCTAAGTCCTTGAGAGATCTACAAGGACTGACGTGATCTGCTGCCTCCTCAAGGTCCCTGACCTCATCTCCCATCAACCTTGGCCTCCTTGAACCTTCTCCAGCCTTCTTGCAGCCTGGCTGTTTCTCCAACACACCAGGCACATTTCTTCCTCAGAACCTTTGTGCTTGCTGCTCCCTCTGCCTGGAATCCTCTGCTCCCAGATATTCACACGGCTCCCTCCCTCACTTCCTTCAGGTTTGTTTCTTTGTTTGTGTGTGAGGAAGATTGGTCCTGAGCTAACATCCATTGCCAATCTTCCCCTCTTTTTGCTTGAGGAAGATTGTCACTGGGCTAACATCTGTGCCAGTCTTCCTTTATTATATGTAGGATGCTGCCACAGCATGGCTTGATGAGAGGTGCTAGGTCTGCGCCAGGGATTTGAACCTGCGATCCCTGGGCTACCAAAGTGGAGTGTGCATACTTAAACACTACACCACCAGGCCAGCACCCCTTTCAGGCTTGTTTCAAACATCCTCAGTGAGGCCTCTCCTGGCCCCTCTTCTAGAACACCCACCCTAAAACCCCCCACTCAAACACGTCTGATCCCCTTCCCTAATTTATCTTTCTCCTTAGCACGTATCATTGCCTAAAACATAACATAGTTCCTTTGTTTATAGTCCATCTTTCTTCTCGAATGAGAACTCTACAAGGGCAAACATGCCTGTTTTGTTCACAGCTGTGTTCTGTGTTCCTACTGTCCAGATAGCACATGACGCTTGTAGATGCTCAGTACGTAGACTTGGAATTAATGAAAAAGGAAACCAAACCTCACGAAGATTTAGAAATTTCCCACACTCAAAAAGATTGAAACAAGTAGTAGTATTTGCAGTCTGAGGCTTCAGGTTTCTCAGAAATGGGGAAAAAGGCAGGATTCAGACCCTTCTGGTTTTGGTCCACTCATTTCTGAAAGCCCCTGATGTGCTGTTCTTGCCAAAAAAGCGTCTTTGTAGAATTCTCGGCAAGCATGCCTCATTGAGTAAGACCTGCCAGGGTGCCTGGTGCATAACAAGCTGACACTGCTAACTCCTGGAGTCCTTTGTATAACCCAAATTCATAGCCCTTGACATGGCCTGTCAGCTTCCACTGCCTTCCGTTCTAAATTTGTATGATCTTAGCATAATTAGTCGAGTTTTTGTCATTCCAGAACTGCTAAGTATGCAGTGGCTGTGGTGTGTTATGGCTCCTCTCGGAAGCAGATGACATATCATGAAATATTTATTAAAAAAACAAGTGCAAGCTTTCTTAATTATTACCACTGACTGCTTTCCTCTCAAAGACCAGGAGAGGTGAGTCTGTGTACGGCAGAACTGCTTGAATATGATAATTTCCTTTTGATCTTTAATTTTTCCTTCAATGCGTTTGGGTACATTTTACGGCTCCTTGGAAAAGCTCCATGCTGCCTCACTGCCTGCTTGTTTATTTTCCCCAATCTGCAGTGCCTTTTGTTTTATCATTTACATTTCTTGGGCTGTTTCAGATGAATAAATATTGCCCCAACTGCTCTAGCTTAATAAAACTATTATTACTCATTAACTCTCTGTGCTAGAATTAGCTGGAAAATATGCACTGGAGTTGTTTCCTGTTTCTGTGTATTAATATAAAAAAATAATTTCTTTCTCTGGGACCTGTGAAGTATATTCTTGGGAGTGGAGAGACAGATCTTTGGACACAAGTTAGTGACTTCAGGTCATTGCTACAGAGGACCCATTTGTCATTTAAAGGAATCAGCAGTTCTTGGGTGGGCAAGCAGACTTAGAAAGTGGGATGTCCTTCAGCATTTCCCAGGCCCTCTGGAGCTGATAGGTGGAAAATTGTCATTAAAGCTACTTGGTGTTGCTCTTCTTCTCATCTTTGACCCAGACCTCTCTTCTATCTTCTCCCTGTTTCTTTCCTTCTTTTTCTCTTCTTGCACAGCTATCTTCTCAGGTGAATGCAAGAAACTTATTTAATGGATTTTCACATGTGGCAAAGCCCAGGGTGTCCCATCTCCACAAAATGGAACCAGAAGATGGAAAGCCTGTTCTGTGTGAGGATGATAAGGTTATTAAGTAGGCAGCCACATTAAAACAGGAACACAGCGTCTCTCGAGTTTCTTTTGCCTCTCTACATTGTCCTAAGCCTACCTCTTTCTGGAGAAGCCAAAGAAATTGGAAGGGATAGAAACCTTTGCACTAAGATTTCAAATTATTCATTTGCTCTTATACTCTCCTAATGAGGGAAGCAGAAGCTAGTCTTACAATCCCCATTTCATAGACTGAAAAGCTAAGTAATTGAGAAGCTAAGATCTAAAAATTCAAGTGGAAACTGAGGGTAATTAGAGAGTATTTAATATATACAAAAGAATATATGTGACACAGTGAGACATAAAATACATAACAAAATGAATGCTGAGAACACCCCATCCAACTCAAGAACTAGAACAATACTAATACCATTGAATCCACCTGTAGATAGCCCCGGCGCTAACTACTATCCTAAATTTTGCATTTATTATTTTTCTGCTTTTTACAAAATAGTATTACTACATTTGTATACATTTCTGAACAATATATTATTTGATTTTGTTTTTAAGCTCTCTAAAATGGTAACATACTGTAAGTAATTCTGTGACTTACTTTTTCTCGCTAGTGTGATACAACCCCAAGATAACCAACCCCAAGATAACCCCAAGATGACCAGAATATTCAAGCACATAAAATGTGGGGTCACATTTCTTCCAGATTCATGAAATGATGAGAGCAAGCCTGAAAAGCTAGTTGGCTAGAATTCTGGAAGTCCAAATGCACAGTTCGAATCCATCTTGGTCTTGACTCTTCCTGGTGGCAGTTGTCTGCTCCTATTGAGTATCAGTGGAGACAGTTCTGCAATCTGTGTCACCAGTGGAGGAGAGCCACCAAGTAGAGCCAGCTGACCTGCAATGGACTGGGATTGTTTTGAGGCCACAGAGATTTGAGTTGTTATTTAGTTATCCTGATCAGTACAGCCACTTTCCACTCCAAGTGACATTTTTCAGATTTGTGCCTTCTCTGATTGTTTCTCAATCAGTCTCACCAGAGATTTGTTGACTTTGTCTTTTCAAAGAAGAGACTTTGACTTAATGTATCACCTCTATTTAAACATTGTGTTTTTCTTATTCACTTAAAAAATTTCCTTCTACTTTCGTTAAGTCTGTGTGGTGGTTCTCTTGATAATTCCATTAACTAGTTGCTTAACTCATTAGTTTTCAGTCTCTCCCTTTTTCTTACGTAAGCATCTAGAGCTACACATTTCCTTGAAGTACTAGTTTGGTCCATGTCACAAGTCTTGATTTGCAGTTGTATCAGTCAGGATAGTTTAGATCTGCTGTGGTAATAAACAGTTCCAAATTCTCATTTAGTTAAAACAACAAAGGTTGTTTCTAACAGGTTCTCAGTAGATGCTGATGATGCTGGTTCATGGACCACACTTTGAGTAGCACTGCTTTAAAATCATTCTTTCCTCTTTACTAAACGGTACCTTAAACTAGTTTTGCTATGGAATAAGCTGTGTACCTTAAGCTGTGAAATAGATAAGTATCCTCTATGCCTGAAGTCACTCATTCTTTTTTATTAAGTCTTGAGACATCCTCTGGGGACTCATCTTGATGGTGTTAATCCTCCTTTCCAAGTAGGGAAATTAAGGGGCAGAAAAATGTTCCCCCCAGGAAGCGGCAGGTGTTTGGCCCTGGAGGCTGACCTCACTTGGTCTTATTCAATTGTCTGGACCACGTGCAAAGGCACTTTAGAGAGCTCATGCAGTGTGCCATGCCAGCATGTCCCTATCACTTTTCCCTGCCACGCCCACTTTGAAAGGCACCCAACAAACTGAAATTATATTGCATAGGCTAAACCTCACAATATCTGCCATGCCTACACCCCACTTATATGAGGTTCCTTCCACATAAATCAACACTAGTGTATCCTATAACCCTACCCTGCCACTGACTGAGCCAGAGCTGGGTACCTGACTTAAAGGCAGCCCAGTGGGAAAGCTCCATGCAACAAGAATAATGAGGATTAACTGGATTACTTTAAAGCTAATTCTCATGAGGCCAGATGTATTGTAGGTCTTGTTCATCCTGTGACACCAGGTTATAATGCTCTTCATATTCAAAAGATTGACATTTCTATTGCAGCAGGAGAGAGTTAAGAGAGCTGGTTTTCCAAATCTAGGCTCATAGGGACATAACACTTAATTGTTCAAACGGCAGTGGCATCCCAAGGATGAGAACTGGGGTAGGTCTGCCCCTAGGCAGAGATGAGTATTTTTAAACAGCCTGCTGAGTGTAATAAAAAAGCAAGCTTATGGATTTTATTATTATTTTCACTATTTTTATAGACAAGTCACCTTCTTAGTACAGGACCTGGGACTGGGCATGCTCACCAGCAACTCTTGGTATGCCACTGTCTAAAGGACAGGCATCAAGGGGTTGAGGGCTGGGGTTAATGAGCGAGAGCTGGGCCCTTCTTCCTTGAGATGATAAAGGAAGGAGCATCCCTTCCCACATAGCACTAGGAGAGGCAGACCTGTGATAGTGATTGCATGTGCATGTCTGGGGAGTGAGCACTACATGCTATGGCCTTGTGAGATAAAATCCTAAAGGGAGTGGATACATGACCATCTCTGAATGAATTTCAGGAATTTAGTCAATGAACATCCCAGCTGCTACCCACAATGGACTATGACTTTAGAGGATCTTTCTAAAGCTTCCTGGACTTCTATAGATTCCAGGGTTCTTATTCATCCATTTCTCCAAAATGTTTAGGATTTTCCACCAATGTGGTGGTGGGGAATGGGGAAAGTGGAACTAGATTTGGTTTGATTTAGAAAAACTAAGGAATGTGATGTTTCTTATATCTGTGTGTCAGGAAGCAAAGGTCTATCTATTATGCTGTCTTGCTTATTTCCATACTTATTCTTATAATAACCCTCATGGCTTGAGGAAACCTGAGTGATCCTTTGTATCTTGCAGATAAGAGGGGCCAAACCGACTCAAAAACATAGTTCGGAATGAGTTTCCCCCAAACAGCTGTTTGCCGTTTCAGGTCAAAGTGGAGAAATTACCCAGTTTCACAGGGAAGTAAGTATCTCATAAAATGAATTACCAGCCCCAATTCTTTCCTTCTAATGGTATCTGCCAGGCCCCCTTTCCTGTGTTTGATGAAATATTCTGAACAGTGCAGAGTGGGAACCTGCGCCAAAGAAAGGACAGGTGGATCCTCAGGAGAAGGGAGGAAAATAGAGAAAGCAACAATTGAGTTTCAACATATATAAGGTATTTTCTTCTATCCTTCCTGCCAAGAAAATGGCTTATCTGGAAAATCATGCATTTTCTCATAGCCTCTCTTCACCTTCTGGACAGCAAACCACATCATTCCTTCAGTGATATTTGCAGGTCTTGATGGTTGCCAGCCCAGCCTGTGTCCCCCAAAGAAACATCAATGCCTCCCTTAGCTTGAAGTCACCGTCAGGTTATTGCTGGACTCCCAGAATTCTTTAACAGAAGGCTTCCAGAAGCTCCTGTTTGCCCATTCTTGGTGGATGGATTTTTCTTCCAATGCGGGAAGGAGGTCACAGAGTGTGGATATTATGATCCCTGAATAATAGAGTCCACTCAGGGCTGTAATGGGAAAGGTTTCAATCCTCACCTCCATCATCAGATGCTCTTCCTAATCCAGACAATTAGGATTTGGCCACAGCAACTGTATCAGTCAGGCAGCCTCTTAGACAAGGCTGCGAAGTAGTCTATTTTCTGAATTCACTCATCCTCTTGGGGCACCTTTCTCTGGTCACAATGCCCCCTATTTCTTTCAGACAACAAGAGAACCCACCCCCCATCCAGGCCTTAACTCTTTCAAAACTCTTTCTTCCTGAAAGGCATGTTAAAATTAGCCTGTGACTTACTCAATGCTGGGACAAATTTAATATTAGGCATTAATGACTGCTTTATTTATTTATTGCTGCATAAAATCAACTACAAATTTAGTCACTCTATTGATATATTCTCTCTCCCAGTTTCTATTGGCCAGATATTTGGAAAGGCGTAAGATAGGTAGTTCTTGCTTGAGTCTCTCATATAGTTGCAGTCATTTGTTAGATGGGGCTACAGTCATCTGAAGTCTTGACTGTGGCTGAAAAGTCCACTTCCAAGATGATTCATTCACATGCCCAGCAATTTGGTACTGGATGTTGGTTGGAGGCTCCAGTTCCTCTCCTCAGAGCTGCTTGAGTATTTTCAAAGCATGGCAGCTGGCTTGCCCAGTATAAGCAATCCAAGAGAAAGGTAGAAATTGCAATGCCTTTTATGTTCTAACCTTGGAAGTCACTGCCGTTCTACTCTATTCTATTGGCCGAACTACTTACAAGTCTGCCTAGGTTCTAGGGGAGAGAACATCAACCCTACCTCTTGATGAAGGAGGGTCAAAGTCACATCATAAGAAGAGCATGTGAGACGGGATATATATTATTGCAGCCATTTTTTTGGAAATATAATCTGCCATAATGGCTGATAAAAATTTAGTGATTGTCCTAGCAGTAATTGTTGTAAATGAGAGTTTCCTATATTTCTGAGGGTACAAAGCCTTACCACAACAGCCTGGATATATACTCTTAGAGAGTAGGGTTGTCCCTTGCAATGTAATCAAGGACAGCAACCAGAAACTGTATATGAGAGATTCAGAAATGAGATTTACGATCTGATTTGGGAGATCTCATAAGAGTGAAGAAAGGCAAAATATTAGCATTTACAATTTAAGAACGCTCAACTCTTGTTTTCTCCCCACATTTGCTTAAAATAAAGGGTTTTGAGATAGTCTTTGCTTAGGGAAACTCTGACTTCATACCACAGGTTCTTTGGGCTTTGGGGATGCAGAGTTGGGAGAATGGGGTTGGAGTGGAGAGTGAAATGGGGAGAAGGAAGGAAAAGAGAAAGGATTGAGGCCTACTGTAGTGAGCTGATCTACTTCACTAAAGTGAGCAAGAAGAAGAAAAGAAAGCCCTTTGGCCTGGGGTGAAGGAAGAGGCGGGAGTGTAGTCTGAGGGTCCTCACAGGGCAGTTGTTAGCTTTGAGGGTCGGAGAAGAAAGAGGGTTTCACGTGTCTGGACTCTGCTTTTGCTACTCTTTAGTATTCTTGATAGATTTGAGTAAAGAATGGGATTCTCTATAAATCATTTTGCCCACCGAGTTGTGCTTTTGGAATGGGATTCATCCCAAAGACTGAACCACTTGGCTGTCGGGGTTCAAGAACCCAGAAATGAAGTATGTGTTTACCTCTGAAGTCACACAGATCTGGATGTAAATCTTGGCTTATGCAGGACTAGCTGTGGGCTGGGGACTAATTATCCACCTTCTTTGAGCCTCAGTTTACCCCCAGTCAAATGAGGTAATGAGTTTCCAAGTCTTCTCTATTAACATGCGAAGTCTTCTCTAGGGTTTTAAGTACTAGACCCAATGCAGCCCCAAATCATATGACTGCCTACGGTTTGGCATCCGGGCAAAATCAGGGCTTTGAAAAACAGAGGCCTTGACACAGAATAATAAAAGAAGTTGCTTAAAATAGAGGTTCTCCAGCAAATCCAGGGCATAGGACTCTTCCTTTAAGGCAATTAAAGCTTTTCAGCCCTTACTGTGGAAACTGGGGCATCCCACAGGCTCCTTGGCTTCTGTTTGGCATATCATTCACATCAGGGAGGAAAATAAGTTGTAAAAGAATCAGGTAGAATTCTTTTAAAAAACACGCAAACTCTGATATGTCCTGATTAGATTTTACCTCTTCTTCAGAGATATTTAAAATGAAAGTAAAGGTGGAAACTGAGGCAAAACATCAACTTTCCCCCAAAAACTTATAGTTTCATTCAGGAAAACGTTCAGAGAATTTCTTTTTCTTTTTACTTAGGATTAGTTAGATGAATTTTTTCCTCTCTGCTGTAACAAGGAGGAGTTTCAATATGATTCATACACAATTTGAAATTATTTTTAAGGATTCTACATTTTTTCTATTCATTTTTCCTAACCTGTAGGGTATATTTGAATCTAGAGTCTTAGGTTACTGACAGTAATGATAGTAATTGAATATTATAAACCCGCAATATTCTGAAGTCCTCTTAAATCATCAGTTATTTCTTCCTTCTCTTCTTTCACCTTCTCTTTCTCTAAGCGTTTTTGTGACCTTAATCTCTGCCATTTTTTGAGCCAGTCATAATGCTTAGAATTTTCATATATTCTCTCATTTAATTTTCATGATAACTCTCTGAGTCTCATATTATTAGCTTCAATTTAGAGGTAGGAAAATATAAACTCAGCATGATTAATTAACATGTCTCAGATCCCTCGGCCTGCAAGATGGCAGAGCTAGGATTTTCTGATTCCAAAATATTTCTCCCAAAACATGCAAGTGCTTCATTTATTTTTCAACTCAATCACTAGCGCTAGTAGTTGACTTTTTTCTTCTAAAACACGTGAAGCAACACTTTTCCAGAATTGCTGTATAAAAATAATGACTAGTTGATCACGATTGGCTTATTGCTTTTTTTAAGAAAACTAATAGACTTCGCCTTTTCAGACTAGTTTCTTTCACTTAGCAATATAAATTTAAGATTTCTCCATGTCTTTTTATAACTTGATAGCCCATTTCTTTTTACTTCTGAATTATATTTCATTGTATGGATGTACCACAGTCTGTTTATCCATTTACCTATTGAAGAACATATCAGTTGCTTCTGGGTTTTGGCAATGAATAAAGCTGCTATAAATAGTCATGTGCGGGTATGGATGTAAGTTTTCAACTCTTTTGGGCGAATACTTTGGAGCATGATTGCTGGATCATATAGTAAGATTATGTGTAGGTTTATTAGAAACTGCCAAACTATTTTCCAAAGTGGGTGTACTATTCTGCATTTCTTCAGCAATGAATGAGACTTCCTTTTGCTCCATATCCTTGTCAGCATTTTGTATTGTCAGCCTTTAAAAAAAGTTTTCACCATTCTAATAGGTATATAGAGATATCTAAACATTGTTTTAATTTGCAATTCCCTAATGACATGTGATGTTAGACATCTTTTCACATGCTTATTTGCCATTCATGTATCTTCTTTGGTGAGGTATCTGTTTTTAAATCTTTTGCTCATTTTTAAATTGGGTTGTTTACTTTCTTATTGTTGAGTTTTATGAGTTCTTTGTGTATTGTAAAGAAAATTCCTGTATCAGATATGTTTTGTAAATATTTTCTCCATCTGCAGCTTATCTTTTCATTCTCTGAAGTCTTATTGCTTTTTAAGTGGGTCTTTAGAAATTATTAAAATTTGGAAATTTCCACATTCTACAATGTTACCAAATGTTGTCAGTTGAAGCAAACAAAACAAAACACAAAACCCTTCAATGAAGAAAGTGAATATTTTCCATTATTCATATCCACTTGAAGTGATAGTGAATTTCCAAACATGTGAGTACTTCCACCACCGGCACTCACTCCGTTATCACCAGAGCATCCACAGTATGGGACCATGTGGTGCAGTCTTGCAAATAAATGAGAAGTTTGGGCACTGCTAATAAAAGTAGTCATTAGGATTGTTCCTTATCCTCTGTAGCCAAATGTGATGTGATCTGTGTTCGCAGTTATTCTTAGGTCTTCCAAGATGAGGCAGATCTGTGACACCCTGCTTGTTCATTATGTATTCCCTAAACTGAACTAGCTGGGTTATCTTTGGGAATTTATCCTCGGTTGTTTTGACTTCCACCCACTTCCTTGTATTAGTCAGCCTAGGCTAGATTATGCTGCAATGGCAGTCCAAAAGTCTCAGAGGTTCAAAACTTACATGTCCACTTCAGGTGCATCTAGGGTCATCTTCAGTGATGCAGGCTGATGGAAGCTGGACGATTGGTAACATAGCTGGTTGCTATGACAAGGAAAATGGGAATGTGGGGATGGCCCACTGGGTCCTAAAATTTTCTGCCCAGAGCTGACACAATTTCATGGACTATATCAAGTAACATGACCACATCAAACTAGAAAGGGGCAAAGAACTACAATCCTACCTTATACCCAATGGAAGAGTCCAGACGTATCAATGAACAGCCTTAATAACTGCTGTAGCCCCACGTCTGGGGAATCCTCAGACATTCAGCTATTATTGATAATTATCATTGATCACGTACTGCAGGATCCTCTGCAGATTTTTCCAGTTTTTGAGGGATTGATAATAACCCCTATCTGAGGTCAAAACACACCCTGTACCCTCACATTCAGCCAAATGACAATCATCTTTTATAGGATCTGCTGAAAAAATCCAGTTTAATGGAATGTCACTTGACTGTCCCTTCTCTTCTTTTTGGGGAATAAAGGTAGGGTAGGACTCATTTATTTTCCCTTCCCAAAGCCAAAGCATAGGGGGAGAGTGGTGAACGAAGAAATAATTTCAAAAACTTATGTTTTGCAAGAAGGAAAGAGAAGCATCATATTCACCACTTTCTTGTCTCCTGGAGCAGTCAGATCACTGCTTATGCTTGTGCTCCCCACGTGGGAGAAACGCATTACTGGAGAGAGTGGTGGTACATCGCTAAGATGGAGCCAATCTATGCCCACAGGCCACCTGAACTGAGGTGTGGAGAAAAGATGAGAGTGAGAGCCTCAGGTTTGTTGGAGACCACCTATGTATGGGACAAATGGGCCTGTATCAAAGGGACATGGCTTGATGCTACCAGCAGGAAAATATGGGCGAATCCTGTGAGTAATAATCAATACTAGGGAAGCTGGCCGGCATTGAGTCCCTCACCTGGTTGGCCTTTTGGGGCCTGCAGAGGCAGACAATGACTCTTAGACCATGAGCTATCAGCTTTCATGACAGAGAGAAAGGAAATTCCAATCTCGCCAATGTCGCCTAGGGTAGGTCACATTAGGAAGTGGTTGTTACCTCCCACAAGGGGAGCAGCCTGTGATCATCATGCTGCCATCAAAACATGTAAGGAAACATTAGTTTTCTCCCTCCCTATTCTGAGGTGGAGGAGCAAGAGCAGAGTTTGGGATGGACTGTGAGGCGTGGAGCACATACCCACTTCACTCCAGACTCCTGGTACCATAAATGTAGCCCTGTGATGGGGGGAGAGGAAAAACTCTTTGCACTGAATAGAATATGAGTTTGAAGATGGGAAAGACTAGTCTTCACCTAAATGAGATTGACTGAATGAGCAAAATGACTGAAAAGTGATGGACTTGAAATGAGAGATATTAAGAGTTTGCTCTAGAATGAGAAAGGGGAGCTTTGGCAACACGTGGTTAGTAGCAAATAAAGGAAAAATGAAACTCCTCCATGTTTATGCCTCAGTAACTTGAGACTGTAATCAAACTGGCTCCATGTAATCATGACTCACATTGGTATAGTGCCTTCTAGTTTAAAAACTGCTTTCATATCGTTTTTTCCCATGGATCCTTTTACCAGACCTGAGAGGTATTTAGGACAAATATTAGTATCCCATTTTTTAGATGAGGAAACTAAGGTTACGATGATGAAGTGACTTGTCCAAAACTACGTGGTCAGTATGTGGCTTAATTACTACTAAGGTCCAGGCTGTCTGATTTCCTTTCTCTTCTCCTGACTAACGTGATGTATTAAGAAAACAATTTAAGAATTCAGATACAACACTAATGTAAAGGAAATAGTAGAGTCGAAGGAAATTTTGCAAATACATAGAGAATGTGAAACCGGCAAACAGCCATTGATGATTAAGTAGCTAGGAACTAAAGTTTTTTTTCCTTTTTGCAATTACTGATTATAGCTTTTAGCTGTTGAACCCACCCGTTGTTAACTGTGCTGCTTAGGCAATATGCTATCTGACTCCCACTAGGTTCCCGTAGATAACATCTCCCTAGAACCTGGGTCACCATGGTAAAGGGTGTGTGAGCTGTTTTTCAGGAATTAGAACCCCTTTGTCCACTTCAGGCCGATTGAGACCACCAACTCATCAACTGGGCCTGCGCAGAAGTCCAATAGGCAGCCTTTTGCTGTCAAGAGGCTAAAAACTCTACCCTCAGATCATGCTAATACTGCCATTTTGTGAGCACGCATCCTATGAAGAGGCATGGAGTCTGACTACGCTTGCGCAGATCATCACTTACCTCACCTCTCCTCACCTCCTATCACCTCTCTCCACATTTCAGACCACCTTGCCCCCCATCCCATAAATATCCCTGAGTCCCGATTTTCAGGGAAGCGAATTTGAGACTCATGCTCTCCCTTCCTCACATGGCTGCCTTGTGATTAAACTCTCTCTCTCTGCTGCAATCTCATCATCTTGATGTTTGGCTTTCTGGGTGGTGGGCAAGAACGAACCTGGGGTGATAACAAATGAAGTAAAAATGAGAGTATTTCTCATAGTAAGACCTTGTGGCAATATGCATTCAAATCTCCTGGATATTATTCTATTAAAAATTCAGATTTTTAGAATTTACCCTCAGACCTTTTGAATCAAAATTTCAACAGTTGGGGCCCAACATTCTACATTTTTGATGGACTCTCTCAGTGGTTCTTACTCACTACAGTGGTTAGGAGTCAAAAATATAAAGCCTTCATGTTCCTTCAGCTCTTTTCTTTCTTAGATCTTGCTGAGAAACAGACAAGGTGCTTTGATAATACCTTACAAAATTTGTCTCATTTAATCTTCACAATTATCCACAGAGGTGGGTGCTATTATCCCCATTTTACAGTTGGGAAAACTGAGGCACAGACATTAAATAACTTGCCCAAAGTCACGCAGCTGGAGGGTGGAAGAGCTAGAATCCAGGCTTGATGGACTCATGAGCCTATAAGGTTGACTTTTAGGCTCCACTGCCCCTGTTCATGTTATGCTATCATGTTGCCTGGGTATTCTAAGCCCTTCGATTCTAGCAAAATATGTTGTCTCTCTCCTGTCTGGAGAAAAAAAAAAAAAATCAAACATAGCCAGAGTTGGGCAACTTAACCAAGGTTAGATAAGCTAATTTTTCAGTCTTACAGAAGTCGTCAAAAGATTGCTTTTAAAGAATGCTATTTACAACACGGATGGACCTTGAGGGTATTATGTTAAGTGAAATAAGCCAGATAGAGAAAGACAATCTTTGTATGACTCCACTTATATGTGGAAGTTAAACATGTAGACAAAGAGAACAGATTAGTGGTTACCAGGGAAAAGGGAAGGTGGGAGGTGGGCACAGAGGGTGAAGTGGTAAACTTACAACATGACTGGCCAACGATAATGTATGACTGAAATTTCACAAGGTTTTAAACTATCATAATCTCAATAAAAAATTTAAAAAAAAGAATGCTGTTTACACACTGATTTAGCTCTCAATAATTTATTAATCTATTAATGTCTCTCCGTTTTTCAATTTTATTCTCAGAGGAAGCAGCCAAGTATTCTCTTAGGGTGTGTTTTAGTGTGAGGATGTGGAGAATAGGTTGTTAACGGATTTTCCATTATTGCTTGAGAATTGCACCCTGAGAATATCAAGAGCTGGGGGAGGGGCTGAGCAGGAAGAAGAAAAGGAGCCCACCCAGGGCCTTGTCTCATCTTTCTTCTGAAATATCCATTCAGCAAAAGATCCTCTGAACTATGGGCTTTCCTTCCCACCACATCCTGGCTTGAGAATCTTGTCCCTTTATGCCTGTGTCACTGACCTAGCCTCATGTCCCCTGGTCCATCTTCCGGGACTCTATAGAGAACCTTTGCCAGATACTCAATAGAAGGAGTTTAGTATATGGATCTAGTGCTAATTAACTCTATTGTGGGAATCCTTCACTTCATCACTCTGTATACTTTAAATATAGTACAGCTTTATTTGCATAAATTATGATTTAAATATATTACAATTTTATTTGTCAGTTATACATCAACAAGCCGAAAAAAAATAAATACAGGGATCTAGTTGCAGAGGTGTTGGGAGAGCTGAGAATAATCAGGAAGGGGAGCCAGCCCAGAGTGTAACAACTGCAAGAAGGTGCTGCCACTCTTAGAACTGGGGGGACTAGGAGAGGAGATGGTGTTATCAGAATCCAGGAGCCAGGGATGCCTGGAGGGAGCTGGAACCTTGGAGGAGGAGCTGGCCCAGGGGACTATATGGCTGGGACTGTCAGCTGAAAGCTGGAATTCTGAAGTAGCTGCTCAAAGCGAGCTGGGGCTAAGGCAGGAGTTTCCCAGAGGGAGTGAGGAGCACAGAGGGAAAGTGTATCCAGCAGGAACTGGGAGCACGCAGGAGATGCAGCCACTGACAAGATGCTACCTGAAGCAGTGAGAGGGGAGAAATATCCTGATGGCTCTTTCAACATTGCTTCCCAGAAACCACTTAGCAGAGGAGCCTGGGAATTGTAGTTTTCAGCATTCCACTTCCTCTGATGCATAGCAGAACAGAAAAAGTGTAGGAGTGGATCTGAGAACAACCAGGCAAATGATCAGTATATGTACTAAAGGAAAATGACAACTGAGTTACATCACAATTATTACAGCTTACAAACAGCGGGGCCACAAAGTCTGGAAACACAAAAGAGTATATACAATACATGGCTTATTGCTATTACATTATAGTACATATGTCCAATGACATGTTCAATGTTTTGACCCTCATTACTAGCACGTAGTTCAACGCACTATGAAAATTGCCACAATAATGGTACATTAATGCATTTCATTAATCCCTACACAGGCATCTGAGATCTGTTGCCTCCCATGATTTGTGCCTCTGATTTTCATTGCATAAACCTGCATCTTTAGCATATCCCAAAGAACTGTGTCCAATCTGTTTTTAAAACAATCCTCTATGTTTCCATCTGCCTCATATACATTGTTATTTAATTAGCTACTGTTGAACCTTAAACTCCATCTCCAACTTATCCCAGAGAGAAAAATCTGAGCTAAACTGCTGCAAAGTCAACTTCTTCCATTTTGACATTCTTAGTTTCATGACAAGCAACTGAGGGCCTAATAGTCAGTATGAGTTGAAGAAGTAAATCAGATACAGACTCTGCTATGTGCCATAACTCATTTCAAAATGGTAGCTTGCGGGGTAGAATCCTAGAAATGTTATCCACTTAGCACTTAAGAAATTAAGAAACATGAGAAGTGCTCCTGGAGGGTCACAATTTGAACAGAATTGTCTCAACTTTTCAGGTTAAGTGCCTCTAGTCTATTATTTCAAGTTCTCTAAAGACCATCCAACTGGTTACTTAACAACCAATATATCGGGTAAGGCATCCCTCTTTGCTCCAATCAGCATCAGCCGAGCAGGTAGCAGGTACATTGGGATTGCCACTTCCAGAGGCTGAGGGTGGGATAGGATCTCTAGAAGGGGCCACGAGCAGGGAATGCTTATAGACTTTTCTAACTCCAACGTTTTGTATAGACACTTTCCAATCCCCTTGTGTTGTCCATGTACTGCTGCTGCTTTCCCCTGCTCTTTATCTGGCAATCTTCAACCCATATTTTAAGACTCAGCCTAAATATCACCAACTCTGTGAAGCCTTTCATGAACCATTAACATTATCTCATGCCTGCCATTCACCTAACTAGGCTAAGTTAGTTGCTTCTCCTCTATAGTCCCGTAATAACTTATATAAACATATCAAATTAATAGAATGTAGTGACGACATGGATATCTCCCTTTGAAGGGGCTCAACTTGGTGGAAGAGATCATGGCCTATTCACTATCACGATAGCTTGTCTTGATGCGGGGAGGCTACCTCCGCGGTCCTTGAGAGACACTGTCTCATTGTAATTTCTATCATTCCGTGTTTAGATTTGTCTTTGGCATTAATATCTGAGGTCCTCAGTAACAAAAATTACTACAAAATAGAGAGTCAAAAGATTAATTTACGTTTTTCTTTTGCAGAACATAATCTTATTTTTATTAGAAATTAGTTTTCAGAAGTGCAGAAATTACAAAATCCATAGGCAGCCATGTATAAAATATAGCCCCCCAAATAAAATTCTAGGCTGAAGGTTAACAAGAATTAGAAAACTACTGCCTGTAGGCTAAATTCACATGATGACATTTTTGCTTCCAGTGCAGGGCAACATTATAGAGTTTTCAGCAAGCTGGGATATAGCTTCAGTTTCCGAACCACCACCAGCTGGTCTAACTTTAATAAAACATCAAGCTGCTAAATATGTCATGCCTTTTTGGTTCCAGCACTTTTTATTTGTACTGATTGCCTACAGTTTTTGGGAATGCAAGCAAAAAGTAAATAGAGCAATATGTGTAAAATATTTATTTAAAATTATTATTTGACAACATTTGGATCCGTAATGTCATTTTTAAAAAAACATTTAGGAAGATTTTTTTTTAGCACCTAATGTCATTTAGAAGTGGGATTTGCACTCTTAAAAGCTCATTGGAAATTTGAAAATGCCTCCTTTAGGCATTTCTGTAAGAGAATGGTCAATGTCGGTCAGAGAATAATCAATTGTTGATTGATGATGAACTTATTTTATTCTTAATTAGCACATCTTTTTTCTTTGCTCTCAGATGTGCAGTAAAATATTCCGTTTGAGTGTTCTTGATATTGCTTGGGAGGTAAGATTCTTGTAGGATGGTTAGCAGTACTAGTGTAGAGGCTGGAAGTCATGGGTGATAGAGGGGAAATAATGTGGAATAGCCAGGAGGTAGTTGCGGAAAAGTAGTGGATAAGTTTCTGAAGGAATAAGTAGAGAAAAGGGAAGGGCCAGCATTTAGAGGCAAAGGAAGGGGGAAAATGTCACCAGAGAGAGAATACAGATTGACAAAAATAAGCCATATACGCATAGGAATAGACCATTCACCTATATGCTGGACCCTCAGTGAATGGCTGTTGGACTTTAGGATGTTTAATGTGCTGCATGTTGTTTCATGGCCAAGGGTCCCAGGAATATACAGACTCTGCCTTGGGCCAGCCACCTATTTTCTGCACAAGATCCTTATGAGAGATACATGCCTAGGAAGAGTAATCAGTGACTGGGTGACTAGGTATCATTGTGGTTGAACCTAAACACCAAAGCAGAGTTCTAGGAAGATAGCTTGACCAAATGGAAGTTTCCTTTCTCCAAAGTAAGTTAGGTCCAATCAGCCTCAGATAAAGCAGGTTGTAAAGATGATTCTGACTGTACCCCTATGTCCCCAAATGCTCAAACACAAAACTCTGGTTCAATCATCACGAGATAAGAGACATACAATGTCTACCAACAATGAGCAATGGAACTGGATGAAGCTGGCCTAGGTTCCCTTCCAAAGCAACCCAACAGGAAGGAAAGATTGCATCTAAGGAGAGACTGAGAGATGCCAGGCCCTGCAAGAACGGCCCTAGGTTCTTACCATCCCTTTGAGGAAGAAGGAAGAAAGAGAAGAGAGGCCATGCCCACATATGACATGCCCTTTATGCCTTCTGAGAGTTCGGCCCATTGATATCCTTAAATTTCAGCAATTCTTCCATTCTTGGGAGGCCAAGTTTCTTGCTACTGATCCTGGGGAGGTAGGAATCAGGTTAGGAGTGAGAAAGGAAGGAAAGAGTCTTGAATCCCCCTAGAGACCAATAATGCCTCATTTTATTTCCTTACATTGTTATTTTTCTTATGTTGTATAAATATACATGGACAGAATAGAAGATTATCTACCAAGTACAATATTCGGTCATTCCAAACCTCTGTGAATTTCCGATGAACAGAACTTAATTGTTTATAAACCTCTGACCCTTGGATCCTAAATTTTACCAGTATTTCAGACTTTGACCAAACTCCTGGCCCTGATATGACCATTCTTCTTCTCTCAGATCCCTTTACATTTCTGAATGCTGCCTGCCTGCCTGACCATTCAAAGACCCTCGACTTCTCTTTAAGTGACCTCACATCTTTAACTCAAGATTCTGATTCTTGACTTTTAAAAGAGTAAGCATTTGAGCAGCCCACATTTTCCAGTAGGAAAACTTTTTATGTTTTTTTTAAACGACAACAAAAGAGCTATTTACAAGGGACCGATTTAGCAACATTCACTTCCAAAGTCATTTTCTTTTTAGAGGCTGTAAATAAATTTCCAAAATCATGTAACTTCATGGTAATAACATGACCTGGAAATTACAAGGTAATTAAACTCAAAGCATCTAAGTATAGTACTCCAAGAATAATTTACTTCCCTGTGCCAGGAGTCAAGATTTTTTGCTGTTAAACACTAATGCAAAATGAATTAGTACTGAGAGTTCCAAGCTGCCATGCTCCAGGAATTATGGGGGGCTGCCTCTGTAGATGCTGGGTGTAACTGATGACAGGATGAAGTGGAAGCAGTGGTGTCATAAGAATGTTTGGAGATGACTTGTTACAAAAGTTTATTGTGATTTTGAAGCAAGCTCTGTGTTCCTGGTAGAAGATGAGTATAGGCATCTGAGTGGCTTATCTAAAGAACCACTGCCCTAAAAGTCAGGATTTAATCAAACCTAGATGGGTTCAAAGATTTGAAAACAAAGGTGATCATTTGATGGCATAGCTTGAGTTTAGTGATATCACAGAAAAGGCCTGGGAGAGATTTTTCCAGAGTAAAAAGTGAAAGTTTTCAGATCACGGTTTGGACTGTCCAATCTCAGTGGAGAAGATTCCTAAGCCAAGCATTTCCCCTAAACCCTGAGGCCAACTGCCTGCCCCAAATGCAGCTGGCTAGCAGACTCATGGTGACATCTTGATATAGGCACTGTTCTCTTGGGCCGTCCTTATCTGCTGCACCAGATGGCTGGCCCTGAAGGGGCCTCTCTTTCTGCTGAAAAGAAAGAGAAAAAATAGCTGAGGTCGCTTCTACATTGTCTGCTTGAGCCTTCTGAGAAGACAATAAAGAGACATACCACTTTCCAGCCTAGTAAAGAGTTGATATTGTCTATGCTGTGTTGTGGTGCTGAACAAGTGGCTACAAATGCGCTAGGAATAGAGTCAATGTTGCTGCCTCTCTAGGGCCTCAGAATGGCTATACCCTCAACCTAAGGTCACTTCTCTTCTCAAAGTGGCCCTCTCACATGACTTCTTTCTTCTAAGCACAGATTGCTTTTTCTGTATCTTGCCACTTAGACCTAGGGATAGTAACCATTCCACTCTTACTAACCTTGAGGTACTTCACTATTCCTTGTGATTCCCCTACATCTGCCCACATCTTTTAAATATCCCCATCATTAAGCCCTCCTTGGATTATCCTAATTTGAATGAAGCATATTTTTCCTATTGGGATGCGGACTGATATTCTTACTAATGTTTTGGGGGGATATTTTAGTTAAATATTTGTCATTGATATCTTTTCTTTTTTCTTTTCTTTTCTTTTTTTTTTTGCTGAGGAAGATTAGCCCTGAGCTAACATCTGCGCCAATCTGCCTCTACTTTATATGTGGGTCACTGCCACAGTGTGGCTAATGAGTTCAGGCCCGTGAACCTGGGCCACTGAAGTGGAACACACTGAACTTAACCACTATGCCATGGGGCCAGCCCCTCATTGATGTCTATTTTAATTGTAAAGAGCATGTGCTCTGTGGAATACAAATTCTAATTCTAATTCTTTGTGGTTTCCTTTATTTTGGTTTTTGTGATTTGTGAGCTAGATGTGGTCCATTTTTATAAATGATCCATGAATGTTTAAAAAGAAGTCATATTGTTTTTTGGGGGGGTTGTTTGCTTTTTGAGGAAGATTAGCCCTGAGCTAACATCTGCCACCAATCCTCCTCTTTTTGCTGAGGAAGATTGTCCCTGAGCTAACATTTGTGCCCATCTCCCTCTATTTTATATGTGGGACACCTGTCACAGCATGGCTTGATAAGTGATGCATAGGTCCACACCTGAGGTTTGAACTGGTGAACCCCAGGCCACAGAAGCAGAGCAAGTGAACTTAACCACTATGCCACTGGGCAGGCCCAGAAGTCATACTCTTTAAGTGGGAAGCAGTGTCTTACATAGATTCATTGTATTAAATTTTTTCTAAAAAAATGAAACTTACCAACATTCATAGGAGAGAGCTTTGAAACTATCCAAATTTGAAGCTCCTAGACCATGAATTTTCTTCCATAAAATGTACTAATGGGTGATTGAAAAAATGTAATCAACCCCCTAAGCTCCTAAAGAGAGAGACATTACAGGCTCTGATGAGTAGAAAACGAGGCCAATGGACAGGTGGGTGCTGGTATGTCTGCTAAGTTCACGTACAAGCTCAGGTCACCTGAGTCAGACCCTCAGAACTTCAGGCTTCAGGAAACCACACGTGGCTTCATTCCAAAGACGTCACAGCACTCAAGTGTAATCAGACCTGCAGGCGTCAAATCCATGAATACCAAGTGCCCTGTGTCCTGCGAATCTAGTTGCCTGTGCCACTGGCCAAGGCGCACAACAGCTGTGATGCAGGCAGTCACAGCGGCCTAAGGACAGAGAGCATTGGTGTCCATGCACATGTGTGCGGCATGGAGAGGTTGAGAGTGTCTGGTGTGTGGAACGCAAGGCACATGTGTGCAACGGCTGTAGGGAGCTCATGAGGACAGGACAGACGTGTTAAAGAAACCCATGAAGAGAGGAGAAAGGTGAACAACTCAGGGATCTCTACGTTTCTTTTTCTCTTGCTCTTTGCTTTTGAAGCTGTTTCTGTAAGGCTTGAGTCTAATAAGAGACATCAACATATATTAAACTTTTAATTATACTCAAATCTTTGTTATATTTGTAATCATTTTGTCTGCTTGATTTACTAGTGACTAAAAGAGATGTGATAAAATTTCTCATTATGATTGTGTTTGTCAAATTCTGCCTAAAATGTCTTTTCTTCATCAATATAACTTCATCAATATAAATATAACAATATAACTTATCATGTCTACCATTTCCTGATCTCAATTCTCCAGGGTGACAGTTATCTTTCAGTTAGTTTACCCTAAATCATTATTGATTGGTAATGAATTAATATGTTGTCAGAATCCATACGCTGTATCTAGAAAGTCCCTCTACTTACAAGTAGGTCCAGTTCTGAAAGACTCTATTCCTAAGTCAAAGAGACCACTAATGCCTTTTGTGGCCATATTTAATGTACTTTTGATCTGTCCTGTATCTTTGCTCATATTTATAGCAGCTTGCATCAATGAGAGTTCCAACGTTGACTGTGTAATGAGAGGCTCTTCTGTATTAACTCAAATCATATATCTGCTCCCCTATGAGGTAAAGGTGGAATGCATGTTGAGAGTCATAGCAGACGTGTAATTCAGATGTCCCTTGAAGAACGAACTCCTTGCTCAGCTGTAAGATGTGTGGTTAGCTGATAGCATCCAACTGTTACTTCCTTCAGTCAACCCTAGCTTTTGAGCCAAGGTCATGCTCTTTCTGGGGTAGCCCTAACCAATGACTGAGCAGCACGGTGGTACAAGTGCTTAACCTTTTCTGCTCAATGAAGACTCCTCTAAAGAGCAGTCTACACTCTGCAGCGTCCTGTTGGGCCGCTAGATCTATACACAGTCTGAAGACCCTCCCTGCCCAATTCTGCTTCCTCCCTTTTCCTTGCACAAATGTTACTTTCCAGTAAACCTTCTGCACCCCTAACTCAGTCTTAGCATCTGCTTTCCGGAGGACCCAGATGACATCAGAGTTAACCAGAAATATCTATTCCAACCCAGTTCTTTTACTTTCTCTCCATGCTGCTTCTGTAATCCTTCTAGAAAGATTAGAGATTTTGTTTCAACATTGGAATCAGTTTTTATTTCAACCTGTGAAATAATGTGCCCAACAGATCCATCAACAGGTTCAGGAAACCACTGGTTCATAGTACTCATAACTCTTGTTCAGTCTCAAGGTATGTTGCCTAAGTAAACTCAACAGCATCAAGGCACAAGCGTTATATTACAGCCACCACTGATCTCCTACAAGGTACTACAAGGAAACAATTCCTTGATTCCATGCAGACGTGCCAATCTGCATGCATGTGAAGAGAGAGCGTGCAGGGAGCAACAGTTTTTTTGGTAGTTTCAATTCTAAATGGGAACTGTTTGTTTTGCGAGTTTAGTCTCCATCTATACCCTTACTGTTCTTAAAAAAAGGTTAGAATATGAGAGGAGGGTTAGTCAACTGTGCTCGGGCAGGGAGAGGGTCAAAGAGGGAAGTGAAGTGGATTCTAGGCAAGAGCTACTTGGATTGCTAAGAAGACTGAAGGAAGAAATGAGGTTAAAACAGTAAAATCTGTCCCATGATTACCTGAATCATTCTGAGGAGTGGCATCCTGTAGCCAAACTGCAGATAAGGATGCTCTCGCCATTTATTTTATATGAACTCACAGGCTTTTGAAATTCTAGACTCACCCCAATAGTAATATCCTAACACAATAGTGGATTTACCGTGAATATGCAGCATATGCACATATTATGGAATGGGGTTGAGTACTGGTCTAGGGCTAGTGCTGATGGCCTGGTGGGCCACATCCAATGTGATTTATAAGGCCTCATCGGGTTCTAAAAAGTGGGTCAAATATTTGTTCACCACACCGTTTTCCTTTGGTTCACAAGTTGATGAGGCTGACCAGATCCATACATCTTTAAGCTATTTTATTTTAGTCTCTGTGTTAAGCTAGTCATAGCTGGACTGTGATTCCTCCCTGACTGGGAGTAGGGTGTGTAGAGGGGGTGGGGGAGCAGGGGAAAGAGTGATGGTAAGTTGGTATTAGTAACAGAAAGTGAAGAATTCAATAAGCAAAGATTCATTTACTTGGTGGTGGCGGCAGAGGGGGGCGGGTCTCTATGAAGGTGATCATAGACTCTAAGTGATTTGGAACCACTCTCATTCCCCTCTCTCCATATGTCCTGGAGGTAATTCCAGATGCCCAGGTAGAGAAGTGCCTGGGAGGGGTGAACAGGTCATCTTGCTGTCATTAATCACTTGCGGACAAGTGGTTCCTAGAGCTCCCTCAGTCTTGCCCTAGAGTGATCTATAGCATGTCCTGGCAACAAAGTGTGTGAAAGTTCAGCTCCTCCTTGGGCATCTTTCTTCTCCAAATGTCAGCTTCAGAGAACCGTCCTGGGGAAGAAAAGAAGCTCCTTTAAAACAAACATTTTTTTTACACATGCATTTTTAAAAGCTAGTTGCAATGCTTACCTTTTTTACTTTGAGTAACCTACTTAATATGTTAGGTCACATATAAAACGGAAATCACGTATAAATGGAGTTAGTGTATTCTTGTCTCCCCTACCTCAAAGGATTGTTTTGTAAGCCCTCAAGTGGTGTGTCATTTCTATCTATTTATCATACCTTATATATCAGCACTTGTCAAAATGTGTTCCATGGAACACTGGTCCTTTGAGGTGCTCATGAAGAACAGGTTTGGTTCAATTTGGTCTTGGGAAGTGCTGCCCGTCATACCTTATTCTTAGAGATTCACAATGTGTGTTAAGGGATCTGAGTTCTGCGGTCAAGAAATCTATTTAACTTTGTTTAACCTAATGTTTACTAAACTTATTTGATGATGGAGTCCTTTTTGTATAACATTTATTAGTATCCCCAATACAGAACTCTTACTACAGTCATGGGCTCAGGACACACAGTAAAATAATTAAGAGCCTATGCACTCAGTGTTGGGGTTTGAATCCCAGCTATGACTTTACTGACTGTATGACCTTGGACAAGTTTATTATCCTCTTTGTACCTCAGGTTCCTCATCTGGAAAAATAGGAATAATAATAACACCACGATAGGATTGCTGTGAGGTTCAAATGAGTTCATATATTTAAAGTGTTTAGCAGAATGCCTGACACATGGTAACCATTCCATAATATTTCCTGCTATCATTGTGACTTTCTATGTTTCAGAAAACAACTTTGGCCTAATAATAACAATAAATAAAAAGTGAATCTAATTTTATGGTTGATACACTTTCTTATATATGCATACTTAATCTTCAAATCAATCTTAATAGATACGCATTATTGTTGTTATACTCATTTGACAGTTCAGGAAAGAAAGGCTAAGAAATTTGAGTATATTTCATGAATGGGCAGTAAAGGAGAGGGCCAGGAATCAAATATAGGTCTTCTGACATCAGATCTTGTGCCTTTTCCACTGAATATATTTGGTTTTCCTGTGATTCCAAAACAAAATATGAAAACTATCTACTTACAGTAGCTGAGAAGGTCTGCCTTTCGAAAGACATGTAGCTTAAACCCCAAAAAGTAAAGATAGAGGTTAGGAATTAAAAGCATTATAGTGGATGAAATTTAAGCAAATCAAATATGACAAGGACCTTTTGAGTTTTAAAATTCCTGGGCTAGTCTTGCAGAAGGATGAAGGGCATTTACATGGGATATAAATACATTTGCCAGGTTATAAACTAAAAATCAGTTCGTATAATCTGACCAAAGATCACTATGCTTTTTTCACATGCAAGAGAAAGGCCTAGATGGAAATACTGAATTTCTGCCACAGTTTGATAGTTATGGAGAAAATGCAACTGAACATTTGAGATCTCTATTTGAGTTGAAAAGAACTGATTGGTCCTTATTTTAGCATAATTTATGATCTCCTTCAGCCATGCATAATCTAAAATTCAGAAAAATCAGGCTGCAGCACTGAAAGTTTTCTAGAAAATGCAGTTTGTTCCATTAGTCCTGTAGCTCCTTAGATCAGTACAGTATTATCATGCTTGACTCATCTTTGAGTCTCTGACCAGTGTTGGGAATAATTAGGGGATTTTGAAGCAGTTTTTAGGGGATGGTGTCAAGGCTGCTGTGTCAAACTAGCCATGATTTTGTTTTAAAGGTAAAAATAACAGGGAGGGAATAGGACCATAATCTCTGATTTAGCATTGACCACCTTTATAAACCAAGACAATTTCATCATATGTTCAATTTCTGGTCAAAAGAGTTAACAAAATCAAGTAAAATGCCTCTGTGGAGGGACAGATGAGAAGAGAGGGGGAAAAGATTTCATTTTACACAAATCACAGTGGTTCAATGATGCGACACCAGATTGGTCCAGCTTGACAAATGAAAAGTCACATAAACCTTTCCTTTAGGTCACTATTACTAGATTTTAGTGTGCTATGTTCCCCCTGAAAGTTTATCTTTCCTTATGGACTACTTTGCTTCTTTTAATTGGAAGCTCTGAGCTCCCTGGCTTTGGCCTGCCAGGGAGCTCAGAGCTAATCTTAGTGCCAAGTCATAGTCAGGATTTCACATATCTGAAACCTGATGCATTCTCACCCCTTTTGCAGCAATGATTGCTTATATTAATTTCTCTCTATATAAATTTGGATACTTGTGTGCTGGTATTTATGTCTTTTGTTGTCAATAGAAATGAGAACGAAATAAAGGCAGAAAGGAAGGAAGAAAGACATTTAAGAGAAAGATTTTCAACAATGAACACTGAAAAATTAAGAATTTTTCTCCATTTGCACTCAATTAGCCAGAGTTCCTCCCATCTAGATGTTTTACTTAAAAATACTCTTAGTACAATAATTATATACAATAGCAAATAAAGCATTGTGAGAACACTGAAAAATAGGTTCAAGTGGGAGTCAAAGGGAGTGATGGAAAAAGGGAGGATGGAAAGATGAAACAAATCAATACCTGTGGCTTTCATTAAAGGTTCAAAGGAAATGGTTGCCAAAATTAAGATAGGCATTTTGCAAAGTAGAGAAAGTCTGTTACTTCCATCTATCTGAAAGCAGGCAAAAGGACAAAAAGAATTGAAAAGCAAATTTGGGGCGAAAGGTACCTACGTCACACCAGTTCACAGAGAGGGTACTCTCCTAGTTACAATTTTCTGAGATATTTTCCCTGACTCTAAGATCTTTGCCTTTCCAGATCCTTTTAAAATGTTTCTCTTTTCCCCAGGGCATCAGAAAGGAAATCCCCAGGACACTTCACATTTCACAGGAGAAAGAGAATCCATTTCCATTGCAATTTGGAATGGAAGCAAGTCTGGCCTCATTCTCTATCTGGGGACCCCTCCAACAACCTCCCTTCCAACAACTCCAGGGTTTGATGGAAAGGAGACTGTTAGCAACAGAAAGAGGTAGAGAGAAACAATGAGCAACATAGCTGGTGCTTCCCCTCTCCCCAGGGTATGCTGAAACATTTCTCCAGCATCTCTTAACGCCTATGGTCTGGTGATACTGCTATTTTGTCGTTGTTTTATCTCGGATCTCAGTTTGCAGACTTGCATCTTTCTGAAGACCAGTAACTATTTTTAAGCCTCAAACAGCTATTAAGCATGTAGTGGAGGCAAGTGGAATTGCTGCTGAATGCCTAAGGTAAATTGATTTGTACCTACAATTTACATTTATTCTCCAGGTATATTTGACATTAATGTTGTGATTGAACTGCCTTGATGAAGATTAATTATATAAACATTTTTTGCTGACTTTGTGAGCAGCCAAGCTGATTTGTTTTACTTGATTTTTTAAGCTTGGTGCCTAATAGCAACATGAGAAACACTTCTTGGTTTTGCTCGTCACCTTCACAGATTAAGGGCCCCCGACCCGTCTTACCTAAAAAGCGTTTGGGGAAAGATTTCTGCCAGCCACAGCATTCCAGCTTGCTTGATTGTGAAGGAAAGCGGAAGACCACTCTGTTCTGAGAATTTTGCAACCATTGGGATTTGGTCAGGATTCCCCAGAACAGAGGAAGAACTGTGCTTCTAAAGAGGATATAAATGTGCTCCGCATACTAGAAAGGGCAATTTGTTTAGTTTTTCTTGCTCAACCAATGTTGGCCGAGACCCCAAACACCTTGAACTGGAGCAGGTTAGGGTCTGAGAGGCTCCTTTGCAAAATGGGGATGCTTACAATAACTCCCCGTGCTCAGTGGACTAGTCACATCAGCGTCCCTGGGGTACGTGCGAAAGATGCAGTTTAGGGGCCCGACTCAAGTCATCCGGAATCAGAATCACTGAGGTAGAGCCTATGTATATCCAGTTATGGTTGAGAAGGTGCCTGTACTCTCCCTTGAGATTATGGTGAAATCCTGAGGGGCTTCCACGGTCCCAACAATTCTAACTAGGAAAGCCTCTAATTGTCAGCACGTCATGGTCACTGCTCTAGGACTCATTGTCCAGGTTCATGTGTGCATTCAAAGAGAGCAGCTCGGATATGTCCGCAAAAGGCTTGGAGTGGGAGCTCTTTGCTGAGGTCCCCCAAACCCCTGGGCCTGCTGTTTCAGGCCTTGGGCATCCACAGCTACTCCACCAGAAGCCTTGTTCTTGGGAGTAGGGGTGAGCCCCCAGGCTGACTCAAAACCCCCATCACTACCGTGTGCAAGCCAGACGGCACCCAGCACCAGCCTACCTCCCTGAGCATCCTCAGCATCCACACCCAAATAAAGCCTGTCTGTCAAGGTTGGCCGGTGACTGCTGTTTTCATCTCTGAAAAAACAAACTCAGGCTTAATGAACTCCTGAGGCAAGAAAGCCCAGATTTGGCAAACAAAGCCTTATAACCTTTTTCTACTGAGCTTAGAGAAAAATACCCCTTTTTTTCCAAGTCTCCTAGGTGAGCCAAAAGAAAGCACAATTTACTATTTTCAGAAACTTTCCTGCCTTGCTCATGTTTGAATTCACTTTCCTAATGTATGGTTGACACATTAGTCAGAGTCCTGGAAATACAGGAAAAAGATGTGGGCACAGTGTGGGGAAAACCATAGGAATACTCCAGTATCCCACAGTTAATATCAGCAGGGAGCACTTGCCGCACGTTGGCCTCAGGAAGCCAGGGGAAGGAGCATTTACAGGGACTGGAAGACGAAGCAGCAGTGTGAAAGGGGATGCTTGACATCCATTTTGTTGAGGGATGCTGTTTGGAGGAACAGGGGGAAATAAGTCCCCTGACCCGCCTCTCTCTTATGCATCTGTTCTCACACTGGAAACCACAAAAGGCAAGGGAGCCCACTGCCGTGGCCCATGCTGGCTAACCTCAGGACAGGGAGCAGAGAAGGATGGAGAATGGACAAGGGGGGCAAATGAAAGATACCCAGCACACTGTCTTTCCACTATGGTCTGTCTTCATTTTAGCTGACATTTGCTGACATTCACTGGGTACGAATCATGGGCATTAGCACCAGGCACTGTCGTAGGTATTTTATATACCTTATCTAGTTTAACACTCACAACAGAGCTGTGGGGTAGACATGATTATCTTAGGTATGAAAAAAATCAGAGGCCCCAAGAGGTTAAAGAATCAGGGTCTCTTTGGTTTCCGAAGATCATTACATAATCAAGACACTAACTTTATCTGTGGAATTGCCAGACCAAACAGCCTTGGTTTAGCTCGTATTTGCCAGCAGGCGGTACAGCCCATACTCTAGGTCTATTCTCAGAATTGGTTCAGAGAGACTTTTCTCATCAGCTGTCATTAGGGAAGCTCAAATCTAGCAGGCAGTGATGCTCTGCTTTCTCTCTTTAGCCCTTATTTATTTTATTTATAACCCCAGCATTCACCCCCGGCAGCCGAGATGCCGAAAGTCCCTGTGCCGCGCCTGCGCCCTCGCCCGCGTCTCAGGTTTGATTCATCCGGACGTCTGTCCTCCTGCAATTCCAGACCAGGCAAGCCTGGAAAGTCATCGCAAGTTTCCTCCTTCACAGACAAACCCAAATGTTCACTCTGCAAACTCCTCGGATGCAGAAAGGAAATAAAATCTATCCCAACAATATTAAATGTAAACCCATCCTGCTCCCGGGAAGCTTGTGCTGCCTCCCCAGCCCAGGGCTTCTCTCCATCTCCGTCAGAATCACACAGGGCGGCAGTGTTTGAAAATGACTCTTGCCAGGCTGCTCACGCACACATTCCATTTTCAAACACCCCGCATCCCCGGTGCCAGGGGAACTGATCAGGAAGGCAACATGTGAGGAGTCGCCTCCCAACATGACTGTGTGTGTCTCCTTCCTACCGGGCTGTAGCCTTACCTGTTCACCTTGAACCTGGCGGCCCAGACATGCTTCCTCTTTCAATACCCAGCGACCTCTCCTCTGAGCAGCCTGTGGCTGTGAATTCTTTATCCCTGTGAACTCTGCCGCCATGTGTGATTCTGACGAAGATGGAGAGAAGCCCTGGGCTGGGGAGGCAGTGGGGCTTCACGGGAGCACCGTGGGTTTACAGTTAATATTGTTGGGAAAGGTTTCATTTCCTTTCTGCCACCGAGGAGTTTGCAAAGAGTGAACATTTGGGTTTGCCTGTCAAGGAGGAAACTTGAGATGACTTTTCCAGCCTTGCCTGGTCCGGAATTGCAGGGCAACAGACGTCCGGGGGAATCAAACCTGAGAGGCTGGCGAGGGCGCAGGCGCGGCACAGGGATTTTCGGTGTCTAGGCCCCCTGGGGGCGAACGCTGGGGTTTTCTGGCATGTTTTGTCGGAATGCTCTTCTTTTCTTTTTTTCTTTCCTTTTAAATATTTTATTGAATCACGTGTATCCTCACTGGGCAGGCCTTTCAGTTCCCTTGAGTTGGGTTTGCAGCTCCCAGGGGGTTATCTTTACAGCTGGTGATTGGAACAATCTCCAAGCCCTCCCCCATCGAACGGCAGGCGAGGAGCCGCGGGAGCTTGGCGTGTTCTCAGCATATCTGCACCAGCAGAACGTGGCCTTGCCCTCCTGAGCTGCCTGCTAAAAAGAAAAAGCGTGGAAATGATGATTTCATCTCTCCCTGAACCAGAAGTCTCAGAAAGACTGTCAACACTGACGAGAGAGGCAGAAATTTACAGAAATTTCCACTTATAGAAATTAGGGATTCTTCAAACCAGGATGGCAAAACCTCTAGGCATGTTCCACACGCTTAACACAAGCCCATGTCAGACATCAATAATCTATCACTGCACTCCTTTCTACTGAGCCTGGACAAGGCCTCAGACTCATTCTTAACACTGTATTTCTGGTAGCTACTATCAGGAAGTAAAATACAAGCTTAAACACACTTACCATTTCTGATTTAAGTAATCACTTTTGAGTAGGCAGCATATTGTAAATAATAACGGTAATAATACCTAAGATGGATTGAGTATCTTATGCCAGACATTGTTCTAAGTGCTTAACATGGATTCACTCATTTAACACAAACTATACGAGTACAGATTTGTTTGGATTATTGTTGCATCACCAGTGCCTAAAAGAGTTTCTGGTACTTGGTGGGTGCTTAGGAAATCCTTGTTATTTAAATGAATTCTAAAAACAAATAATATTATTCTCATATTCCAGATGAGGAAAGTGGGGCCCAGAGAGCTTAAGTAACTCTCCTAAGCTAGTAAGGGCTGGAGCCACTATTTGATATTGCTTTAGTATTTTGTTCCTACTTTTGACCATGTTGGTCTGGGCTTCTCACAGTAGCTTTTTGATATCTCTGTTCTTATTTATTAATGTCTAGTAAGTTGGTTATTCAGTCTCATTTCTTCTCTTTATTCTTCTTGCTGCCATCCTCTTTGATATTTTAGAGAGCTATCCGTCACTGAAACAAGAAAAGGAAGAGCAAGAGTTGACATCCACATGCCTTTGAGATTTAGACAGAAGACCTCAGGGAGGGGGGCAGGCCACATGGGGACAACAGCGCAGCAGAGAGTACCCGCTTCTCCCCTTCGGCAATTGAGCTGTAGAGAATCCAAGCCAATATTACCAAATTCTTCCCACTTTTCAATAGAATCAGAAAACCTGAACTTGCATAGGAAAATACCAGCTGAAAATATCAGTCTGAAAAATCCCATATAGAGAACACTGACAAGCAAGGCAATTTAAAAAACCTAAACAAACAAAACATCACAAGTCAAATAAAATATCTCTGTGGGTTTAATCTGTAGTTCATAACCTGTGGGAGAGCGTGAACTTGAAACAGAATAGAAATGGCTTTAGATAACTGATCCTGTACTTCTGGTAAAAAAAAAAAAAAAGAACATGATGGAAGACAGTTGTAACTATTTGTTAAGATTTTAGAATAGGGGATTCTGGGAAATAGAACTGCAATAATGATAGCAGTTCAGTTTTTTTGTGTAGTGCTTCATATTTTTCAGTTCACTTCTATATATGCGTTTGAAACTCCCTGAAAATCATTTTGATGGCTCAATGACTTGGTCAATATTAATCAGTAGGATTCAGGATTCAGACTTTGATCTCTCAATTCTCATCCTGGTTTTCTTTTAAGGACACAAACCGTGATGGGGGATGACTGACCCCCAACATTAGCAATTCTTACACGCCTGTGCTTTTTCATCTCATTTATAGTCAGGAGGTAAAGACTATAAGAGATAGAGCTCATGCCCGATTTCTGATGAATGTTCAGGTAGGAGAGAAACAGGACAATCATTGGAGGATCTTGTATGATTGCTAAAGCATGTTATTCTTGGCAGATCAAGGTTGTTGATTTCCATTTTGTCCTCCCCAAATCATCTTTAATTACAAAAATACACACCTACCAAAGGCTGGATAAATAATGTAATCAGGCCTAATCATTGTGTACCTTCCTAAACACTCGGCTAATGACTAGTCGGTTTGGGGTTTTGCTCCTCCAAGTGTAGCTTCCTGCCAGCCCAAGCTGAAATGTGGCATGTTTTGCTTGCTCCCCGGAAACCATTTTAAATTAAGCTGATTTGAAAATCATCACATGGAGGGAGATTTTTCTGATCGCTTGTTCTGTGTGGGCCTCTCGAATGTCAGTTCTATGCAGGAAGGGCTCTTGGCATTGATGTCTTTCTGCCAGGTTGTGTATTTGACAGCTGTTCTGGGGTGTCTTTTCCCAGCTGCTGGCCTGGCTACTGTCATAAAGCCAATTAGAGTCGCAGGCAATTAATGCTATTTTCCTCAAGTGCTCCTGGAAATGCTTGTATCATGTAGCACTTCGGCATGAAATCTGTGACCTTTGGAAATGCAAGCACAAGAAAGCAAATCAGCTTGGCTATGCATGTACTGGGTTCCGTTCAGTTACGGAGAGTAGGAAAACAGATTGTAGTTGCTGCATGGAGAGATGTCCGTGGGGCACTTCGTGTCTCAGGATGCTTAGAAATGAAGATGTGTCCCCACACCAAAACCCAGAAAAGCCATAAAAGGGTGGTAGGTATCCCGAACAGCAATGCGTTTACATATTTTCAGCAAAGTATGTAACAAAAAATAGAATGAGGTTCCATAACTAGCACTTTATACTACTTTTGCCACATTTTAAGATGGATGTTAAAGCTCCATATCACTCGTATCATTCCCTTCCCTGCCCCTGAAGGTAGCAGAGCTTGCCGCCCTTGGCTTATGCAGAGGCGGTGGTTAACTACCTGTCATGGGTGTGGGAGAGGTGGCTTCTATGTTGAGAAGGAGAATGGACCAGACTTTTAACTCGAAGATTCCTTGGTTCAGAGATTAATAACCATGACTTGTTCATCAGAGTAAAAACAGCACTGGTCTGGTTTTAACCAACTCACAAGCACTTCCTTCCTACCCACCCAATCCATCAGAAGGAGCACAACCTCAATCACAAAATTCCCAGGCCTATATATGTCCAGACATGCTAAGTGTCAGAATTCCGTCTCATATCCTCCAAGGTGATAAGCTAAAGCTACAGCTTCATTCCATCCTTGGCCCCTCTCCTTTCTCATTTACATTTGTTTCCCTGCAGCTACACACACGTATACATCCCTCCAGGATCCTACCAAGGGTTTATAGGAGGTGGGGGCGGGGGAAGTGATGGAAATGAGTGTGTCGCCAATTAGTGATATCAGTATCAAGAAGAGCTGGAATTGGGCAGGTTTACAGGGAACTAGGAGCAGGGGCTTGTTTGAATTTAAAGGTTGCCATGGCTGTGCTAAATGCTAATCGCTTTTCATCACACTGGCTAATGGGTGCAGAATTTTTGGCTCAAGTCCTTTTCAGCTATTCCAGGCTAGCTCCTGAGAGAGCTGCCGAGTTCTGGCTCCAGCTGTGCTCCTTCCTCTTTGCTCCCTTCAAAGAACACGAATTATTCTTAGATGCGGTCCCCTAAAATTTAGACGATGATTCACAGGAGAACTGGAGAGGCAGTGAGAGTAAAAAACAAACCACCTGCTTAGGATTCAAGGTCCAGTTGTTGACAACACACCTAATCAGGTCAAATTGGTACTAAAACGCTGCAGATAAGTGCCTTCGATATCTTACAGATGCTGCATAACCATATTGGAAAAGGCCAAACTGTCATATTACTCATTGGAGAATGGGAGAGAGTGAAGTTTTTAGGGTGAATCTAATCTGCATTCACTCGCAAGTGCTGAATAAATACAGCAAGGCCGGAGAAGCCATTTGCCTGGAGTCAAGGTGTTTGGTTCAGCCGGGGTGAGAGGTTTGTGTTTCCACCGTCTCTCAGATGCCATAAGCTGGTGGCAGGATGGCGTCCTTGAGCCACACATGGTTTGGTCCCAGAGTCAGTGTCCAATATGTCAGGCCATCAAGGCAGATGGCTAACAGGACAATGTTTCTGAACTTTTGGAAAACATACCACTCAAGAATCCATTTGGGAAATGCCTGAAATTGGAAAATAATGTAATAGAACATTTGATTTGCCACCAAAGACCTTAGCTGGGAAGATTGCCACAGTGAAATAAGAGGACAGCTTGGCTGACTTCCAACTTTCAGCTCTAGTTAGTAACTGCCCATTGGTGGGCTGGTTCCTGGACTTCCAGTGGGGCCCCAAAGTGCCTGTTTTATCTATGCCTCCCCTGAACATTACACATTCACAAGAACACACCCCACAAAAGGCTTGGAGCTGTATCTACAAAGTTGTAACATTAGCCTAGTGACAAAGGTCAGGGCCAGTGGTCACTGGATGTTTCCTCGGAGGACCTGTAGGTGGCCATCAGAGTGGATGGCAAATATATGAAATGTCATTTCCATTAAACTCCGTTTGTTGTTTCTCCGTGCTGCCAGCTACTGACTTGGGCTCTCTGAGGCAAATTTGTTTTTCTATGATTCTCCAGAACCTTTCTGAACCAGAATACTTCAGTCCTCCAAGGTTAGTCTCGTTGAGCCACTAACTTGAAAGTTGGGTTGTCCCTTGTCCATTCACATCCCAGTTCTCAGGGTAAAGAGTCTGTCATTTCCCCCAATATTCTCTAAACTTCTCGGAGAATATTTCCCCAGCCTGTACCCTGCCTATGGAAAGCTGCTTATTTTAAACACCTGCAAATCTCTGTTTTTCCGCCCTGGTTAAGGGACCATTCTTGGCAAATCTGAAATGCTGCAGAGTTAATGGTTCCAGAAGCAGCCTTCAGCCAATAACAGATAGGAAGCAGTGGAAAATACTCTAGCTTCTCTGCCCCTCAATTGGGCCAATTCTTTCAATCTTCTTCCGTAGTCTTCCCATAGTTCCCCAGTGGGGTGAGTTCCAGTTGTCCAGAGTGATAACACATTGTTTTTTGTGCTTCATTCCTTTCCCATCTCACTTACATACTCCCCTTTTGGTGTTTCCTGGCACCTCCGAAATAAGTTATTTATACTAGAATCTTCCTCTCAGCCTCTGCTTTAGGAGAATCCAAACCAAGAGAGTCAGCCTCCCCGCAGTAGGGAGGGTTTGCAAATTAGATTGTGAGATTGTGCATTTAAAGGCCTGCATTTGGCCTTGGGTCTTGCTTTACCAGGAAGCACTGACTCTCCCTAGGAAGCATATGAAAAGCAGAGAAAGCTACAGAAAACTAGGTGGCTGAACATAAGAAAGAAGAAGGTTGGCATTTGTTAACATACAAACATGGCCAACATCTTCATGCTGGGATGAGGTCTATTTCCCACGGTGAAGTGTAACTCCCAAAGAAGATGAGCCATCACAGCTGTTTTTGTTCACCAGGGTGTCCCCATAAAGTAGACACACAATAATATTAAGTACAATTCTCATAATAGTAGAATACATTCAATGTATTAACTCATCCATTTTTACGGGAAAGCTCCAACCCTTTTGATGGCACAGCTCCACTGGTTAATGATGCCCTTCCAATGGGGAGAGGAGGCTCAATGCTGTCAGGGCTGTCCTCATGAATGAACCGAGGACCAGTGGGGTCTCAGAGAGGGGGAAACTGACTCTTCCCAGGGAGCTAGTGAAGGCCACCTTTCATCTAGGTCTTGAATATTAGCAGGAGTTCAATAGTTGGAAAAGGAGAATGGAGTAGAGGGAGATGATTATTTATTTATTCCACAAATGTGTGGTTTAGTTTCAGCTATGTGGCAGGAATTCCACTTGCCATGGAGAAGTAGCAGTGAGCAAGGCAGACAGGGACCTTGCCTTCTCAGAACTTTGATTGAAGCTCTGTTCACATTGCGTACGTGTGGAGTCGTACCAACTGTCCTGAAGATAGACAGCAAAGTAAAGAATTACATAAAACAAACAAAGATTTTTGATAAATCCATTGTAATAGAGCAGTGATTCTCAAACTTTAATGCGCATCCGCATCATGTGGGGATCTTATTTAAAGGCAGATTCTGATTCAGGAGGTCTAGGGTGGGACCTGAGATTCTACATTTCTAACCAGCATCCAGGCGATGCTGATGCTGCTGGTCCTCGGGCCACACTTTGAGTAGCATGGTGATAGACCACTGGCTCTCAACCCTGTCTGCACACTGGAGTTACCTGAGGATGTTTAAAAACTACTGATGCCTAATCTCACTCCAGCAATTTTCATTTAATTTGACTGAGAGGAGCCTGGACAGTGGGAATTTTTTAAAAACAGTTTTATTGAGGGGTAATTTCTATATCATAAAATCCATCCATTTTACTCTACATTTTAAGTATACAGTGAAATGACTTTTAGTATATCTACAGTTTTTCCACCATCACCACAATCCAATTTTAGAACACTTCCCATCATCCCAAACATCCATTGTGTTCATTTTCAGTCAATCCTTGTTCCCTCCCTCAGCCCCCAGGCAACCACTGTTCTACTTTCTTTCTCTGTAGAGTTCCCGTTTCTGGTCATTTCGTATAAATGAAATCATACAATATACAATCTTCTGTCCCTGGGTTTTTTCAATTAGCATGTTTTTGAGGTCATCCATGTTGTAGCATGTATCAGTACCTCATTCCTTTTTATTGCTTAATTGATTCTATTGTATGAATACACTATATTTTGTCTATCCATTCACCATTTGACTGACATCAGAATTGTCTCCACTTTTTCGTACATATTGGTGTTTTAAATATTCACATGCAAGCCTTTACATGATATATTTTAATTTCTTTTGGGATATCTAAGAGTATATTTGCTGGGTCATATAGTAACTCTATGTTTAGCTTTTTATGAAACTGTCAAACTGTTTTCCTAAGTGGCTGTACTATTTTACATTCCCACCAGCAATATATAAAGATTCTAGTTTCTCCACATTCCCACCAACATTCATTATAACCATCCTTGTGGATGTGAAGTGGTATCACGTCGTAGTTTTGATTTGCATTTCTGCATTGCCTAATAATATTAAGCATCGTTTCATGTGCTTATCAGCCATATATGTTTTTTTTTTATTTGGTGAAATGTGTATTCCTATCTTTTGCCCATTTTTAACTGGGTTGTTTGTCTTCTTACTGAGTTTTGAGAGTTGTTTACATTCTAGACATAACTTATTTATCCGATATATATTTTTGAAATATTTTGTCCAAGTCTGTGGCTTGTCTTTCCATTTTCTCAACAATATCTTTTGAAGCACAAAACGGTTTAATGTTGATGAAGTCCAATTTATCACTTTTCTCTGTTATAGATTGTGCTTTTGGTGTTGTATCTAAAAACTCTTTGCCTAACTCAAGATCACAAAGATTTTCTTGTATTTTTTTTTAAGTTTCTGTATTTTTAGCTCCTGTGTTTGTTTGTGTCCATTTGAGTTAATTTTTGTGCATCATGTGAGGTAAGGGTCTAAACTCATCTTTTTTGCATGTGGATATCCAATTATCCAGCTACCATTTGTTGAAAAAAAAATCCTTTCCCCATAGACTTATCTTTCTTTTGTCTAAAATCAATTGATCATACACGTAACAGTCTATTTCTGGACTCTCAATTGTGTTCCATGTATCCACATGTACCCTTATGCCCAGTGCCATGTTGTCGGGATTTATTATAGTTGAGATTTTTAAAAGTTCTCCAGGTGACTCTAATGGGCATCAAAGTTTGGGAATCACTATGATAAAGAATAATTTGAGGTAGGGAGGCCACTTTCAATAAGGTAGCCAGAGGAAGGCCTTTCTGGAACAGTTATATTTCAGCTCAGACGTGAAAGATGAGAAAAACCAGCTACGAGAAGAGCGGAGGAAAGAATATCCATGAGCCACGCCCAAGGAGGCACTTTGCCAGGCCAGGCTGGTGATGTTTGCAGTCTCTAGGGAAGTTGGGTGGCCACTCTGGTAACTCAGGAGGTCTTGACCCTGAAGCCTCAAGTTACCGACTCTATACAATCAGCCAACACTTCATTCCTCCATTGAAGTTCAAACTGGGGTGAATGTAACCTCTTTGAGTTATGCAAAGGTATAGCACAGGAGATGCCACAGGATAAGTCAAGTGTTTGTTCATTCATTCATTCAATAAATAGTCATGGAGTATCTCCTGCACGCAGAGCACTATACTAAGCACTAGGGATATAATGATGAATGAAGCAAAGTCTCTGCTTCAGGGAATTGACAGGGCACCTCCCTAGAGCATCAGTTACACACACGCACACACACACACAGTTGTAAGGTTTAAATGCAATGGTGCCAGAGGAAGAAAGTAGCACACATACTCTATAGAACTGTTGGGCTCCTTCGTTACTTCTAAATAGACTGGAATAAATATAAATATCCTCAAAAGGATGAACTATAATGGTACGCTAGCACCAATGTCCATAGTCTGACTGCTTCATGGATGCCCATGTGCTAGTTATCAATAGATTGTCTCTCAGCTGCAAATCTCCATTCTTTGCACTGCTTGTGATGCTGGTGCTGGACCCTGCAAACGTTCCCCTTTGCCAACTGGCAGACTGTGAGCTTCTGTTGAAAAGGACACTGGAATGACCCTGCAAGGCTCTAGAGGCAGGAAGACACTTCCCTTCAGAGTCTCCTGTTATTTATTATTGAGTGTGGAAGCTGAGTGATCTACACAAACCAGCTCCAGTGGAGCCCTCAGGCTGCCTGCACCCTCTTCAAAGAGGTCTGACCCTTGCCGTATAGGCAGAGTCTCTGGCCCTCTGTTCCTCACTGCCTGCTCTTCCTCAGCCTAGAGGGAGAAGTTGCTCTTTCACTCCTGCTTCTTCTGGGCCCCTTAGAGTCTCTTTTACCCTTCTTCCTGCTTAACCACCTTCTCCTAGTTTACAATTCTTTAGCCAGGGAGTTTTCTGTCTTCTGACTGGCCCCTGACCTAGATAGCCCAGACTTATAAAAACTGTTCAGTTTCATTTGGGCTCAAGCAGTAAGATATATTAGATGGCTCCTTCAAATGGAAAAAAAGAAAAAAGAAAAGATTGGTTCACTTCCTGAAACCCTGGACTAATCTCACAGCCTTGTGTCCTGCAGAGCCCATGACCAACCAACATCTCCCCAGGCTTTGCAACTCTAACACTCAGTGATGGTGGTGGTTAAAAATTGATGCTGCCTTCCCAAAGAGCTGATTTCATTTTTCTACCAGCTCAGGTTTGCTTCAAGGTTGAGGAAATTGTTGGGATGGATTGAAAAAGATCCAAAGCAGCATCTTAGCCCCTGGGATTTATACACAGAAAAGTGTTCATAACAAAGTTAGTAATGTGGTGGTGCTTCCTGCCCCGGGGCTATATCGTAGAGCTGGTGTAATGTAGAAGGAACAATTTGGAGGTATCTGGCCTTTCCAGTGTGTGCGTTCTTCCTCTTGCCTATCTGTGAGGAAATAATCCTGCACAGCGGTTGAGCACCTGGACTCTAGAGACTGGCTGCCTAGTTAAATCCTGGCTGATCCACTTTCTGTGTGATCTTGGACAAAGCACTTAACATGCCTCAGTTTCCTCGTTTGTAAAATGGGAACAATAATAGCACCTATATCATAAAAGGTTGTTGTGAGGATTGAATGAATTAATACACATGAAGTGCTTAGATGAGTACCTGGCACATTGTCTGGGCTATAAGTTAGCTGCCATGAGAACCAGGATCATGATGATGAACTGGGAAATGCCAGAAGAGGTAAAGGTGAACACAAGAAGAAGAAGAAATGCCATGAACTCTTATTAAATGTTGTGTTCCATGTATTCACATGCCAAACCTCATATAACCCTCTAACATAGGATTGTTTCCATCTTACACATGAGGAAGCTGAGGCTTAGATAGGTTAAGCCTCAAATCAGAGTTAGCCAATGGCAGAGCCCAGTGTTCAGCATGTCTACCTGGCACTAGGGAGTTGCCGTGCCTTCATTTCACAAATCTTCTCTTTCCTGCCCATCTTTCCAGTCTTAGGTCACACCAAGATCTTGAAAGTTCTCTGCACTTACAGTGGGCCTTTCAGTTCCTGTTCACATATGCTCCCACCTCAGGAACTTAGCCCATGCTGATCCGTTTGCCTGGGAAGTTCCTTCTCTACCTCTCTGACCTAATTAACTTCTCATCAAATCCTTTCCCAGACAAGGCTGTTGGTGGTGATGTAGTTTGTTTGCGATGCTAGAGTGCCTGCTTCTCAATCCAGGTGCCCTGGTGTTTCCTTACAGAAGGAAATCCAGGGCTGGTTTCCTTACAGAAGGCATGCCTTTTTCTAATTCTTTCAAGTTGACTTGTAAGCTATGAGTCCACAGGGCTAATACGCTGGAGCCAGAGCCTTTTACTAATTCACACTAAGCTTCCAAATGGGCTGGTCGTGATCTAACCTCCTTGCCCTGGTCTATTTCCCTGTCATGAGGTCTCATAGCATCATTGACCTTGCCTTTAGAATATTTACCACTGTCATAATTTTTCCAACTTTTTATCCTTAAAAATTTCAAGCATGTAGAAAAATTGAGAGACTACTACAAGGTACACATTTACATTAACTACCTACGTTCAACAATCATTAACATTTATAAATTTGCTTCACTTTCTACATAGCTACATATGTTTAATTAAAATTTTATTGAATTATAACATATACAGAAACATGCACAAATTATAAGTGCACAGTCTTATGAACGTTTACAAAATGAATGCACCTGTTGGGGTCAGCACTCTGACCTCCTCTAGCTGTGCCTTCCGCAAGGGAAGGGACTCTGCAGGGCAAAGGGATATGCACAATCAGGGCTCATGCCTCTTCTGAGTGAGTACCTGGAATTCCAGGTTTTCAGCCCAAATGGCCATAAGTCCACTTCCAGGTCCTTCTTGGTCCTCCTTTCCAGGTCTGTTTCCTAAGACTGTATACCCCTAGGCCTAGCTGGTGGCCTAGGTGTTGCTGTTTACTGGAGATGACAGGAGGGCTTGGACATACAGGCTGGGGTATCCACCCAAGTTTATGCAAGGCCCCTTACAGTGTCCGAAGAGCCATGCTGGGGCCTTCATTTGTTTTCCTGTCCCAGGCCACCCAAATATTACAGGTAGGCCTGCTCCTTGAACTCACAACATGTAGGCGACATCATATTCCACTTCATTCATTTATTCTATTATTCTTTTTCATCCATGCAGCAAATATTTATGGAACACTAACTGTGCCAGACACTGAGGCCTGGGTAGGTTACACAACAAATAGCTATAAGCATGACAGGCAGAGCTGAGACGCAAATCCAGGAAGGCTGGCTTCAGATCCATGCTTCACCACCATGCTATTATTGCAGAATATTGAACCACAGACAGTAAGAAATATGGATGAAAAGTCATGCATTGCTTTATTCTCTTCTACCTCTGCTTACTTCAGCCCTACCCCAAACTAATTGTTAACTAGTAGAGGGATAGGCATATACATAGGAAAACCTACATATAGAAAAACCTCAGGTCAGATGCTGGTGGGCACACACAGGAAAAGAACCACCAGAGACCAGAAGTTGGGGCAGGGAGGGTAGGGGATCTGAAGGGATGCAATTTTAATGGGGTTTGAAAGGAGTTAGGGACATGGAGCAGCAGAGAAAAGCAAGAAGCTGCTTAGCAGAGAGGTAATATCAGTACCTCCAGGTGGCCCAACAGCCACTGAATGACTCCCCTCGTGAACTCTGACCCCAGCTCAGCGCAGCAGATAAAAGCCATGTTAGCCTCCGTCCCTTTCTCAAGGATAACTGCGGAGCCCTGCGTGCCCCCTTCTCTCCTTGTTTAGCCCTTGTAAGTCCCAAGTAAGAGATTGTTTCCAATGTTTCCTTGAGAGGGTGGTTAGGAAAGAAAAATTGCCATTCCCTGGGCTTTCAACCACTGACCTCTACCATGAGACTCTTACCCTCTACTACTCAGCATATGTACAAAGCGTGTCAAGATTTGCAGCCTTGTCTGTGGCCCTTTTGAATAAACATTGCACCACTCTTGTGTGTAGCGGTGATCCTTCAACTAGCCCCCTTTCCTCCAGCTGTGAGGCCTGAAACAGGAGGTAAATGCAGGGGAACATTTGGAATTATTTCCTCTAGCTCTAGCTGTAAGTAGAAGATGTTATCAGGCCCATTTAAAGAGGCCAGAAGACCCCACAGCCCACATCTCCTGCCTGGTCCCACTTGTTAACGGAAAAAAGACTCTGAGAACAAAGAATTGGCAAGGAACAAAATGCTGAAAACTGTACCAAATTATAGTCATTCTTAATTGCCCACTTCTAGAAATTCAACTAGAACAAACTTCTTATTGGGTACACACTTTAAAGTCTTTCCTATCTGCATCATTTTTCTACACGAGCCAACAGCAGACGCCATGGGTGTCCCATCCGTATTCACTTGCTTTTACAACTTCACTGCATACCTCCAGGTCTTCCAACTCCTGGTACCTGCATTTCTTCTCCTGAGGGATTTCTCTGGCCCTCAGAGCAGGGTTGGCTGCCAAGTGGCAAGCTGGAAATGCACCCTCCCTCCCAGGGGCCCTCGACCAGTTTCTCTTGGGAGTTGGTGTATAGATACCCCAGCTCTGTGCCCTTGCATGGGATGGCTCTGAGACACAAGGTTTCCACTGACTCCCAGAGTTCCCCAGAGGGATTAAGCCTCACTTCCCCATGGTGGTAGCAGTTTGATCACACACTCTTTCTTGCCATCCTTCCCTTCCCTGTCTCTTTTCCGCCTCCACTACTGGTGCTTCCTGGAATCACCTCCCAAGTAAATTACTCCCATTCAAAGCCTTGTCTCAGGGTCTAGTTCTGGGGTCCCCAACCTGGAGCATTTGGTCAATTTTCTACACTAAAGAACAAGGCATTCCAACTTCAAGAAGATCCTTTTAAATAGGAGAAAAAGCAATGAAACTGTTTTCCCTTTGGGCAAATGTTAGCAAATTCTGCTTGCTTTAATTTGGAGCTAACTGCCCATAAATCTGTTTAGATTGTGCCCCAGTCAAAGCCCTTTTAGTTTTAAATAATACAAACCCATCTAAGCTAGATTACATTTTGAAAGGAGGGGGTGAGAGACTTTATCATAAGGACACTGAGGTGTCTCTTGAGGCCACAAGTGCACTTTAGTCAGAGTGAGGAACTGGAACCAGGAAGTGGACAGCCATCTTGCTCTTCTCCTGGGGCTGCAAGTTCTCATATTTTTATCTCCCTTTGTACGTCTGCTTCTTCTCTCCCTGTAGACTACTGGCTTTTCCCACTGCTTTGAATGAATGGACAAACATGGTCACATGCTAACCCTTGAGCTTTCCAATTTTTCTCTTCTACCATACGGCCAATTCAGAATTTGAGGGCGAGACCTGATTGGTCTAGCTTGAGTCAGATGTCTTCTCTGATCCAATCAGCAGTGGTGAGAAGGTTGAGGGGGACATGGAAGGTGGAGAGAGGGGTAGTTAACACCCATCTGCTGGAGTTCGTGCCTCTGGGGAGCTCAGAGAAAGAGGCTGAGGCCTGGAGATATTCCAAAAGAGTTGGGAGTTTCACAAGTTTGGAAGCAGAGAAGAGTAAGAAATTTTTTTTTTAATTAAAAAACTTTTGTTCTCTGCATTTGGGTATTGCCTATTTGAATGTTACAAAAATGCTGCCTAGTTCCAAGAGGGCAAGTTTCTGCATTTGGTATGCAGTGCAAAACTGCCTGTACTCATTAATACCAAGCCAGTGGTCACTCAACTAAACAATGATCCATTGAGCTGGAAAAAAACCATAGTTTCTGAAGTGCTTTCACCTGGGGAAAGAAGTGAAAATGCGGAGTTTATCCATTTCCTGTCATTGGATCCCCAACCATTCCATTTCCAATGTATAGTGCTTGTGTAGAGAGGGCAGCAATGCTGCCCCACTTTAGATGACCTTGGGAGTTAAATTTTTAGTATGTATCATTTTTTGCTTCAAGCAGGCCTGGGTTTTAGTGCCAGCTTTGCCACTGTCTAGCTATTTAACCTCTGAAAACCTTAGATTCCTCATCTGTAAAATGGAACTATTAATTGACTAAGTAATGACTTATAAACTGCCTGGCACATTGGGAAGGGGGGTTATAATATGAACATGGTAAAAGTTAACTATTGATGTTGTTGTTATTACTATTAATCCACTATCCATGTACCGTTTCTCATTAAGATATACACAAAGGGTCAATGCAAACACAGATGAGAGTAAATGCAGTGATTAAAATCATGAATCCTAGAACCTTTCAGCCTCTGGGTCAAATTCTAGTTCTAGACAAGTGTGTTAACTCCTCTTTGCCTCAATTTTCTGATCTGTAAAATGGAGATCAATCATCACAGTAACTACTTCTTACTGTCATCTAATGAGATGCAGAGATCTCACGACAATGCTGACACAGAGTAAGTACTCAATACATGAGAGCCAGTATTAATGTCAGTACCATTAGTATTCCCAGCTGTGGGAAGCGTTCTTGTTGGAAATATGCTCTCTAGGCCACAGGTGAGATGAGGTGAGAGGGTGGTCTTTATAGAAATACACATAGATGCTCATGATTCACACATGATAGGTCACTAGGCTTATCTCCGTTGAAAGGATGTCCCAATAGAGTTTGATTAATATCCCAGTTATTAGTGGTGAAGCTTAGTGTCAAAAATCATATTTCTTCCTCAAGGCAAAACTAAGCCTGCTCTGAATATGAGGCCACTGGGCATAAACCAAATTTGCTACCTCAGTATGAAATATTCCAGATGAATAGATTCACGAATATATATTTCAGCCCAAGTTTACTGGCAGGATGTAGTAAGAGAATCACTCATTAAGGTCTATTTTTGTGCACTCTGCAGGCCATAACTTTACACGCTAGCCTGTCTGCTTTTTGAATTGAATGCATGCTTATTTCCGTGGTTCTGATAAACTGCTGTCCTTAGTTGCAAATTCTTAACTCCATTGCCATCATCACGCTTGCAGCCCGGACCCTGGGCGCAGAGCCCTGGGCAGGTCAGTGCGCAGTTACTGGGCCATCGGCCATCCAGGTGATTCTGATGGGTACTCAAGTTGGAGAACTCCAGGGGTAATGGACATGAGGGTGAACTTTGGAGTCAGTCCACTAGGGTTTGAATCCCCACTATTGCTCATTAGCTGTGTGAACTTAGTAAATTGCCTAATCACCACGCCTTTGTTCCTTCACTTATAAAACAGGGGCAACCATAGTTCCTCCTTCATCAGATTGTTGTGACATTTAAATGAGATGATAAATGTAAAGCACTTAGAGCAATATCTGGCACATAACAAGCACTTGAAAAGTATCTGTTAGAATGAGTACAATAATCCCACTTTGCAGATGAGAAAACTGAAGAGCAGAGGATGAGTGGCACATCCTCTTCAAGTTTTATTGACTGAAGTAAGGTTTAAATTAAGGCTCATGGCCCCAGAGTCCTCACAGCATTCTGAAAACAAGTCACGCTGTATCAGAAAGGGTTAAGACTGGGGTCACACCCCCAAACAGAATTGACTACATTCAGGTGTCAAGTGTTTTCTAAGTGATTTAATTCATTGAAAACAATTGTTGGCTTGGGGATAAGTCAAAAGATGAACCTGGCTGAGAGCATTGTTTCTAATCTAATTATTCTCTCTACCAGCCCAGGCTCAGTGAACCCCTTTCAAGAGCCACAGCTCGCCTGGGAGGCTGATAGCAATAAAGAGTCCATGTGCTCAGCTCACACAAGCAATAGAAATTTTAAAGTTTCCTCTATAACTTTTGAAAAAATCTTAGAAAAATAGGTGAGGGGCCTTAAAGTCAGGCAAATGTGGAGTACTAAGGGAATCTGTCTTCAAGAGCTGTCTTGAGGATTAAATAAGATAATCTACACGGAGTGTTTCTAAGGACAGTGGCTGGCAATTAGTAAGGAGTCAATAAGTGGCAGTGATGCATAAAGGAAAGCAGGTCAAAGCAGGCAGAGAAAAATGTTCTCGTCTAACTCTTAGAAAAGGGTTATTTCATTTTACTTGGGGTGATAAAATTCCTTTAAAGAGGCGAAATCAATGCACATTATGTGTCCCTTTAAGACTGAGGCCCATCCAGGTGCCAACTCCCACCTCAGGTTAACTGACCCCTTAACTCAGGTGCTGACCATGGGGATGTTAAAACTGCCATCCCCTCCGCTTGATGGTGGGTTTCCTCAGATTTTCATGGATTTAATCAAATAAAACCAGTAGCCATGGGAGCTGTAAGCAATTCAGCAGCTTTCATCTTTTTCAGTAACTAAAGTCTGCATCTGATGTGGCTTCTCCTTTGCTGTGGTTTCTGCCGTCCGCTCTTTGGTAAGGAGTTTTTCTCGAGAGCCCTTCTGGGCAAGCCAGCATCCGTTTTTATAGATGGGGTCTCTCAGGCCTGTGTTCAAGCCCTCTCGGCAACTTACTGGCTGTGTGCTCTTCGGCATGTTTCTTGACCTCCTCAATTCTTAACTTTCTTGCCTGAAAAATGAAGATAATGATGACACCTACCCCAGGGTTAAAGAAATAATGAAAATGAGAAATGAGAGACTTCACATAGTGCCTAGCTCCTAGTAAACTCTTCAGAAAAGGCGCCTGTTATTAGTGTTTTAATTGGTGGTGTTATTTCTGCTACTGCTACTGCTATAATTTAGATTTTCTCACAGGTGAGGAAACTGGAGTGGGATGGGGATAATAAGAGAATCTACCATTTAGAGTTATTGTAAAGAATAACATAGATGGGCACGGTGCTGAGCTCCTTAAGTGAACACTGATGTTAAGCAATAGCTTATACCATCTTCTCACTATTACCACTAACTTTTTACATGTTTAACCTGGAAATGAGGATGGGGCCTGTATCTCGGTTGAAATACAACGATCAGGTGGAAAACTACCTTGGACAGGGTACCCATATGTAGTAATGACTGTTGGCTGAACCAGAACGTAAAGTTTTTCAGGGCATTGGAGTTGTGTTCGTCTTCTAGCTTAGTTTGATGGAGTTTTTTTTAAAGAGGCTGATATTGTCATACTGAAAAAAAATCATCAAAGCGTGCTAAGAAAAGGATATTTGGGGCAGGTTAGAGCACTAACAATGCCTCTCCCAAATAACCCTATTGTGCAGCTCGCCTTATCAGTCTGCCTGGAGCACCATAAATCACCTCCAAATTGACTATTATGTCATCACCAGGCATTGGAATGACAAATAACCTGGGACAACCTCATGGATTCCAAGGAGATAGTTTTCTTCCTTGTGTTGACTCAGTCGAAACTACTTAGGAGCAGTGCTGAATTTATGCCCTGCCTTCTTAATCGCCCTCCCCTTTTTTTGAGTGCAATAAGCAAAGAGTCAGAGGAAGTTAGTTCCTGCTTCCTGGCATAACGGTGGTGCATGAGAAAGTGGTTGATTTGGAGATGCTTTCATTGTTTGAGACTCTGTCTGGAACAATGTGCAGGGAGGTAAGAACTTTACCTGCCCGGGAATTTTTACAGATATCTGACAGGGACAACCAAGGAGTAGAGACGATGAAGAGATGAGTGGCTGGTGGCCCTTCCCAGGCCATAAAGTGTGACGATAGATTTCAGGAATGATCCTCCTGTGACATACAGTCCATCCATCTAATCCTTCTGAGCAAGTAGGGAGTGAAAAGTTATTCAGGGGTAGTGCTATGTACCCTTTATGAATTATGCATCTTAAACAAACTTGCACCAACCTGAGCACTCAAGTGGACGCCTTTTAGCTAGAAGGAGGCCACTGAAGAGCCCCCTATCTATCTGTGCAATCGTTTTTAAATTTGGTGTTTCATTGCCGGTATCAGGTGGGAGACTGCAGGGCTGGCTCTGACTCATTTCTTCGTTGCAATCCACTCCCATTCCCACATGGATGACCATTTTACAGGTTTTTTCATCCTAGAGCTTTCAAAAAGCTGCACTCCTTGAAATGAAAATTACTAGGGTCACTGCTTTCTTGTTTTAGGGGCTATGAGCAGCGCTAAGCAATGCCCCAGGGGCTCCTGAGTGCCAGTGGTGCCCTGAGGAGTAGATTCCAGAGAGAAAAGGAAGGAGAAAGGATGGGAAGTTCCACAGTGTTCAAGAAGAGAACAATGATGAAGAGAAACAATGGAAGGGACAGAGTGTATTTGGAGACTGGTGAATGCCACCCACAGATATGGAAGGTGTTAATGTCATGACCTCTTACCTCTACACAAGACTGGGGGTTTCAGTGATGGATAAACGAGAGTGTAATGACAAACACACAGGACTAGGAGTCGTGCTATATGTACCTCGAACATTGACACCTGCTGGATACTCAATAATCAGCTGAAATAAATTGGATTGGATGGAATTCAATGGAATGGAATGGAAATAATTTATCTGACTCTACACTTACTATCAGCTAATTGTTTGGGGGCAATACTACTCACAGCTAACATTTATTGAGTCGTTAGTATGTGGGAGGTGTTTTAAGTTTCCACAGGCCTTGTCACAATTAATCTTCTCAATCACTCTATGAGGTTGACACTGCAGTATTTCCATTTGGTAAATAAGGAAACTGAGGCTCAGAAGAGGCTAAGCAATTTTCTTCAGTCATTTAACCAGGAACACGAGTGTGATTCGAACCCAAACAGTTCTTTTGCCAGCCCTCTTCAAGACTATGCTGCACTGTCTAGCACAAGTCCCTTAACTTGTCAAAGGGTGACCATAATCCGTGCCTTACCCACCTCACAAGGTTATTCTGGGTTCAACAACCAAAAGAGGCTTGAAGTGAGCAGTCAAGTGCTGTGAAAATGAAGGGCCTCGTTATTATTTGCTAAGTCCAGTCTATATCGTGGTTAAAGAGGATAGGCTTTGGGGGTAGGTATCTGGGCATGGACTCACGTTTTCCTTCTGCCACTTCCTGGCTATATGACCTTGGGCAAATTATTTAACTTCCCTGAGCTTTCGCTGCCCCGTTTGTAAATGGGGGATAATAATGGTCCCTACCTCATGGGGATTTTTTGAGGCTTGAGTGAGATAATGCCTATAAAATGTTAAGCAGAGTGCCTTGGACATGATCAGCATTCAGGAAAGGTAACTTCTATTAGAATTATTTTCCTGTCCCTGTAAGTAATTGTCTCCAAGCTTTGGTTTACAAAACAAGTAGCTTCCCCTGCCTGTCCCTGAGCAGCCGATGAGCCAGAGTCACTCTGCTTATGCCTCTGGAGCACTGAGGATAGCCTGGCTGGGCATCAGTAGTGCCTGAGAGGTCCTAGACCATCTTGATGGCTAGACTGACAGCAATGATTGTTCAGTTTGTGATCATCATGCGAGCAGAGCCTCAACTTCCCTGGAATCAGCCAATTGACTACTTTGTAGTCCAAGTACCTTTGCAGTTTAAGTCTTTGTAGAACTGTCTTTCTTCTCTAAGTAAAACGAGTTGCCCTTTTCCTTGCTGGAAAAAATTTGTCTTCTCCTCTCATGCGCCATATTTAAGGGACCGTTACTAACAGGTATGCTTTGTTAGAAAAATAAATAGACTTTTTGTTTTCATTTTGGCCTTATTCTTTCCCTTTAAATGATTAAAAATATAATTTATACTTCAAAACACAGAGCTGAGGGACTGGCCTGGTGGCATAGCAGTTGGGTTCTCGCGCTCCACTTCAGTGGCCCAGGGTTCACTAGTTCAGATCCTGGGCATGGACCTGTGCACTGCTTAACAAGCCATGCTGTGGCAGCCATCCCACATATAAAATAGAGGGAGATGGGCAGAGATGTTAGCTCAGGGTCAATCTTCCTCAGCAAAAAGCAGAGGATTGGTGGTGGATGTTAGCTCAGGGCTAATTTTTCTCAAAAAAAAAAAAAAAGAGTATTGAAATTTTCAGCCTGTGGACTTAATTAAGGAATATGTTCCTCCTGGAGAGACACCTGAAATACAGTTCTGTGCTTACTTAACAAAATATTTACTGTATGCCAGATGCTGGGTATATTCAGTTGAGTATGACATATGCCCTGGCCACAAGGCACTTCTGATCTTGTTGGAGAGGCAGAGCTTAGTGAAATTCTTGGCTTGAATGTTTTCCCTAGTTGTCCCTGCCCTCTCTTAACTCCTTGCTAGACTCCTGCTTCCAAGTGGTTGCCAGAAGGAGCATTCTAGGATCATGCTACTCCATTCAATGACTTCATATTGATTACTGAAAAAGAAAAGTCTACTTTCTTGGTGTGCCACATGAGATGCTGCACCGTCTGGCCCCTCCTACTGTACCAGCCCTAATCTCTGCTCTCTCCTCTCCTGAAACCTTTTCTAGCTAGTGTGAGCAAGGTGCAGGTCCCGAGCAGGAGGGGATGGATCTGTCATGGTCATCATGGCTACCTGGAGAGGGTGCTTTTAGGCTCCATACCCTACACGTGCCAAGTATCCTGACTTGTCATCCACATCTGCTTTCTGGTTACCTTCCCATGAATCCTTTGTGCTACATATCTTGGCCCGTAGGGACACTACCTCCTTGGAACCCTACTAGACTGTCAAGTCTTCTGTTACTTGATTATGATTTTTTATTACATGTCTGCTTCCTTCTCTGCCTTCCCTACTGCCTCCAGTGCTAGATACACAATAGGGGCTGAATGAAAACACGAATGAATAAAATAAAATACAACACTCATCGTCTAAAACCACAAATTAATGCTCCTGGCACTCTGATAGTTATGCTAATGATAATAAAATACATCTTTTTCAGTACCTCAAATGTGCCGATGTTGAAGTGATTCAGACAAGCTCAGGCAGGTACAGTGGCAGAGTCTGGATGTGGGATTCAAAAGTCCCTGTACGAAGCTGCAGAGTTTTTTGTCCTCACCATCTGACCTTAATTTTGGAGAGTTAAAGTGTAATAGGACACCAAAATCCGCCGACCAGAGTGAAGGAAATCACTTTTTTGAGAAAGTAGGCGTTTTAGGAGATTTAGTATATAGGTATTCAGTACATAAAGCGACATTTTCAAATCCTCATCTCTGTGAAGTATAAAGTAGTAAAAAAGCACTAATCTTGATATCAAACCTGCAGTGAGTTCACTTACCCATTGTGCAGCAAGCCAATCTCTGACACTGAAAGAAAGCAGGAATTTTATTATTGCACAGCGCTGAGCAAGGAGAAAGGGCAGCTAATGCTGAAATCCCAAACTCCCCCCAAAAGCTACAAACAAGGCTTTTTATTTGGGGTCTTTGGTAGGGGAGGGGGAGCATATAGCCTTGCTGGCTAGCCTTCTCCCACCAGCCTGCATTTGGCCTTGAGAGGTGCTTGCAGGGAGAGGGGAGTGGTAAGATAGGATGATCGCAGGTGGGTGTCCTTGGCTGTCTTGCCTTCATGATGGATAGTGGATTCTGGTGTCAGGGAGCTGAGGAGTTGAAGTCTAGGAAGCCTCAGCTTTCTGATGTTCTCTAGACAACAGTTTCCCTGTGGTGGACTTCAAGGATGCATGATTAGCTATAACTTTAATGTGAGCCCAGAGCCAAGACACCTGGGCTTTAACATTTGTAACTTCTATTAGGCTGTAAGCTCAGGGAGTCAAAGGTTAAAGAGACAGATGTTTACATTTGAGTGTAACTTAAGAAGCAGGGAATTTGGCTTTAACCCCATATATGCCGGGTTCGGGTTCAATATAGGGAAAACAATATCAGGGCTGACATTAACTAAGAGCTGGTAACAATCCTGGTGGTAGAAAACCTGACTTCTAATTTTTCCTTTTCTTCTACCCCCATGTGATATTGCACAAATTTTTATGTGTTTTTTTTTTAGCTTCTCCAGCCCTCAATTTGATATTCTGAAAAATGGGAGGAATTAGACCAAATTATTTTTATCTCATGTTCCTTCCAGCATTAAAGCTTATTTGTGAATGTGTTGCATGGATATATACAGGAATATATGAATGTGTCAGTTCAACATGAGCACAAATTCTATACCAAGCCTTGTGCCAGCTCCTAGGGAGGGTGTGACCATCTAGGCAGACTCATTCATGACACTATGTAGAACTTACACTTATATTTATGATGTCCTATAATTTAAACCAGCCAGAAAGCTGAGTTAGAAGGTTAAGATGAAATTATAGTTTCTGCTCAGCTAGGCAAATACATATTTAATTGCTAATGTATACTCCAACAAAAATGTCTGAATTGGGTGATTCTTTAAAGTAAAAAGAACAAAGGACTTCAGTTTGACCCTTGGAAGCCCCCCTTAATCATTCCTTTGATCAGAATTTTCCCAGAGAGACTCTGTCAACTTCCCGAAATGTCTTTCTTGACTCGTACCTGCCTCCTTGACGATGGAGCATGGCAGCCTCCCGGGCACTTAACTTTGGAGAGCATATTTAAATTATTAATTATCACTGTGCCAGACTGTCCTTCCCCAACTTGCTGTATTATCCTTCTTAGGGTTTTAACTTTCTCCCCTTTTGGTTCTTGAGGGGAAAGGACATTAAGATGGAGAAGTATGAACCAAAGCAGAGCTCACTAATTACTTACAAATGAAACACTTCCATTTGCTTCTGGACCATCTTGTACATCAGTTAGTTTAGAAAGGATAAAATTGTTAAGAAACTCTGCCTTTCAGTCTTGATGGAGAATGGCAGCTGACTCAAGCATATAGTTCCCACCTCCATTTGTATTATCTCTGCAGGGTGTTATAATTTTGATTTTTTTCAGAAATGAGGATGTACGTTTTGTATATTTATCATACAGCCTCTGAATAGCAAAACAGGTGTCTCCAATTTAAGGTAATCTTGACTAGCTTATCTATAAGATCGCAAACCTTACTTTTCCATCCATGTTGTTGCAGTTTGCTTTCTTTGTATGTATGCATTTGTGCGGCACAGGAGAACTCTACTGTGTAAGAAGTTGAACAAGCGTGGTGGTTTATAGTCGTGCGGAACATCTGAAGCATCATGAGTCAGACCATGCTGTGTTGTGTGGGTCTTTGAAAGGCTTCAACAAAAAGCAAAATCGGTTAATGGCAAGTTACTTCAGTGTGGGGTGCAACTTCTTCTTTTCCAATTCTTTAATCCAATTTGAAAAGGAATGGAAACATGCTCAAACATTGTCTGGTCAATTACAAATTAAATGAACACCTAGGAATTGAATTAATTCCTCCTGGTTAAAAAACAACACTTTTTGGCAAAGAAAAATCCTACACCACGTTATGTTTACAAATATAATTTTTTCCCACCAAATTCACCCAGGTGACAATTTTTGGACCATTAATGAGGGAAACATTAAAGTAGAAAACAGCATGATTATTGTTCAGTGTGCCCCACTGGTCACGGTGCACTTTGCTCTCCTCACCTCTGCCATTCCCTCCTCACTACCCATGACTCCTCCTTGACAGCAGCTTTTCTTGCCTAAATCTGGACAGGAACTTACCTACTCCAATTGACTTTTATTTGTAGATTTGAACTTCTTTAAAAAAATTAACAATTGTTCTCACAAAACTTGGTATTATTTCTTTAATGATTTTCAGTTGGAAATATTCTAGTGTTCTCAAAGCTTAGAGCGTTTGGTTAATTATTGATTTTTAAAATTCTTGTTCCATAATATCTGTTTCTTTAGTGTGGTTTATCTAAATCTTGGAATTTTCATTTTGGAATTCTCATTTCATTGTGATTCTATGTATATGTGTTAAACTCATCTTTAGAATTTAAAATCATGAGAGTGCACTATCATTTTATGAGTGTAAAACTCAACTAAATCTCATTAGTCAGAGTTCTCCAGAGAAGTAGAACCAATAGGGTATATAGAGATATATGTATAAGAACAGATTTATTATAGAAATTTGCTGACATGGTTATGGAGGCCAAGAAATCCCACAATGTGCCATCTGCAAGCTGGAGAACCAGGAAACCTAGTTGCATGATTGACTCTGAGTCTCCAGGCCTGAGAACCAGGGCAGTCAATGATGTAACTCCCAGTACGAGTCTTAAGGCCTGAGAACCTAGAGCTCTGATGTGTGAGGGCAGGAGAAGATAGATGTCCCAGCTCAGGAAGAGAGACGGAATTTGCCGTTATCTTCACCTTTTTTTCTAGGCAGGTGCTCAATGGATTGGATGATGACTCCCTAAATTCGGAGGGCATGTCTCTTTGCTCAGTCTACTGAATCAAATGCTAATCTCCTCCAGAAACACCCTCTCAGACACACCCAGAAATAACATTTTACCAGCTATCTAGGAATGTCTTAGCCAAGTCAAGTTGACATATAAAATTAGCCATCACAATCACTATATATTTATTGCCAGTCTTGACCTTTACAATCTCACTGGGTTAGATGGCCTGTTCATCTACCCAGATGTCTTCCTAAACAAATAATTACTAAGAAAATGACTATAAGATGCAAGTAATATGTTAGGTCCTGAGCATACAACTTTAAAAGTGATTGTCCCTGCCTTCTAGGAGCTTAGAGATGAGACATTGTCATTAAAAAATGATCACCCCCGTGTTTATTGCAGTATTATTCACAATAGCCAAGATACAGCAATAACCCAAATGTCCATCCACAGATGAATGGATAAAGAAAAAGTAGTGTATACATACAATGGAATATTATTCAGCCTTAAAAAAAGGAAATCTTTCCTTTTGTGACATCATGGATATACCTGGAAGACATTATGCTAATCAAAATAAACCAGTCTCAGAAGGACAAATACTGTATGATTCCACTTATACAGAATCTAAGATTGTCAACATATAGAAGCAGAGAATAGAATGGTGGTTATCAGGGGCTGGGGAGAAGGGAAATAGGCAGCCATTATTCAATGCATGTGAAGTTTTAGTTACGCAAGATGAATAATTTCCAGAGATCTGTACTTATCTCACACACACACACACACACGCACACATACACAAATACATACACAGACACAAGGAAACTCTTAGAGGTGCTGGATAAGTTCATTACCTTGATTGTAGTGGTAGTGTCACCACTATGATACTATCATTACATAGTATGCAAATACTATGTATATGTCCAAACTCATCAAATTGTATACATTAAACGTGTACGGTTTTCTTATTTAAAAAAAAAAAAAAAGGTATATCTGTTAAGTGACAAATAACCCATGGCAAGAGTGACTGCTTTAGGAATTCAAAAGAGGGAAGAATTACTTTGGGTTGGGTCATCCGTGAAGATTTCTTAGGGAGAGAATTTGAGTTGGAATTGAAGGATGCTTTGGGTTTGATAAACAAAGGAGAGCAAGAAGGATAAAGAGATCAGACAGCATGGCGTGTCTAGAGAACCATGATGAGCCGCCTCACAGAGCTTGGTGTAAGGAGATGCATAAAAGTGTTGACAGGCTGGTGTGGAGGGCCCTGCACAGTAGAATGGGTACTCAGGCTTTGTGCTACGGCCGAATGAGTGTTAAACTCCTCAAAATTGAATTATACGAGCGATTTTATTCATATTAATGAAATAGAATGCATACTACAGCTCAATTTTTCTGTCAAATATGTTTAAACTGTACACATTGGTTTCATTTGTCTCAACCAAAACCTGGAATTTCAACCAAGTGCATCAACTGGCTTTATCACACAAACACACGTCCTGATCTAAGGAAGAGCAATGGACAGACAGAGGGCATTCCAGCCTGAAGATATCTGCTTAAAAACTGTGAGTCTGCACTTCTGGTTTTATAAGGCTAAAATCTTAAATATGTCGAAACTAAAAAAGTGATTCCACATTTTTGACTAATTTGGCTCAATAGCCAATATTTAATTAATTCAATCTAACATTTAAAATATCGGTACATGGCAACACAAACTAAAGAGCTTCTCCTAAACTCTGTACATTTTTTTCCTCTAGGAGCTTATTTCTTTTAATTAATCGAGATAACAATTTTATGTATCCTTCCCTTCACAAATGATAAGTAATGATGTTGAAAATAAACACACTGAGACAGAACTGTCCTCCTCCAAATTACTAGCATGAATTATCAAACATTCCTAATTTTAATCAGAAAAACAACCTTAATTTGCTTTCATTAGGTCTAAATTAGTGTACATGTGCCCTTGTTCCTCAGCGCCATTTGGGTTTTTTTCCCTCCCCCTCATTTTCTTCTTTTTTGGGAGAGGATGGCAGAACAGATGCACATTTATTCCACAGTAAATGGAGTAGACTTGATTAGAGAATCTCTCGCTATGGAAATACAAAAAGGACACAGATCCCACGAGTCCCATATCAAAACAAGTTCTTGGTATCTCCCCTCCGCGGATTATCTAGGGTTGGCAAACTACACGCAACCCATGGGCCAAATTCAGTCCACTGACTGTTTTCGTAGAAAAAACACAGCCTATGTAAAAACGCAACCACGCTGCTTTACATATTGGAGACGACCACCATGGAAGAGGTAAGTAGGTGTGGCAGAGACTGCATGTCCATAAAGCCTAAAATATTAACTATCTGACTCTTTTCAGAAAAAATTTACTGACCTCTAGAGTAAATGATAGCATAGAATTAGTGTTATCACTGTTCTTAAACATTATTTTACCTCATGTTATATACTTCAGACTTCCGAAGCACTTTTAGAAACATTTCATTGGAGACATCTCCTAGGATAGCATATGCAATAAAATTCCTTCAGAAAATGAAAGGCCTTGCACAGATGGAAGTTATCTGTTTCCCATTAGTGTAGAGTTGGGTTATATTGCGCTCATTTTACAAATGAAGAAGCTGGAACTAGAGGCAATTGCTGCTTCACACGATTACATGAGCTCATCTCATGACCCCTGCTCCAGTCTCTCCGTGGTGTTGGGGTACCCAAACTAGGTCCCAATGAGTTATGAACGTGTGTGAGAGAGAAAAGGGTTCCATGATCAAAAAGTATTTCTTTCTCTTGAAACTTTCTATAACTATGAACATTAATATATTCAGAGTTCTGAGAAACTGCAATGAAGAAACTTATTTTCCTCGTTTTTTTCCTAATATTATTTAATTTAGTACAGACTTACCTCCTCCCCCCTCCAAAAAAAACCACAACAGCCCCCTTTCTTAACATCCCATGGAACGACTTTGGGAAACCTTGCTATATACTCTGATACCTGAAAAAAAGAGTTGACATTAGAACCCAATTTGTTCTTATTTCCCAAAGATGGCTTTTCTGTGGTCCCTTCTGATGCACTCTTTCTTCTTTCACTGTGTGGATTACCCACAATAGGCAATGGTGCACCTTTTCTAAAGTATATAAGGCATACATTTTAGAAAAGTGGAAAATTAAATAAACATAGGAGAATGTAGAACAGAAGAAGCACTATCCACCAACAACTCCTATTGCCTTTTAGTGCAAATTCTTTCAGAATGTTCCGTATGAAAATAGGCCATTTTATATAAAAATATAATGTTAGCATGCATACTACTGGTTAACCTGCTTTTTTCACTTATGCATCTAAGGAACATCATTTAAGTTCATTAAATATAGTTCTCTAGCTTCTTTTTTAACAGTTGCAGTGTGATTCATTGTATGGATCTAATGTCTTTTTTTTTTGGTGAAGAAGATTTGCCCTGAGCTAACATTTGTTGCCAATCTTCCTCTTTTTTGCTTGAGGAAGATTCACCCTGAGCTAACATCTGTGCCAGGCTTCCTCTATTTTGTATTTGGGACACCTCCACAGCACGGCCACCCATGAGTGTAGGTCCATACCCAGGAACCAAACCTGGGCCGCCGAAGCGGAATATGCCAAAATTAACCACCAGGCCACGAGGCTGGCCCCTAACGTCATTTTTAAGCAAATCCCCTATGGTTGGATATTTGACCTGTTTCTGTCTTTATTCAACTGGAATGAATTCCTCAGGGGTGGCACTGCCAGGTCAGAGTGTTTGTAGTCAATGTCATTAAACACAAATGTTTGTCTTTTGTCTTCAGAATCCTCAAGGCTCAGATGACCACTCTGCCCCTGTTCTCTGGGGCCTCACTGCACCCCTAATAGTTGCCTTGTGCCACATTGTACACCTGCTTCTTCGCAGGCCTCTGACCACCTGCCCCTCACAGTTTCTGCTATTGACCTTTGGCCATCTAGTAGTTTTATCTAGCATTTTTCATCTAGTAGTCCAATGATGATTGTTATCTGAATCAGTTATTTCCTTTGGGAGTTGAAAAATGGTATTTTTCTAATTCTACTTTTTGGTCTCTACCTGGTTTTTAAAAATACAGCATTAGACAAGGAGGGAGACCTTTGCCAGAAGCCACAATTCCATAAAGTAAAAATTTCAACTCTGACCTCTGAGAGAGTGGCCAAGTTTGTCTTCATGAAATGAGTCAACAGTAGTCAGAGGCTCTCCAGAAGAAGAGGCAGTGCCTTTCATGGCTTCTAGTCTAGCCATGGTGCACGGGTTTGTTTCAAAATGTGGTTACCATTAAACAAGGATTTGGCCAAACAAGGCTAACAGTACTCAGTTGAACTCTCCACTGAATTAAGTAGACAAAGGATAAATCCAGAATATTAAATAGTAATTCGAGTTAAATAATGAGGTCTTAAGAAAACACCTTTGAGGCTTTGTGTAAGAGACAGATACATATACACATCCGTACCCTCAAACAGCTTTACTCTTGTTGATTCCAAGGAGAACAACTCAGCGGGTAAGTCCTGTACAAGTAGGGTCATTGATTGACGTGGCTGACTTTTCTCATGCCCAGTAATTTGAGAAAACCATCATAGGCCTTACAGACCAAGGAGTCTTAGCAATAACAATTTTTAGCAAAAATTTTAACTACCCCTAATACTTGGATTCCAGGTACTATGACAGGCTGAGAGGGGAAGATTTCTCTGGGCAGAGTGCGACCTGAACAGTTCTAGGCTCCCCAAGTCTAAGACCCTTTTCAGATTACATTTTGTTGTGAAGTTAACGTGGTTTCAAAAAGAGCACATTCTACTTTCTTACATTTGTTTAAAAAAAAATGTGTGTGTGTGTGCATAAAACTTATTATCATTGCTTCACTTAACAAAATCTTTACTGAGGACCTGCTATGTGTTGCTCCCCTCAGTTCAAATGACCATCATTTTTCATGTAGAACCACAGGGATGGTTTCTCTACTTAAATTCTTGTAACTCTTCTAACTCTTTCTCTTCACACATGCTAAGAGATCTTTTTAAATTCCAAATTATCAAGATTCAGACATATTTGCTTTGTGTACCTGCCTCCCCCACCCCCACCCCAACCTTCGGAGTATTTTCATACAAATCTCAGACATCATCATTTCACATCTATGTATTTTATTACACGTCTAAAAACTGGATTTTTTACGTAAGTATAATGCTATTATCCCTCCTGCCCAACTAGCAATTATTCTGTGGTATCATCCTATGCCTCGTCTGCATTCAAATTTTCCTACTTGTTTAAGAAATATTTTGCTACTGTTAGCTTGTTTGAATCAAGAGACAAACAAGGTCTGCAAATTACCTTGTGTTGTTGGATTTCTTAGGTCTCAAACTGTTGAGTACTCTCTCTCTTTTTATTTAGTTTTCCATACTATTGACTTGAAGAAGCTGGGTCAGTTGTCCTGTAGAATGTCCTAGAAACAATGTGGTTTTCTGGATTTGTCTGTTTGCTTTTATTTGGTGTTTAAGTTCTTCCTCTACCCACTATATTCCCTATAAACTAAATTAACGCTGAAAGTTTGAATGATTTCTAATTCAATTTTTTGAGGCAAAAATACTTCTTTTGTAGTCTCTATGTACTTCGTACTATATCAGGTCATTGTTGCTAAGATTGGTTGGTGGGTTCAGGGAGTGGCCACCGTATTATCCCTGCCTGGTAAAGGTCCCACATAACCTTTCATCTAGAAGTTTTGTCTGTTGGTGATTGTTACCTGAATGAGTAGTTTCATTTGGGGGTTGTAAAATAGTGTTTTTATAATTCTACATTTAATAAGTGAAATTCTTTCATAAAGATTTTTTTCATCAACTACACCTATTTGTTTACCTTGAAATACACTTCATACAGAAAAAGCAAGATAAATACCTGAATATTTATTTCCCCTTAATTGCCAGTTTTCAGAGTAAGGTGTTGGTTGGCATGATCTTTTTTTAAGAGTTAAATTGGGTCGTGTCTGTTCTATATCCTTGCTTAAAGCCTTCAAAGATCTCCACTGTCCTGCAGATCAAGTTGAAGATAAATAGCATGAGCCATGGCTATGTGTCTTGCCTCATCAGGCCCACTCTCCCTTTTTTCTGCATAGAGCCACACTGGGTTCCTTTCTGTTCTCCAAACTCCTCCAACTCATTACTGCCTTCAGGTCTTCACACAAACTCTTCCTCCTGTGTGGACACTCTTCTCTCCGCCCAAAGAATGACTAGTTCCTTCTCAACTACCAGGTCCTGGCTCAAACGACACATTTACAGAGAGGTATTTGCTGATTGTCCAGCTAAAGTAGCTCTCCTCTCCCCTATATTGCCTAATCCAGACCCTGAGCACTATTGCCACAGCATTTATCTGTTTCAAAAGTTTTTGTTTGACTTTGTGTTTTGTGTCTCCCCATCTAGATGGCAGGCACCATGAGGACAGGGATGATGTCTGCTCTGTTCACATCTCACATTTCAATACCTGGTATGTTGTAGGCCAACAGAAGGCTTATGTGACCAAGTGGTGAAATGGACATAATCTATATCTTCCCCCCTGGGCTTTCAGGCTAATGGAGGATTCTGACAAACAGATAATTCCATACATTGTGGTAAGTGCAGCCACAGAGGAGGAACAGAGAATAAATGGGAGCACATTGGAGGTATACCTGATGTGGGTTTGGGGTATCAAAGAAGGCTTCCTGGAGATGGTGGAGTATAAGCTGAGCCCTATAATATAGGGTGAACAGGAGTTGGCTAGGAAAAGACTTCGAGAAATAATAAGTGCACAGGTGAGCAAGAGAGTGGACAGGACTTTGCCTTTGATTAGATGTGGGCACCATTTAGAGGGAAGGAGGAAATCCAGCTCATTAGGGGATGGCACCATTCAACAAAATAAGGATCCTCAGAAGAGAAATGGGGCTGAGGGGGAAAGAATGAATCCAGTTTGGAACATTTCAAATTTGAGGACGCCCTGAGACATTCAAGTAGAGGCAGTTGAATGCATGGATCTAAGAGAGCCAAGTGAGCTGAAATTTAGGTGAAGGAAACAGAATCACACAGATTGGAGTAAAAGCAATGGAAATGGATGAAGCAAACTGAGAGAGGATTTTAAAGTTTACAAAGCACTGCCAGCTGTTTGGATCCTCATGAGAGCCTATAAGGCAGGCAAAGATAGATATTATTAACCTCTTTTGCAGATGAGAAGTTTGAGCCTCAGGAATATCAAAAGATGACATCATATAAATCATATCTAGTAAGTGACAGAACTACTACGCTTTGCCTTTTTTTGAGGAAGATTAGCCCTGAGCTAACATCTGCCACCAATCCTCCTCTTTTTGCTGAGGAAGACTGGCCCTGAGCTAACATCCATGCCCATCTTCCTCTACTTTATATGTGGGACGCCTACCACAGCATGGCTTGCCAAGAGGTGCCATGTCCACACCCAGGATCCGAACTGGCGAACCCGGGCCACTGAAGCGGAACATGCGCACTTTACTGCTGCACCACAGAACTGGTCCCTTGCTTTGTCTTTTTATTCTTCTGTTACATTACATAAACCTTGATAGAGACCAACAAGAATGATTTTTAGATTTTCTAGCCAGTATATTCATTCTCATGGTCCTTACTTTTTTTTAAATTGTGATAAAAATACAGATAACATAAAATCACCATAAAATACCGTCTTAACCATTTTTAACTGTATGGTCTCTTTGAGACCCTCCTTCCATTTCTTTTGGATACAGACCCAGACATGGAATTGCTGGATCACATGGTAACTGTGGTTTTAATTTTTTGAGGAAACACCATATTGTTTTTCATAGCAGCTGCACCATTTTACATTCCCACCAACAGTGCACAAGGGTTCCAATTTCTCTTTATTCTCACTAACACTTGTGTTTTTGGGTTTTTTGGTGGTAGCCATCAAAAAATCCTAATAAGTGTGAGATGATATCTCATTGTGGTTACTCCTTACTCTTAGTTCTTACTTTGTTTGAATATCTTTTCTTGCAAACAGAAACACTGTAACAGAAATTGCAGACCAAGTGTTAGATCACTCAGATGGAGAACAATTGACTGTACGATTTCACAAGCAAATTGGGTTTGCTGAAATTAGTACTACATGATGCATAGGAGCACCATTTTGAGAACAGCCGTGTAACTAGTTACTTTTCCTCATACACAAATTGTAAGAATACCACTTTCTCATAAGTTTCAAAAGATTAAATAAAATGTTAAAATTGTTCCCCACTGTTTCTGGCACATGGGAAGTCCTCAATGAAGAATAGCTGTGATTATTAGTTTAATTTTATGGCATCTATACATTCCCTTCTTTTACTGAACTGGTAATTCTGTCAAAATCAGGAACGTGGCTGGTTTGGAATAACCTTGTTCTTGGAGAACCCCTACTGGTCCTTAGTGATTACCGCATTATATTTTTAGATGGCTTATTTAATAATGTATACTAGCATTTTGTTTTCCCGCTCCAAAATGAGACATTTGCACATCTTCAGACATATCCTTCTTGGTTGATACAGCCAAGGTACATTAGTCAAATATTTACATTCCTGATACAATCTTTGCAAGACATCCTCAGAGCTTTTGGCTAGTTCACACATACATAAATAAATAACCCTATGAGGTCACTTTGTTTTTTTGAAGCCACTCCAGGAACTCCTCGTCAATTGAGATTTAACACCGCAGTTTAAAAAATGCTTAAGATCTTAAATTCTAACTGAAGTGAACTCTTTCTTTCACATGCAAAAAACAGTGATCATGTTAGTTCAAAAAATATAAAAATCAATGAGAAAGATTTAAGGTAGCAATTAATGAGATAATGTCTAGAATGCAGTTTGAGCCCCTGGGAAGAAATGTTTTTATATTCACAAAGCCTTTATACCATTATGTTTCTTCATGAGCCATAAATACAATTGAATTCTTCTGTGAAATCAGGGCTTGGAGGTAGGAGAAAAGAGTCAACATTTTGTCTTCGTGTATCATAGAGATGTTGCTTCATATCCATTGGAATATTTATTTACAATTACTAATGGAGTACCAAACCTTTTAAAAAAGGCATTTGAGTGATCTCAGGCTAAAGAAAAGTAACTTCTGGCAATCACCTTCTTTGTTACCCTTGAAACTCAGGACTTTCCTATTGTTTTAAAATTGGACTGTCATATTTAGGTTGGCTTTAAGTCATTTCAGAAAAATTCTGAAGAATTTTTTATTTGTACCTTCACCTATTTCTTTACTGACTTTGTGATTTATTTAAAGGACACGGGATTTCTTTACACCACCCATCCCCCTGTCTAGGACACTGTCTCCAAGTTACAGATAAGTCTAGAAAAACCAAACTAGGTACACTTTCTAAATTCAAAATGACCCTGCTTAGTTGTCCTTACTTTTGCCTAAAAACAAGCAAAGACCATAAAGAATTTTACAATAGCGCTGCTTCCAACTATAGAAAATTCTAATCCTTTAATCTCCTCAGACAAATAGAAAAGACGGAAAGGACGAACAAGTTGTTTAATCTTGAGAGCCCATATTCTAGAGCAATGCTTCTCAAATTTTAATGAGCATGCTAATCATCTGGAGATCTCCTTAAAAAGCAAATTGTGATTCAGTAGGTCAGGGCGGGGCCCGAAATTCTGCATTTCTGACAAACTCCCAGATGACGACAAAGCTTTTGATTCATGGACCAAACTTTGAAATGCAAGGACCTAGAATATTTTAAAATAGTGACATGAAAGACACCATTATTGGAATTGAGCTACATACTTAGAAAATATAAAGGTGTACATAATATATAAAGGTTTATGTTAGAAGTTAGAACATATTCAAAAGTGAGTTTTCAATGTATGGAAAGTAGAACAGATTATTTGCTAACTTATTCTTTTGAAAATACACCCATGGTGTTAATATAGACATTAGAAAGAATTTGATACTGCTGAAACTCAATACAAAGATTTTAATGGGCCTCACAGCTGCCGAGTTTTTGAAACATAACATATGCTTATTTTGGAGTAGAAATAACTGCTGATTATGCAAATATTTTATAGAGAATCTCCACCAACTGATTATTTGTTGCTGTTGTTTTTGAAAGATATCAATTTCCCCTTTGAGCTGACTTTTTTTCTCACTTTTTTTCTGCTTAAGATTGTTTTTTCCAGCTTTGTTGAAATATAATTGATGTATAATGTTGTGTAAGTTTAAAGTGTACAGCATGTTGATTTGATCCACTTATATGTTGCAAAATGATTACCACCATAGTGTTAGATAACACCTCCATCACATCTGTTACATACTTACCATTCCTTTTTTGTGGTGATAACATTTAAGATTTACTCTGTTAGCACCTTTGAAGTTTATGATACAATTTATCAACTATAATAATGCCATGATGCTGGCCCTGACATCAGTTCCCCTACATTAAATCCAGCATATGTGAGGTTAAAACCAAAGCACTCTCCCAGCTTACTCCCTGGCTCTCTGGCTCCAGAATCCACTATCCGCCATGGAGACAGCTAGCCAAGGACAGCCACCTGGATTCCTTATCATCTCCTCCTCCTTCCTGCAAGTAGTGTCCCAAGGCTGAATGCAGGCTGGTGGGAAAGCTCCAACCAGCAAGGCCACTGACTGCCTCCCTTCTCTACAAGCATCCACATTCCTCACAAACCTTTAAACCCCCTGGCCTCCCATCTCTTGGGGAGATGAGATGAAATGAGACAAATCTGAGGTCTCACTCTTGTCTCTCGGCTGATATCATCTGAAATAAAAACCCTTTCCTTGCCATAAGCCTGGCGTTCCAGTTTTTATTTGGCCCTTCTTATGTGGTGGGTAAAGAAACTATGTTTGTAGGTGCTAACAACCATGCTGTACATTAGGTCCCCAGAACTTATTCATCTTGTAACCGGAAGTTTATATTCTTTGACACTGCTTGTTTAAAATTCTGTAGACATTGTATTCCCAGGTTGGTTAAGGAAAAAAAAAACAACTCAGAAAATTTATCATGGCCAATGTTTATTGAATGACTACTATGTGCAGAGAACTGTAAAAGACATTGGAGTTAGCTATAAAGTCAAATTAGGTGCTTGATAAGCAAATTAGCTAGTGGAACAGAAAGATAAGTATACTGCTACCTGTAATGCTGTAATAATTATAATAAGAAGAAGGTATTAGTTTGCTCTGGCTGCTATAACAAAATACCATGGGCTGGGTGGCTTAAACAATAGAAATTTATTGCCTCATGCTTCTGGAGGCTGGAAGTCAAGGTGTTGGCAGGTTTGGTTTCTCCTGAAGCTTCACTCCGTGGCTTGCAGCCACCATCTCACTGTGTCCTCACATGGTCTTCCTCTAGGCTCATATGCCTGGTGTCTCTTTCTATGTCCAAATTTCCTCTTCTATCAGGACATGAGTCATATTGGACTGGGGCCCACTCTAATAGCTTCATTTTAGCTTAATCACCACTTTAAAGGCCCTACTTCCACACACAGTCACATGCTGAGGTACTGGGAGTTAGGGCTTCGACATAAGAATTTTAGGGGATGCAATTCAGCCCACAACAGGAGGGCAAAAATGTTTAAGCAATGGGCAGAAAGCAATGAATTATGACCAGGACCAGGGCAGTCAGGTGAGGCTGCTTGCATGTAGCATTTGAGCTGAGCCTCAAAACAGGAGTCAGATCTGGATTGCAGAGGCAAAAATTAGAGAAAAAGGCAGGATCAAAAGTGTGAAGCATTATCTTAGTAATTTATTTAAAAAGTAAATCAGAAACTTGGAAAAACAGGGGAAAAAAAACCCTAATAAAAGCCACTTACTACACAATCACTGTTATTATTTTGTTGCAATTTTCTTTCAATCTTTGTTACCTGTCTAGTCCTACATAAAATCAGTGTGTATAGACACATTTGTAACCTGTTTATTTTTCTTTTGATCATAGTTTAAGCATTCTATATATAACCTTTTTACATTATATCTTAAGCATTCTCCACATTTTAGCAGATATATCAGAATTTATCGAACCATCTCCTTTTGTTGACAGTTCAGCAGCTTATAGGTTTATAAAATATTAATAAGTTTTTGCAAAATTGGAATATTTTACAGTATTTTGAAAATTTCCTTGGCGTACTGTTCTAGCAGTAGTGTTGATGTGGCATGTTTTCAGAGTTGCCTCATATTTGTTAAATGGTTGGATAAACTGGACATTATTGTAACCACTGATATATACTGACAGATTACTTTCCTAAAGGACTGCACCAATTTTTGTGTCACCAGCAGAGTGTGATGGCACCAGTTTTACACTCAACTTCTCTTCTCAGATGCCGTAAAGTAGCCCACTGCCACCCCAGTGGGTGACCCCATGTCACCCTCTTGTGTTTCTTTCATGACAGTAAGACTATCTAACAGGATCTTACTTGTTGTGTAACCTGGCATGTTGTTTGTCTCTCCGCTTCTAGAGTAGTGTGAGCTCCAAAATGGCAGCCATCTTTGTGTTGCTTACTCTCTGGCATGTTATAGATATTCATGAGATACTTAATGAGTGAATCTGTTTTCCAAATTGGTAGAGGAAAACAATGTTCTTAGTGCTTTTAATTTTCTTTTTTTAAAAAATTGCTAATCTCATTAGTAATTTATTATTAGTTGTCCATTCCCTTTTGTGGACAGTTTCTTTAAGTCAATGCAAATGCAAATCTTGGCTGTGAACATGTAACGTAACATATATGGGCCAGCTGGATGTAGCTCAGGACACAGACTTGGAATCTTCCTGAACCACAAGTTCAGCTGTATATTGAAGATGTGCATATCAACCAAAGTGACCAGAGATTATAAGGGCATGGATGGGTGTAACAGAGATGAAGTCAGAAAAGACTGCACATTAAAATAAGCTTGAAAAAGTAACCTGACTAGTCACTACCACCAGGGGGAGGAAAGACAGGGCATTTTGTCTCTCAGGGCATTTGGCAAAGTCTGGAGACACTTTTGCTTGGGAGGGGAGAGTGCTAGGCCATATGTTGGGTAGGTGCCAGGGACGGCTGCCCACAACACAGAAACCCTGGTCTGGAGTGGGATACAGGCATCATTATTGTTTAAATGATACTCAAATAATGTGCAGCCATGTTTGAGAACCACTAGAATTTTGGAGAAATAGTCCTTAAATAGACATTAGCCAAAGGGTCCTATTAAAATCCCTTGGGAGTAATTAGAACTATGGATTCTCATTCCTTAATTACCACCCTCCCTGTACCCCCAACCTTCTCACCAGTAGGTCTGAAGTAGAACAGGAGAATCTAGTTTCTAAAAGCCCTCCAGCTGAATCTACTGAAAGTCTGGTGCTGGAACCCCAGGTGAGTGGAGTGATTATCAGCTTCGGTGGGAGGCAATGTCAATTGCTCCAAGGCCTGTGCTCTTAGGAGAGTCCCTACTTGATGCTATCAGAGAGTTAAAAACTGACTTGGTGCTTTGTGTTGTAATTGTGGGGACACCTTGTAGGTGTTTGCAGTGGGAGGGACTGCTCTGGCCTGCGTGTTTTCAGGACTGCAAGCCTGCTTGCCTAGGTGGCACTGGAGTCTAGAAACAGGAGGAATTGAGGCCACATTGATGCTGTTCAAATAAACCGTCTGCAAAGCGCAGTGAGCTCTGCATTAAGCAGTGGGCTCTCTGGCTTCCTTTACTGCCTGAGTTGGATATGCTGGAACTAGAAGCTTCTGAAAACAGATAGAAGGTAAGACCACCTGGGAAATGGCTTGTTCCCAATTACCCCCATCACTCAAAATAGGATTCCAACAAAGGAGCGAATCCTTTGCATGACCCTTGCCCCTGGCTGCCTCTCCCACATGTTCTATCCCTGGTGTGGACTGTATGTAAGAACAGCTTTCAAATATGACTTTAGGCTTCCAGACTCCCCACAGAGTTCTCAGTTGCACTGTATTTGGCGTGTTATCTGGGTCATCAAAGCGCTTGAGCTCACTCGAATTATAAGCAAAGGTACCTTCAAAACTCTCTGGAGCTGGTGGATTTCAGCTGAGCCCAGCTGCCTGCAGCGCCTCCTGCCTCTGGTTAGGGCTGAAGAAATGGCACTTTGATACATGCTCCTCGTGGCTTATTGATCCTATTAACATTATCTCAGGAAAATCGATGCTTCAGTCTTGCAGGAAACATGTAAATAAAGTGATAAAAAATAAACCAAGGCCAATTGTTTCCTGATGGAAAAATGAGAGGTGAGTTAAGACAATTTATGATCAGCAGCAGAGGAATATTTCTGAGCTCACAAGAATTTAGAAGGAGTGAAAACCAGGGCTTTGTTCGGTTACAGCGGTGCCAGCTGTTCAGCCTCCTTGGAGGGGACATCCTTACTCCAAATGCCTGGTCTCCTGGTCATTAACAGTGTTGTTTGGTATTTGTGTTTTGGTCTGCTTGAAACCAACATTGTTTGTTCAAATTTCCCATCAGTTTAATCTTATAAAATAAAGCTTTGTCCCAACTGCCTTACTTGATAAAAGGAAATTCCACTAATCATAATAAGGATAATAACAAACTATTACTGGAATCTCCCACGTCTCTTCATCTATTGGGCAATATTTTTTTGAGTACCTTCTCTGTATCGGGTACTATTCTAGGCTCTGGGATACAATGACCAAGACAGACAATTGCCTGCCCTCTTAGAATGTACCGGCTGGGTTGAGGGGACAGAAGGTAAACAAATGAATGTAATAAGATGTCAAATAATGATTAATACAATGAAGGATAAAGCAGAGTAAAAGGATGGCAAGTGAATGGGGTACAGTTTATATGGGGAAGTTGCAGAAAGTTTTTCTGAGATGGTGTCTAAGTAGAGACCTGGATTAAGTGAAGGAAAGGGCCACGTCTATGACAAAACACATTGCCAGTAATGATCTTATTTGGGAGGCCACCAAGTATGTGGGGAAAAGCCCTAGCTTTCAAAGGAGGAATTCTGGGGATCTGATCCTGGCTGCGCTTCTGATTAGCTATATGACTTTTGGAAGTGAAGTAGTCTCTCTCTATTCTGATTTCTCCAGGCAGAAAAAGGAAATATTCCCATGCACCTTATAGGATGGTTCTGAGACTTGAACGAGAGTCTAAAGTTTGAGACACAGTGACTAGAACACAGAAGGCCCTTGAGGAATGGTTTGCAATGCTAGGAGGTTGGTTGGCAGATATTCAATTCAGCACATGTCTTCAGAGGGGCTCCTATGCATTCATTTAGCTGGTCAGCATGTGCTTGAGCTGGACACACGCAGGAGTATTGCAGCAAAGAAAGCAAGTACAGGATCTGACCCTAAACATCTCTTTAGTAATGTCCTATGATAGCTTAGTGTTTTAGGACCACACACCCTGGAGCCGACTGTGGGTACTAATCCTGGGTCTTTCCAGTTAGTAACTGTATGAGCTCAGCAAGTAACTTAGCTTCTCTCGCCTCCATTTCCTCATCTGTAAAATAGGATAATAACAGCTACTTCACGGGACTGTGATGATAATAAAATGAGTTACTATTTGAAAAAAACATTTAGAATGGGGTCTTGCTCCTGCTGAATTCTAGAAGAGTGTTTCAAAATTAAAAATAGATTGAATTCCATGTGAATGGTGCTGTCCTAGGGAAGAGGTGTGCTAACCTTCCAGCTTCTGTCAGACACTGTTAGGGGCTCTATCTGTATCATCTCATTTAATCATCTCAACAGTTCAGTTTTTTTATTGCAGTAACATTGGATTATAATATTATATAAATTTCAGGTGTACATCGTAATATATTTTGATTTCTGTGTAGACTACATCATGTTCACAACCCAAAGACTAATTACAATCCATCACCACACACGTATGCCTAATCACCCCTTTCGCTCTCCTAACCTTTCCTTCTGCTGACCACCAATCCAATCACTGTTTCTATGATCAACAATTTATTTCACACTTGAGGAAATGGAGACTCAAATGCTAAACACTTTGACCCAAAGTAACATGCCTAGTTAGCGGACCAATTGGAAGTTTAAACGAGTTTGATGTTGGGACCCCTCTTGACCTACATTCTCCCAGGAATTGTTACTAAAGCTACAAAGATGAGTAAAATGGGGTCCTGTCCTGAGAGACGAAGCGGAGAGGGAGAGCTGCTAAGGGGTAAATGACTTGCACAAGACCTCCAAGCTCGCAATGAATCCAAATCCAGGATTTCCAATTCTAGTCCAGAGCAACATTGCTATTCTACTTGTAGAATTGAATGCAGTAAACATTTATTAAATGTTTCTACGTACAAAACGAGTAAAATAATTCCTGATGTGTTAGGGTGACCAGAAAATATGGTTCTCTCCAGGGAATACTAAGGATATTCTCTAGAACTGATAAACTGGAGTGAAATCTCTTTTAAAATGACCTTTTCATTTTGGAATAATTTTAGATTTACAGAAAAGGTTGTAAAGATAATAGAGAGGTTCACACCTATTTTTCATCCAGTTTCCCCTAAAATGGTAACATCTTACCTCACCAAAGAACATTTATCAAAGCTAAGACGTTAACATTAATAAATTTTTATTAACTAAATGACAGACTTGATTTCACCAGTTTTCCCACTAACACCCTTTATCTGGGATCCATTCCAGGAAACCAAGTCAAACTTCAGAAATCCCCTTTTAAACTTAAGAAGTTTTAACTTGTGCCCCTATTTGCAAGTCTTGCATTCCCGTGGAGTAAAAAGATACTGCATCTCGTTGCATGATTTCCTCCATTTATTCAGAACGGTGGAGTTAGTTGCTTCTGAGCCTTGAGTGCCATGGTCCTTACACAGATTAGTTTCCTAGACTGTAGAAAAAAGGATCAATCAATTCTATAGGATAATCTCTAACTTTGTTTGTAAGAGTCATAAATTCAGCAGGAAAAATCTGCCTACATTTCCTCTTTTTTGATTTATTGACATAATATCTCAAAGACAAAAGGCATTTATCTACCAGTGATGTGTTGATTGACTCCTCCCAAAACAGTTTTCACTTTTGTTTTTAATGCACACCTTACAGAATGATCCCATTCTGTGTGTGTGTGCGTGTGCGCATGTGTGTTTCTCAAGGTGGGAGTTATTCTAAGGGGGATGAAATAATACTAGAGAGAGCAAATGAAAGAGGTCTTTATGAATTTCACGTTCATTTTTATTACGTAATTTTGTCTGAAATGTTGGTTAAATTAAATACATAATGTGACCCTGGTGTATTTGCATTCATGCAATAGCTTTTTAGTTTGTTTTAAACAGAGGTCTTACTGACCTTGGAGGCTTTAGAAAGATTGCTTTCACAAGGGGGAATGGTCTGGGCATATTTCTCCAGTGTATTAGGCAAGAATGGGTTTGTCTTCTCACCAACATGGTGCTGTTCCTCTTTAGTCTCTTGTGTGTCTGTGTCAACAAAATTAATTATGACCATTTTGGAAGAAAAGTAAAATACAAAGCAACGTTTATTCATGCCTGAGCTACTAAATGTTTTCCTTGCTGTAAGAAGCTCAGGAGAGAGTTACCATTTGAAAATTCATACAGTCTTTTCCTGACTCAGTCATTTTTTTTTACTACACTCTTAGGTCTTCAATTGTTGCTTAGGTAGGCATCCAGTCATGGTTTATCTGCATAAGTCAAATTGTTCCTGTCCAGTAGGACTGTAGAGGGATTCTTCTTGTCTGCACTAGTAAAGATCATTAAGGTACACTCTCTCTCTCTTTTTTTTTTTTTTTTGAGGAAGATTAGCCCCGAGCTAACGTCTGCCGCCAATCCTCCCCTTTTGCTGAGGAAGACTAGCCCTGAGCTAACATCAGTGCACATCTTCCTCTACTTTATATGTGGGACGCCTACCACAGCATGGCATGCCAAGCGGTGCCATGTCCGCACCCAGGATCCGAACCGGCAAACCCCGGGCCACTGAAGCAGAGAGTGTGCATTTAACTGCTGCGCCACTGGGCCGGCCCCTACACCCTCTCTTATTCTAACTTGGAAGCAGTTGTTTTGAAAAGTCAAAAATAAAGTAGAGACCAGTCAAACTGGAAATTATCATCCAAACCAGGATTACTTGAGATTGCACTTCCCTTTAGTGAATTTCCCATTTGTTACAGTTTATACACGGGAGCCGGGCATTGAGATCCCTGAGTGCATAGTCTGAGAGTTACCACATCTTTGAGGATTGTTTCTCTTTATTGCCCATATAAGCCTGTGACACCAGCTGAGTTGCTGACTTCTTCATACCCTAATATGTGGCTAACAGTCTCCTACCTCTTCAGCTTTATTCCTGCATTCCCACAACGTCTAATGCTTTTCCTTCTATCTCTGCATCTACAATTCTTTTCATCCTACAAAGGTCAGTTCAGATATTTTCCTTAATTCCCTCCATTCACCCCTCCCTGAGAAGTGTTTGTGATATGGACATGCGTTCTCCGTGGGAGTAATATTATCCTCAAGGGAGTAATGGTTGGTTCAGAGTTGGGAGGGAGTATAAAACAATCTTACCCTTTTTATGCGTAAAGTACAGATATGCATACAGTGCATAGACAGATGTTTAGTATATCTGTCCATTAAAATTTTATGGGAGGACAATTAGGAAAGAATTTCAAAAAAGGCTCTTAGACAGACAGTTATGAAAACACTTGAGAAACACCGATATAGACTACTCTTTGAGTATTCATTGTTTCCAACACTAGCATTCATCTCTCTTGCAGCTGTGCCCTCCTAGAGTCTTGAGATAAGTAAAACAAGAGAAGCAGATAAAAGGTAATATTGACCACATCGTTGGAATCAGGCAGTGTCCTACCACACCATCTTTCCATCATCATGGTAGAAAGAAATGTTTTTGGTGTTATCCTGCACAGAAGTTTGTCTGCCCTTTTGTGCTTTTTAATTTACAAAACCATCAGTGAGTTTATCATTGCGTTTGAAGATTCCAAGTTACCAAATTTTGTGTATATGTGCCTGGATCTATCAGACAAAATGCAAAAATAGAGATGTTCTGTAACAATTGTGGGGAGCAACCAAAGGAGAAACCAGAAATGATAGAAAAATTGTCACGTAAATGTGAAAGCCACGAGGAGAAGTGGGAGAGATCCTGTTTGGCTAGAGAGTCACTTCTAAGCCCACTATCCCCAACCCACCTCCCTAAAAGGCTGGAAAAAATGAAATACTTTCTCAGCTACTCTTTCAGCCAGGGGTGTCCATGTGATAGATCTGATAGAAAGTTGCTGGTAGTAAGGGTAGAAGTTTTGGGAAAATTTTTGCTTTCTTACTAAAAGAGACCACTGTTCTTGTCTCTTTTCCTTTTATTCTGTCTTTGAATGTAAACATAATGTAAGGATCTGGCAGCCACCTTGCAATCATGAGGCGGCAAACCCAAGGACAAAATCCCAGGATGGTACGGATGACAGTGGAAAGAAAGGAAGACTGAATCTCTGGCGACATCATTGAATAGCTAAACCGGTGATAGCAGCTTCCCTCTTGTTCCATGGACTACTACTACACGTCTATTCTACTTAAGCCACTCTGAGGTGAGTTTTCTATTATCTGAATCTAAATGCATCCCTAACTGATATAGGAGATATCAGATGATGGAGACATGCAAACATATTTCTACCCCGTCCTCTAAATCTAAGTGAATATTAATCCTCCAGGTTATTTCTGTAAGATCAGACCTCTGCTACCTTAGTATTGATATTTCTTGACAAGGAGCATATCCTTGTTTGTAATTACCATGCGTCTTACATTTCAAAGTAGATCAGAAGCTCTGGAAACTGGAAAGCCGAGTCTTTATGGGGAAGTTTCCAATCATCTCTCCTGCTGATAATGCCTTTGATTGTGTTCTTCATACTTGGAATCTTGGTGCTCTCAAGCCTTTGAGATAAATGCCCTACCAGCCCTGGTCCAGCCCAGGAGGAAAGAGAAACGAACTTTCCTCCCCCACTGCCCCCTCCTCCATGTTCTGTGCTCATCTCTCACTTAAACACCACCTCAGAGGGACAGTCCAACACAGAACAAAGACAGATATTTGCAATGTCATGCAGAGCAGTTTAATTCCTCCTAATCTCAATTCAGTTCCTGGCTACTGCAATAAGCTTTGCCTTCACATAATCAAAGTCCCATTGAAGGGCTGATTTTCTCTTCTCTATAGAAGAGCAACATACTACCACTAATAGAACAACTGCTGGTAGTTTTAAAATAGCTTTTTGTCCCCACTTGTGCAAATAAGTATTTCAAAATTATTGACATTTATCTTCTGTTACTATGCTTTAATCCATATGAAAGTATGCCTTTATTATTAATATAATTTAGTTAATGGGTTCATGGGTAAGAAGATTGCAAAGACTTTAGGGTCTTTTTTGTTGCAAGAAATTTGGAAACTAAAGAAAATAAAAAGGAAGAAAATAAAAATTAATTGTGATACTATTACCTACAGATGACACTTAAGGGGTGAAACTTAGTTTTTATGCATATATATACATGGATTTATATATATAGGAATGGGAAAATTAAACATACATATATATGTGTATTATATATATTATGAACATTTCAATCTGATAACCACATTTTTATTTAATATATGTTGTTTACATTTTCCCATTTCACTAAGTATTCCTTGACAACATCTTCTTAAACGATGGCATAAGATTTCATTATGTAGACACGTAATTTATATAAAAAAGCGCAATGGTTAGACCTTAAATTTTCTCCTATTTTCATCAATATAAATATTGGTATAAGGAATACTCGTGTAGTTCAATCTTAGGGCATGCTCTAGGGTCATTGTAAACAAGCTTGCTGGGGTTTCATAGCAAATTGAAATCTGGAATTAATCAAAATAAAGTGTGATTTTAGTCTGTACTCAACCATATCAATAGACTATTACGCTGCCCAAGGTTATATCTCTCTTTATTGAGCCCATCAATCCAATTCTAGAACACCAGAATGTCAATTTTTCTGTGTTCTTGTGTTTCTGAACTTTCAGAGCCCTTTAAGTAAATCCAGTCTTGGCTCAATAAGGTTTAATGATCATTTAGTACTTAATCAACCAACAGATCATATTGCCAGATGACAAAGTGACTAAGTTTCTGGTGAGATTTCCTGATTTGGTGCATTTAAATGATGGGAGCTTCATTTTCCAGCCAGTTTGATCATCAAGATCGTCAGTGCACAAATAGATGCATTTCTGCGTTAATGTTATTTTATGTCTATTAGGCAGTAATGAGTTTTTTATAATTGGTTTATAACTCATTTCACATTCATCAAGTTATTAATGAGAGAGATAATACCAGATTTGGAAGCAAAACAGTAATAATGTTACATGTAGCAGGCCCAGAGAGGAAAAATCTTGGTTAAATCAATTTTAAGAAATTCTACTTCTCGTTTTATTCAATCTGGGACCCAGAATCATGTTTATATTTTTAATCCTTCTTTATAATTATAATAAAAATCTATTGTCATTGTGGGGAAGTTGAAAATGCAAAAAAAATATAAAGCATAAAATAAAATTAAACCATAATCTCACCTCCCAAGGAGGTAACTGGTAATATAGTACATTTCCTTCATGTCATTTTTCTGTGCCTACTTCAGATTAAAGCATACATGCTACTTTTTAAATTCATCATTGTATTGTAACCACTGCTTCAATTCATTAACAATTTTTTTAAACAACATTCCCGTGTAATATCCCAGTGAAAAACGTGCCATAACTTAATTTTTCTGTTGAGAGACATTTAGACTTTAATAATATTTCACTACCAAGAGTAATTCTGAGATAAATATCCTTGAACTTCTTTGTCAAAATATCAAACTAATTTCATAGGGTAGATTTCCTAAAGTGGAAGTCCTTGATCAGAAAGTATGAACTTTTATAAGGTTCTTGTAACATGTTTCCAAATGACTTTCCAGAAAGTACTTCACACTCCCACCATCAGGACAAGAGATTACCTGTCTCATAATACCCAAGTCAGTATTATTTTTTTAATTTTGACTAATTTAATAAGCAAAACATCTTTATTAGCATTTCTAATAAATAGATTTCCATAGGTTTATTGATGTTTGTGTTTCTTCTGTGAAATATAAATTCATGTCCTTCTGAGAACAAAAAAATTGGCTGTAGTAGTCAGGGTTGAGGGGTTCTGAAAAATTTCTTGCTTGAGAATCATTAAAATTAACTTTAGTACAAATTATACATATACTCTGCTATATAAATAACTCCACTACTATTCATTCCAGATGGATTAAAAAATTTAAATTTAAAAAAGAAAACCAAACAGTTCTGAGGGAAATTATAGTTAATTTTTTCAGTAAATCTTGAAAAGGAGAAGGCCCTAGCAATCAACACTCAAAAACTATGGGTGTCTTCACTATTAGAATACACAACTATATACTTGGGGGTTCTGGGTAGAAAAAAGAAAAAAAAAAAGATTGGCAACAGTTGTTAGCTCAGGTACCAATCTTTAGAAAAAAATAGCTAACTATAGGGGCCAGCCTGGTGGTGTAATGGTTAAGTTTATGCGCTCTGCTTCAGTGGCCCAGGGTTCATGGGTTCGGATCCTGGGTGTAGACCACAAACCGTTCATCAAGCCATCCTGTGGTGGCATCCCACATACAAAATAGATGAAGATTAGCACAGATGTTAGCTCAGGGCCAATCTTCCTCACCCAAAACAAAACAAAAAAACTATAAAGAAATTGTGGGGAAATTGGTTCTGGATGCAAAATTGCACGACAAGAGAAAATACATCCCTGAGGGAGCAGAACATAGTTATCGTTATGATCTTTGCAGAATCCAAATGCAAACCCTCACTTGCCACAGTAGATCAGGAACTTGCTCCCTTAGCAGCCTCAGAACCACCTCTCCTATAAGGGCTCCCCAGAACCTCCGCTTCTGCTCCATGAAGTTCTCCTGGGCCAGGCTCTTTTATCTTGACGCTCTAGGTGTTTGGTCTCCATTTCCAAAGTTGATGTATGGTTCAAATTAGCTGCTTCAGCCACAGCCGTCTCGACCACATGCTAGAAGCAGAATGGCAGGTGGGGCGAACAAGAAGAGGAGAAAGGGCATGCTAGGGTTGCTCTTAAGGTAGATGCCCCATGAAATTTCCCCATACATGTTATTGGGCAGACGTTACACACTACGCCACAGTCAGCTAGGAGCTCATCTAGAATTCATGGGTCCTCTCACTTGGGAAGAATGTGAGAGTGGGTATTGGGAAGGTAACCAGCAGTCTCTGCTACCCTCCCTGTATATAATAAGCCATGTTTTTGTTAGTATCCCTGCTTTTTCATTTCCTGGTGAGTGGGACTAAGGTATCTTATGATCCTCAAAAAACACTGATATTACACCTAATTCTACCTATGGCAAGTAGAATTATAAACAATAATATTATTTTGTCTAATATTTTAGTTAGTGGAAGAAACTTGAAAATATTATGAACTTTGCTATTTGCATCTCTTCTGCTCCTAGGATTCCAGCAGCAGAAAATGCCTTTGGGTGTTCTAAGTCCAAATTTGCTTCATTGCAGCAGGACCTGGCATAGTAACATGTCCTGCAAAGACATGCAGAATCTTCCAGGTGCCCCTGCAGCAGAGCCATCAGCTCCCTACCATCCCAAGAGGGTTCTTTCTGGCTAAGTTGTGAAAATTGAGATAAATAACTACAAATCTGCTGTTCAATGATTTTTTTTGAAAAAAATCTTTTTGGAGAGTTGGTGGACATTTCACAAATTTTTTCAAAATTCTTGTAAGGTTCCTGGAGCAAATTTCTTGCAAGGCCCCAAGAACAGCTGTTTCACCCATATATTCACAGACTGGTTTGATTATTTATCGCCTTTCCTGATGGTTTAATTTCATCAGCATTACTTACCATCTTATCAAAACTGGCCATGCTGAGAGGTTGCCAAATAACCTAACAAGAACTTGCATTTATATCTCCTCCCATCATTTGTCACCTTGATGGGCTCAGGAAACAGCTCAGAAGCTAACAAGGACCCCAAGTCACTGTTGCAATTGTGCATTTGTTCATTCAATCCCTTAGCCAGTTCTTCCCCAGGGAAATTGGACATTTTACAGCCCTGGGCCTTTTGCTTTTATGCGTGGGTCCACATCGGCCTCCAAATGATCAATTAGGGACAATGTGGCTAAAATGAAAATTACCGAATATTTTTTCTCTCTCTTAACGGCTTTTTATAACAACATAGCCTTTTCTCTTTTGAAAAAAAAAATCATCTTGATTGTTTTGTGTATGTGTGTGTGTGTGCTTCCCAGATTCTCCTGTAATAATATTGCATGAAATTATGCAAAACACCACTCTGAAAATACTTCTTGGGATGCTCTCATGAGTTGCATTTTAAGGCCACTGGTCTTGGTGTCTCCTAGATGTTAAGTTGCCTGAAAGACAGCCCAGATGTGGGGGTGTGGGGGAGTTTGGTGCTGAGTGGTGGTGGGAGAACCTTCATCACAGCTTTATGAAAAAAATTTGAGACTTGGACTTTTCAAATAGAGTTTTGAAACATTTATTTTATACCATGATGGTGGCTGTCGTTCATTATTTAATTCCCCTGAGGGAATTTATCAATCTGTTTCCACTCACTAACATTTTGATAGTATTTAGTTTTGTATTTAAATGACACTAATACAAGTACCTGGTCATGGATGAGATTTCTCTCTTTTAAGTGAAGTCCCACTAGGTTATCAATAGCTAATCACTCTCCAAACTCCTCTAGCTTATAGGGGGAATAATTTAAGGAAGGCTCCGATTGCTTTGTGTAGCTTTGCTAACGTAAATGAGCAATGTGTATTGATTTTTCATAGTGTAAAATCTTTTTATTCATTTTGTGCAAGAAAAGCTGTTAAAGAATTATTAATGACACGATAATTGCTTTAAGATCAATGCCCTAATTAAAACAGTAAATTCTTTATTACATCTTTATTTTAATTAGATGTACAGAAAGACAATAATTTTTATAAGAAACCCAGTGTAAAATAAAATTACCTCATTTAGAATTGCTTCCAAAAGTCTGTAGTGGTGCTACGAAGAAAGGCTGTTAACTCTTTTTTTTTTTTTTTTGAGGAAGATTAGCCCTGAGCTGACATCTGCTGCCAATCCTCCTCTTTTTGCTGAGGAAGACTGATCCTGAGCTAACATCCGTGCCCATTTTCCTCTACTTTATATGTGGGACAGCTGCCACAGCATGGCTTGATGAGCGATGCGTAGGTCCAAGCCCAGGATCCAAACCGGCCAACCCCGGGACACTGAAGCGGAACATGCATGCTTAACTGCTGTGCCATCAGGCCAGCCCCGAGAACTTCTTGAAGTAAAACCAGAGTGACTCCACTTCCATCAAAATTAAGATGCCATCTTGACTGAAATGAAAAATCTTTTTTTGTGTGTGTGAGGAAGATTGGCCCAGAGCTAACATCTGTTGCCAATCTTCCTCTTTTTGCTTGAGGAAGACTGTCACTGAGCTAACATCTATGCCAATCTTCCTCTATTTTATGTGGGATGCTGCCACAACATGGCCTGATGAGTGGTGCTAGGTCTGTTCCCCAGGATCCAAACCTGTGAACCCCATGCCGCCAATGTGGAGCATGTAAAGTTAACCATTAAGCCACTGGGCTGGCCCCTGAAATGAACGCTCTTAAATAAACTATTTTACATTTGTAATGAAGTACAATTCATCTATACCAATAAGTTTCTGTTTCTACTTTTTAATTTAATTTCTGTTTCTTAAAAGTAAGGATATTTTTAAAAATTTGCAAAGCTCAGTTAAAGACGGAGGAAAATGAGTTTATTGTCATGGAAATTATCTTATATCAACTGTAGTCGATTTGTTTTTGCAGTTGTTCTTTGCTCTGCTTCTTCAATTTGCAAGACGATGTTTTTTAATGATTTGTCCTGAGTTGTGTTTATAGAAAAACCACAGCCGAATCAATAACTGACTTCCATTGCTCATGTCATTTTTTTCTACTTGCCTTTCTGTCTTTCGTTTGCACGTGTGATTAACTGGGACAATGCTCCCTTGTGGATGATGATCCCTGACTTGAAGGGTGGTGTTTGAGTTAACATTTGAGTGTGGATCTTGGCTGAGCACTGTGTTGGGATCTTTCACGATTGTTAATCCTTCTAACAACCGAAACTGGGAAAGTTATGACTTCCGTTTTATAGAGAGAGGAACTGAAAGTTGAGAGGTGTGACCATTTTGATTATTTAAACCAGGGGTCAGAAAACTATAGTCTGTGGGCCATATCCAGCTTTCCACCAGATTTTATCAATAAAGTTTTATTGGAACATAGACACACTCGTTTGTTTAGGTGTCGTCTATGAGTGCTTTCTCGTTATAATGACAGAGTTGAGTAGTATGGAGAGAGAGACTGTCTGACTTGGCAAATGTAAAGGATTTACTATCTAGTCCTGAAGGGAAAGAGTTTGCAGATCCCTGGTCTAAAACAAGAAACCCAGAACTGCTGACACAATTGCACCTCCTTCCATTCATCCGATCCCGTTGTGTAACACATTGTGTTTAAAATTATACAGCCCCTTTTTCCAGCACACTCTTCAGACTTAGACATCTATTTCTTTCTTCCTTCTTTTATTTGGACGCTCAATATAGGGGCCTTTTTCCTATGAGCGACATCTCATCTCTTTTCTGCATAGGCTGAAATAACATCTCTCTAGCCTATTTCTTTCTTAGCTGTCATTATTTATTTAACTCTAATCATGTTATTTAACACAGCATAGCATTTTGGACCTCAGCTAGTAAGAGGGTTGTTATAGCAAAGTATTACCTCATGTTGCTCCTCTTATAACCTGAATTTCTTCCTTAAGTTTTCCCACAGGACAATGGTTATCTGACTGCTGGGGAAAGTCACAGGCGGTTGCAGTTTAGAAAAGCCAGCAACTATCACATAACAAAAATCAGAGCAAAGGAGCATCACGTCCAGTCAGGGGTCCTCTACTTTCTTTTATGAACAGAAAAGGGAGAGCAGTGGGATAGGGAGGGGTCTCCCCACCCTAAGAAATGTTAGTCAAGGGAGCCTGTAACACCAGATAGATGCCCTTTTCTCACAGACACTGCGTGTTATACAGGGAAAGCTGCCCAGCTCCGGACTTCCCTCAGCAAGCTCAGTTAGGTAGACTAATTTGTTAGGTCTCCAAAAGAGGGGGCCCAGCCAGCCCTACGTGCATAGACTCTGAGGGGATTTGTACATGAAAAGAGAAAGGCCAGAGGAGTTCTAATTAGTCAAAAAGTGACCACAGGTAGTGAAAATTGGAAACAGTTTATGTTCAAGAATGGTTAAAAATAGAATATTCATGGGGCTGGCCCCGTGGCCAAGTCGTTAAGTTCGCGCACTCCGCTGCAGACGGCCCAGTGTTTTGTTGGTTCGAATCCTGGGCGCCGACATGGCACTGCTCATCAAACCACGCTGAGGCAGCGTCCCACATACCACAACTAGAAGGACCCACAACAAAGAATATACAACTATGTACCAGGGGGCTTTGGGGAGAAAAAGGAAAAAATAAAATCTTTAAAAAAAAAAAAAGACAATAAAAAATAGAATATTCATACCGTGGAATACTACGCAAAATTAATGATATTGTAGAAGGAAATGCAATGACAAGGGGATATAACAGGTTCTTAAATGTACATATTTAATTTTGCTTAAGATCTACAGTAAATATATATAGAAGAAAAGCATTGGAAGATATATACCACGATATTAAAGTGGTTATCTTTGGGTGATGGAGTTATGAGTGATGGTATAGCCTCCTACACACCTAGGCTCTATGGTTCTAATCTTATGGCACCACTGTCTTATATGCGGTTCATTGTTGACCAAAACATCACTATGTGGTGCATGACTGTTCTGTTACTAGTCACTGAATTACTCACCTTGAAGGCCCTCAGAACTCCCCAAACTGTCAACAGACTACGTTCTTTCTTGTTTGCAAGACTTAGCTGAGGCTATTCCCTCAGTCAGGACAGTCTACTTACTTACCCTTGTCTTCTTGGGCGAGCTAAAAAGTTGCCTCTTCCCTATATTGCCCCTAACCCCTATCTCCACTTCCCACTTCCCACCAATCAGTGCTCCCTTCCTCTTCCCAAAACATTTCCATAACCATTTTTGGGTTGGACTATATTTATTTGTTTTTCTTTCTTTCTTACCTACCACATTGAGGGCGAGACCAGATTTAAATCATCTTCATATTTCCGCCACTTAGAGTAAGTCTTTGAATGGCCTATAATAACCAAATAGCTCTGCTCAGCAAAATTAGATTTCCATTGGCCTTCCAGCCCAGTTCTTCAATATGTTCCACTCTCTTTCTCTCCTGTTGAAGCTCTTAGAACTGACCCAGGTGAATGGCTGGAAGTGGAAGGAGTGATGGGCCAAGAGCTCTGCTAGAGCCTATTTGCCTAAACTGTCACATTTTGTCAATTTTTAAAGTAATATCTTGGTGCAGCATTTGTTAAGACTAAAATGAAAGGTTGCTAGAGAAAACAACAGGAATCATGCAATTAAACATTAGCCTTTGTCCATCAGACTCAGGGAAGGTAATCAAATGATGGTGCCCTTTCGTTAGATGTCAACCTCCACAAAATGTACCATTGGCCATGCCCCACCCACCATGCGCCCTCTCACAACCCCTGGCCTTGTTTTGAGGGGCTTTCCCCCTCCCTTACATGGGTGAGCTCTCTCAAAATTTACTCAGCCTGGACCCTGTTATCTACTTTCCTCTCTGCTAATCTGACAAGCCTGTACAATTTCCAATTTGAAGCTTCTGTTGACATGTTCTTTGTGACCTAGTGAAAAGTATAGTCTCTCTAGGGAATACATTTTAATGCAGAGTTCTAAAACCGAAATTATCTATTATTTCTCAGTTTTTCTATATCCTTACTTTTTGGTCTGCTTGCTCTGCTAACAATTGAACAAAATGTGTTAAGACCTCTGCTAAGGAAAGTTTATGGTACATGAAGTATTTAAGTTAGACAAGGCTTTTATTCAAGGAGGAGTTAGAGGAAAAGGGTGAGCTGGGCCCTTTGTGCACCTCATTCATCCTACAACACACAATCTCCTCACATGTGTGAGGGGTTCAGTAAGATATGGTGGATGAAGAGAGAGAAGGTTGGGAGAGGAAAGAAGGTCTTGATGAAGAAAGTCAATATTGATCTGTGTATGGAACACCTGCTATTCTCAGGCTTTTCAAAGGAAGACTAACATCTTATCCCTAATCAGTGCTAAAAAGAAAAATAGTGATCTATAGACTGCTAATCAGCCAGGCTGATGCCTTATTAAACTGTTGTGATTTTCTGCTGTCTGATGAGGCAGGGCTCTCCACTGGATTTGTTTTCTATCCTCTACTAGACACAAACCACAAAACATTCCTGGGTGTTGCATCTCAAACTGAAGTGAAATCAGAAATAAAGCCTAATATAAAATGGCAGCCATTTTGAGAGGCAAAACATACTCTTTCTTTTTCCATAAGTTCTGTTGGTTTAATTTGCATGAGTATTTTGGGAGGACAGGCAGGGGTACTCTCATCACAGAGAGTAGGAGATGACATTTCCCTGGTGGGTCCCTCCTCTTTACTGTGAGGAAGAGGAGGAGGAAGATTTATAAGTTTGTAATCTCCAGCAAACAATATCCTTCTTGAGGCGTGAAAACTTTTTATAACCTTCTGTTTCTTTGGAACCTCAATTCAATGTAATTTTTACAGGCAGTTAAATTAGGGAGAATGATAGTAATAATAAACACTTTAAAGTGTTTGCCATATGCCAGCCCTGCTTGAGGTATTTTACATGTGTCAACATATTTACAAATCACTGCTATTAGTACAGTTTTACTTATGAGGAGACCGAGGCATGGAAAGATTTGTCCAAGGTTAAACAGTTTGTAAGTGTTGGAATCAGGATTCGAACCCGGGCAGTTTGCAGTTGAACGTTAGGTTATCCTGTTTCGTAAATGACTGGTAAGTGTTTTTTTTGTCTATATGGTCTGCAGGCAAAATTCAATTCAAGAGACAGTTATTGGGATTCAGTCATGTCTAGGACACTGGGCTAAATGCTGTGGCTTTATTTTTTTCCTAGAAAGAAATAAATCCACCCCTTATTTTAAATTGCTTAGAGCTGAGTAGAGAGACTAAAACGAGTTTACAAAGTATAAACTACAACGCGGAAAGAAATTCTCGGTAGAAGAATACGCAGAACACTGTGGCAGTAAGGCAGAACCAAATGCAATGGTCTTGTAAAATTCAGTGACTTTGTTCTGTCTTTCCTTGTAAGTTACAGATCCTGTCTGTTGGGTTTTCCAAAGTCCAGTATAAAGAAACAAGGACTTGATTGTCAGTTGTCATGCCACAGAGCTTGGCTTAATTCATCTGAAGAGCATAACTCTTAATCCCAAGGCTTGTGTTGACTCTAAGGTTTGTGAAACACGGTTTACTACTTGCATGAAGTCAGAAGACAAGGCGAATGTGGAAGATGGTGATAGCTCGTAAATTGCACCTTATTTGTTTACGTAAGGTAAATGATGTGTCTAGTTCTTTTCCTTAACATTATTATTTCTCTTTCTCTCTGCCTTGCTCTGAGTCTTTGATTGCCCAGAATATAAGGCCGTAATGTACTTTCTGGTGTTTGAGATACAGGCACAGTTTGTCTTTGCTCTGCAGGGCCTTGATATTTCTGACGCTCTCCGAACTTTAACACCATGCAAAGCATTGTGACATAACGCATGTCAAGCACTCATCACGATGTCCACCATAGAGGAAGGGCTCAATTATTATTTGCTATTATTGCTGCTGTTTTTTTTTTTTTTTTGCCCTTTCTCTCAGGCTCCAAACCTAAGAAGCCATTTCTACCACACCCTCCTGAGTTGAATCAAGTGACAAAGGTGAGAAAGCGTGTCTGTCAAAGAAAATAGTATAACAAAGATTTGGGAAATTATAGGTCATTTGGGGCAAGTCTAAATTGTTAAGTTTGGTTGAAATATAGAACAAATTGGTGGGCTAATTATGGATATGGACTGATGAAATGAAAGCTGGTGTTTGGCTGTATTTTGTGATTGTTTGACTTTTGAGTTGCTTACATCTGGGAAAAAAAAAGACAAATCTTTCAAAAACAATATGAGAAGTGTGGTTCTTTAATATTATAGGCTTGCTTAGAAGTTAAAAAGCAACAAGAAATGAAATTATATCTGAATTTTGAATCTACTTTGCCTGTGTATCTTGTTTCAGACTCACATTTACCCAGTGACTTAGCTTGCCTCTCACTAATAAGTTATTCAAGTCAATTTAAATACGAATTTAGGTAAAACATAATCAGATGTATCTGGAGGGGGTTAGATGTCTAACATATTCTACAATTAAATTTAAGCTATCTTTGGATTATCTGGTGTTTTGGATAATTTATCCCTCTGCTCTCAATTACTGCAAACAAAAAACAAAATCAAGATTTGACTTACGAAAGTTCTGAGTTCGTCTTCAAGATGTTCATCCTCCAAAGTACACAAGCAGCATAAATAATTCCAGTGCATGTGTCAATCTCTGTGCAGTATTCTGGGATGCAGGCATTCAATGTGAACTGTGCAGGGATTCTGTTTTCCCTGGCTCAAGGCAAAATATCTTCTTCATAATGTAGACGTGCATGCATAGTTAAATATGACTAGTTGATTACGTGAATGGAATCTATTTTTTCTTGGTAAAACAAGTTGAAAAATAGGACTTACGGTTCCTTGAAGTTTTCTTTTAATGTCCTAATGTATTTAAAAACAACAACAATGGTAATAATTACCTGTACCTAGAGAGAATACACTCTAATGTTTATTAATCATGGGGCCGGCCTGGTGGCATAGTGGTTAAATTTGTGCACTCCACTTCAGTGGCCTGGGGTTTGCAAGTTCAGATCCTGGGCACAGACCTATACACCGCTCATCAAGCCACGCTGTGGTGCTGTCCCACATACAAAATAGAGGGAGATTGGCACAGATGTTAACTCAGTGATAATATTCCTCAAGCAAAAAGAGGAAGATTGGCAACAGATGTTAGCTCAGGGCCAATCTTCTTCACCAAAAAAAAATGTAGCATGTTTAAGTATTTAAACACTTTATTAAAATACAACTACCAGAGGTGGGCGGAGCAAAATGGCAGGGTGAGCTGACCCGGGATTCTCTCCCCTCCAAAATACAACACAAGATTGGAAGAACTGAATTTCAGAGAATAAACATAATGCCAGCTCGTGAGAGACCTACTATACCAAGAAGGAGGAGATCATAAACCTAGCTTTACACCTTTGGAGGCGCTGGAACGGTAGGAGAGAACATCGCTCCCTCCCCTAGAGTCTACCATCGCTGCAGCGCGGGTCGGGAGGGAGCGGGGGTGGGGGGGGGGCCGCGCAACCAGGGGATCATCCAGGACTCCTGCCGCTGGTTCAGTGGAGACCCCCTGACGGGGGGAAAGCTTCCGACCGCAGGGACCCCATAAATCAAGGGCCTCGGGAGACCAGAGAACAGAACTGATCTGAACCCAGACCGGCGCATGTGAGTAACAGCCCCTCCCCCCTAACAAAGCCAGTGGGCGCAGCCATCTTGCCCCAAAGGCGGAGAACTAACACGCCGCTCTCGACCCCCATCTAGTGGCGACAGGCTGTAACTGCAACTGAATTCTACCACCATGTGAAAAAACCGCTCCTCTACCATCCAGCAATTTATAAAAGCCCCAGACCAGAAGGAAAACAATAAAAACACAGAATTAAGTCCTGAGGACTTGGAATTAGGTAAACTAAGTGATAATGAATTCAGAGCAGCTATAATCAAAAAACTCAATGAGGTAGAGAGAAAGATAGAGAAACAAGCCGAGTTCTGGAGTTACTTCACAAAAGAGATTGAAATCATAAAGAAAAATCAAACAGAATTACTTGAGATGAAAAACACAATAGACCAGATAAAACAGAATACGGATTCCCTGAATGCCCATGTAGACAACCTAGAGGAGCAAATCAGCATAATCGAGGACAGACAGGCTGAATGGCGCCAGACAGAGGAAGAAAGAGAACTAAGAATTAAAAAAAATGAGGAAAATCTCCGAGAGATAATGGATTCAATGAGGAGTAAGAACATAAGGATCATAGGAATTCCCGAGAATATGGAAAAGGAAAATGGAGCAGAAAGTGTGCTTAATGAAATTATTGAAGAGAACTTCCCAAATCTAGGGATCAATGGAGAAATGTGTGTAGAGGAGGGTTTTAGATCTCCTAGATTTGTCAATGTAAAAAGACCCACCGCAAGGCACATAATAGTAAAGTTGGCACATAGGAATGATAAGGAGAGAATACTCAGGGAAGTAAGAAAAAAAAAAGAGAATAACCTATAAAGGAGCCCCTATCAGACTGTCAGCAGATTTCTCTACAGAAACCCTACAAGCTAGGAGAGAATGGAGTGATATATTCAAAGCTTTAAAGGATAAAAACCTTCAGCCAAGAATACTCTATCCAGCAAGAATTTCCTTCAGATATGAGGGAGAAATTAAATCTTTTCCAGACAAACAAAAGTTAAGGGAATTTGTAACTAAAAGCCCTCCATTACAAGAAATCCTCAAGAAGGCTCTCATACTTGAAAAAAGAAAAAAGGGAGAAAGGGGACACAATCCACAGACTAGGGAGACCGATGGATAGAACCAGAACAGGATAGCAAATATTCAACTATAGCATTAGGGTAAAAATAAGGAAACTACCAAAACAAGGACGATCTTAGCACTCGAACTACAAATTAATAAGACGAGTTGGAATAAAAAATGAAAATAATTATTTAGGAGGGGAAGAGCAAAGGGTCTAAATCAGTATTGGTCGAGTAAGTAAGAGACCACCAGAGAATAGACTATATTATACACGAGATTCTATATACAAACTTCAAGGTAGACACTAAAATAAAGTACAGAACAGAGTCACAAATCATAGATAAGGAAAAATCTAAGAAACCCAGCATAAGAAATTGCAGTATTAAATGGGTAGTCTAAAGTACACAGGAAAAGAAACACAGGAAAACAAGATAATGAGCGACAGATTGACAGCATTAAGTCCACATGCATCAATAATCACTCTCAATGTGAACGGATTGAACTCTCCAATAAAAAGACACAGAGTGGCAAAATGGATTAAAGAACAAGATCCAACAATTTGTTGCCTCCAGGAAACACACCTCAGCCCCAAGGACAAACACAGACTCAGGGTGAAGGGGTGGAGGACAATACTTCAAGCAAATAGCAAGGAAAAAAAGGCAGGTGTTGCAATTCTCATATCAGACCAAGTGGATTTCAAAATAAGACAGGTAAAGAGAGACACAGAGGGACAATATATAATGATCAAAGGGACACTTCATCAAGAAGAAATAATGCTTATAAATATCTATGCACCCAACACAGGAGCACCAAGATTCATAAAGCAACTATTAACAGACCTAAAGGAAGATGTTAAAAACAACACAATAATAGTAGGGGACCTCAACACCCCACTCACATCAATGGACAGATCATCCAGACAGAAAATCAACAAGGAAATAGTGGAGCTGAATGAAAAACTAAAACAATTGGACTTAATAGACATATATGGATCACTCCACCCTGAAGGAGCTGAATACACATTCTTCTCAAGTGCACATGGAACATTCTCAAGGATAGACCATATGTTGGGAAACAAGACAAACCTCTACAAATTTAAAAAAATTGAAATAATAACAAGCATCTTCTCAGATCATAGTGCTATAAGGCTAGAAATTAATTACAAGAAAAAAGCTGAGAAAGGCACAAAGATGTGGAGACTAAACAACACACTACTGAACAAGCGATGGATCATTGAAGAAATTAAAGAAGAAATAAAAAAATACCTGGAAACAAATGAAAATGATAGCATGCCATACCAACTCATATGAGATACAGCAAAAGCTGTATTAAGAGGAAAATTCATCGCAATACAGGCACATCTTAACAAACAAGAAAAATCCCAAATAAGCAACCTTAAAGCACACCTAACTGAACTAGAGGAAAAAGAACAAATGAAGCCCAAAGTCAGCAGAAGGAGAGAAATAATAAAAATCAGAGCAGAAATAAATACTATTGAAATGAAAAAGGCAGTAGAAAGGATCAATGAGACAAAGAGCTGGTTTTTTGATAAGATAAATAAAATTGACAAACCACTAGCCAGACTTACAAAGAAAAAAAGGGAGAAAGCTCAAATAAACAAAATCAGAAATGAGCGAGGAGAAATAACAACAGACTCTGCAGAAATACAACAGATTATAAGAGAATACTACAAAAAACTATATGCCAACAGAATGGATAACCTAGAGGAAATGGATAAATTCCTGGACTCCTACAATCTCCCAAAGCTCACTCAAGAAGAGGCAGACAATTTGAACAGACCAATCACAAGGAAAGAGATTGAAACAGCAATCAAAAACATCCCAAAGAATAAAACCCCAGGACCAGATGGCTTTCCTGGGGAATTCTACCAAACTTTCAGAGAGGATTTAATACCTATCCTTTTCAAGCTATTCCAAAAAATTAGGGAAGATGGAACACTTCCTAACACATTCTATGAGGCCAACATCACGCTGATACCAAAACCTGACAAGGACACCACGAAAAAAGAGAACTACAGGCCAATATCACTGATGAACATAGATGCAAAAATTCTAAACAAAATTTTGGCAACCAGAATTCAGCAATTCATCAAAAGAATCATACATCAGGATCAGGTGGGATTCATACCAGGGACACAGGGATGGTTCAACATCCACAAATCAATCAACGTGATACACCACATCAACAAACTGAGGAATAAAAACCACATGATCATCTCAATAGATGCAGAGAAGGCATTTGACAAGATCCAACAGCCATTTATGATAAAAACTCTGAACAAAATGGGCATAGAAGGAAACTACCTCAACATAATAAAGGCCATATACGACAAACCCATAGCCAACATCATACTCAATGGGCAAAAACTGAACCCCATCCCCCTGAAAACAGTAACAAGACAAGGATGCCCTCTATCACCACTCTTATTTAACATAGTACTGGAGGTCCTGGCCAGAGCAATCAGGCAAGAAAAAGGAATAAAAGGAATCCAAATAGGGAAGGAAGAAGTGAAACTCTCGCTGTTTGCAGACGACATGATCTTATATATAGAAAACCCCAAAGAATCCATTGGAAAACTGTTAGAAGTAATCAACAACTACAGCAAAGTTGCAGGGTATAAAATCAATTTGCATAAATCAGTAGCATTTCTATACTCCAGTAATGAACCAACAGAAAAAGAACTCAAGAATACAATACCATTCACAATCGCAACAAAAAGAATAAAATACCTTGGGGTAAATTTAACTAAGGAAGTGAAAGACCTATATAATGAAAATTACAAGGCCTTTCTGAGAGAATTGGATGACGACATAAGGAGATGGAAAGACATTCCATGTACATGGATTGGAAGAATAAACATAGTTAAAATGTCCATTCTACCTAAAGCAATCTACAGATTCAACACCATCCCAATCAGAATCCCAATGACATTCTTTACAGAATTAGAACAAAGAATCCTAAAATTCATATGGGGCAACAAAAGACCCCGAATTGCTAAAGCAATCCTGAGAAAAAAGAACAAAACGGGAGGCATCACAATCCCTGACTTCAAAACATACTGCAAAGCTACAGTAATCAAAACAGCATGGTACTGGTACAAAAACAGGTGCACAGATCAATGGAGCAAAATTGAAAGCCCAGAAATAAAACCACACATCTATGGACAGCTTATCTTTGACAAAGGAGCTGAGGGCATACAATGGAGAAAAGAAAGTCTTTTCAATAAATGGTGCTGGGAAAACTGGAAAGCCACATGTAAAAGAATGAAAATTGACCATTCTTTTTCACCATTCACCAAAATAAACTCAAAATGGATTAAAGACCTAAAGGTGAGACCTGAAACCATAAGGCTTCTGGAAGAAAACGTAGGCAGTACACTCTTTGACATCAGTATTAAAAGGATCTTTTCGGACACCATGCCTTCTCAGAGAAGGGAAACAATAGAAAGAATAAACAAATGGGACTTCATCAGATTAAAGAGCTTCTTCAAGGCAAATGAAAACAGGATTGAAACAAAAAAACAACCCACTAACTGGGAAAAAATATTTGCAAGTCATATATCTGACAAAGGCTTAATATCCTTAATATATAAAGAACTCTCACAACTCAATCACAAAACATCAAACAACCCAATCAAAAAATGGGCTGGAGACATGAACAGACATTTCTCCAAAGAAGATATACTGATGGCCAATCGGCACATGAAAAGATGCTCATCATCGCTGATCATCAGGGAAATGCAAATCAAAACTACACTAAGATATCACCTTACACCCGTTAGAATGACAAAAATATCTAAGACTAATAGTAACAAATGTTGGAGAGGTTGCGGAGAAAAAGGAACCCTCATACACTGCTGGTGGGAATGCAAACTGGTGCAGACACTATGGAAAACAGTATGGAGATTCCTCAAAAAACTAAAAATAGAACTACCATACGATCCAGCCATCCCACTACTGGGTATTTATCCAAAGAGCCTGAAGTCAGCAATCCCAAAAGTCCTGTGCACCCCAATGTTTATTGCAGCACTGTTTACAATAGCCAAGACGTGGAAGCAACCTAAGTGCCCATCAACAGACGAATGGAGAAAGAAGATGTGGTACATATATACAATGGAATACTACTCAGCTGCAAAACAGAACAAAATCATTCCATTTGCAATAACATGGATGGACCTTGAGAGAATTATGTTAAGTGAAATAAGCCAGCAAGAGAAAGATAATCTGTGTATGACTCCACTCATATGAGGAATTTAAAACTATGGACCAAGAACAGTTTAGTGGATACCAGGGGAAAGGTGGGGTGGGGGGTGGGCACAAAGGGTGAAGTGGTGCACCTACAACATGACTGACAAACATTAATGTACAACTGAAATTTCACAAGATTGTAACCTATCAATAACTCAATAAAAAAAAACTGAAAAAAAAATACAACTACCAATCTTGTTTCTTTCAAATATAGCACTTAATGAATCTAAATGATCAAACTTTTGGAAGAACAACACATACTTGTTCACAAGTAAATTCATGATTCACAGCTATATGCAGATTGAGTCTGTCACTATGGAGATAAGCAGAATCTGTCACTATAAATTGTTGATGGTCATTGAAAAACAAAAATGTAAGAAACCATCTTCTTTTGGTGGGAAAAGCATATTTATATCAGAAGAAAAGAGTATCCAGATTTCCATGTTCATAGGTGTAACATGCATTTCTGATCTTCTGTGCTAAGTGTAGCAATATGAGATGAAGATTGTGGAGGGCAGCCATGCACTTCAGGAGTGAGAGCCAGCTCCAACGAATAGACAAGGCGAGGTGCACCTCAGGAGACCCCAGCATGGGATGGCTAGGGACCAGCAGAACAAGGGACATCTCCTTGGAGGCCCGTAAAGAGCCAGGTAGTGCAGGAACCGGAAGCATAGTAGACATCCTTCCCCTGTTGTTGGGATGGCACCTTAGTCATGCCTGACCTGCAGGAACCTGGGATGGAGCAGGAATGGAAGAATCTAGAAGCAGTTAGGCTTAAATCCCAAAAAGATAGTTATCCAAATGAGATTGTATTGACGTGAAAGGTGATATTTTAAACTGGAAGTGTTAAGAAATACTATATTTTTTGGAACAACAGAGTGCTTTATATCCTCATTCTACTTTCCAGTGTGTGTGCACTTTGACCTTGTTCCATGAACTGAGTAAAGTAAAGTTCTGGGCACCACAGGAGCAGAGAAGAGGGGTATCAAACCCAGACTGAGGTAGGGAAGGGAGTAGTGAGGTTGGGGAAGTTTTCCCCAAAGAGGAGTTGCTTGAGCATTGTCTCATTGTCAGGAATGTGGGTGATGAATGAGGAAGCCCCAGAACACAGTCGTCCTCACTTTTAATTCAGTGTCCTTTACACTGCGCCATCTGTCTTACTGCCACCTACAGCCAACCTGCTGCCTGCCTGGCACCATCTGAAAGAATGGGTATAAGCAAAGTTGTTCCAGCCAGTAAAGAAAATCTGACCAACTGTAGATTTGATTTTATTACCTGAGAACTGACCAGATTCACACAAATAACAGAGGGCTCAGAACTCCAGACAAGAGGAGGGCACATATCACCCATGGAGCCTCGTAGAGCTCTGGAGCTGATGTGGAACCCATTTTGGTGATATGTTATAAACAAGCCAGTGGGGAACTCGGGAAGTGCAAGTAACTGCTTAATCTGCAAAGGCTAGTCCATCTCTTAGGAAAAGAATATAACGGAACAACTGTATGTGAGTAACACCAACCCTCTGATGGTCCCAGGAAGATACTGAGCCCAGCAGACTCAGCCCCACAAAGCAGAAAGCTTTGTTCCCACATTAGCCGGGGTCTCTGCGGACCTGTGTCCTTGGCTTAGGGTCAGATGATTACATAGTGCTGCTCATAGGGAGCCAGTGGAACAAGAAACCAGAAGGGCAAGAAGGCTTAAAAACACAACTGTCAAACCCTGAGACGCTCTCCAGATGTGCCTTGGCCCTGGGTTTGGGAGCGCTTTGTTGAAGAGAAACGTGCAAATCCCAGCAGAGGGGACAGGAGGTTGGGGTGAGGGGGTCCCAGGTAGCAGGCACAGCTTGAAATGGGTACTGTTTCCCAGGTTGTCCCACTCTTACTATGCACTGATTGGAATTGATAGCTATTTGCTGGTTCTTGTCCTGATGGGCCTAAAATCTCTCGAGCAGAATCTAGAGATTGTTTTGGGCTCTTGAGGCCATTCCTCCTGGCTTGGGGTCTTGATTACCATTTGGCTTCTGAAACAAGATAGAACAGAGTTCACAGACATTGTCTCCTGGTCCCCACATTGCTGCCCCCTCCACCTTACATACACACAGCGTTCAGTAGCCCCTTCCCTACCACCTCCCTTAGTCAAAATTAAATTCTATTGCACGGTTCCCCTCATTGTTTCAGCATTTTAAAAGTCTTTATGTTCTAACTTATTTTTGTTCATTTGTTCATTGATCTCTTCTTTTATTCATTCATTATCTCAACATACGCCTGTTGAAGCTACTGTACTAGGTCCTTGGGAAACAAAATACACACAGCGCCTGCCCTCATGAATTCACAATCTAGCAGGGAAGACCATGAATTTCAACAAGTCATTACACATACTAGCCTATAAAAAATTCAACACAGTATATTATATTTAATAAGAATACTGGAAAAAATTGCAAATCCTATGAAGAAGAGTGAAGAAGTGTATCAAGAACCTGGAGAAAGATCTAGTCACAGAAATTTACAGGGGAATTCTGGGAATCGATGAATTTTCTTGTCTGGTCAGAACAAAAGCCCAGATAGAAAAGTAAGGCCGCGTCAATATACTAATCCCGTTTCAGGAGTGGAAGCTGTCCTAAGCTTGTATTTCAGAAGTTTCCCTTAATCGTAAAAGAATCCATTCTCTGCTCAAGAATGGCATAGATGGTGCCCATGATAGTTTCCTCGGGATATTATTTAGAGATTTCCTTGAGTTACATGTAACAGTGGGTTAAACAAGAGCCATGTTAACGTGGGCAGTGGAGAGTCATCTGGGACCGTTGTTGCAGGTCCATGACATCATTAGTGTCCTAGCATTTTTCCTTTTTCATGCCCCTTCTATTTTAGGATATTCATCCATTCTCAGGGTAATGGTTGTGAAATGATTCCTGGAGATCCAGCCATTGTGTCCAATTTCCAGATGGGATATAGGAAGGGAAGGGGAGAAAGGCATATTTTAAAAGTGCATTTTCCGGAAACTCTACCAGCAACTTCTGCTTATATCTTGGTGGCCAAACACATGATGTAGCCAGCCCCATTTCTGTTCCCAATAAAAATCTGTTAGCAAAGTTTTAACTGAAGAATGGGTACTGAGTAGACCAGCAGGCTCCATCACCTCCCAGCTGGGACACCCGAACACATTGAAACCTCTGAGGGGAAGGCGAAGGCGTGTGGGAATGGAAGTTAGAAGTCAAGGGCAAGAGCCCGAGGCCTAAGGACTCTCCCCACAGAGACCCGTGTGCCAGACTAGCTTTCAGAAGTTGCTGCTAAGCAGCTTCATTTCATTTTTCTCCTCAAATAGCTGGAGCTTCAAAAACCTTATAGCACATTTTATGTACATGTGTATAATGTACATGGATTTTTGTATTAATATCAGTTTCTAGTATCTACTTCATATAAACATTGAAGCCTGTGCACTCCTCTCATAGAGAACAACTGATGTGTTATTTTAAAAATAGTGAAACAGGAGCAAACTTGTTGATTGAATTCTGATATTTATTTAATGTATTTTGGGAAATTTTAATTTTAAAAAATGTTTTATTTTTAGAAGCACTTGTTTCAGTTATTAAAGATGGTATCCCACCTGTCCTCTGCCAAAAATATTCTTGATATCTTATTAAAACAAATATTGGTAGTAGGGAAAGCTTACATGTGAAAATGTGGACCTCTTTAAATATAATCCTTTCTCATTTCAAACATAGAACTTGGAAGCCTGTTTAAATGATGCAGTCAATTTTAATGAAACTTGTACAAAATTAACATACAATAGAATAAATCAAACATTGGCATTAACAAGGGGGCATCAGTTGGGTTCCCAGCTTGAAACAGCACCCTCAGAGTAGGTATGTCAAGGGGGCGTCATTTTCAAAGGAACTGTTTGCAAAGATTGTAAGGTGCTGGAGAGCCACAGATGTAGTCAAGGACCTGGGCTGAGTAGTGGAGGGACAGCTATTGCCTCTCCTAGGCTGGAAGGGGACAAAAGGAGAGGGATGTTAACAGAACCTGGAACGAGAGAGCGGAGCGTGTAGGGAAAGTTGTCTTGAGGAGCAGTGATCTTAGGTCAAGGGACACACCCAGCTTCAAAGACCCATCTAGTGATCTCAAAGTGGGGAAGCCAGGGAATTAGTACCCTGATCTCCTGCTGGGGCTTCCATTGGCCCATCCAACCAGCAGGCAGGGTGCCGAGGAGCCCCATTACATGGTCCACGCAGGACAGCAGTAGGGCAGAGAGTAGGGGAAAGAAGGGGACAGAATAGACCTGGAGGGGCAAACAAAACATCTCACGCGACAAGTTAGGGATGTGTCCATCTATAATATGCAATTCTCTACACCTTGAGATGCTAACGCCTCTTCTCCATGAGCGAATATGTAATGTCACGCTCTGTTTGTCAATTTAATAGATCTCCTGGTACCACCAAGAATATTTCAAAGCTACTCTGCTACTTTCCAGAAACTACCTACAAAAGCTAATTAATAGTGCACCCTTGTTAGCATACGCAGATTTGGTATTATTAGTCTAATTAAAAGCATTTTAACAGTCTCACCTCCCCCCTCTCCTGATTCCTATGTACTCCAGTCAAAGTAAATTAAATCCATTAATCAAAGTGGTAAAAATGATCTAAGGTACAGGATACAGGCAGAACTGAGAGGAGACTAACAGCCCTCATTATGTTTAATTTTGTTCCCCAGCAAAGGATAATAAATTCAAATTGTAACATCACAATAAAACATTTAATTATTCAAGAGCAGGGCAAGACACAATATAATTAGCTCCCTCTGATGTGTCTTCATTTAGGTGGTAATAGTTGCAGCTCAGTAGCCCAGCCCAGGGTCTTAAGCTAAAGATTTAAAGTGAGATCTCAACCACTCTGTCACCTTGGGAAATGTCCCCACCATGTCGAGCTTGCCTTGGGATGTGAGTGGGTGGTGACTTGAAGTTTGGCATTCATTCAGTCATTCTCAATTCAACAGATCTCAGTTGAGTGCCAGCTATATGTTGGGTGAACTTCTGGGTATTGTGGTTCTAACAGCGAATAAGCCGAGTAAGTGCCTCCCCTCACAGAACTTACATGAGGACCAGAACAAAATCCATGCTTCTTATCTTAGCCTTGAAGCTCTCCATGATCTGTCCCCAGCCTTCTTCTCAGACTTCATCTCATGCCACCTTCCTGCTTACTCACTGTGCTCCTGCCACCAGGCCTTTTGCTGTTTCTCGAACATGTCAATCTCATTCCTACGTCATGTGCTATGCATTTGTTCTTCCATTGTCTAGAGCTCTGTTCCTCCCAGATCTCCATGTGACTGGTTCCTTCTCGTGATGAAGTTCCTGATTAAGAGAGCCCTATCCTGACCACCTTTGTCTAAAGAAGCTCCCAAAACTCAGTTACTCTACTTTTTAAATATTCTTCATAGCACTTATCAGTATCCAAAATTAGCTTTCTTGTTTATTTACTTCTTATTGTTCATCTCTTCACTTATTCTCAGTAGAGTATAAACCTCACAAGAGAAAGGACCTTGTCTGTCCTCTTCATCATTTTCCCAGTGTGTATGTAGCCTGGTACATAGTACGTTCTCAATAAATACTTGTGATGATGCCTAATCACATTTTCCAAAGATGGAGACAATAATATCTCCCATCCCACTTGTTCTTCTAAAACCTAGTCACACCCCCATCAAGAGGTGGAGACTAATTCCCCACCCCTTCAATCTGAGTGGGTGAGTTTTGCCTGGCACATAGTCAGTAGGATATGGTGGAAGTGACACAGCATAGCTTCAGAGGCTAGCTCATACAAAGTGATACATCTTGCCTTTGGAATCAAAATTAACCCACCTCGAGAGGCCCTGAACCTACATGGAGGGAGTGAGACGCCCATCCAGCCCCAGCTGCTGCAGTCCCACACTCTCCCAGCTCCAACCACCATCTGACTTGAAGCCACATGAGAGACCCTGAGCCAAAAGCACCCAGCAGAGCCTTTCCAAAATTTGTGACCCGCAGAAACCAGGAGAGAGAATAAATTAATTATTGCTGTTTCAAACCATCAAGTTTTGGAGTGACGTGTTACACAGCAATGGATAGCCTGGACAGTGACTGACTGGCCGAATGAATGGATGAACTAGCAAACAAATAAAGTACAGCTTATTACTCCTAGTCTGATTCAGAATGGAGAGAAGAACATATTATCAAGATGAAAGATTATGATTGGAGATCTATGTGTCTAAGTAGAAATCAAATATTTCAGCAAAATTCCAATATCAAGTGACCCCAATATAATACAGATTCAGTTGTACTGTTGATCAATAATATCCCCTCCAGAATAGTATGGCATCTTTTACCACCACATAGAAACTACGTGAGATAAACTTTTTTCCCTCTATCGCAAGTTAGCACTTTACCATGATAAATATTACTATTTATATTTATGGCATTCTTTCTTGCTAACTGTGGCTTCACAATCCTTTTCAGACAGCCACAAACAATTGGTTAGAGTAGGTACCAAAGGTATTTGCCATACAGCCTTAAGGAGATCCATATCCCAGATGAGTACCACAGGCTGTCTTCACTCCTCTCCTCCCACCACCCTTTCCTGTGATTCCTGCAGTGACGCCAGAACTAGGGACTGCAGGAGAATTTTGAAAGTTGAAAACATTTGGCTTATCTGTCAAAACGTCTCCAGTTCTATGGGAGTATCTGTTTCCATCCCTGATGAGGGAGGCAGCCTTCGTCTACAGGCTTTGGAACTGCTCACTGGTTGGTAAGCAGACGTGGAGATCTCCATTGATAAGAAGCTGCCAGGAATTGTTGGGGTTGTTAAGATGGGGCTAGCATTTTCAAAACCTTCGGCACTTGGTTTGTACTAGGAAACAGTGGATCGGTTCCGCGAGGGTTTCTTTCACTTAGGATTGCCTCAAGTCTGTCTCTCTCACTTGCTCTTTCATCCACAGACATATGTCTATTCTTATCCATAAAAATCGACATAGTGTCATTATTCACTTCCACTTAAACTTAGGAAATCTAAATTCTTTTAGCCAAAGCCATTTATTTAGCATCTCAAATACTGCTTTCATCAAGTGATCTGCCCTCGTTTCCTACACCGTTAATGGTCACTCGTTCAGAACTCCAATATCTGTGGTCATCTCTTAGATACTTCCATTGTTCCACGTGATATAATTATTTTTGCAATCACATTAACTCCTCCAATTAAACTGAAACTCCTTGAGGGCAGAAAACATTTCTGACTCATTTTTGCATTCCCTGCAGAGCCAGGTAAAAACACTCTCCTTATAGGCAATTCGGGGGATCCAAAAATATCAGCATTGCTTTGCCACTCACCTTTTTTCCAATTCACACCCACATCTCCCTTTGACAGAAGTCCATTTGTAACCTGAACAGGAGAGTATATTAGAGGAGCGTTCTCATTAGTGAGCTCTGATTCCTAACTGGGGACATGAGTGAGTGTCTCACCCTCCTCAGGGGTGGTTTGGAAATTCAGGAGAGACATATTTTGTTTGCAACAAAATTTGGAGGAATTGCAGCTGACATTTAGTGCCCAGTATCCAAGTGTGCTAAACATATTGAAATGTGAGGAACAGTCCTGTTACAAGAAATTGTCCTGCTAACATAGCAGTAATGCCACCAGTGAGAACACGGTTGGACTATTTACTTGGCTGAATTAATAATAGCCCTTATTACTTTCACTTATTTTGTGCCAGACACTAGCTGAAAGGCACCTACCCGTGATTCTCCAAGTTTAAGGTGCATTAGAATCACCTGGAAGATAGATTACCACACAGATGCGGGGCCCCACCCCTAGTCTCTGATTCAGTAGGTCTGGGATGAGGCTGAAATACTGCATTTTGTATAATTTCCTAGGTGAGGCTGATGCTGCTGGTCCAGAGACCACACTCTGAGAGCCATACCCTATACTAATTTAACCCCACAGTTATCCTCTGACTTATGTTCTCCATCCTTCCTATTTTTCAGATGAGAAAAACATTAAAGAGGTTAAGTCCGCCACTTGTCCAGAACCACCCAATTAGGAATTGAACCTAGATGTGATGAGTACTGTTTAATGTAAGAGTGAGTAGAGAAATTCATATTTGGGGGCAGCATGCAGAGGGGTTAAAGTGAAGGCTCTGGACCCAGCCCACTTGGGTTCACTATTTCTTAGCTGTGTGGTCTTGAGAAAATTACTTAAACTCTCTGCGCCTTAGTTTCCTTGATTTGAAACAGTGATGATAACAGTCCTCTCTCATGAGGAGTTGATGAAGATGGAATGAGATAACGATTGAAAAGCTTAGAACATTCTGGTGTGGAAGAATAGAGTGAACAATAGCTCTCACGTAGTTTACATTCCAGTGAAAGAGCCAGATCATAAACCTGTAAAAATATAAGTAAGTAATTCCAAACACTAGAAGTGCTAAGAAGAAATAGAATAGGCGAATGACTGGGAGGTGAGGTGTAAGGATGTTGAGCTCTAAGAGGGCTCTTCCAAAGAGACGACATTTGAACTGAGATGTGACTGACAAGAAGGAGCCAGCCGAGTAAAACTGGAGACTGAGTGTTCCAGGCAGAGGCAAGAGTAGGTGCAAAGGCACGGGGGCAGGAATATCTTATTCTTATTCTAGAAACAGAAAGACAGCCAGAGATATTGGAGTGGAGTGAGGGCAGGGAGTTTGAATAGGGGGTGGCTGCAGGAAGGAGCAGTAGAGTGGAAGGGGGTGGCATCAGAAAGGCTGATAGCAGTTGATCACCACCAACTTTGTAAGACATGAGGACAAGTATGCATTTTATTGCAAAAGCAGTGAAAAGCCATTGGAGGGTTTCAAGCAAGGGAGTGACTTTATTGGACTTGTTTATTTTTCTATTTTTTAAAGATTTTATTTTTTTTCCTTTTTCTCCCCAAAGCCCCCCGGTACATAGTTGTATATTCCTCGTTGTGGGTCCTTCTAGTTGTGGCATGTGGGACGCTGCCTCAGTGTGGTTTGATGAGCAGTGCCATGTCCGCGCCCAGGATTACGAACCAACGAAACACTGGGCCACCTGCAGTGGAGCGCGCGAACTTAACCACTCCGGCACGGGGCCAGCCCCAGACTTGTTTTTTAACAGATCAGTTTAGAGGATCTATCAAGAACAGATTGTGGTGGGCAAGAATGGAAGCATGCAGACCAGTTATACAGCCACAGTGTAGACCAAGTGGCTTGGACCAGAGAGGTGGCCAGAGAGAAGGGTATGGATGGGTTCAGAGTATCTGGGGCTTGCTGGTAGATAACATATATGGGGGAGCAGAGCAGTGGGTTTAGCAACAGGGTAGATGCAGGACAATCTGCTATGATAAGAATGGCCAAGGTAGAAACATGTTTGGATTTTAAGATGAAAAGTTCTGTTTGGAGTATGGACGATGGATTACAACAGGCCACAAGGACACTCTTGGGGATCATGGATGGATTCATTATCTTAATTGTGGTGTTGGTTTCACATGTGTATACACAGGCTAAAATTCATCACTAAAGGCTGGCCCCATGGCCAAGTGGTTAAGTTCGTGCACTCCGCTGCAGGCAGCCCAGTGTTTCGTTGGTTCATAATCCTGGGTGCGGACATGGCACTGCTCATCAAACCACGCTGAGGCAGCATCCCACATGCCACAACTAGAAGGACCCACAACGAAGAATATACAACTATGTACTGGGGGGCTTTGGGGAAAAAAATTAAAAATCTTAAAAAAAACCCAAATTCATCATTAAAGCTTGCATGCTTTGAACATGTTCAGTGAGTAGTTACACCTCAAGGAACCTGCATTTTAAAAAAGCTGTGAAGGGGATCACGATATGCCACTTTGGCATAATGATTATTTTGTGCTGAAGGCATTTGAATTCCTGAAATCCCTTGTCTGCCTGAAAACAGAGCCTCTCGAAAGAGTTCAATTGTCATAAATCTCCTCCCCAGGAGCAACCTTGATCCTGTCTTCTGGGAGAGAAGTCAGCACCACAATCAGACACAGATTATCATAAACTACCATATCTCCCACCTATTCTCCTAAGGGCCCACTTATCTTTCAAAAAAAGTCATGTGTGTTCCATAGGTGCTTTCTCCTCTCTCTTCTAAGAAGTCACGTGTTGTCCCAGAAGTGCCCCTCCACCCCTCCCTTTCCTCTATTAAGAGGATATATAAGCTCTTAAATCTCATTGCTCCTTTGTGTATTCTCTTCTTTCTGTGATGCCCTGTGTATGTAAAATTTAAAATTGATACATTTCTATGCCTTTTCTCCTATTAATCTGTCTGTTGTCAGTTTAATTCACAAGTCCCCAGACAAAGAACCTAAGAGGGTAGAGGAAAAGTTTTTCTTCACCTGAAGCTGTAAAGAACAACAACCAACAAAGTAAGATGTTTATTAACCAATTATAGACCAGGTAGGCTATTGGATAGAATATATGAGTCTGGAACTTAGCAAAACATATCTCATGAGATTTTTCTTGACAACTCCAGAAACTCAGAGATGAACTTTGCAACCAATGAGTACTTGGGCTTAGCTTGGCTGAAGGAGCACAGAATTAGAAGCTAGATTTGGATTCTGGCTCCTGTCTGATGTGGGCTATCTGTGGAATCTTATGTATGCCACTTGATCTCTATCTAAATAGGTTTTGCATTAGTAAAATAAGGAAAATCATATTTGACTGTTGGGAGGGTAAGATGAGTGCTGTTGTAGAAGTGTTTGGAAAAGGTAAAATTGCTCCCCTGATATCGATTGCTTTGAGTATTCAACAGGAGAATGCTTCAAAGACTTGGTAGCTTAGAGAAAGTCCTTGGTCAAAACTGAGACCAAGAGGAAGAAACACAAGCAAAACCAACAACTTGGAAGGAACAGCGAACTTTATTTTGTATTTATTTGACGTCCAGAACTCAAGGCTTTCGCCCTTGTTAGTCTTGAGGAAAACAGAACTCGGAAGGTCTTCCTGGACCAAAATGAATCCAAAGTTATGGTCTACAAAGCACCCATGGTCTTGTACCTTTTAAAACATCACTAAATAATTATTATGAGGACATTGGGATGGGAATGGTAATCAATATTCTAAATGTTCCATGAGTGTGATTTCTCTCTTTACAAAGCCTTCTCTGCAAGATTTATTGTCTTGTGGATGTGTGTTTAAAAATAAATAAATAAGATAGTACTGACCTGGGGAGCTATACACAGCAGCCAGTCGTTTAAAGACTCATTAATCACTGGCTTACATCCCAGAGTCTCCAGCCATCCAAATTAATACCTGAGATCTTGACTTGAGTCCTGAATACTCTAACAAATCAGCCATTCCAGGCCTTGCGTGATAGAGCCAGTGGGTCCTCAAATGATGTGAATGGTCTTTAATTTTAAACGCATACGTTTAAGCTTACAAATTGGTAAGCCTAATAGTATCAATTAATAGTAGCTTAAGTAGTAGCAATTATAGCGGTAGACGACACAGCTAAAGAGAGATCTCTTTGTGAACAAATATTGGGGATTCTCTGAGACAGAATAGATCTCATTGTCGTGGTGGTTTAAGGTTTCTAGGCACCCTACATGAGGAATTGTCCTGGATAATTAAGCAGTTTTAGAATTTGACGTTCGTTCTTTTAGGAGATTATTTCTATGGGGGTGATAAATGGCTATTTACAAAGAGAGTTCTTTGTTCTAGCTCTAATCTCAGTACGCTGACATTCTACTTAGCGATTTTTCAAGTGAAGCCATTCATTTATCCTGCAGATTGTTTAATTATTAATTTTTCCAGCATAGTCCAAAGAGATAATGGAAGATCTAGATTACAGGAAATTTGTAGTTTCTATCAGGTGTTGGGCTGAAACTCAGCTGGAGTTCTGCTCTACGTCATTTGATATTAACATCCAGAGCAATTTGGATTCACTTTTAGGTGTTAAGGTTAAAAGATCCTCCTTTATCTTCTACATAGGCATATATTTAAGAATATTTATAAATATTGGGTTTATCAGTAATTTTGATGCTTTTTAAAAATCTAAGTTAGCCTGAATTTCGCTGGCCAAAGCTATTTCTTTCATGAAACTACCCAAACAAGAGTTCATAAATTTGAACAGGTACATTCATGGTACCAGGTGCTATGTTGTACCATTTTTATTACACTTTACAGGTTATAACATGCATTCACATCACACATCTTAATCTGTGGATATTCTAATAAACAATATCCAAACCAGTGGGAATTGAAAAGTAGAGAGGCAGGGTAAAGGAAGGGAATGATGTAGAATATCATTTACTGTCATACAATAAGTTAATTATCTCAAGCAGCAGAATATATTCAAAATCTGGACCCTAAAACCAAATTGGAGCCCAAGGTTTCTCTTTCCTTTCCCTTTATCACTTCCCCCATTTTTTTCCCTATTTTTTCTTGATGCAAGACCTTGCAGAGGTGCTTAATCCTCCTCCAGAATTGGCACAGACTGAAGCTGCTACTTGCCCCTGGGACTTCCTGTTACTCTCTCCCTCATCTAGCAATTTAATATGGAAGAGAACGTGGGGATAGTAGTGTTTATGAGACCTGCTGCATGGCAGGCCATCGAGGGCCAGAATTTCTGCTTAGCCTCTGTGATGTACATTATTATCACAAAGGGATAATTATCAAATATCAGATTTAGGGTTCAAAGGATGGTCTCTGAGGTCATTTGTCCTAAAATTTTAGTTAGTTTACTTATCCAAAGGACAGAATAATAGATTCATTGACTTCGATTTTTTTTCTTGTAAAGTGTGTTATATACATATACATATATAGAAAAACAAAAATATACATGTAAATTTTAAAGAGTAATAGTAAAGGAAACATCTATATATTCCCCACCTAGCTTACAAAATAGAATGTTGCCAGCACCCCACATCTGCCATGCCCCGCTTCTGGAGTTACCCACTATCCTAACTTTTGTGACATTTGTTACCTTGCTTTTCTTTGTAGTTTTGCCACCTAAACACTAGAGTTTAGCTTTGTCTCTTTTTTGAAGCTTATATAAATGGAATTAAGTATATTTTCTTTTGTTTCCAAATTCTTTTACTAAATGTCATGTTCTCTATTCATCCATGTTGTGCATAGTTGCGCTTCATTCATTTTCATTGTGTAGGATTCCATCATATGAATGTGTCATAATTCATTCATTCTACTGTGGAGAAACATTTGGATTTTTCCAGGGTTTTTTTGGGCTTTTACAGATAGTATTTCTTTGGATATTCTTCCACGTGTCTTGTGCTGCATGTATGAAAGACTCTTTCTAGGATATATACAGAGGAGTTTAGTTTCTGGGCTATGCATATCTTGTTAATATTCAACTATTTTCTAGTTTATACTGTTAAATGATATTTTTAAAAAATATAAAATCATGACTCTTATGCAAATACAAAGTCAATACGTGTCAAAGATTTTATTTAACTCATTAATCAATGAAGGAAACTATGTTATACGTTATATGTATGTTATATGTTATATGAAGGAAACTATGTTATATGTATGTTATAGCCAGGTCAAAGAAGAATGCAAAGAACAGACAAACATAAGCACCAAGAATGCTGAAAAGAGTTTGCAAATAGATGCAAAATTGGTCAATAGACTCTGGGCAATAATCAATTTCATTCTACTGGAAACATTTTACATTTCTATGAACAAGTATCATTTGCATTGCTATCGGTTTTCTACAATTTACAGAGCTGTAAAATAGCTCAAAGACAATGAAAGATAGTAATAACGAAATGAAAGGAATAAAGGAATAAAGGCAATGGAGGATGCACTAGACAGGATATATGGTAATCTTTTTGGCTCTTATCAAAGTCTTTCACAAGTTTTCCTTTTGTACCACTTTACACTCCCTCAGCAGTACATGTGAGTTCCCATTGCTATAAATTTTTGCCACGTTTGGAAGTATCAGACCTTTTAATTTTTGTCAGTTTGGTGGGCGTGTAATAGTATCTCATTATGGCTCTAGTTTGCATTTCCATGATTATTAATAAAGCTCAGCATCTTTTCATATGTTCATCGACTATGTGGAGATCCTGGTTTTTGAAGGGCTTATCCAAGCTTTGGCCCGTTTTCCTATTGGTTAAATTGATTTTTTCAGAGTTAGGAACTTAAGAGTTCATCTGGTACAGAATGTCCCCATCTTCTGTCATTCTTTTACCACTTTTACTGTATAGGTCTTATCTGTATATCTGCTATGATTTATTTGATTTTTTTCTTAAAATTGACTCTATTTTTTACATGTATTGATTTTAAGATTAAAATTTTATGAATATCATAAATGGAAAACCAATATCAATTTGCCATAAACAGAAGATAGCAATTAAATGAATAGAATAAAAGCAAAATCACATTATTAAATTTAATTAGGTAGATTGGCCCCAGAACTTGGGGCCTGAGCCCCTTTCTCTCTCCTCTTTCTCTTCCCAACTGCCCCCAACCCCCTACCCCAATGAGAAAGGAAATAAGCAAGTATGAGAGCAATCTAAAGGAAATACTGGCACCAAACAGGCTTTTTCCCTGTCTTAGTATGAGGACTTGAAAAAGACTGACAGGGGAACGATAATCTCAATGTGTGACTCAGTGTAATTTAATGTCATATCCACGTCCAGGTCCCCCCTAAGGTGGTCTTCTAGAGGAAGCCTTCAGGAACCTTGAGAAACACTGATTTCATTCAACCTCCTTCTTTTAGAGGTGAAGAAGCTGAGGCAGCCCAGAAAAGGTAACTGAGAGAGGCAGAATAATGGGCACCCCACAGATGTCCACATTCTAGTCTCCAGAATCTGTCAGTAGTTTATCTCATATGGTAAAAGGGACTTTGCCGCTGTGATAAAGGTTGGACCTTGAGATGAAGAGATTATCCTGAATTATCTGGGTGGGCCAAGTCTAACCACTTGAGCCCTTAAATGCAGACAGTTTTCTCTGGCGAGAGTCAGAAAGATGCAGCAGGCGAGATTCGAAGCCTGAGAGGGATTCGACCCACTGTTGCTGGCTTTGATAGTAAAAGGAACCAATAGTCAAATAAGGTAGGTGACCTCTAGCAGCTGAGAATGACCCTGGCTGACAGCCAGCGAGGAAGCCTCAGTTCCACAACTGTATGGACCTAATTCTGCAAACAACCTGCAAAGAATGAATGAGTTTGGAAAGAGATAATTCCCCAGAGATTCCCGATAAGCCTCTGACTGGCTGACACCTTGATTTCAGCCCTGTGGAGCCCTGAGCAGAGAAACCAATGGAGCGTACTGGACTTAGGGCCTACAGAACTGTGAGATAATAAATTGGTGTTGTTTGAAGCAGCTAAGTTTGTGGTAATTGGTTACAGCAGCCATAGAAAACTAAAACAGTGACTTGTTGAAAGTCACGTGGCTATTTTGAGCCGAAACTAGAACCCAGGTCTTTTGTCTTCTATTCTGGAGTTCTTTCTACTTTATTGCATAATTATATTGATGGAAAAGAGTGTATTGTCATTTAATAAAGTATATAAGGAAGACTATTCTTAAGCTTCTCATTCAGCTTTTTCAGCCATGTGTGTCAGTGTTCTAATATATTTCGGGGCCACCTATTTTCAAGAGAATTAGATGGACTGAAAATTTTTAAATTATCCTCACAGAGCCACAATTGTTTTTAGTCCAACGATTTTAACACTGGAATAATTTGCAAAGTAGATAATGTCCTGAAAGGTAAAGGGCGGAACGTGTGAGCCACTCTGTTGTGGTATTAACTCACTCTGTAGAAGGTCAAAAAAAAAAAGAAACGGAAGAAAAACAAACCTAGGACAACAAAGTTCAGTGTTCTGGTTACTTAATGCAATCAATTTACAGTTCACACCACTTTCCAGAGAGGGGAAGCGGATGAAGGGTCGGCTGAGCCACTGTCTATTGAATGAGATGTCCTACTGAGGAGGAAATTAAATGTCTCCTGTCAAACACCTCCTGGGTTGACTCTGATTTACCTAATAAGTACAAAACTTTCTCTTTCTGAAAAATAGTTTTGTAGGCTGTAAGCTGTTGGCAAGAAAAATGACGGTAGAGAGTTATTTCTCTTCCATGATGGTTATTTTTTTTCCTCATCATGTGCAAACAACTCCATTGATGTCCAGTGCCGTTGAAATTGAGGCAAAAAGAAGACCATTTCGTGTCTCTGCTAATTCTTTCATAAAGATACACAGGGTTGTGTGACTTTTGGTTCTTGGCCGTGGTAAGACAGAAGACGCTACGGTTGGTTACCATAGTGTATGGTTGTTTCTTGGTGAACCACTGAACTAGAGAATTGGGCAAAAATGTAAGTTTGGTTCCATTTCAGGTTGAAAAATTTAATGGTCTTTTGACAGCTGCGAAGCTCCAACAGGCTGTTTTTGGCTACTCCATCATCAAGAGATAACAGTCAGCTTCACAAACCCCAAACTGAATATGGCCCTGGAATCTGAGCTTCTGCTGTGAGCATTTTTGCCCCCATATAGAAAATAATTTTTCAAAATCCTCATTGTTGACATACTTTCTTTTTCAACAGTAAATTATTTTACACTCCAAACTTATGGGGAAAAAATAATTCTATCTAGAACATTTTTATTATTAACTTCGGCTCTGACTATCAAGATGGATACTACATAAAATAATTAAGAAAATCTAAATAAACTGGGTCTTTAGGGCACATGTTTCTCTCGATGAACACTAAAACATAGCCAGTGAGGGTAGGGGTAATTAAATACATTCCTAGTCAGAGGAAATCTTACATTGGCAATTTCTATCAACTCCTTCGCTATCCAAAAAGATGTCCTGATCAATGTAAATCAGAGGCTTGCATGATTGGTGCAGAGGGAAAACTTGAAGCAGCTCTGTTCCCACTGTGAAATTTTCTGCCGCATTCGACAGTGGAATGAGATGACCCTCAGACTTCTCCACATCAATATCAACCAATTACATCAACCACCTTGTTAAGTGAGCACCTGCCGGAGTGTTAACATAGGAGGATGATGGGAGAGAGAGTCAGAAATCTGTGCCGTGGAGAATTCAATTTCCCTTCTGGGTCTTAGTTTCCTCTTCTGTAAAATGGAAGGTTTCTTGAACTAGATAACATTTGATGAATTCTCCACTCCCATCAGCAACTATAATCTGTCATTTTGTACTGTAGACTTTGTATATGCTTTAATCTTTTTTATTATTCCAAAAAGTGTGGTATGCTTATTATTTTAACGTATCTAAAAATTACAGAAAAATTAAAAGAAAAAAATTTTAAATGCCCATAATCTATGCATTCAGAAATCTACTAACATTCAAAGCAATGTCTTTTCAAACTCTTTATTCTGTGTTTATTTGTAAATAATTATGTGTGTGTAAGTATACGTATGTACACATTTTTAATAGAGGGATTATACTATACACAAATCTTTAACATCCATTTTTTTTCATGTAATAAATCACAAACATTTCTCCATGCTAGAAAGTGTAGATCTACAGCTGGAAACATTTCCGTTACGTGGACATACCGTAATACGGTTAGCCAGTGCTCTATTGATGGACACTTACATTGTTTCTAAGTTTTTACCATTACACACAATGCTAGAGTGAACACTCACATACATACATCTTTACCTACTTAAGCAGATATTTCTGTGGGATAGAGACCTGTAGGTAGAATTAATAGATCAGAGCATATGCACATTTTTAGGCCTTATTTTGTATTTTTATTGTGTGGGCTGTGGATAAAATGTCAGGGGCATGAAATGTCCATTTCTTTCCCCATGGCTTTCTGATGTGACTTAGGAACTGTGGAAAATAACTCAAACCATACTTGTAACGGAGATTTTTAAATAAGAATTTGCTTTGAGTTTTCACCCTGAATTTGGGACTTACCAGCCATGTCCATTCATGTAATTTCAGAAAGTGCCGGATATACTTAAGATATTTGGCTTGAGGGGCCGGCCCTGTGGCCGAGTGGTTAAGTTCACGTGCTCTGTTTGGCGGCCCAGGGTTTCGCCAGTTCGAATCCTGGGCGTAGACATGGCACCACTCATCAGGCCATGCTGGGGCGGCATCCCACATGCCACAACTAGAAGGACCCACAACTAAAAATACAAAACTATGTACCAGGGGGATTTGGGGAGAAAAAGGAAAAATAAAATCTTAAAAAAAAAAAAAGATATTTGACTTGGCAATATTGCTATTCTCTCTCTTTTTGTGAAGACATATAGACAGATAACATCTTCTAAATCTTATAGTATTACTCTGATCAGCTTGCCATTTTCCTTTTCTTACAAGTGTTTAGCAAAGAAGAGGAATTTCTGAGAACTGACTTTGGTCTTGACACTATTTCTTTCTCCTTAGCTTACAGGGCATAATACTAAAAACCTCCATAGTGGCAGAGTTAGTGAGGACTAAAACAATGATCCCAGTAGATTGTGATCTTGTCTTCCAGGAGATTTTTTTATTGCATTGCTGATGCTGCGTAGATGTTACATTCTAGTTCCATTGACCCATGTTAATGAAAGTGCTACCGTGGACAACTATGACTTGCACTTGAGCATGAACCAGACAGTTCCTTCCACTTCTTTGGAGAACAAATTAAGCATGCATTTTCATTTTTTCTTTGTGTTAGTGTCTCAACCTAAATTATACCTGGCAGGCCCATTAGTACAAGCCAACCTTATTTTGCATAGGATTTGCATTCATAGAAATGAGGGACCAAGTGATTCATTACCTAAAATCAGCACACGATTAGGGGTTGATTCACTAGTATAGTTATCTTCTCCCTATTCTTAAGATTTGTTCTCTACATAGCTCTGCCCAGGCCTAGCCTGACTCACGTTGACCTCACACTCACTCACTGCAAAGAAACTTGCATTTTGACATCCTCTGTGTGTTTTAACCCTTATTTTCTTTTCTCCTTTAAAATGTTATCAAACTATTCCTTGTGAATGAAAAGATAAGCAATGGGAAAAATATTAATGGCAGAGACTTTGCTGTGAGTAAACAAGGATTTCCCTACCCTCTATGGAGAAGAGAGCAGGGTGGTGTATAAATGCTTATCGGGCAGAGAAAAACGTTAAGATGGTAGCCTTGCTCCCAAACTGACCAAGAGTACACTGAATCATTGCTCTGTGGTTCAGCACTGAACTACGGGTCCTTGTGATCTCTTGAACCCTCTCTCTTACTCTAATGACTCCATCATTACACATCAAAACTTGTCTACTTAAAGACTATCAGTCTTAGCATTCCTTGGTGAACAGAACATTTCTATTTAAAATAACAATAATAATTAAGCCAATACTTGTTCCGTAAATTCTCTAGATTTCTACACATCTAGTGAAAGAGACATATGTCAACATCCAGAAACTCTTTTCTAAGAGTAAGGAAGTGCGACAAAGAAAGGTGGGGTGTCATCCTGATGGAACAGATGCACGCCTGTTGCTGAACAGTTGCTCAGCCTTGTGAAAGCTCTCTGCCCCAGTCAGATGTTCAGTTTCTCTGGGAGACAGCCATCCAGTTCCTGAGAAGGCAACATCAATCATTATCCGTGGGTCAGAATTTCCAGCAAGGCTAGAGGAAACATTTTGATTAATGCCTCCATGGTGACCTGAAGGATGCCGAGGGCTGGAAGCTGTGGTGAAAATGAGGTAAGGAATAATTGTTTTTTAATAACCTTGGTCATTGTCCTTTTTGTGGTTCTTATGATGAATTCTAAATTTTTTCCACACTATTAAAACACACTTTGGATATGTTATTATGAACAAGTTCCTATATCCTAGAAACCACAAAGAGAAAATGCTGGTTTGAGCTCCTGGTATACAGTGTATTTGGGGTTTATGTACTTTTTTTTTTTCTCTTTCCTGAAGACTCAAACAAAACTGATTTTATTTGGCTAAAAGAGCCATTAATAGCATAGAAAGTAGGGAAGTTGATTTTGACGAGATTTCAACATTTCCTCAAATACTTAAGAAATCCTTATCTAAACAGTTCCAGAATCACAGTGGAACTCATAAGAAGATCTGTTAGGAGCTTGATGAAAATTTTTACCAACCTAGAGCTGCAGAAGCTGTTGAATTCTTTTCAATGATAGTGATTAGGGTAACGATTCTCCTCAGTGGTGGTCTGAACTCCATACATGAATGCATAAATAATGATGAATCTTCACTTACAAATTCATCTATGAGTTTTCATCTACAAATTCTGATGTGTAACAGTCATCAATTTTCTTTACTTAAAAAAAAAGCTTTACTCCTCTGCCACGATGTGATGAGGAGGCTTCACTTCCTGGTATCTGTTCCTGAAACCCATAATCCTAATCTAATAATAAGAAAAAAAAACCATCAGAAAAACCCCATTGTGGAGTTCTGTACACACCTTTTCTCCTTTCCTATGAATCCCTTATGCCAGCCCAGTCACCTTGAGGATGACCTTGTTATCTAACATTGCAGGTAAAGTGTTGTGGCTGGTGAGATTTGAATTGGAAATCACTGAGTTGAGTTACAGGCAGATCCCAAGAGAAGATGCTCAGCAACGAAAGGAAAATGGGATCCCAGTGCCCCTCTTTTCTTTTCACATAAGACATTCCATGCCCTGTCCAGTAGCAAGACTTAGCCCTAGTCTCCATGGTCCAAACCCCAAGACTTCCCCAGGGCCAGCTACAGATGAGTTGCAGCTGCAAGCTTCATATCTTCTAAGGACTGGAATCTCTGCCCTATTTGCCTGAAGGTACTCAGTATGCCAACAATTCGGCTTCTGCATGTCATGGTTCAAAGGGCCTCCAGGACTACTAAGCTACAACGAGGGAAATACTTCCTCTTTAAGAATGATACCCCAGGCCTTTCCTCTAAAAATGCCATGCCAATGAAAATTATGGCCTATTTAACTGAGGCCCCAAATCCATAAGGGCCATGACTTTTTGTGACTTCTGCTTTCTGCAGAAATTCAACTCTACAAGTTGTGCCTGTTTTGATGAGCCTTACTGTGCAAGTATTCATTTTGAGAGCTAAGTCCTCTAGAAGGCTCAGCAGCTGCAGCCCTGAAGTTTTGGCTGGGCCAGAAGTTCCACAGTCTGCTTATCCATGGTCTACCTGCTGGGGAAACACAAGAAACATGAACTGCTTATGCATCCCCTACCTTTTCTCTACATATCCCTAGGAATAGAGAGGTCAGGAAAAGTCTTGGCTAACATGGAGAACCCAAAACTTAGACCTTAAAGCATTAAGCCTCAGTGGGCTCCCTCTTCCTCTAATGAACGAGATCTTTTCACACCAGGTGGAACCAAGTGAACCACTGCTTCTTGGCAGTCAAGAGGGAGAAAAACCCAAGATACAGGAGTTTGTGAAGAATGAGGCCAGACAGCTTTGGGCAAAGTGGGAAACTCCATCTTGCTTAGAAGCATTCTAGAGTAGTATTTAAGAGTGTGAACTCTAAGGCCAAACTTCCATGCTTAAAATCCCAGTTCTGCCACTTAGTAACCATATGGCCTTGTACAAGGTATTTAAATTCTCTGTGTCCTCGAAGTGAGAATAATCACAAATAATAAGATCTACTTTGTAGGGTTATTATCGGGATTAAATGAAACAGTACCTGTAAAGCTCTTAGATCAGTGCTTTGTCCTTACCAAATTCTCTGTTAGTGTTATTTAGCATTATTATTATTATCCATCATAATCACCACTAGCTCCTGGAGCTAGGCCATGGCAGCCCGTGGCTTTAGACTCAGTTCTCCATGTCATATGATCACAACTGAACAAATTTCCTAAGGCTGAACTGGTTCCTGGTTCTTGGAGGGCTGATTGGTAGCTCCTGTGTAGAAGAGACACCCTCATTCTTTGAGTTCCTAGCTGATGTAAAGATCTAGCTGGCCAGCGGAGTCCCCCACTTTTCAACCATCTGCTCCCAAAGACATTAAGATGGAGGTAGGATAGGAAGGGATTCCTGAAATGTTATTGCAATCTGAGCTTAGTCTCAGCCAAGGCCTGTTCAAGGGCAAGGAGACTCAAAAGGTGCTGAACTGGGATTCCTGATAGAGACCTTCCCTCTAGGACCTCATCCCAGACTTTATCCAAGTTTCAACTTTGTGGGTGGGGATGAGCATCTCGACCCTTGTGGCTCAGCTGCCTGCATCAACATGATCCACCTCATCTTCCACACAATGACCTCTGATGCTGACAGTGGAACTCAATTTCTTCATAGGAACAGCCACAGGCACACCGTGGAGCCCCAGGTCTTTTACTACAACATTCAAGTCCTTCTGTCAGGCATCAGAAAAATGATACCAGGTAGAAGTATGGAACTGCACAAAGAAATAAAGAACACAAAAATTATAAGTATGTGGGTAAACATAAAAGATTTTTTTTTTCATTTTTAAGAGTCTTTAAAACACATTTAACTATTTAAAGCAAAAATAATAACATGGGATTTATAGACTACACAGAAATTGTCACTGTTGCGATCCAATGTACATACCAGGATAGATGCGGAGAGGGCTGATGGCCACTCTGAGTTTATTACAACCAGCATTTCAATATATGCATAGCTTACATCTGTTAAACATACACAGGTGTTCTGGACAATGTAATTAGCGGATGCCAAGAATTCTTAGTGATTTCTCAAGGAGCCCTCCCTTGGCCTCTGTTTTGATATTATCATGTTATTGCTGTGCTCATATATTTTTATCTCAGAGCATGCAAGGCCTCCTAGGCAATGGCCCCTCCTGTTTCCGTATCGTGTCTCCATCTGTGCCCTGGGCGACCGTGCCTGGCTTAGGTTGCTTCCCACTGGAGATCTTACCTGTCTTTGGCTAACCGGCCTTCTCACCTCCAGGTCACAGTTTTTTGGCAAGCCTTTTCCAGTGATTATTAACCCTTCCTGCATCGGGGCGGTTATAGAAATAAAATATATAGTAACAGGACAAAAGGCAGGAGGGAGGAATGGATGTTTTCTGATGTAATAATACATGAAGCAATATAATATTATTTGAAGGTAGACTGTGATAAGTATGTATTGTGAATTTTAGAGCAACCACTAAAAAAATAAAGGGGAAGAGCCAAATAAGCCAATAGTGGAGATAAAATGAAATAATAAACAGTAGTCAATTCAAAAGGAGGCAAGAAAATAGTAAAAAAGGAACAAAGAACAGATCAGACAAATAGAAAATAGTAAAACAGAAAGTAGATTTAAATCGAAATATATTGGTAGTCACATTAAATGTAAATTGTCTACACAATATAATTAAAAGTCAGAGATTGTTAAATTGGATAAAATATGAGACTCAACAACATGCGGCTTACAAGAAAACCACTTTAGGGGCCGGCCCTGTGGCCAAGTCATTAAGTTCATGTGCTCTGCTTCGGCGGCCCAGGATTTCGCTGGTTCAGATCCTGGGTGTGGACATGGCATCACTCATCAAGCTGTGCTGAGGTGGCATCCCACATAGCGTAACCAGAGGCACTCACAACTAGAACATACAACTACGTACTGGAGCAAGGGGGAGGGGCGCTTTGGGGAGAAGAAGAAGAAAAGAAGATTGGCAACAGATGTCAGCTCAGGTACCAATCTTTAAAAAAGACTCACTTTAAATATAAAGACACAGACCAATTAAAATTCAAAGGATGGCAAAAGACAGACCATGCAAACGCTAACCAAAATTAGTAGGAAAGAGCAGGAGCTGAGATTTGGGATTGAATCTTAGCTCTGGTGACTACTGAACAGTGAACTTGGGCAAGTCACTTAACTTCTCTGAACCTCATTTTCTTCTGTTTGCTTAAAATGAAGATACCTATCTCATAGTGTTGTGGTAAATTTAAGAGAGTAAATAGAAGCATATGACTTAGTTCCTAGCATATATTAAGTGCCTAATAAATATTAGCAGTTGTTGGATTGTTATTACTGTTTCTGGTTTCATTGAAGGAACTCTAGATGAGACCCTCTGAAATAGCTTGCCAAATAGCCATGGCGTCCAGGAAGTTTCTGATTCAGTCTGGGCCATGGGATTCCAGCCAACACACAGAGAACATTTGTATCTTTGTGGCTGAAAAACAAAATTCATTCTGCAGTATAGGTTGCTTAGGCAGTCAGGGTTGCTGTGGAGCTCTTGGAAAAGATCGATTGGCCTTATCTTTAAGTGGAGCTGGAACTGTCTGTCATCCCGGAGCTGACTGGAGGCTGGCTCCACTCAATCCCCAGGGAGAAAGGATGTGCCCCACTTGACAGGGAGATGGCTGGATAAGTGAGTGAAGAAAGGCAGGACAGACACCTGGAAGCTGCAGGGCGCACTTGCTGTCAGTGGGTGAACAAGAAGGGAGCATCCGTTCTCCCATTTCTGTTGTGACATTACATAAAGATAATGTAACACAGATGCTCAGGATAAATAATTCAGGGGAAAACAAGAGACATAAAACCTAGGCGCTGTGAACAGCAGCCAGGATAGCTGCAGAAGCAGCTCCTGTGCACCCGTGTGCTGACAAAGTCCGCATTCGAACTTTATATCCAGATGCGAGTCCTTAATAGGAAAGGGAAAAAACATCATAATTCCACCAGGCTGGGAGCTGTTTGATGGGTTCAGCCAAAACTGCTCCTCAAGCACCTGTTTCCAAGGACTGTGCCTTTTTTTTTCTTCGCAACAAACTGCCCTCTCCACAACCCCACCTAACAAGTCCTTAATTATTAGATGTCTTGATGTCTCCTTAGACAACTGAATGTCAAATCTTTACCTTCTTAAGTACGAATACTCAATAATCAGTACTATCTATGGACCATTTGGCACATGGCACTGTACTAAGTAGGTGGTCTGTTTTATTGTGTTTAATCCTCACAAACATCCTTGGAAGGAGATCTATTATTTTTCCCATTTTGGAACAGGAGCAAACTGAGTGCACAGAGGTTAAGTATCTTGCCCAAGGCCATCAGGATGGTAAGTGGGAGAGTAAGGATTCAAAGCTGGGCAGTCTGACTCCGTGAGCCTGTTCTCATGCCACTCCATGAACTACCCAGCAGTTAGGAAAACGATTTCAATGTAGGATGATCAGTCACTATTTGGCTGCTTGTATAACTGTGAGTTACAAAACTTGCAGTATAGTGCTAATAGCATGGCTTCAGCTCCAGAACTTCCTGGTTTATATCACACTTCCTCCAGTTCCTAGCTCGCTTCCTGCGGCAGGTCTCTTAACCTCTTTGAGCTTCATTCTCCATCAGAATAGTAAGGGTTGTGAAAGTCCCCACCTCATGGATCCATCTGGGGATTAAATGAAATACTCCATGTAAAGGATATAGACCAGTGCCTAGAACATACTAAATGCCCACAACCTGTGGTAATTAGTGGATGGCTGACAATTGCTGAGGCTTTGGTAAATAGTCTCATGCAGAGAACAGCAGCAGCCAGAGCTCAGCTCCTATCTTTCCCTGTACATGTGGGAATCAGCTATGTAGTTATTCTGGAGAAGATGAAATTAAAAGAGCATGTGACTAAATTAAAATAAAGAATCTGTCCTAAACAATAATCAGTAATTGTGATATCTTAAGAAAAATTATTATTATTATTTTTGAGGAAGATTAGCCCAGAGCTAACATCTGCTGCCAATCCTCCTCTTTTTGCTGAGGAAGACTGGCCCTGAGCTAATATCCGTGCCCATCTTCCTCTACTTTATATGTGGGACGCCTACCACAGCATGGTGTGCCAAGCGGTGCCATGTCCACACCTGGGATCCGAACCCTCGAACCCCGGGCTGTACCTAACCACTTAGCCACTGTGCCACCGGCTGGCCCCCCAAAATTATTATTCTCTTTTTGGAGGGCTGTAAGTAGAGGTTATCAAGTGATGAAGTCACATCTCCATGGGATGTCAAGTGAAATCTTGTGATAAGATGGCATCTGAAGCAAACATGACCATGCTTCTTGGAAAAGTCAGGCTCACCAGGGATGAAGGTTCACTGAGGCAGTGGTCCAGGGGTTTGTCCACTGGGGCCTTGTGGAAAGGTGTCTCAGAATTGAGAAGCCCACTAGGTTTGGAGGATGAGATGATGTGCAGGATGGCATTGGCCTTTTCAGTATCCCCCGGCTTGATTGATTGACAGCCCTCATCTGTGTTTGTCAATGGGCCACATACAAGGGGAGAATGGAATCACTCACCACAATACACGTGTGTAAACCAAGCTGCAATTTATGGTGAAATTGAATCCAGATGATACCTTTTTATCATTAAAATTATAAAGCAGATGGGCAAGGGCATATAATCAATCAAATTTCATAACTAAGACCACTAGTTGGGGAAGAAATAATACCGCCTTCATATTTTCAAATAACAACAAACATCTTTGCTGTGTATAGAGACCAACAGACATCTCAAACATTTGTTTTTATTAATCAACTGATGTTATCACAAACAAATCAATCTTATTTGACAAAAGCCCCCAAACTATAGATTTTATAAATGACATATATTGTAATTTAAAACAAGTTTTAATGTTTCACTTTCTATCCTTTTGTGACACAACATACCTTTTGAAGAAAGGTTTATACTTTGCACACACTCAGGAGAGTTCCTTTAACTATAGATCAGAAGTCTGTTTCATGAGCCAGGCTGTCTAATGGAGGCTCTTCAAAACTTCTGTGGTTAATCCTTTTTAGACAAAGTCCAAATTATATTTATATTATATTTATGGTTTATACTCTTCTAAAACCAGAAAACCAACAGTGAGGTGTGTGTTTGTATATATCCCATAGGATTTGCCATTTTTCCTCTAATTTCTTATCTGATTATTTCTTTGGACTCTCGGTTATTTTGTGTTTATCTTATCCCCCAATTATGCGTTAAGCAGTGAAAGTTATATTGTACTTGTATCTCCACACTAATAGCATTAGCTGAGAGTTATTTTCATATTAACTACTGTGTAAGTACTTATTGAATAAATGTGACATTATTTATCCATGCATACATTTATACACACACACACGTCTCAAGAGTACAAACAGATAAAAAGAAACGGCAAGTAGAATTTTTCAATATCGTCATTATGGCTACCCATTTCGTGAAAGTTATATGAATACTCATTTACCTTAATTACAAAGCAATTATATAAATTTTCTAAAAATGTAAAAAATAATAGCTAACACGTAGCGCTTAGTGAGGCACTGTGATAAGCACTTTAATTTTATCCTGAAAACCACCCTATGAGGTGGGTACTATAATCATCTCCATTTTACAGAAGAGGAAACTGAGGTTAAGAAGGACTAAGTAATCCTCCTGAGTTACTCATCTAGTAAAACGGGAGAGAAGTGAGGCAAATCCACCTCTGCCTCTCCCCAAAGTCCGTTCTGTCGGTCTCTTCATTAACCCGTCTATCCTAGAGATGACCTAAGCAACTCATTCCCTTATGGATGAGGCCCAGAGAGATGAATGGCCTGCCCACTGTTTCAGAGCAAATTTTTAGTAATGGAGCCAGGACAAGAAAGGCATCTCCTAATTCTCAGCCCAGTGTTTTTTTCCTGGCTCTTGAAAGTTGCCTTTTTTCCTCCCCAAAGTTCACAGATCTTTCCTCAGTGGCAAGGGCTTCAAATATCATTTCCGTTTTTTCCCTTACCAAGAAAATCAATGCAATGCATTGGTCATGCAATGGTCACAAGGGCACAGTGCTGGCTTTGGTGAACATCCTGCACTGATAAAGGCTATGAGAGAAAGCAGTGTCACCACGAGCATTCTGAAGCTACAGGAAATTCCCAGCGGGTGCAGGCTGATGGAGTACCAGTTGCTAGTCTTGTCCTAAAATTCCCCAAGACCCTCCAAGATGTCTCAGAGCACGTTTAAGAGGCCAGGCCTGCTCTTGCATGTGCTGTTTCTCATGTACTAGACCAGATGCCATTCATTTCGGAGTCGACATCTGGTGTTAGAATATTTAGCGGTTGCTGATTGGTAATGTGAACAGAATATACTGATCACTTTCCCCAAGTTCTTTAAAGGAGAAAGAGAAGGAGAAGAGGAAAGAGAGAAAATGTTTATCTGTAATCCTGTTTCAATTTGTTTGTCACTTGTTTTGTCTCTCTCTTCCATTAAACTGATCACAACGCAGCTAAATAGTTTGTGTAATTATCTGCTTAACACCTGTTGCCATCACCAGGACATGAACTCCATGAGGACAGGGATCATGTCTGTCTGCTTCTACTGCATTCCCAGGATCCAATTCTCCTATCAATCAGGGCAGCAAACAGTTTCACTTAAAAAGATAAGCTCTGAGGGTCACCACAAGAAAAATACAACAGCAAGGACAGAGTTACTGAAGCCACAGTTGTTCTACTGTAATAAGCTTCAGGTTGCAATTATTGCAACTTCAGGAGTGTGGCTGGAATGTATTTGAAAGTTTGCTGCACATGCAAAGATGGAAACCACTAATGTGGAATTTGAAGAGTGAATTCTTTCCACATTAGAGGGGAAGAAAGGATGAATAAATGAATTATATAGTAGCAGACTGGAATAAAGCTAATCCAAAAGGCCTGTCTTTCACAACAAATTAGGAACAATTGAGTATTTGCATATCCCGGGAGCACAGAGCAGTGCCCTTAAACTCTGGCTTGGATACCCCAAAGCCTATGTAGTAATCATGTTGGAATAGAAATGTTTCTTGGGTGACCTTGATAACTCTTATCTGCTTAGAAGTGGGCAGAAGTATATATTAATTCCACCTAGCTGCCTGCACACAGGAATGATGATGGTTGCAGCCAGTTTTTGGCAATCCACTGGGAAAGTTAGCTTTGTCCAAATTCTCACATAAACTCTGTCGCTAAAGCCAATTGAATTCTCATCAGTGCAAGAAATGGAGACTCGAGAGTCATATGCAAGAGATGTGCAGAATCAAATACTGATGGTCCATCATCAACAGAATGAGTTCTGTTTTGCTGGGAATGAAAATAATGATTAATGGCTCACTTTCTTTCTTAGCACTATTGTTAAGTGCTCGGTTGTGAGAAAACTATCAGAGCTCTCCTTTGAAAAACAATAGCAATAAAAAAATATTTTAAAGAAAGATCCAACAGTAGCCTTTCTCCCTAAAAGGTTTTATGAGTTCCCTTTCCTGGATGAAGCTATAGGTTTTTATTCAGGTATGATGAAAGAGAGTTTGATGGGTTTTCTGTGACCTTTTTATTCAGGGCACTATTTTCCACTAGAAAACTGAGAAAATGATGTTTTAGAAGCCAGGGAATTTTTTTTTCCTGATTTGTCTTCATTTTGGTAGAAAATCTGAAGGAAAACTAAGAATTATGTTTTTGACCTTTTCTTCTGGATAATGGGATTTTTTTTAGCCCAAGTCACGTTGGCAAAAGACTTCTACACTTTGAATCCACAGTGCATAGGCATTAGGGTATGACATGGATGTGACATTTAATGTTTCAAGCCTTGCATATTAATAGAGGGGGGAGTTAGATAGAGATGTCCTGAGGGCAAAGCAAGATTTCTATTTTTCTTCAAATGTTCATCGCTTTTCTGCTCTCATCTCAGAGGGGATTATACTGCCTGAACAGCTGCAGGCAGACATCCCTTGAAACACAGGTGCAGCTCCGAGAAGAGTTTAAATAACATTTTCTACAGAATTCTCATACTTACAGTTAATATTTTGGATCACTTCAAGAAAAATTTAATCGTGAACTCTTTCCACTTTTTTCTTGTGTGTTGCCATAACAACTAGAATCAGATTATGTTCATAAGTAACTCAGCAGAATTGCAGGAAGCGCCCTACCAATGAGTAAATTACTTCTAACCTCATCCTTCCAATAAGAAATATTTTAGCTACTCACTTATTTCCTGTTCCATTCCATCCTTAGTTGAATTTGTCATATAAGGATTTTGTTTCGATTTTTTTTAACTGGTAATACTTGAGTTAATAACCAGACACATAACTAGTTGCCTCTTGGAAAGCATTAAGGAGATGGCAAGCAAGTGGATTGACAGGAGAGAATGTGGTCATAGATCAGCTGGAAATTGATAAATTTGATAGAGATCAGGTTGGTGACTCTAACATCGTTAGCAGTCTGGTCTCGTTAACAGAACTGATTATCCTTGTTCAGGCATGTAAATTTACCCTTTTTCAGATATTCAACTCTTTGGGTCTGCATTGAAGCTGTGTGTTACCGTGCGTAGAGAAAAGAGGTTAACTAAGTTGAAAATGAAAGATCCCCATGTTAGAATGCTTTTTCCCCTCTAACAAGGCTTCTTTTTATTCATCAGAAGGGAATCAGTATCCAGTGTGTTTATTAAAATGGCCATATCAGTTGCTAATATCTGAAATCCTAGTTACGTCTACTAAAAAAAAATATTCTTGGAGAGTAGTATAGCTATCAAAGTACCCGGCCCATTTTATCTCTAATCTACTATCACTCTATCAGTCGTTATCTCTCCCATGATTATCATATAAAGAAATAGACAACCTACTCACACTTTACATGCTTAAGGGAGTGCAACTTCTTGAAGATTTGAGCTCCTCTTATGAAAAAGTCAAATCTAGAAGGCTCCTATTCTAACCTAAGAGGAGATTATGCCTCTTTTCCTTTCCCTTTTCTCTATTCCTGCCAGCTCCTAGATACACGAAGTTCTTCAAACTTTTACAAGGAAACATAATGAGTTACTTTAACAACAACAGTAACAGCCACAGACACCTCAATAGTGATTACTTACTCTTCTTTTGGGGCACCTAGACTATCAGAGAGAAATGAGACATTTTATTTCTCCTTTCCAGGAAAGAGAGGGCATTGTTGGGTTTCCAGGAGGATTAAGTTGTCCTCTCTGTGTCTCTGACTCTCTCTCTTTCTCTCTTACACACACACACAACATACTCAACGCAAACTCACACATTCAGACATGAAGGATATAGTTTTGTGTTTCAGACTCTATGGAAAAGTAGGTTGGATTACTTCAAACTCAGAGGAGATGGATACTAGCACTGGAAATCGAAGGGAGGCACATCGTTGAGTACCCTGAACCAGAACAGGGCTTCCCACAGAAGAAAAAAACAATGTGTTTCCAGAGTGCCCAGGAGGTGGTAAAGCCACCAAATTTCCCATATATGTGAACAACTGCGGAACTTTCCATGCCCCAGTTTGGCACAGAAGGAGTGGAGTTACTCACCTTTGAATCACTGTGAAAGTCTGGACAATGAGCATTTAGGTGAGTACTGTAGTGGACCAAGGTCAGAGGTCTTTCTCCAAGGTTTCTGGATTACATCAGCCTCCTGAGATAGTGGAAGGAACAGGGACACCCAAATAATAATTAAGATTCACAGCCAGATTTAATTAATTAAAAATGTGTTTATACTTGCACCCGAGTGTGGAATGTAAATTTATACCAATCAGAAAAATAATTGGTAGAAGAGGGTAGGAGTGCATTCACCCGTGTGCTAGCATTTGTCGTGGGGTCCCTAGAAGCAGAATCTGAGATAAGGATTCAAGTGCAGGTGGTTTATCTGGGAAGCGAATCCAGAAAACCCCAGTAGATGAGTGAGGAGTGACACAGGAAAGGGGAGGCAGCCAAAAAAAAGTGCAATATCAGACCAGTTATGGAAATTTAATCCTACTGGAGAAGGTCTCTAGCCTCAGAATTATCCTGCTTGGAGAGAAAGGAGCTTGGACATTTATATACCGACTGACAATAGTCATTGTTGATGACTGTTCTCGAGGGACATTAATTCTCTGGATTTCCACCTGTCTAGTGGGGCAGGGGAGGCCCTGGCCACCAGAGAAATCCCTCAGACCATTGGAAGTTAAGGGTGTGCTACAATGGTAATGCCCAAGGAGAAATGGTGGAAACCTAACAAGGTCTGCTACAGACTATGAGGCTGTCTGGGCTGGTTTTATGACAACAAGCCAATAGCTCTCCACGTAGAATTGTACGAATAGCCTGATTTTTCTGAGTTGGAGTCTCTTCAAGAGGGCAATGAAGTTCTCAAATATACTTTAGAACATACAGTCTTAGAGTTGTGAGGAATCAGTAATGATCGAGGCCATGCCACTGGTTTTACTAATGAGGTAACTGAAACCTGGAGAAGATAAGTAATGCGTTCGGGTTTCTCCTAGCTAGTGGAACGGTCTGTATTGGCAGCCAGAGGTTCTGATTCCCAGTTCAATATTGTTTTGACCAAATTATATGTTCTTTTACTGCCTCTTGTCTGTGGCTATTTGTCAAAAGTAGAATTCAAGCAAAATATACAATATAGCATCTGAGTTAGTATGCTAGTAAGACTGAAATCGTCACCGGGTTACTAGAGTGTAAACTCACCCACCCCCTTGCCTCTTTCTCCATCTTCCTGACGTTGTTACAGCATGAATTATTAATCCCCCTCCCCCAGGCCTTACATTTCCCTGATTCTGTGACTTTGCTGTGTCTCCCCAGATAGCGTCCCCTCTGCTTGGAATGGTGTTCTGCATTATACCCTCACCAGGTATTTCCCTACCAGATTGGCTCATATTTACCCTTTCAAGTCCAACAAAATGTCACTTTCTTTGTGAAACTCACCCTCACATCACATCACAAAGTTATTGCTTTGGCTTCTGCTCCACAACACTTTGCTCTTATACTTCTAATAGCTTTCACACTACGGTTTAGATGTTTGTTTACTTGTTTGCTTCCCTCCTTTCCCCGCCACTGGATCCCATATTATAAGTTGCTTTAAGTGCAACAGCCTTACATCATTCAGGATAGAGCAGGTTTATGCTGAGGTGGTAAAAGACTCTAAATTTAAAGATTTTATTTTTTTCCTTTTTCTCCCCAAAGCCCCCCAGTACATGGTTGTATATTCTTAGTTGTGGGTCCTTCTAGTTGTGGCACGTGGGACACTGCCTCAGCGTGGTTTGATGAGCAGTGCCATGTCCGCACCCAGGATTCGAACCAATGAAACACTGGGCCGCCTACAGCGGAGCGTGCGAACTCAACCACTTGGCCATGGGGCCAGCCCCAAAGACCCTAAATTTAAATGAGTTAAAAACAAAGTTGATTTCTTGTGCCCATTTTATGTCCATCAAGGGTCAGCTGGGGGCCGGCCCAGCGGCGCAGGAGTTAAGTTCTCACGTTCCACTTCTCGGTGGCCCAGGGTTCGCTGGTTCAGATCCTGGGTGCGGACATGGCACCACTTGGCATGCCATGCTGTGGTAGGCATCCCACATATAAAGTAGAGGAAGTTGGGCACGGATGTTAGCTTAGGGCCAGGCTTTCTCAGCAAAAAAGAGGAGGATTGGCAGTAGTTAGCTCAGGGCTAATCTTCCTCAAAAAAAAAAAAAAGGGTCAGCTGGAGTCTCTCCTCCACATTGTCATCATTCTCTTTCAGGAATCCAGGCTGGCAGAACAGAAACCATCTGAATCAATATGCATTGTTTGGGGGCAGATAGGAAAAGCATGGCAAACCACATACATTTTTGAACATTACGCGTGGCAATGGTGAATACCATTTCATTGGCTAAAGCAACCCTTGCCATGTGCTGGGATATTTGTGAGCTGTCTTGGTGACCACCTTTGTATTCACCTTGCCTGCCACACAATGGATGCTCAATAAATGCTTGATGAATAAATGACTAAACGAACCAGTGAATGGTTTTATACATCTTTTGTGTTTGTTTGAGATGTATAAACTACTTTGAGTAATGTAAGATGGCATGCATTGAGGTTATTATTTCTCCCTTCTTCTTCACAAAGCAGAATCATCATCATCATGGTGGTCATCATCTATTGAGTATTGTGTGCCAGGCTTCAAGCAAAGCACTTTACAGACTCACTTAGTCATCATAACATCCTGTAAGATGCATATTATTATTATTCCTATTTTATAGTTAAGCAAATTGAGGTGCAGAGAAGTTGTTGCTTACCCAAAGCCACATAGAGAGGACGTGATGGAATCAAATCTAAATCCAAGTCTGTTAGACTCCAAAACCCATTTTTTAAACCACTTTTTACCGTACTCCTCCCAGAATGTCTGCTCCTGATCTTTGAATAGCCTAGATAAGGCTGGTTCCAAAAATGCCCTAGAAAAGCCACTTATTACTGTCAGTCAATAGGTAAATATGAAATCAAACAACATTAGTACAGAGGCTAGGAGGGTCAGTTTCAAGCTGGCATTGTCCAAAATTCTTTTCTAATATTTAAAATTTTGCAGTTTTTTTTTTTTTTTTTTTTTTACCTCTTTGACACTGTGCTTACCAAATGCAAAACCTGAGGTGTCCACTGTGTGATTGCAAAAATCTTTATAGATGTCCAAAATTATTATCTGGGGCAAATATGGGCTCTTGGCCCCCTGGTTGCTCACTCTGAGATTATGGGAATTGAGCTGGTCTTCTGCTTCTTGGAGAATCAGGTTCAGCTCATAAACATTCCCATTGTAATGACCACTCTGCCCCCTCGTGGACAGGATGTCTGCCTCTGTCCTTGGTTCTGAAATAGCAGTCAGCCGTAAGTCACAGCTGCTTTTCGATGGCTGGGGACCTGACGAGAGATCCTATCTGAGCTATACCAGTGCCCAGAGTTGTTCCTTCTTTCTTTTTTCTATCTTAATAAACAGTAGAGCTGATTTCATGTAATTTTTATGGTTCTGTCACTTTTATTACACTTGCTATTTTTATCTAGGAAGTTGGGAACACATAAGCTTCTTTATGCATTCTGATCCCAGTATTTAGGTCTTATGACTGTAGGTTTTTGCGATTGTCTCGATAAAAATATGGAATAATTATACCAAATATAGCAGAGTAAGCACAGAGTGGTAGTTAAAAACACAAGCTTTGGAATCAGTCTGAACACGTTTAAATCTGAGCTCTATTATTTACAAGCCGGGCAAATTTGGGGAACTTATCTAACTTCTCTGAATCTCAGTTTTCTCACCCTTAAAATGGAAATATAGCAGTACTTAATGTAGAGAGTCATGGGAAATCTTAACTGAAACAACGCTTAGAAAATCTTCATCACAGATCTAGGCTGTATACAATATACAAAATACAAAGTATACAACAGTTATTAGCTCCTACAGTCATTTTTGAGGCAGCTATTGTTATTTTGGTTAGTCTTATAATTTTGCTAGTCACGAAACTGATTTTGATATAGCACATGCCAAATGTTTACTTATTCTAATTAATATTTTGAGGAAGAATCCATGGAAATGTTAACTATCCAATTTCCTATTCTTTACCCTATTATTAAACAAGGTATGCAGAACACAGAATACCTGGATCATATTATCTCAGCTGTTTCCCCCCAGAAATGGCAGCTTCATTTATGCTCTCATTTATTATAGAAGGTTGGTAAAAAATCATTCTTGCAGGAGTCTGTGCCTCCTACAAGTTGAAGATATTCTTCACCATTAGCTCATGAACCTTTTAAAAGAAGTCAGTTACAGGAAACAGTTTCTCTCAAGAAAACTTTTCTGCCTTCTTTTGCCCCCCACAAAAAGAATATTATGTAACCTAGTGTAGTTTTCTCTCTCTCTCAGCTGCTAGGAAATGTATAGCCAGACTCAGTTTCTAATAGTGATAATGAGTTCATCTCAAATGCTTGATATTGCCTGCACCCCCTACCCCTTCAAATGAACTTTATTCTATTTTTATCATTCATTGATTTATTTTGGTTGTCTTTCCATGCATGGCCTACTAAAAATTCATTTATTTATAATTTATAATCGCTCCAGATAGTCTATTTTGCACTAAATTTTGTCGGCTGATATAAATATTTTAATGTAGAGGGGATACATATTCTAGGCATATAAATAAACCATAATTCCAATTAACTTAATCTCTTCCATATAGCACGGTGTATTTGAGAGTTATTATTGGAAAATAAGCAGCTAGTCTTTGTACTGCCATGGATGAACTAAACCAGGACTAGAAAATTAGGTTAGCATGGTTCACTCAGTGTTGTCTCTTACATAGGCATTTACAGTGGAGAGCAGGGATACTCAAAGACAAGCATTCTGGTGGAATTAAGAACCTAGGGTCTGACTCAGAGTGTCTGCAACTTTTCCGGGTTAGCTGTGTGATTTGAACAAGTTGTGTGATTTTTCTGGTCTTTTTTCCTTATCTGAAGAAAGAGTGGTGATGATGCTTAAATGAGATATAAATGAAAGGGGCCTGATATATAGCAAGCACTCAGTAAGTGTTAGCTGCTCCAACAAAACAGCACTCCCTAACTCCCTTCCCAGTTTTATTTTCTGTATGGCGCTGGGAGAAGTCATCATGTGTACTATGTGTTTGCTCACTTATTTGTTTATTTTCTCTCTCTCCTACCAGAATGTAGGCAGAGATTTTTATTTGATTTTTTGTTTGTTTTGTTTTCTTTTCTTTCATGTTCTCAGCACCTAGTACAGTGCCTGGCATGTAGTGGGTCCTTAAATATCTGATGAATGAATGACTACATAGCTTGTCATGGGTAACTATCTGTAATAAGTTTTTGGTGGGAGGCGGGATTCTTTTACTCAGAATCTAAAAATGCTAAGAAAAAAGTTCAGATAGTACTGCCCAAATCCAACTGTGAAATGAGAATGTAGATAATTCATCACAGAGCCAATTTGAGCATAATTATTTGTCACAACTGCAAATACCACACAGTGTGCTTTGAAGATCAGTTTTAAGATTTTCCTTTAAAAAAAATTGGTGAAAACTTTAGCCAGTGTGACTGAGAGAAGTTCTGGCCACTTGACTATGCCCTTTGTGATTAGAGGTGGTGGAGCCTACATCCTTCAGTTCTTTGAGCAGGATGTCTGTGTCTGTGGCAAAACCCCAGTTGATAATAATGTTCACTGTTAGTACATCTTGTTTTATTGCCTAATTCATCTTGATCTTCTCCTGCAAGTTTCTTGTTGTTCTGCCTGGAAATTGCCACTCTTTATATTAGAGTTGTTACCATTCTCTTCATCATGTGGTCACTTCAGGAAGATCAGACTATAGGAACGTGGAACCCTTATCTACCATTTACTGTCCAGGTGGCCCCTGTCAAATTACTTATACCAATTAATCTGTTTATTTATCTGTAAAATGGGACTGAGAAGCAACCCTGAGTGATGAGGCTGTTGTGAAGATGACATGAAATCAAGCACATAATAAGTGCCTAGTAAATATTAGCTATTATTATATATCTCTAATTTGGCACATCATCATTTTTAGAGGTCCTAGGTGTTTTAGCTTGACTCTTAGCAAAATTATGACAAAATTGTGTCTTTGGTGCCTCCCTTGTCAATGTTTTTTTCTGTCCACTCACGTTGTTTCCCCACCACCCACCTCCCCTCAAAAAGTAAGTAATGGGAAAACATACCTCACACTTATGTGTATCTTTGTAAAATGGGGCTGGGTTGTTTATAAAAGGAAGTTTGGGTTATGAGATGGCGTTTTCAAATTTTTCCTCAGCCTTTTGTCCAAAAAATAATATTATATAACTCAGTGTGTTTTTCTCTCTGTCCTAACTGGGTCCAACCTCTGGGAAAACCTCTACATACAGCAAAGATGAACTCATTTCAATGTATCCTTCAAGCGGTATCTGCGATCCATAAGAGGTGCTTCAGAGAGCAGGGCCCAAGAAGCTAGAATGATGGTATATACATGCCAGCATCCCATAAAACTACAATTTTAAAGTTTATTTGATTGAGATGCTCCAGGCATATATGAAAAGTGTTGGAAGCACTGATTATCAGAAGGCAAGGTTTGGGATTAATACCTTTACACTGGCTTTTGGTCTCATCAGAACTAGATCTGAAGGGGTACAAAGGAAGAGAAAGAAGTAGTAGTTTTTGAATTTAGGAATCACAGGTTCGTGGAGAAATCGAAATTATTTTTTGAAAACTTCTTAGAAAATGAGTGATCCACTTTGAGACCCAGAGCAGCAGTTGTGTTCACTGCCAGGCCGTGAGCCCAGCAAGCTCCACTAAGCTGAAACATGCTCTCCCATAAATCAGCCAGGTAATTACAGCTGAAGATTGTACTTAGAAATAAACAAACTGAATCTAAAAGGAAAGTATTTATCAAGCATTGACAAATTACTTGTAACAAAGCAAAGGCATTCAAGAATTTTATACTTGATGACAATACCAACTAGGACATCTTAAGTGTGTCAGAAAGAAAAGCACATTAATAAAGTCAGCTCTTGGTAGCCAAAGGTCAGGATTTGAATTAGAGAAAGCACTTTGGGAATTTTCTTTCTGTTTCGTTTTGTTTAAGGGGGGCAGTGTTTTAGTTTATTTTTCTTCTACAAAATCATCTAGATAAGAGCAAGATTGAACTCTAGTGGTGAAAAGCCCAAACGACAAGCTATTTAAAAATCCCTCTGCATGTGAAATAATAGCGCTGGAATGCTGTACCTAAATAAAGAGTTCAGGGGACTGCAAGACCGAGCAACAGCAGCAGACTGGATCCTAAAAGAAGAGTCTGTTTGAAAGTACCCAGGTTTCTCCCATATGGTGTGACTGTTATGGCTACGTCAAGGCAGCACGCTGTTCTAGGGCAAATGCCAAGGGACGGTATTTTTAGATTTCTCAAAGCAACCACTGAATATATATGAGTCTACAAGGATAGCATTCATGAAGTAATGTGCTGAAAATAAATTTTATTAAGAATTCCTTAAGTCAACCTTGACTATAACCATGTTAATAAGGAACAGGCCCAGCCTGAGTTTCATTCAATCCACAAAAGTCAATTAAGCCCCTTTTTGGGGTGAGATGCTGTTGGAGGACATAAAGAAGTATTGGGCAAGTGTCTTGCTTTCCTGGGCAAAAAATAAGAGACATATAGAAGACTCACATGGCCAGGTTTGCCAGACTAAAAAGCCTATAAAAACTGCCATGAATAGCACCCACCCCATCCCTTGGAATTGTGTACAACACTATCTGTACAGTGTCTTTGTACAGTGTCACATTGTGTGTGTGAATACCGTGCTCTGACTTGAAGCTAAGAATCTAAGTAGATTTCACCCAGAAGTAGAACTCTGTTTATAAAATCTGCATATTGTTTAGAAACAAGAGTATCATTTGCTCTTGTTGGTTGATTAGTTGTTTCTTGTCCTTTAAAATTTGAGTGGGCTGATCAGCAACTACTCAGGGTTATTGCTGAGGTTGCCATAAAACAGGATCTCCCAAAGCATCTTTGGCAGAAAATGGTTTTGGATGTGAATTAGTAAACCAGTCTAAAAAAATGTGGGGAGGGGGCTGTATTTTCTTATGTAACCAAACATCAGGGCAGGGGTGGACCTGGCTTCAGGAATGCCTGGATTTAGAGACTTAAATGCCATACAGTTAGTATTTCTTTCTATTATTCTCAGTTATTCACTTTTTCCTCCTCTTCTTCTCTCCATCTCTCATCTAAGTCTCTCCTTGAATGCTGGCTTCTCTCCTGCCACAGATAGCCTTTCTCCACATAGTAGAGTGTATAATAAGCCACTTAAAAGTTATAGCCATAGAGGTATGGCTTGAGAGACAAAGGAAGTCTATATCCCAGTTCCAGCCTTTAATTCTTGGGCATGTCTTCTGATTGGCTTGGATTGCTTCATGTGTCCATCCTTTAGACAAATTGTGAGGCACTATGATTGGCCTAGCATGGGTCATGTGCCTGCTTACCCTTGTGCCAGGATACACAGTGTCTGTATCAGAAAAAGGTGGGATAGAATTATTGCATGTCAAGGGACCATGCCAACTTGAGTCTACTCTAACAGGCTTTTTGGAGAAGGGATTCTGTGCTGATATAAATTTTAGAAATTTTAAAACTAATCCAAGTCATTTATTGCAGGACTGCTCAGAACCTTCAATAGGCTGATGGGCACAGTGAATTTTTGTGAAATGGATTTGGAATACAGCATTTATTAATCTTTTTCATCCATGTGACACTTTTTCACAATGAATTGTGCAGGACAAGTATTCAGTAGAGCAGTTTGGGAAATACAATTCTCGAGAAGCAGTACTCATAAAGTACAAAGGTTGTTTCTACTTGCAAGAGTTAAGTTTCGCCATTGTATGTTTCTGTCCCTTGTAATCAAGGTTGTGTGAGTAATAGAGCTGTTCTGATTTCTATTTCACATCTTCTCATTCATTTAACAAATGTTTACTGGGCGCCTCAGCACGGTTCTAGGTACTAGGGAAAGCAGTGAATAAAACAGATAATAAGTCTACCCTTGCAGAATTATATTCTAATAGGTAGACTACCAAAAAGTAGATACATAATGTTAGGTAATGATGAATGCTTCAAATACAAATAAAGCGGAGTAAGGGACAAGAGACTAAAGGAGTGGCTGGATTAGATAGGCTGGTTACGAGAGGTCTCTCTGAGAGGGTGAAATTTGAGCACAGGCTTGTCTGTGATGCAAGAGCCAGCCACTTGACCATCTGGAGACAGAGTATCCCAGGCTGGTATATGCAAAGGGCAAAGGCCCTGGGATGGAAACACACCCAACATGCTTGGGGAAAAGCAAAAAGGCCTAGGATCGAAGGAGGCAGGAAACATTTACTATTACCATGTGGGGAGAAAAGGGTGAAAGATTTGAGCAAACCAGTAAGAGTCTGAGCTGCTGAGCTGTGCTAGGACAATCAAGCCAGCAGGTATGCATTTTTGGAGGTGGATTACAGGGAAGCAGAAGTTAAGAGACTGTGGTGCTTTAGGTAATGTGGACACAAGCTAGAGCAGCGGCAGTGGGAATAGAAAGGAGATGACTCAGCCTCACGTTACTGGGTTGGTGTATTTTACACAGGCTTCTAGAGAGAGGAAGGATTGGGAAGGATGAACAGTTAACATTCTACATCCAGAGGTAAGGTGCTTCAGTCAAAAATGAAGGAATCAAGAAGACTGGTGCAAGAAGGGATCAGGATCGGCGGGTTACAAAGCGTTTAAGCACCCAAAGCGGAAGATAAGGACAAAGGTTAGTTTGACAGATTCCACGCTGGGGAGTTTGCGTCTGATGCAGACACCAGTGGGAACCACTGAAGGTTTTTGACTTAGAGAATGACATGTTCAGTGTCAATGTTTGAAGTACATGGGTGTCTTCTCTTTTCCCCAGCCCATATCAGCCCTTTGCTGTTCTATACCCCACTTAGGACCCTCATTTAAGGCAAGAACTGATGTATTTATTTGAACAAAGGCACTTCCTGTTAATAACGCCCAAATTCCAGAAGCTGTTGCTTCTAACTCTCAAGCACTGGAAGGAAACTAATGACATTCTTGTTTATGATATATTTTTACGTAACTTTTGGGAAATTTGTAAGAGCTGTGTCTAGGTCTATGTTTTTATATAGAGACATCCTATTGTTCCCACACCAATTGTTGAAAAGACCATCTTTTCCCCATTGAGTTACCTTTGCGACTTGGTCAAAAATCAACTGACACGTGTGTAGGTCTTTTTCTCTTCCCTTGATCTATGTGCCTATTCTTTTGCCAATACCATGTTGTCTTGATTTCTATAAATTTATAATGAGTCTTGAAGTCAGATATTGTGAGTTCTTCAGTAGTGTTTTGGCTATTCTAGATCTTTTTATTTTCCACATAAACTTTAGAATCAGTTTGTTTATATCTACAAAATTTCTTGCTGGGATTTCGGTTGGAATTGTGTTGAATCTATTGATCAAGTTGGGAAGAATCGCTGTCTTAATAGTATTGAGTCTTTCAATTCAGGAACATGGAATATCTCTATTTATGTCTTCTTTGATTTCTTTCATCAGATTTTGTAGTGTTTTGCATACAGATCCTGGAAATAATTTGTTAAATTTATATCTAAATATTTCTTTCTTTTTTCTTTATTTGGTATACCTGTAAATGATTTTGCTTTTTTTTTAATTTCAAATTCCAACTGTTCATTGCAGGTATATGAGACAGCAATTGAATTTTGTATCTTGACCTTTTATCCTGCAAACTCCTATGCTCACTTACTAGTTCCATTAATTTTTTGTTGATTCTTTCAGATCTTCTACTTACACAATCTTGTCATCTGCAAATAAAGACGATTTTATTCCTTTTTTCCAATCTGTATACAGTTCATTTCTTTTCCTTGTCTTATGGGACTAACTAGGACTTTCAGTATGATGTTGAATAGGAATAGTGTAAGAGCACATCCTTGCCTTGTTTCCAATCTTAGAAGGAAAGTGTCCAGTCTCTCATCACTAAAAATGATGTTAGCTGTAGCTTTTTGTAAATGTTCTTGATTAAGTTGAGGAAGTTCCTCTTCATTCTTAGTTCGCTGAGAGTTATTTTATAATGACTTGATGTTTGATTTTGTCAAATGCTTTTTCAGCATCAATTTATGTGATCATATAATTTTTCTTTTTTAGCTTGTTGATATGGTGGATTAAATTGATTGATTTTCTAATATTGAACCAGCCTTGCATACCTGGAACAAATCCATCTTGACCATGTTGTATAATTTTTATGTGTATGTATTTGTATGTGTATGTATTTATAAATATATATTTGATTTGACAATATCTTATTGGGGATTTTGGCATCTTTGTTCATAACAGATATTGGTCTGTAGTTTTCTTTTCTTAGTTAATGTCTTTATCTGGTTTTGGTATTAGGGCAATGCTAGACTCAATATTTCAGAAGTGTTCCCTCTGCTTCTATTTTCTGGAAGAGATTGTGGATAATTGGTATAATTTCTACCTTAAATGTGGGTAGAATTCATCAGTGAACACACTGGGGTCTAACTTTCTTTTTTGAGAAGGCTATTAATTATTTATTCAAGTTTTTTAACAGATATAGGGCTATTCTGGTTATCTATTTATCATGTGTGTTTTGGTAGTTTGTATCTTTCAAAAAATTAGTCTATTTCATCTAAGTTAACAAATTTGTGGGCATAGTGGAGCTCATAGCATTCCTTTATTATCCTTTAAATGGTCAGGGTTCAATAGCGATGAACTTTTTTCAACTCTGATGTTGTAATTTGTGTCTTCTCTCTTTTTTTTTTTTTCTTGGTTAGCCCGGCTACAGGTTTATCAATTTTATTGATTTGATTTTTTTCAAAGAACCAGCTTTTAATTTCATTGATTTTCTCTATTGTTTGTTTTCACTTTCATTGATTTTTGTTCTAAATTTTATTATTTCTTTTCTCCTCCTTGCTTCAGATTTAAACTGCGCTTCTTTCTCTAATTTTCTACAGCAGAACTTTAGATTATGGATGTCAGATTCTTCTTGTTTTCTAATACATTCATTAAATGCAATACATTTCCCTCTAAGAACTACTTTCATTGTATCCTACATGTTTTGCCAAGTTATATTTTCATTTTCATTTAGTTCAGAATATTTTTAAAATTTCTCTTAAGACATCTCTGAGCCATGGTCGATTTAAAAGTGTGTTGTTTAATTTTCAGATATTTGGAAAATTTTCAGATATCTTTCTGTCATTGATTTCTAGTTTAATTCCATTGTTGTCTGGGGCATATTTTGTATGAATTAGATTGTTTTAAATTTGTTAAAGTGTGTTTTACGCCCCAGAATATGGTCTATCTTGGTAAATGTTCCACGTGAGCTTGAAAAGGATGTGCATTCTGCTTTTGTTGGATGGATTTTCCTATAAATATCAATTAGATGAAGTTGACTGATAGTGCTGTTCAGATTGTCTATATCCTAATGATTTTCTGCCTGCTTGGCCTATCACTTACTGACAGAGGGATGTTGAATTCTCCAACTGTAATCGTAGATTTGTCTATTTTTCCTTACAGTTCTTCTAGTTTTGGCCACATATATTTTGATGCTCTCTTCGTAAGTGTACATACATTTAAGATTGTCATGTCATCTTGGAGAACTGTCCCTTTTATAATTATGTAATGCCCCTCTGTATCATTCTCCTCTAGTCTGCCTTGTCTGAAATTAATTTGGCGACTCCAGCTTTCTTTTGATTAGTATTAGTTTGATATATCTTTCTCCATCCCTTTTCTTTTAATCCAAGTCTTTATAAATAAAATGGGTTTCTTATAGACCACATATGATTGGAATGCATTTTTGCATCCACTGTAACAATCTCTGTTTTTAACTGGTGTTTATAGACAATTCACACTTAAAGCAATTGTTGATATGGTTGGATTAATATCTACCGTGTCTCTGTTTTCTATTCATTGCATTTGTTCTTTATTTTCCCCTACATTTTTCTGTCTTCTCAGGTTTTAACTGAGCATTTTATGTGATTCCATTTTATCTCCTCTCTTAGAATATCAACTATACTTCTTTTTAATTTGTTAATGGTTGCCTTAAATGTACAATATATGTTTTAATTAATATAAGTTTACTTTCAAATAACATTATGACATTTCACATGTAGCACAGGTACGTAATAACAAAATATTGCCAATCCCTTTCTCCCATTTCTTGTGACATCACTATCATTCATTTCACTTATCCATATGCTGTAATCATCCAAAACATTGTTGCTATTACCTTAAACACATAGCTATATTGCAGAATAATTTAAAAAATAGGAAAAATAAAATATTTTATTTTGTCTTCATTTATCCTCCTCTAATGATCTTCCTTTCTTTATATAGTTCCAAGTTTCTGACCCATATCATTTTCCTTCTCTCTGAAAAATCTCCTGGTGAATTTCTTCTTGTTTTTTGCGTGATAGAGTGTTTATTTCTCCTTCACTGTTGAAGGATAATTTCACTGGCTATAGCATTCTATATTGGTGTTTTTTAACTTCTACGCTGTATTAGTCTGCTTGAGCTGCCATAACAAAATACCATAGATTAGGTGGCTTAAACAACAGAAATTTGTTTTCTCACAGTTCTGGAGCTAGAAGTCTAAGATCAAGCTTCTGGCCAATTTGCTTTCTGGTGAGGGTTCTCTCCCTGATTTACAGATGGCCCCTTCTCATATGGTCTTTCCTCAGTGCATACACGTGAAGAGAGAGGAAGAGAGAGAGAGCACGCACATGCGTGCTCTGGTATCTCTTCTTGTAGGACACTAATCCTACTGGATCAGAGCCCTACCCTTAGATTAAGTAATTAAGTAATTAATTACCCTTAATTACCTCCTTAGAAACCCCATTCCCAAATACAGCCACACTGGGAGTTAGGACTTGAACATACAAATTTTGGGGAAAAAACCCATTCAGTTCATAACAAACACTAAGTATTTCATTCCACTGTCTTGTTTGCATGGTTTCTGATAAGAAATCTACTGTAATTCTTGTCCTCGTTCCTCTATAGGCAATGCCTTTTTTTTTTCTTTCTGAGTTCTTTCAAGATTTTCTCTTCGGATATAAATTTCTCAGGTTAAAATATGATGTGCCCAGTTGTGGATTTTGTGAAGGTTTTGTTTGGTTGGTTTTGGTCTTTGTACTGCACTGTGTCTCTGAGCTTCCTGGATCTGTGGTTTTGTATCTGTCATTAATTTTGAATAGTTCTCAGCCATTATCACTTCAAATATTTCTTCCTCTCCATTGTCTCTTTCTACTCCCTCTGATATTATAAATACACATATGTTGCACCTTTTGCAATTGTCTCATACTTTTTCAATTTTTTTCTCTCTCTGTCTTTGTGTTTCTGTTTGGGAAGTTTCTGTTGTCCTATCTTCAATGTCACTGATTCTTTCTTAGCCCCATGGAAGGTATTTATTATTTCTGTTACAATGTTTTTGATTTCTAGCATTTCTTTCTCATTCCTTCTTTGAGTTTCCATCTTTCTCCTTATAGTACCCATATGCTCTTGCATGTGGTCCACTGTTCCATAGAACCCTTAACATATTAATCATAGTTATTTTATGTTCCTGTTTGATAATCCCAACATCTATGTCATATCTGAGTCTGATTCTGAAGCTTCCTCTGTCTCTCCAGATTGTGTAGTTTTCCAGTTTGTGTTTTTGTTTGTTTTATTTTACGGAATGCCTTGTAATTTTTTGTTAAAAGTTAGACATGTTATATCAGGTAATAAGAACTGAAGTAAATAGGCCTTTAGTATGAGGATTTATGTTAATATTGCCAGGAATTAGGCTGCTTAAAGTTTGCTGTGTCTATACAAACCAGAGGCTTCAAATTCCTCAGTGTCCTGGATTGAGTCTCTTCTCTTGACTTTGGGCTTCCCTAAGTGCTCCTACTCAGAGAGACTCTGTGTCTCACAACTCTTTCAACTGTAATCCACAGTAAATATCAAAGTTCTGTTAACGTGGTGATATGGTGTGGGTAATGAGGGAGCATTCTATGACCTTCCAATTAGATCTCAGTGTTTTAGTGGGCCTGTGACTTAGGCTGTGACTTTCACAAGTGTTTCTCCTGTTGTACAGCTTCTGTGCCACCTGCCTCCTACTCTCTTGCCTGGTTGAATTATTTCCAATCTATGCTTGAAACCTGACCCATGTGGACTATGTGTTTCCCCTTAGGTGAGATAGGAAGTCTAGATGGGGCAGAGAGAAATGCCTTATCCCAACTGGGATAAGACTCTGCAAAGTCTTTCCCCCTGGACAGTAGACTTTTGTTACTTAGAAGGCTCTGGGCATATTTCACAATGATTATTGTTCCTCTACCCATTCCAAAGTCACAAAAATTTTGTTCTTGGAATTTCACTGTGAAAACCTGGTAGACTCCTAGATGTAAAACCCACAAAATTGATTGAGCCTCCCTAAGACTGTGGCACCCACGAGTTTCTCACTCTCACATGAGTCCACGCTCAGCCTCCACCAATTCATCAAACTTTCCATTTAAATGCTCTTATCAGTTTATGCCTCCAACAGCTTCTGCTCCAGAAAAGCAGATCTCAACTCTGCCCCTCTGGATGGCCCTGTCTCTCCATCTTTTGGAGTGGTGGTTTGCCTTGCAACTTTGGTACTCTGAGAGGTCCAACAAAAGTCATTGATTTTCAGTTTGTCCATATTTTTCTTGTTATAATAGCAGAATGTTGACTCCCAATTTCGTTACATTTCTAAGCTGAAACCAGAAGCAATAGTGTAGATTTAAATGAGATCCCCATAGCTATTACAGAGCTGGGATGAGTTTCATAGGGTAGAGAGATACCCCAGGATCCTCATCTCTCCTGTGGCCTCTATCCAATTTGAAATAAAGAACTGGAAGCTGAAACAAAGCGCACTTTCATCCATTCTCTTGGGCTCCTGTTAAGAATCAGCTATTCAGGAAAGAGGCTCTGTTACCTTTCCTTTCCACTGTGAAGGCTGTAACCCTGAGGTTACACAGATGACTGTTTACCTGAGTCCTCAGCAAATGGCTCCTGTGACTCATTTTCTGCTCTCTATACTTCCCTACACAAAGATTGAGTGGAGTTATGTTTATACGATGTTCTGAGACTCTCCTGTTGTTTAGCAAGGTAGATAGCCCCAAGCAGTATTCTCTTTCCCTCCAAATGGATTCCGAAGAAGCCTTGGCCTTGACTCTGACAGTGACAGACACCTAATTCAAAACTGTTGTGGATTTTCCTTGTGCTCAGTGGCTGTTTCTATGGAGCAGAAATACATTTTGGGGGCTGCTTCTCATTAGCTTGTTCTTCACATCTTCAACAGTTACAAGGTCATTACTACAGAAAGTAGAATCATAGGCAATAACATCATCTATAAAAGCGATCTCCACAGAACACAGGCATGTGGGGCTCCAAGGTGTGTATTAGCTGAGGAGGGGCATTTGTTACTTGCAAAGGCCTCGGGGATCACATAACGGAGCACAGACATAAAACCCAGACTCTCCATGCTCTATATAAAATGGAAAGGAATCCACGAGAGAAAAAGAGGATTCATCACTTATGCTACACTCTAAGTTGTCTGGGTGGTTTATGATCATTCATTAGTTATTCTTCACAGCACACTTGTGAGAAAAAGTATTGGGTTCATTCAGAGGAAGGAGAGGAACCTCGAATCCGGTACTGTAGCCTTCCTGCATCTTTCCCATCCCACCCCGCGTGAATCCCTGCGTGGCTGTAACGCTCAGGTGATGGGAGAGCTCAGATTAAAAGAAACGTAGGAATTTTCTACTCACAACTTGCACCTGGTAATAGGAATTCTCCTTCAAAGAAATAAAGAAAACACATCTGACTATTGCCTATCGGACTTGAGGATGTTTTTGTTCAGGCCTTCAACAGTTACGGTTCTGGATTTGGGCACTGACATTTCTTTTCAGAGCCATATTGCTCCTGGGTTGTTTACAGTTGTTCCCGGTGATATAAACTCCCACTGTGGACTCAATTAAAACAAAATGTGTTAAGGTGTGGAAGAGTCAAGAGTCGGACAATTACTTGGCTAAGGAGAACATTATACGACTTCCAGAACATTCATATGAAATTTTTCTCTAAACCGTTCTAGAAAATTGCTTCAACTCTCCATTTTACTCTTCCTGATAAAACACCATCTAAATATCTGTGAACAAGACACTTGTGCTGTGATTGTCTGTGAGAGGTGCAAAATGTGCTCTGCTCCAAAGGCCGCCCTCAGAAGTAGCTGTTCCAGGGAACTACGCTGCCTGTTTCCAAATTAGGTCAGATCTGTAGAACCAGTAAATAACAACTTCTTGGAAGAGGGCCAGAGGCAGAGCAAACTCTATGAGCTCTGGATTGAATCAAGGGCTTTATGAGTAGTTTGGAATTTTTTAGGAGAGCAGAGGCCTGCCCATCTGAGGAATCGCCCTCCCCCCAATTTAGGGTGTGTTCTAACGCAAGGGAAAATTAACTCCTTGTTCACTGTGGGCCTTTGAAATTTCCTCTTAACAGCTCAGCCAGTCAATTCATGTTCCCTGAGCAGGACACACAGCCGTGGGGGAGGAGAGGCCTTGGCTTTTTGGGGAGAGCAATGTAGTTGTTCATTCAAAGCATCAAGTCATTTCCTAGTGCCAAGTATTTCTTATGTGTGGTGGAGTCAGTTATTTATTGCTTCTCAATCTGTTTCCTGATGTTTTAACTAGAGTAATGATAATCTTGTGGAGGTAAGATTTAAATGAGATGATGTACCGGTGTATTTCCTGGTACACAGTTAGTGCTCATTAAACATTTAATGCTATTATAGTTCCATCGTCGTCAGCCTTGTAGTTGTCATCCTACTTGGATGCATTGCCTTGTGAAAATATCTAATGCCTTATGCTAGTTTGGGGGTACCTAGATAGGTCAGACCCTGAACAACATTGAGAAGTTGGCATTTTCAATCACCTTTCCGCCCTCCTTTACTGGAGGTCTTTCCCTTTTACCCTTGATCTCTCTCCCAGAAAGGAGAATAACTCTAATAAGTTGCCCATATCTTATTCTAAACTACTTTAAGTAAAAATTCTCCCAGGCATATTTGCATTGAGAAAGAAAAAGCTTTAGAGAGGCAACTCCCATCTTTCTCTCTCTCTCTCTCTCTCTCTCTCACATACACACAGAGTGAAAATTCAGATACAGACATAGTTATCAGAGAGAAGGAGGAAAGTGTTTCCAGAGCCCCTCAGATCCCATCAGGCAGGCACACAGAAGTGGCGCATACCTGTAGGAGGAATTCTGCATAGCATCACATTTGCTGCCTGTTGCTCTTATTGCTTTTTTCTTGGAGACAAGTTTGAAGTTAAAATTATGTTGATGTTCCATGGGCTCATTAATTTCTATATCCTTGAAACTGGTTTAAATGAAACCACATTCCTACCAAAAGAGTTCTTTATCAACTCTACACTCATTAAAAAAAAATACCCCCAAGTAAGAAAAATGTTGGCTGAAGACCATATATTAAACATAAACATAGCTCTGGAATTCAGCTCTTTTGTGGAAATTGATTTATTTTTGCACCTGTGTACCTCTTTGACCTTATATGAAGTCTTCAATGTCAGAGCCATTCAAAGGCAATTATCAGGCCAACCTAAACTGAAAAAGCAAAAGTTAGGGAAGTAAAGCTATCTCACAACTGGATTAACTTGGATGACAAAACAAGGAGTAGACTAGAAGATGCATGTGCTCTTATTGAGACCTTGAAGATATTGTTTTGATGATTTGAAAAGAAAAGAATGCTTTGGAAGTTGTTCCTAATTGGACAGACGTTCTTTGTCTAATTTAGTTCATAGCTGAATGATGTTAAATGGCCCTACACGCTTCTTCAAATTGGGGAAAGTTTCTGTTTTGTAGCTGACATACATACATCTTCACAAAGCCATATGCTAAATAAATTCGGGACTCTCTGGAAGGAATCAGCTGTGGTTTTTGAAATTTAAAATATATTTCTGGATACTTTTCAATGTGAGAATATCTAAATCTTTTGTTTAAGGCTAAGTATCTTCTGACAAAACTCCCCGTATAAACATATTGGTTAATATATTGACATTATCCATCCTGAATTACAGGTTTGTTCATTCGAGTCATTTCTTCCTCCATGAAGTTGAGCTCCTTACAACAAGAAATTGAGAATTCTGTTGAGCTCTTGTCTCAATTCATTGCTCTTTTGGGCATTGAGGACTCACTGCCAGACTCCTCCCTTGGCTTCTGATTGTCAAAGGGATCAACATCCCGGTTTGTTAATGAGTAAAATACTTCCTCTCAGATAGTTGGGGCAAAGCCTCCTTTGGATCCTGAAAAAGATGATAAACTCAAACTCTTTTCCTTAAAACACAAGAGAGAATCCATTAGATTAACCAGAAAAGGATGCAATGCAATTTGCTCAAAAGTAGGGCGTGACTCATCTGTTCTACTGGTCCATTCTTCACTGTCCCTTGACTAAATTTGTCCATGCCCCCAGGATTAGGGTGTCTGTTTCTGGAAACATGGTTGAGGCAAAGATCTATTTAGTTTCCTTCAGTTTTCATGGTTTGTCTGCACAAGGGAATTTTGAAGTCATTTGTTTACTGGAAACTTGAACAGCATCAGAAACAAGGAAGAGTTCATTACTGGTTACTGGTTATTAGTTACTGGTTATTGCCTGGTATCACAGGTGGGAAAGAGTGACAGTCATGGAGGTAAAGAAGGTATAGCCGTCTATTCCTTTCCCATCGGATGTGCTGAAACATGAACCCTGAATGCCTGATTGCAGGCATGCTGTAAAAGTGACATTTTAGCCCCTTGATACAGCCCCAAGTAGCCTCATCCATTGCCCCTTATGCTATACTAAAAATTATCATGTTTGGTATATCCTATTCTGTAAAAAATGTTAGGAAGGATTGCTCTCAATCCATAGTTCTCAACATTTAGCATTCATCAAAATCACTTGGAAGGCTTGATGAAACAGATTTCCACTGCTTCCCCAGAGTTTCAGATTCAATAATTCTGTGGCCTGAGAATTTGCATTTCTGATAAGTGTCCAAGTGATGCTGTTGCTGTTGGTCTAGGCAACAGACTTTGAGAACCACTGCTCTAGACGTTCTTAGAAACAAACACAAAAACCCACCCGTGGAATGGAAGAAGCAGACAAGAGGGTCAAAGAATCTAAGTCATGTTTGCCTTATCTTGTGTTGTTACCTGGATATTAAATGAGAGGTTACTCTTAAATGATTTCTTCAAATCTCCGATTCTGGGAATCTTGTGCTGTTTGTGATCTCTCCAGTCAATTTTTCCCTATCTAATATTTTAGAAATCTGTTTTCCATCCTGAAGGACACAGTCTAAGACTTGTATTCTGTATTATAGCATTCATCATTTTTCAAAATTGAATCCATTTAAACCCAAATCTTCTGAAATCTTAGGTAGGCTGACCAATCATCCCAGTTTGCCCAGGACTAAGGGAGTTTCTCAGGACACAGAACCTTCACTGCTATAACCAGGACAGTCTCAGGCAAGCCAGGATGAGTTGGTCACCTTACTTAGCAGTCTGGCCAAATTTCGGTCACCTCTAAACTTAATGAGCATATCTCTTCATCCTCTGAATCACTTAAGTAATACCCTTATCAGGAATGTACAATATTCTCTTTATTCTCAAGATGCAATTGAATAAATAAATGCACAGCTATTTTTTTCTAACAAATCTTACCTTTATATTGTCTTTATGTTAAAAAAAAAATTTATCTACTGCCCTTACCAGATCATGGAAGGAAAACGGGGGTTTTTTTTGCTCAGACCTCCTCTGTATCTGGTGGGAAGAAGAAGATCTTTGACTTTATACTATTTTCTAAAAGACAAATTTGAAACACCGAATTAACCCTGACCTATAGCCAAAATTGGCTCTTAAAACTCACATGTTTGGGAGTAAACAAAACCATTTATTTCTGAAGGCTTTCCGTCTCATCTCTCTTCTGGGAGATTAATTCCATGAACTTTTCTAAAATAGTCTGATTTGCCAGCAGCAGGAAAAGTGTAACAAATTAATTATAGATGTATGTTAAATTACTTTCATTACCATCCTTGGTTTAGGGATAGGCTCACGTGAGTGGAATGACTGATCAAAGAGTCTTTTGATCCATCCCCATGGCAATAGCTACTTTTGCTCTGCTTGTAATGCTGTTCTCAGATAAGGAAAGAAGCCAAGCCCTGATTTCAAGGGGTGTTTGCAGATTTCTGAGAAAGGAACCTGGCTGGTCCCATATGAAGTGTCTGAGTATCAGTGTAGACGTGACCTTCTTTCTCATGGGTTCCACCGGCCTGGGGTTTCAGAGGACATGTAAATACCAAGACTTTTGCCAACTTCAAGGCACCCCTCTGTTTTCAGTCCTCACAGCCCTTTTCGAAGTCCCAGTGTGTGAAAGGCCTTGGGATTTCTCGTGTATATTCACAAGCTGCCCTCTTTAATTTGTCTCTCAAGCTCTCCTCGTTGTTGCTACTTGCTGGTAGTCAGACTGGGCCTCAGGGATTTGTGTTACTTCCTAACCAAAGTCGCTTCAACTCTTTACAGTGAACATAAGGCTAAAATTCACTGGCGATACAGAATCTTACCTTAGCCACTGCGTGTGGGACCTCAAACAACTTAATATACTTAAGCTTCAGTATTGAGAGACTGACTAAACAAATAGACAATGGCCAGACCAAATACAAAAGTAGAACTCTGATGCGCAACCTGCAGCAACTAGTCCAGCAAGCCAAACCACAACTTCTGTAACAATCAGCCCCAAACAGTCAGGACTTAATCAGTAACTGACAGCTTCTCCAATATTTGCCCGGCTTCCAACTTAGCACCAAAAAGAGAAAGCCAAATATGCCCCCAAACCAATCACATAGGATGCCTTGCTTCGAATTAGCCCACCTCCAACTTTCCCACATCAAGAGCCTGCAATCAGAGGACACCTAAAGCCTTCCCTTCTTCCACCACAAACCTTTCCACTCCCCTGACAGTCTTTGAGTCTCTACCAAATGCAAGCGATGGTGGCTGTCTCTCTTATGTAGAAAGCTCTGAGTAAATAGCCTTTGCTTGTTCCCGTTTGAGTGGTCTTTGTTTGTTTTCAGTCTTCTCTTCGTAAAAGAAGGGGTTGGAAGAAAAAAATAAGCCAGAAGAGACCTGGGGGTCATTTAGAAGAGCACACGGGACACTCCACTCCAGCCAGCCAGACAGGCTACTTGCCATCTCTTCAGAGGCTTGGCGGTGGGCATGTCCACACCCCACTCTCTGCTTGCTCATCTGTTTGACAAATGGCAAGTCTATGTCAGCCTAGACAGCAGAGTTGCACAGCTAAAACAAGGTTTTAAAACTGTTCAAGTATGAGTTTCAAAAAGGCAAAAACCATGACTCCTGTGTAAATATAAAGTGATGCATGCCAAATATTTTATTCAATCCATTAATTAATGAGAGCCATTGAGATATTAAAACCAGTCCAAAAACCATTTCAAAAGCCAAATGTTTATAGGTAATGTTAGGATAAGATTTCTGGGTTAAATCCGAAGTGGGATGATGTTCAAGAGAGCCATTATTGTCACCTTCTGGGTGATCAGTTCTACCAGACAGAAATTATCTGTGTCTCTACAGGACAAAATCTACAAGGTACCCGCTGCCCCTCCAAAGTTGTGAAACAGGCCAGTCAGTAGAAAATCAAGCCCAGCACAGCCCTGAGGGAACATCTATAAGCTTTTGCCTATTTCTAAGTTTCAGATGCTTTTCCTGAGAAAAACCTAGTCCAGATGAGAAAACTGAGGTTGGAGGAGTTTCGATAACTGGCTCAAAGTCACAGGGCAACTTCGAACTAAGACTGCAGACAGAACTAGTGACTCCCGGCCCTCAACGTCTCCGTAAAGAAAAATACACAAAGTATTACTTCTTCTTCCTTTCCATATCTTGTTCCACACAGAGGGCGTAGTTTTTGCCTCTGTCTCCTGCAGACAGTTCCCACCCACGGAGCATCTTCTGCTTCTCCCTTCCTGTGAGCATGTGTGGCCTGCTCATGAGGGTGGCTGGAAAGGCCTGAAAGTTCATGTCCCTGGGATGACCCTCAAGCGATGACAGAGGAATATTCATGGATAAATAGGATTCATACGCAACTTCCTTGCCCTTAAGGGGGACATTTCTGAGGTGTGTTCCACACAGGCTCTCAGGGTTCTCAGCAAGAATGAGCTTTGGCTGCGCTCAGAAAAGTAGCCTGATCATTAACACCTGCTTCATTGGCCGTCTCTCTTCCCTGTCCTACTCTCCATTCCCTCACCATGTCTCCTGGGGTTGCATCCTAGATAAAGTCCTCACACCCAAATCCTTGGCTCAGGGTTTGCTATAGGAGGAACCCAAGTCAAGACAGTCTATAATTTTGAATGAAATGCAAACAGTATAATTAGACAGAAAAATGACAGATGTTGTAGAGAATACAACTTGTCAGAAAAGATTCTTTTTAATAAATCATTTGTCATCAAGTTACATAGACATCCTTATGAGGGATTTGGAGCCAGAATTAGAAGTCTGTGTGCGTGTCCCCAAATCCTATAATCCTATGTAAATATTCAGAATATTCAGATTTCCAGGTTGGAGAAATTTAATTAACCTTTGATGATTGCACATTTCCCTCACATTTTGAAAGCAAATACTTTAAAATTTAAAATATGAAAGCTAGTAAAATCAAAATTTCAAAGGTAACATAAAATATCTTGTGAATACCTTAATACACCAGACTTCAGAAGGAAATATAAATAACCCTAGGATCACAAAGGGAGTAGAAAGCAGAGATGGAAAAGGATTTAATTACTGAAATGAAACAATTAATTACACTGCCAGAAGTGTATCTTTAAATAAAATATTGATAATGGTGAGTACCGGATTAGTACCAGCTAAGAATCATTGAGGTCCCCAAATGTCTCTTGTGAGAACTGGTCCTCTCATATGTATAAGCATACTTTATTTTCATTTAGGTGATGTAATATGGATATTACATTTAATATGAGATGCTTCTCCCAGCAACAGTTGTTGTCTAATGATCAAATAATGAAACAAATTAGAAAATAAATGTCCATTTGTGTGGAAGTATATGTATGCATACCTGTGTGTGTGTGTATCCTAATTTAAAAAAATACCCATTTTAGTAAGCACATCAAACTAAAAAGAGAAAAAGAACCAGTAACCCATGAATAAACTCTTTAGAAGTAATTATTATTTTAGCATAAGTAACCCAATTTTATTTTATTTTTAAATAAAACACATTTATATATGTAAATGCACATATGTAATACATATATTAATAATATATATCTCAACAGAATTTGGATCAAAATGTATCAACTGTTGGAAATTCTGAGTTTTTCACTTATTATACTGAGTGTCTTTCCATGTCAAAAAATATTTATGGAAAACAATCAATAGTTGACTTCTTAATATCTCATTGTATTTATATCGCATGATATATTTAACTTTCCTCTATCATTGGACGTTTATGATGTTTGCAAATATTTGCCATTATAAATAATTCTGCAATTAACATCTTTATTGTCTTTTTCATCTCTTGATTATTTTTTTATGATAAATTACTGTAAATGGAATTTTCTAAGATATGATTATGACCATTATAACGCTCAACACATATCACTAAGCTGTGCATTTATCTGCCTTACATATTCTTGTCAGCAATGTGTAACAGTTACTATTTAATCATATCATATCGCAAAGTTAATATGCTAACTTTTGCATATTAACATTTTTTAACTTTTGTCTCTGATACATGAAAAAAGTCTCTCAATTTTTAAATTTAGATATATTTGCTTATTAGTAAATATTTGCTTATGTCATTGCCCATTTTTCTTTATAGTCTTAAGAATTCTATAAAGTCATCCCTCGGTATCTGGGGAGAATTTGTTCCAGGACCCCCCATGGATACCAAAATCTGCAGCTGCTCAAGTCCTTCAATCAGCCTTCTGTATCCATATCTGCAGGTTCCGCATCCTCAGATTTGTAAACATAGTTGGTTGAATCCTCAGATGTGGAACCCGTGGATACGGAGGGCTGACTGTATATTCTCACAATAGTAACCCTTTGTCTTCATTTAAAAGTATTTAATGAGTATCTACTTTATGCTAAGCTTTATGGTAGGCACAGGAGACATGATATTAAACAAAATAGAAATAGTTTCTTTTCTCAGAGAGCTCAGTCTGTGGGAGACAGGCAGTTGAACAAGTGGGTCTATAGAAGAAGTATAAGGTGCTATGGAAACTTACAGGATCAGCACTGTGCAGAAGTGCTAATACAGCAGGCCAAAGACTGGGTATCCTTAAAAGTCCTACTTACAAAGTTAGCCCTTGGATTTCAGGAGAGTTCCAACCATTCCCTAATAAGAATGGCTCTTTGTGTCTAAACTGCTCATACAAATAATGTGGTTCATGCTGAACATTTGCTTTTCTTCTGAAAGTCTGGAATCTTGGGACGTGCCAGGCAAAGGCTACCTATGTGATCAGTCCCCAGTAAAAACTCTTGGCACTTCGTGTCTAGTGAGCTTCCTGGGTGAATAACACTTTACATGTGTTGTCACAACTTGTTAGCGGGAGAATTAAGCATGTCCCATGTGACTCCACGAGGAGAAGATCCTTGGAAGCTTGTACCTGGTTTCCTTCATATTTCACCCCAGCTACCCTTTCCCTTTATTGATTTTGATTTCTACCTTTTTGCTCTAACAAATCTTAGCTGCAAGTGTGACATATGCTTAGTCCTGTGAGTTTTCCTAGTAAATCATAGAACCTTTGGGTGGTTTGGGGACCCTGGACACAGGTGCGTAACCCAGTCCTACTATATCTTTTGTGGTGGGTGTGTGAGGACACATGAGGAATTAGAAGCATCAGTTAGATTGGGATCATACTTTCAAAGTAATTTAACCATGTGTCAAAACAAATCCAAAGAATAACTTTAGAGAAAACAAAAGATCCAGCACCCAACAAGCTAAAATTCACCATATATGAATTTAATCAAAAATTACTGAGCTTGTGGGGCCAGCCCCATGGCCAAGTGGTTAAGTTTGTGCGCTCCGCTTTGGCAGCCTGGGGTTTCACCAGTTCAGATCCTGAGCGTGGACGTGGCACCACTCATCAGGCCATGCTGAGGTGGCATCCCACATAGCACACCAGAGGCACTCACAACTAGAATATACAACTATGTACTGGGGGGCTTTGGTGAGAAGAAGGGAAAAAAAAAAGATTGTCAACACATGTTAGCTCAGGTGTCAATCTTTAAAAAAAAATTACTGAGCTTTCAAAAAAGCAGGAAAATGTAACCTATAATGATGAGAAAAATCAATCAAAACTCATCTAGTAATGGCACAAATGATAGACTAGACATGGACAATAAAACAATTATTTAACTATTCCATATATTCACAAAGCTAGAGGAAAGATTGACTATGTTGCAGGGACTTGTAAAAAAAAAATATCCACATCAAACTTCTAGAGATGAAAACTACAATGTCTGAGATGAAAAATACACAGGATAGGAAAATAATTACAGATTAGACATTACAAAAGGAAAGATTAGTGAACTTGAAGACATAATAATGGAAAATATACAAAATAAATCAGAGAGAGAAACAGCTATAAAAATTGAAAAGGAGTGTGGGTGAACTGTGGGAAACTTCAGGCAGGCAAATATATGTGAAAATAGAGCCCCAAAAAGGAGAGGATAAAAAAACCATTTGAAAATTTTTGAAAATGTGCAAAGTACCAAAAGAGAGAAGTATGGAGGAGATAACTATCTATGAAGTAAAATTTGGCCAGTGAAGGAGAAAAGAGACGTGCAGGAACCATTATAAACTTCCCTTTTTATTCCTCATTCCATTCCAGGACTATTCCGGAATACTTGTATTCTGTACAGCCTTTCAAGAGATAGCCCACTTGGGTCAGTGACTGACTGTGTCTCTTTCCATCTGGTGAAGAAGCAGACAGCTGAGCGATGCATCACCTTGTATTTTCTTTCCATCCTTCCTTGACTTGCATTGCTTTTCTCTCACTCCCAGTCCTAGGACTGCACTTCCCTGTAAAGCCTGAGCTTTTAAGTATTGCCTCAGCCTTTAGTTTTAGGAGAACTCCAACTAAGACAGTGCAGTACAGGAACAGAAATATCTCATAGAATAAGATAGGAGATGTGGAGTTGAAGGCTTGACGAGAGTGGAGAATATTTGACGTGAGTGCTGTGGAAAATGGGCATGAACTGACTAAGAATAAAAATAGGATTGTTGTTGCTGTTCTGGGTCAGCCCAGTGGCATAGTGGTTAAGTGTGTGCATTCCACTTTGGCGGCTGGGGATTCGCGGGTTTGGATCCCAGGCACGGACGTACACACTGCTAATCAAGCCATGCTGTGACAGCAACCCAAGTACAAAATAGAGGAAGATTGGCACAGATGTTAGCTCAGGGGCAATCTTCCCCAAGCAAAAGGAGGAAGACTGGCAACACGTGTTAGCTCAGGGACAATCTTCCTCACCAAAAAGAAAAAAGGAAAAATAGGATTGTTGGAGAAAATCGACAGGCTGTTTGAAGTCAATGACCACACATATATTGGCCCCAGTTTGCACAGTTGCCTCCAACACTTCTAAGTAATCCAAGTGTGGAAAAGGTAGACTCTCGGACTCATCCAAATGTGGACGGAATTTTGGTCAGTCAAGTGTAAGAGAAGGACAAGTGGTCAAGGGGGTTAAGGATATTAGCAAGATAGTGATTGAAGAGAAACAAATTCTAAGCTGTATGGTGAATAGTGAAAGAAATGAAGAATGAGGCAGCAAGGGGAACCAGAAAGAATTGTAGGTCTCAGTGTGGAACAAGGAACTGAATTCTTAGGAAGAATGGAGAAAATTGGAAGAAAAGAAGGTTGTTGTGATCTGAGAACAGAATGTCTAATTTAGTGTCAGAAGTGGAAAAATGTCAGGAACAAGTATAAGAGTGTGGTTATAAAGGGTTGGTTGAAGTGATGTAAAACCACTAACTCCAAAAATTACTGGAGATATAAAACGAAACTAGTAAAGTGAAAACTAGAACCAAATCCTTAGAACCTTTTATTGATCTCGTCATCTCTTTTCATAATTTTTAACTAGGCCGCTTATTTTGGGGACTAAATATTGACTGCTTTTCTTCACTAATTTTCCTTCATATATGCTCACTTGAGTTGAGAAGAACGAAAGTATATTTAAGTAAATAGAAGATGAAATGCATGGAAGAGCGGGCGGGAGAAGGAACACCCTTGTTGGCAGTGTTGGGAGGGGCAGGTAAAAACTGAGTCAAGTTGGAAGAGTCACTCACCCTGTCTAGTCTTACTTTCCTCATTGGCAAAATGAGAATAATGCTGCTTATCTCATTAAGCTGTTTTGCGCTTTAAGTTAAGCAAGTGAAATTAAGTAGGTAACGCTTGACATATGGAAAGAACTTATATAAGCCCCCAAATGCACATGAGTTTAAACCAAGTTCTATTTAGCATTGTCTTATAGTAATTTAAGGTTTTAACGATAGATTGTAGATGGTAATAATGAGGTACAAAAAAAATAGTTTCCTAAAATTATCACAATACCTATGCATTCCAGGAGACTGTCATAAGATGTGTGAGATTTAACTGTTAAATATTTCTTATACTGCTTTATTTGGTAACCCCTTCCTGCAAATAACATCAACTAGTTTGAACTTGATACTTTTCAGAGGCTCGTGCGGTAGGTAATTAGTTCCTGGAGATTTTCTACCTGGAGATTCCTGGAGACAGTCTAGTGTAAATGATTTTACTTAAATTAAAATGTCATAGGTGAAAACTTTTGTTTCTAGTGAAGACAGAATAAATGATCTGTAGACCCAAGACTGAGCCCTGCCAAAGCGGGACAACCAGGCATGGTGGCAGAGGCCTGAGCAAAGGAAGAGAATTATATTCAGCTCTACTTCTGACTCTGTTTCCACCTACTTGGAAGGTCTTGAATGGGACACCGGGATGCTGAGTCTCAATTTCTCCGTGTTGAAATTTAAACCACTTATTGTAGATGCCCAAGTGGGATAATACATGTACAATTTGAATTTTATAAGTACTCCACTAAAAAGGAGATATTCATTGGGGCCACCTGGCCAGCTGGCTTGTGTTTTTCAGTTACATCTGGGCATTCAGCTGCTGCCTGGCAAGAGTCATCTCCCCTACTTCTTTAAAAAAAAAAAATCACTCTGTAAAACATCTTAGTTTACCAGATGGTTTTCTTTACATTGTAAAGCCCATTGTTTGCTGCTAACAGGAGTCATCGTTTTTCCCAAAGTAAAGAAAAAATACATATTGAATACAAAAGTGTAACTTTTTTCATAGGGTAGGATGTTGATTTAATATAAAATGAGCATCTAACCTGGTACATTTAATTGGCATACTGAAGACCCAGCGATTTACTTGAAAATGAGCCAAGTGCATTTAAAATTCTTATTACCCAGCAATGGGCAGTTCTGGGTTACGTGCATATTAATCAACAGGGACTGCTGGGAATCCAGATGTGCAGGTGTTTTTCCCACATAAATGTGCGTGCAAAAATGATTTGCATATTCAATTTCTCACGGCAACTCATTGGATCTGCCTGTAGTTGGGTGCTTTCCTGAAAATCTCAAATGGGAGTTTTCATTTATTTAGTCCATAGAAAAAAGGAAAGCAGGATCAAACTATAGAGAAATCCTTGGTTTCTTTGAAAGACACTGTGGGCCATGCTAATTATATAGAATGTTTTTGACATACAGGATAATAAAAATACTCATGATGGTACAAATATAAAATAAGGAAAAACTAAACAGAGGAGCAAGCTTTATAAACTATGGATAAAATATGAATATTAAACTAAAGGTAAAAATGGTGGCAAGTGATTTTCGGCTTAAACACCTTGATATTCTCATTGAACATGGATTGACCAAGAAATCATGTACAGGATTCTCACTGAAGACCATTTACCATGTACCATCAAATGCACATCACACTCAAAAGATGTAAGATTTCATAAGTAACGTGAAAGATGACAGTTAACAGATTCATCATCCATCTTCTGGTTGCTCGGAGACCCGAGAAAACATTTTTCATGCTCTCTGGCAGCATTTGCATGTGTGTGTGTGTAATGGTCAATAAGATCATTGATTTCTTTCTCAAAAAAGTGAAAGAACAATTAATTTGTGGGAAAGAGTCAGACTCCTGTCAATCAAGACATCTGTTCCACAGTTTGATCTTCTTGTCCATCCTAGGGTTCCAGCTATATAGTGACTCATTAAGGTACTAGAGATACAAGCATCCTACTGAGATTTTGCTCTTGAGCATACCACATGAAATCAAAGAAATTAACCCTACTGCCTTTTAGAAATAATCTTTTATTTCATTCTTCATCCAAAAACTCACATGTAATTGAGAAGAAGCCAGGCCCCAAGAGTGCATACTGTGTGACATTCTGGAAAAAGCTGAACTAGGGTCAGAAAAGAGATAAGTGATTTCAGGACCTGGAGACGAGAGGGAAGAACTGAGTACAGAAGGGGCACACAGGACTTTTGGGAGTGATGGAATTGTTCTATATCATGATTGCAGTGGCAGTCATGCCACTGGTATGTAAATGGTATGTAAATTATACCTCACGAAACATAATTTAAAAAAAATTCACATAAGCACTTTTGCCATGGATAACCAGAGCGATTTATTGCGGAAAACAGTCTTGAATTCGTTACCATTTCTTCCCCTACTGAACATGCGTTCACTCAGTGGCCATGCTTTAATCGTATTCACATCTGTTATTCTAGCCATCAGTGCTGACTCAGGATCGGGAGGCCCATCACTGAATGCCAGCTCTTTCCCGTGAATGAAGCAGTGTGCAGCTTGGCACTCTTTGGTTCCCAGAGTAGGGCCCTTTCTGGCTCTTGCATCACTGCTGCCCATCAGTGCTGACCACAGGGTACCCTTTCCAGTCTGCATCTGGTAAGCAAAATGAGCTTTGGCTAAATGACAAATCTCTTCTTATATGGCATCAGTGACAGGTGGAAAGCAGAATAAAAAGTCATCAAACACTCCTCTACCACATATGCAGGTATGTGTGCACAAAGGAGATTCACATTTTATATTTTAGTGATTTCATCCAACCTAGCATACACACACGTGTAGCTGCTCTTCCACATTGTGCATTATTGGGATTGTGCTATCGTCCAACACTGTCGTAAAGCAATCAGCCGAGAGATTTTTCTCCTTCCTACTCAGGTGTTATATGTCATTAATGTTGTATTTACAATCTTCTTGGATAAAGTATGTAGCAATTACCCTTTTGGGCAGCAAGGAAAGCAACAAACATGAAGGCATATTCTCAGTTTCTTAACAAGCAACATAGTGAAGACTAGGAGAAAATATTTAGATTATCTTTTTAGTTCATAGTCACACTCTTTCTACTACCTGATCAAAATCCTTATATTGCAGATTCACTTGTCTCTATATAATCAGGTTCAAATCCCACATTCATCCCAAAGTGCTATTCATTACATCCACAGGGTTATTCTGAAATAGCATTTATGTAGTCATTGCACTGGCATTGTTATGCACCAATGAATCACTTAAGAGCCTTTGAACCATTTTTATAAATTGTGATTATAATATAGTATAATTGCAGCAAACAAAAATGGGAAGTTCACAAATGTAAATGGTAAGAAGGAAATGATGTGAAAACACATTAGAGAAATTATCCGCACCCTGTTAACTAAAAGTCAGCTGAGATGAACTGATCAGCCTTGCTCAGCCCAGACGTCATAGCACACGCGCAGTGACATTAAATCCCCATTCTGTAGCATTCCTATCTTACATTTCAAAATCACCAAACCTATTTAAGCAAAATACATTTTTGCTTGTTATTTTTATTATGTGTGCTATTATTTTTATCTCTGAAATAACTAAACTGCTGACAGAGACCGCACTAAACCACACGGACTTCCACAAACCACACTTGGAGATCTTTTACTCTGAGGAACTTGTATCTTTTTCTCTTTGTGGTTAAGGAAACTAGATCAGATCAGTTAGCCAAGTTCCTTCCACAAGGTCACACAGCTAATTAATTGCAGCTGGCAAGAGACCCAGCCTCCTCATCTCACTGCTATGGCAGTGCCCTCCCATTGCACCATATGCCCATAGCCCCTTGATTGATTGTTGGCAGTCTGGCTAGGTCGGTGGTTCTCAAAGCATCAGCATCACCTGGCAGACTTGTGAAAACACAGATTACTGGGCCCCAGCCCGGAGTTTCTGATTCAGTAGTTCTGGGGTAGGGCTAAGGATTTGCATCTCTAACAAGTTCCCAGAGGATGTCGATGTTGCTGGTACAGGGACCACACTTTGAGAACCACTGAAGTCTTGCTCTTCTCTGACAGTCCTCCAAAATAGTGCTTCCAAATTTTAACATGCATACAAATCACTGAGGGATCTTGTTAAAATGAAGGTTCTACATTTCTAATGAATTCCTAGATAATGCCAGCACTGCTGGTCCTTGGATCTACCTTGCTTTGAGGAAAACTGCAAGACATGCTCAGCCACCAAGTAAACACCAGGAGGAAAAACGAGAAACACGCAGCTTGGGCCAGAAAAATATAGAGTCCCTCAAATGTAGCATCACTTCCAAGAGGATGTGCTTGGATACACACACGAAGCAATCCCCACCAGAGGGGCATGTCGTTCACGTCCAGTTCTTCTATGTCATCACACCTACCACTTTTCCAGGGGCTTTGAGGTTCACTGCTTTGGTCTCTGTCTTACTCTTCCTCCCTTCCTCCAAGGAGAGTGGCACTTTTCAATGACTTCCAGGGACAGGGAACCAAAAGCCTTGTGTGAAGGGAGAATGTGTAGGAGGTGCTAAGCTGCTGGTATTTTGACCCGGTACTAAGCTGCTTGTCTCGTGACCAAGGATTACACTTGCCTCAGTATACTGTCTTTTAAGCTCAGAGATCCATACCAAAAAGAGCAGACAAAGCAGGTATGTGGGGCTTCCTACCTGCAGGTTCTAACCTAGCCCAGGACCAGAAGTCCTTCATGTCATCTTTACCCTGTGATTCAGTGGTGTTGACCTTTCCCCTTTTCTCCTCTCTTTATCAACTACAATTTTGACGTTGGTTTAGAAGCATCCCTAGTTTTCCCATCCTAGAAAGCTGAGACTTCTGTCTTTTGCAGGTTAAATGTAAGTGAACCATTTATGCCTTGGCATGCTCTCCCACATTCACTTTTTATTTTTTCAGCAATACTAAGTGTCATTCATCCAGCAACACCTTGTGTCATTTAACCAGCAAAACTTACTACATGTCATTCTTACAGAACTATTTACTCTGTTGTGCTCTATCCTAGACACCGGGGCTTCACTGGAGAATGATCCAGATCATGCTCCTGCCTTTGTAGAGGTTTACCTCAGTCTAGAGGGCATGCAAAGGGAAGAAGGGACCCAGGCTTGTAAACTAACAGTACCAATCCTCCTCCCAATGTGCTATCTTATGGAAAGCACACAGAGAGTCTAACATAGCCTGGGTTAGGAAAAGCTTAAAGAGGTGACCTCCACACTGCTCTATCATGAAGGTGACAGGGAGCCATTAAAGGGTTTTAACCTTTAAAAGGTAACCTGATCTGATTTTCCTTTTAGAAAGATCACTCTGTTGCTGTGTGGACAGTTGACAGAGGGAGAGAGAGGGAAGTCATTGAGGATAAAAGAAATCTGGATAAGTGAGGGTGGTAGCCTGAACAAGTGTGGGGATAGGAAGACAGAGCCATAATCAAGCCACAGTCAGAAGACTGAATCAAAGAGACTTGATTGGGTTGTGGTTTGAGGAAGGGAGAATGTAACGATAATGCTCAGGAATAATAAGAGAGTCCCTTTGTTACATGCTGCATAGCCATGCAGGAGAGAGGTGACCTACTTTATAGATGAGGAGATTAAAGTTCCAAAAGGTTGACCACGTACCCAAAGTACAAAGAATTAATGACTAAATGGTAGAACCCAAATTATCCTGATACCAAAGCCATGATCCTGATGAGTGTGTGTTCCTTTTGGTATCAATTAATGGTCAGCTTCCTCTGGCTCAGAAGGCAGATTGTATGAATTTGAATCCAAGTTTCATCACATGCTAGTGGTGTGATTCCAAGCAATTATTTAATCCTTTCAATCTACAAATTTCTCATGTGTAAAATGCAGACAAAAATACTTCCAACCTCCTTTGTTTGTTTGTTGCAATTCCGGGCACCTGTAAGCATGCAGTAAAGGTGAGCCTCTGTGATTGTTATATAATTTAGCAGCTGCCCTTCTCTGGTATTCCCAGAGGGAGCGCCTTTTTTGCCAGTATAAGGACATAAGGACCCAACTCCTTAAAAGTGCACAGAGGCATGAGCAATGTGGCCAGCACCCTTGGCTTTCAATCTCTTTGCCACTTTCTCAGGGGCTCACCTATCCCTCTTCATTTCCCAGATCTTTAAAGGAAGAGGCCACCATGACCCAATCCTTGGATCTCTTCTCTTTTCCACCTGTACCCTCTCTCTGTGTGATTACATCCATCTTCATGACTTTAAACACCATCTATCTTCAGATGACTTTCACATTCTCTATCTCCAGTCCTCTGCCTTAGCACCCATTATATTCAACTGCCTCTTGACATCTCCCCATGGTCCAAGAGTCCAAAACTTAGCTCCTGACTTTCCTCCCAAAGCCTACTCCTCCTGTAGCCTACCTCTTCTCAGTTAATAGAAATTCCTTTCTTCTGTTTTCTTAGGCTAAAAACAGTGGTTATACTTGACTTCTTTTTCTTGCACCCCACAGCTAGTTTATAGCAAGTCCCATCAACTATGCTTTCAAAATATATCTAGCCTTACCACATCCCATCACTTCTACTGCTACCACCCTCCTCTGAGCCAGCTTCATCACTCACCTGGATTAGTGCAATAACCTCCTGATTCATTTCCTTTCTTCTCTCCTTTCCAGCTGCCAACTATGTTCAATAGGGAAGCCAGTGACCCTTTGAAACATAAGTCAGATCATATCACTCTTATGTTCTAAATCTTCTAAAGATGTCCCACGATCTAAACACCCTACATGATCTGGACCTCTGTTATCTTTATTACCTAATTGCCTACTGCTCTCCCCTTCACTAACTGCTCCAGCCCCATGGGCGTCATTGCTGCTCATGGAACTTATCAGGCATCTTCCATTTCAGGGCCTATGCATATGCAGTGTCCTCTGCCAGCAAGGCTCTTCCTCCAGATGGTAACACAGAGCTCCCTCACTCTCTGAAGTCCCTACCACAGTCACCTCCTTGCGGAAGGCTTTCCCGGTATCTCTATCTAAAATTTAAGCCACACCCAATGTTTCTTATCCCACTGCCCTGCTTTATTTTTAGCTTTTATCAGAATTTTAACTTACTGAACACACACACACACTCATACACCCACACACATTTATTGTTTCTCTTCCCTGCTGGAAGTAAGCCACATGAGGCTAGGGACTTAACCTGTTTTGTTCACTGCTGTGTCCTCAGTACCTAGAACAGTGTCTCACATGTAGTGGTCCCTCAATAAATATTTGTTGAATGATGGAATCCATTGAAATTTTCTGCTCTTTCTGAGTTCACTCCTATTTTACACTAGATGTCCATTTGACTAACTCTGTACCTCAACACATCTCATTTTATAGCTTCAAGAAAAGAAGAGGTCTCCCATAAATAAGTAACTGGCTCACTTTCCTGTCCTGGGCACACTCCACACACCACTGACTTTATGCCAATCCAAGCTGTTGGCTATCCACTTTCTTTGCCAATTGCTGCTCATCTACACTGCTTCCTAGGGCTTCTTTCTAGTCAAAACTAGCTTTGGATGTAAGGTTCCCCAGGCTGTCTCCACTTCTTCCTTGATGTTACCCAAACCCAATCTGTTTGTAAGGGTTACAGTAATCAATACAGGGAAATGGGCAAAGATGATACATTGTCAACACGTTTGTCACGTTAAAACATCAGAGAAGTTTTCGTAATTCAGATCTCCCTGCATGACTCTAGACTTTAAAATCTTTTCTGCATGTGGCTTCCCTAATCGGTGTACATCATCACAACCATTCTTAAATGTTGCCACATAAATAACATTTGTTTATATTGATGTGAATGGTTTCTTTCTTTGATGTGCTTTTCTAATTTCCCTATATTAAGGTGACCATACATCCCACTGCGCCTGGGAAAGCCCTAGTTTGTTGTCCCATTCTTAATAATCATAGACCCCCTTTTCCTTTTTAAGTGTCCAGTTTGGGTGACAACTTGTATGGTCAGTCTGCTTAAGATGTAACAGCAGCTAAGATTTGACCTTTTGTCCTTTGTGCCAAATACTTTTCTATACAGATTGTTAAATTCTCTCCTTCCTTTTATTATTGGTGAAGTTTGTAAATTATTGTTTAATTTGCATACAGCAATATTCACTCTTTTTAAAGTAGTTATATGAGTTTTACAAATGCATCAAGTCATATAACCACTGCTACAATGAAGACTCCTAAAGCTTAACCCCTGGTAACCACTCCATTTCTATAGTTTTGCCTTTTTCAGAATGTCATATAATGGAATCATGTAGACTTCGAGTCTGGCTTCTTCACGTAATGTAGTTTAGATGCATTCAAGTTGTTCCACATACCAATATTGTTCCTTTTTGTTCTTTTTCTTCCATTGTACAGATGCACCATAGATTATCCATCTACCCATTGAAGGACTCTTGCGTTCTTTCCAATTTTTGATGATTATGAATAGAGCTGCTATGAGCATTTGTGAACAGGTTTTTGTGTGAACAGGTTTTTATTTCTCCTGGGTTAATGTCTACGAGTGGAATTGCTGGGTTATATGGTAAGTGAATGTTTAACTTTATAAGAAACTCTCAACCTACTTTGCAAAGTGCTTGTACTATTTTACATTCCCAGCAATGCATGAAAATTCTAATTTCACTGCATCCTGCCCAGCACTAGGTGTTGTCAGATTTATTGTTGTTGGTTTTGGTGCTGTCTCTTTGTTTGTTATTTTAACCATTCTAATAGGTGTGTATGGGATCTCTTTGTGGTTTTAATTTGCATTTCTCTAATGACTAATGATGTTAAGCATCTTTTCATATGTTTATTCACCATCCTTATATCTTCAATTATGAAATGTCTACTCAGATCTTTTGCTCATTTTCAAAATTGGGTTTTTGTTTTCATATTATTGAGTTTTGAAAGCTCTTTACATATTCTGGACACAAGTCTTTTATTAGAGATATGATTTGCAAATATTTTGTCCCAGTTTGGGACTTGTCTTCACACTCTCTTAACAGTATCTTTCCCAGAGCAGAAGTTTTTATTTTGATGAAGTCCATTGAAATGCCTTTGCTAATACATCAAAAATCAATTGAGCATATATGCATGGGCCTATTTCTTGACTCTCTATTCTACTGCATTGATCTATATGGCTGGAGATTTTACTTAGAATTTAAAAGTTAAAATTAGTATCTTTCATTTATTAACTCAGAATTTTATATTTTGCAAAATAGACTAAATTTCCTTCATTTCAAGGTAATCTACAAAGATAAATGACTGTATTAATAAAGAGTTGAAACTCACATAATAATACTTCACTTGCCCAAGATTTAAATAAAACCTCAAATGTATCCTATAATAAAGTTGGTGACATAAAGATTTACCACATTTCCCAAAATATTTCTTATGGGTCCTCTGTGAGGTGCACCACCAAAAATAAAAATAAATTAAAATTCCATAGTCAAAGCTGTTTCAGACATGCTACCTATTCTTATGTGTGTCTTCTTGGTAACTAAGGATGAATACACTGCAGGCTCTGAGCAGTCTTGCAGGAAAGGGGCATTTTAACATTGTTTAGTCTAGTATGTCCCCACTATATTTCATTGAGAAACTCTTCAGTCAAGTGACACCAATCAGACTCTCAAGGATGTGCTCCCTTAACAATTGCATCTATTGAGTCAGCCCTGATGGCCCAGCAGTTAAAGTTTGGCACGCTCCACTTTGGCCCAGGCCAGTTCCCTGGTATGGGGCCACACCACTTGTCTGTTGGTGGCCATGCTATGGCAGCAGCTCACATGGAAGAACTAGAAGAACTTACAACTATGCACAACTATCTACTGGAGTTTTAGCAGGTAAGAAAAAGGGAGGAAGATTGGCACAGATGTTAGCATAGGGCAAGTCTTCTCCTACAAAAAGAAAAATGCACCTATTGCTTTTTTTGTGTGTGAGGAATTTGGCCCCAAGCTAACATCTGTTGCCCGTCTTCCTCCTTTTGCTTGAGGAAGATTGTCACTGAGCTAACATCTGTGCCAATCTTCCTCTATTTTATGTGGGATGCTGCCATACTGTGGCTTGATGAGCGATGCTAGGTCCATGCCTGGTATCGGAACTGACAAACCCCAGGCTACTGAAGGGGAGCGCGTGAATTTAACCACTATGCCACTGGGCTCGCCCCTGGATCTATTACTTTCATCTCCCATAAACTATTAATAACTTTTTCTAAAAAACTACTTTTCGTTTATTCACATATTTGTGATTTTGTGTTCTCTCAAGTGGAGAATTTCCAACATATTTTCATATCCTAATAATTTTTATACTTTGAGCATCCTTTTATTTTTGACCTGTTTCTCTTCTGCTTATTAACTCAACATTTTATTCTTTGTAATTGAAGCTTTTCTCTGGGAAATGATTGAATCATGTATGAAGTAATAAGACATAAACTTGAAAATTTTATGGAGAGTTATGCTTTGTACATACAGAAATAGTTACTACCTTTACTCACAAATCAAGTTCCTTAAATGATAGACCTCACTATATTTATTGAAATCAGTTAATACCAATGTTTTAAAACATAACGTCATAACAGATTCTTAACTCTCTTCGAAATAAGAAAGGAAAAACAAGGTGCAAAATACTAGTAATAAATCAAACTTTTCTTGAAAATTGATCATATGATGTAAAGTCTGAAAAATGAAGATAAACATTATAAGAAATAAAATTAACTAGAACGTTTTGTATTTCTAGCCACAGAGTTGAAATTAGCAAAGATTCAAGGATTTCGTACTAACTGAAAGTGGCTAGAATCTAAAATATTTCTTCACAAATGTTAGAACACTGGGCCTATCTGTTGGGAGCCTATCCAGCAGGAACAATATGTCAGGGCTACCTTTTGACTCACATACAGATCTAGTGAAATATTGTTAGCTCCATGTAATTTCAGTATTAATCTCGACACAGGTTTTTGAGCATATTATGCTTGTATCGTGTTTTTCAAAACAATATAGTTTAAATAATATCATATTTGTAATGTGATGCTTTGATACCTAAAAATGGGAAGCTATGAGTTATTGATAAAATATTAAATCCACAGTGACTTCTTTGTATGGCTGTATCTCTAGTACTTGTAAAATGTCGTTCTTTTCACGTAAATGTCAATACTCTGAATGTTAACACGTTTGTAGGAATCATTAATAGTAAAGTCATATTTAATCATGAATACCAGTGGATATAGGAAGGCAATATCTTAGAGCCTTCTGAAGATTTCTCTGCATTTGCAGTGTTCAGAAACTAATTAATTTCAATTTTTTTAACATCATTATATGTTTAAATTAACTAATTAAGACACGTTTATGTTTCCTTTAGATAACAGTTTGCTTATCATCTTTCTCAACTACTCACATTTAATCTTTTGATTTATGCTTTTGTCTTCTTATATTCTTTCATCAGGCACTTCTGTTTCTTTCTCTTTTTGCTCCTTTTTATTTATTCTGTTATTATAGGTCATCATAAAACGGAAAAAAATTCAGAATATAATTCAGCTATGCTTGGACAAACAAACACATACCTGTAAGATCCATAACAATCTATAATTGCTCCTATAAGTTACAAAATAAAGTTTCAGCTTAGAAGATAGAAATGTTATTTCAAGAGAAAACAGGAGATTCCTACATATCTTTTTCTAAAAGAACTCTTTTGGTTCTTCTTCACATATTGTGATTTCATGTTCTCTCCAGTGGAAAGTCTTCAGCATATCACATGAAAAAGATATGGGAAATTAATGTTTTCCTTTAGTGGATTATATTTTAACATGTGCACTTTGAATCACAAAATTTATTGATAGAATATGTTACTCTACAAATTAACATTTAATTTTTAAAAGATATCTGAAAGTAACTTTAAAGAATTTCTAAGACACAAACTTTTGATAGATACTGGAAATAAGCATCTTGTATATTATCCTGCAAGAAAACCTTATCCCTAAAAAATCTACCTATTTCTGAATTTTTTTTAGAACTGAAAGTACAGGCATAATAGTTTTGCAATGAACACAGTTGAAAAGTCAAAATTTTAGAAATATGATAAAAAATGTGTTCATGTCAAACAGCATTCTGTCCTTTCCTCTGCAGATGTAGGTGCTGACATTCAAGCTTATAATCCCACAGCCAGCTCCTGTATGAATCAGCCCAGGTTGATTCAGGAGGTGGGACGCAGGAGAGATCATATTCTAAGATTGGATGACCTAAGCAAGCATCTTCCTCCTCGTAGGCACCTTTCTGACTCAGATCCTGCATATGTATCAGGCAGGCATCTAAGATTAACATGGTTTTCCACAAAAGACCTTATTTTTTTGCAATCTTCATTATAATAGTGAATCTGCCCAGCTGACACAAATCAGCCTTTTATCATATTGGCAACTGAGCCTCCCCTTCATAAACTGATGGCTGAGCTTCCAGCATGCAGCTGGCTAGACCAAACCTTGGAGCAGGACAGAGAATTACCCTAGGAGTAATCAGGGAAGTGTTGTGGACGCAGCCTGGCCTCTGATATCAGACTACCTGGGTTCAAATCCCAGCTTTGTCACTTTCTAACTACATAGCTATGGGCAAGTTACTTAAATTCTTTCTGCCTTACTTTCCACATGTTTAAAATGAGGATAATAATAGTATTTACACAAGGTTATGGAGATTGAATGAGTTAATTCACGTAAAGCTCCGAGAACAGTGCTTGACTTACAGTGAGTGTTACCGAAAGTGAAGTGAGTTCACTCACCTGTTGCACAGCAAGCCAATGTCTGACACCGGGTGTGGTGGAAGAAAGTAGGAATTTTATTTTTGCACAGCGCTGAGCAAGGAGAGAAGGCAGCTAACGCTCAAATCCCAAACTCCCCAAAAAGCTAAAAGGAAGGGTTTTTATTTGGGGTTTTAGGTAGGGGTAGGGGAGCATATGACCTTGCTGGTCGGAGCTTTCCCACCAGCCTGTCTTTGGCCTTGAGACTACTTGCAGAGAGGAGGGAGCTCATGACCTTGCTGGTCAGCAGCTTTCCCACCAGCCCGTATCTCTTTGCGGGAGGAGGTAGTCCAGGTGCTTGCCCTTGACGGTGTCTGTCTCCATGGAGGATAGTGGATTCTGGAGCCAGGAAGCCAGAGAGTAAGCAGGGAATGAGTGTTTTGGTTTTAACCCCATATATGCTGGGCTTAATGTGGGGAAACGGATATCAGAGTCGATATCATGAGTACTCAATAAGTGTTAGCCATTTTTGTTATTATTATTGGGACCTTCTTCAATTTTGAGCTTAAAACTCCTCTACCTTATTGTTAAAGTATCCAAGATGTTTTAGGCCATCAGAGTTGACTTGGAAGTTTTTGAGCTACATGCAAATATTTCCATTTACCAAAAGAGAGAATGCAAATGTATCTAATTCATTGACGGAGATACTTTTGGAAGCAATTTGAATTTAAAAGGAACCAAGCCCTAAGGGTTTTCCATTCTACCATTTAGCCCCAAAAATCCTGCTTTATTTGCTGAATAAAAGTAAGTGCTGTATCCTTGAGGGGGAAACCCTGGACTTCATCCGTTATCACCTATGAGACCTTGACTGATCTGGACCCTGCCTCTTTCCCCAACTTTATCACACGACACTCACCCTTCTCACACTTCCCAACCCCCAATTTCTAACCAGGAATCATCAACCTTTTTTCAGTTCATGGAATATTCCAAGTTCTTTCCAACCTCAGGATTTTTGTTCATGTGGTTCCCCTGCCTTACACGCTTCTCTTCTGTCACCCAGCCTTCTCCTCCATTAGGGTTCAGGTCAGAGAACTGTCTCCATGACAGCACTCTTTCCAGTAGGTACTTCTCACTCCCACTCTTTATTTATGTATCAGCCTCCTTTGGTTCCTTTATAGCACTTCTCTCAGCTTGCATCCACTTGATTTCTGTTGACTTTAGGGAAGATGGAGTGGGGAGAAGAGCTGGCTCTTCTACCATGTTCCATGAGGACCATGTCTATCTTTTCAATGTTATATTGCAAGTGTCTGGCACATAGTTGGCATTAAATAAATGTATACTGAATGGATAAATGACTAAATAAATATCTTGATACAGTTATTAAACTGTTTCTAAATAGGAATTTTTCTGACCTGCTTAATAGATAAATAACAATAATTTAAATTAGTAATTTAATGATTTATATGTTCTTACATTGTATAGTGTATTCCTGAGAATTTACTTATTCAATTAACTTGCTCTGCCAACTTTTTTTTAATCTAAAGAGAGTAAAGAAAAACTTTGGCTCATCCTTGTGAAAATAATGACATTCTAAATTGCGATGGTCTGAATTTAGTTGTTTTATAGAATTAATTTAGACACTTAATTATATCACCTCCCTTTGCTCCCAGCTTATAAATAGGAAGTGTCTTATGTAATAAGAATCTTGATGCTTAATCTGATATAAAGTACCACAATCTACAAACTTTATGGCAATACTGCCTCTTAAAGCACAGGAAATACTACCCAATAATCTTTCTATTAAAACATCGCTAAATTATTACTACCACATTTAATATAATTAATTCCCTTAAGTCCAGCCTGATCTTAAAAACTGTTTTACTGTGTTATATATAACACAGTGAGCATCAGACCTAAAGTTGAAATCTTATCTTAGTGTCTTGCTCTTTTAAGGAAAAAATATAGAACTATTAAATGTTTTAAAATAAGGAGAAAGCAAAAGCAATCCCTTTGCCCTCGCCCTGACACACGTGATCTTGCAATTCTTTCTCTTTTTAAAAGTAACATAGTATTTTCACTTGAAATGCTCTCTGAAGGAAAACTAGGTCCATCTGAAAGCGATAACAATTGAATCTTTTTAAATTTTTTTGCATCTGATGAGCTGATCAGTTTGATCCTTGGGAGTTTCTGGTTAACTGATTTGGTATTCATTCTCTTATTTCCCAGCAGAACTTCTTTCATTTGTTCTCCACTTGTAGCTACATTTAAGAAAAGAGATATGAGGAGAAATTGAGCATCATGTAATGATAGTAAAACATTCCCAGCAAGACGATTCCCAGCAATGCTTGTACGTCACATAGTTCTCACCATGATTGGGAGAGTTTCAAAGGGGAGTGAATCAATCACACCAAAACATGTGCCATTCACACAATACAAGAGAAGCCCCTCTGGAATGGTGGGATATGGACCTCCAAAAAGCCACTTCTCCCTTACGCGAATGAGAACACTGACAAAAATCATGAAAATCAGCATTTTCAGAACTCTGGATATTAACCAAAAGCTTGAAACAGTCCTTTGAATATTTACACAGGAAAAACAGCTAAATCTCAGTAAGAAATGCAAGTTTCACGGCTTTTATCTCTTCCCGTCCCCATCCCCATCTCTCCAGCTCTACCATGGCCATGACAAACAGCCTCACAACCACAGTAGCTATGAAAACTAGCAGCCTAGCAGCCACTGGAGGAGGCAGAACAGGTTTGGAGTGCCCCCAAAAGCACCATCCCCTGAGAATTGTCTCTCTTTGACTTGTCTGAAAACTCCCCAGAGGGAGCTCCATTTTCAGGGCTGGTCTTTATTTAACCTGGTTGAGAGCCCACTCTGTGGAAACAGCCCCATCACCAGGGCATTGGTCAAAAAAACAAAAAAAGAAATCAGCAGTAATTGTGTAGCGTCACTCTTGCCTGAGGCAGTGATATCAGCTGAGGCTAACAAGAACCTGACAAAAATACTTAAAGCAGAAAAACCAGGGAATTAGAAGCTCCCAGGGGGCCTTAAAAATCTCAGACATACTCCTGGGAACCTAGAACATAAGCATGTGCAGGGCAGTGTGGGTGCTCAAGAGAGACCTAAGAAAGCCTTTTCTCTCACCTTTGGCTCACCATGAGCTCTATGCAAGCAGGAAGTGAATGTTGAGGCAGAGTTGTAAACTGCCAGCCTGAGCATTGAAGAAGTGCCCCAGCGCACACAAAGAGCTCTGTGCCAAAGGCAGGAAGACTTACTGGTTCCAGGACGTCTTCATCCAGTCATTGTCTAACTGCTAAGCTAACCAAGCCCAGACTTTAGTGACTGCACACGACAAAGAATACAGACTTTACATAATTTGACCAGAAAAGCCACAAAACAAGCAGACAGCAGCAACAATGACAATGACAACAAACCCTAAAAGTAGAGAGAATCTGATCTGTAGAGATTTCACATTATATTGCTTAGCAAGCCTTTTTATTGGAAGACAGACGTGACACATTGGACAAAAGGAATTGAGGCAAATGAGCTTTTAGTGTGTGACTTTATTTAATCTGACTGTGAGTTAGGCCATGTTTACTGCTTGCTAGAGCTGTAGATGCCAGAAGCTAAAATATTCTCTGGTGACTTCTAGTTTCCAGACAGGCATCTAAGAACCTTGGAAGTTGTCACTCCAACCTAACAACTGGTAAAAAGTTTAACAAACTGAAAATCAATAATTCTTCTTAGATCCATCAAAGAATTGAGATCACAGGACAAACCACTGGCCCCAAAATTGGAAAGACAGACAGGTGGATAAAGAGGGTCACAACTTACTGGAGCAGAAAACTCCATGAGAAGAAACTTCCAGGAGAACCAATGCTGGGATAGGAAAACCTGAACTGTAATTGATGAATTGCTGGAGGCTCAGTGTGTACAAGTCTGAGAGTTAAAAACTCCAGAGGGATTGGGGCTGGCTCTGTGGCCGAGTGGTTGGGTCTGTGCGCTCCGCTGCAGGCGGCCCAGTGTTTCGTTGGTTCGAATCCTGGGCACGGACATGGCACTGCTCATCAAACCACACTGAGGCAGCGTCCCACATGCTACAACTAGAAGAACCCACAACGAAGAATATACAACTATGTACCGGGGGGCTTTGGGGAGAAAAAGGAAAAAATAAAATCTTTAAAAAAAAAAAAAAAAAAAACTCCAGAGGGATGCAGTCTCAGGGATGCCTCCACGCTTTGTGAGTTTTACCTCCACGAGTTCTACTAGCTGTAGAGCTGTAAAGTGAAGATCTTTACACAGTGAAGATCTGAAAGACAGAGGGAGAAAGTAGCCATTTTAAAGTACATCAGAGCATTCTATTCTTCTTACCAAGGCCTGACCTCAAGAGAAACTATTTGACCATAGCCTAACCTATTAAGGTATGATCAGAGCCTAACTGACCAGGGAGAAAGGAAATACCCAACTCCACACCCCTGTAGCCATTGTCTCCCACCTAAGGGTGGAGGGGGCAAAAAACCAAGAGGCACTTGTAAAGTTCACAGCTTTGAGGAGCACAAGCTCACTAAAAGACTGAGACCTAATCATGGGACTATAGAACTCTGCCCCTCCCCCAACACCTTACCACCACATTACTAAAGACCTATTTATTCAATTCCTTTTACTCAGTACCTCATATCAGGCTTTCAGCAAAAAATTACAAGGTATACTAAAAGCAAAAAACACAGTTTGAAGAAACAGAGAAAGCATCAGAACCAGACTTAGATATGGCAGAGATGCCAGAATTATCAGACCGTGAATTTGAAGCAACTGTGATTAATATGCCAAAGGCTCTATTGGAAAATGTAAACAACATGCAGGAACAGATGGGTAAAATAAGCAGAGAGATGGAAATTCTAAGAAAGAATTAAAAAGAAATGCTAGTTTGATGGGTTTATTGGTACACTGGACACAGCTGAAGAAAGAATCTCTGAACTTGAAGATATGTCAATAAAAACTTCCCAAACTGAAAAGCAAAGAGAAAAAAGACTGAAAAAAAAATAGAACAGAATATCCAAGAACTTTGGGATATCTACAAAATGTGTAACATACATATAATGGGAATACTAGGAAAAAAGAAAGATAGAAAGGAACAGAAGAAATATTTGAAGCAATAATGACTGAGAATTTCCCCAAATTAATATCAGATACAAAACCTTAGATCCAGAAGCTCAGAGAACACCAAACACAATAAATATTAATTAAAAAAAGAAAGAAAACTACACCTAAGCATATCATATTTAAATGGCATAAAATCAAAGATAAAGAAAACTCTTGAAAGAAGCCAAAGGGGGAAAAAACCACCTTCCCTATAGAGTTGAAAAATAAGGATTACATTGACTTCTTCTCAGAAACCATGGGCATAAGAAGAGAGTGGGGTGAAATATTTGAAGTGTTGAGAGAAAAAACCACCAACCTACAATTCTGTATCCTGTGAAATTATCCTTCAAAAGTGAAACAGAAATAGGGGCCGGCCCAGTGGCATAGCAGTTAAGATCATGCACTCTGCTTTGGCAACCTGGGGTTCACTGGTTTGGATCTGGGGCATGGACCTATGCATTGCTTATCAAGCCATACTGTGGCAGCTGTCCAACATATAAAATAGAGGAAGATGGGTACAGATGTTAGCTCAGGGCTAATTTTCCTCAAAAAAAAAAAAAAGTGAAAGAGAAATAGAGACTTTCTTAAAATAAAAATTGAGAGAATTTGTTGCCAGTAACCTGCTTTGCAAAAAATGTTAAAAGAAGTTCTTTAGAGAGAAGAGAAATGATACATCAGTAACTCAGACCTACGTAAAGAAAGCAATAGCATTAGAGAAGACATAATTAAAGGTGAAGTTAAAATTTTTGTTTTTCTTCTTAATTTACCTAACAAATAACAGTTTGTCCAAAATAATGATAGCAACAATGTATTTGATGGTTATAGTTTATGGATAAGTGAGATGAATGACAGCAATGATACAAGGGACAGGAGGCAGGAATTAGGAATGCTTTATTACAAGGTACTTGGGCTATCCATGAAGTGGTATAGTGTTATTTTGAAAATGGACTTAGATTAGTTGTAAATGTATATTATCACTCTAGCACAACTTCTAAAATAAACTAAAATGGAAAGTATAATTGATATGCTAAGAAACGAGAGAAAATGGAATCATATAAAGTGTTCCCTTAAAACTACAAAATGTAGAAGAAGAGTTGAAAGCAAAAACAGAAACAGAGAACAAAGGCAAACAAATGGAAAATAGTAATAAATATGGTAGATATTAATCCATTTATGTAAATAATCACTTTAAGTGTCAATGATCTAAATATACCAATTGAAAGACAGAGATTGTCAGAGTGGATCAAAAAACAAAACACAGTTATGTGGTATCTAGAAAAAAATCTACTTTAAAGACACACACAGATTAAAAGTAAAGGGATGGAGAAAGACATACCATACTAACACTAATCAAAAGAAAGCTGAAGTAGCTGTGTTAATTTCAGACAGAGCAGGCTTCAAAGAAAGGAAAGGGACAAAGAGGGCATTACATAATGATAAAGTGGTCAGTGCTCCAACAAGATGTAACAATCCTTAATGTGTATGTGACTAACACAGAGAGTCAAAATTTGAGATAAAAACGGATAAAACTGCAAGGAGAAATAGATAAAGCCACTATTTATTTGGAGACTTCAACACCCCTCTATCAGAAATGAACAGATCAAGCAAGCAGAAAATTGGTAAGGATGTAGTTGAACTCGACAGCACCATCACCCAACTGGACATAATGAACATCTGTAGACTACTTCATCCAGCAACAGCAGATTACATGTTCTTCTCAAGCTGACATAGAAAATTCACCAAGATAGACCACATTCTGGGCCATAAAACACACCTTAAAAAATTGGAAGTTATATAAGGAAAATACCTCAACATAATAAAGGCCATATATGACAAACCCTCAGCCAACATCATACTTAATGGTGAGAAACTGAAAGCTATCACTCTGAGAACTGGAAAGAGGCAAAGGTGTCCACTCTCACCACTCCTAGTCAACATAGTACTAGAGGTATGGGTCAGAGCAATTAGGCAAGAAAAAGAAAGAAAAGGAGTCCAAATTGGAAAGGAAGAAGTGAAACTTTAGCTATTTGCAGATGACATGATTCTATACATAGAAAAGAATCCATCTAAAGAATCCATCAGAAAACTATTAGAAATAATCAACAACTACAGCAAAGTTTCAGGGCACAAAATCAATTTGAAAAAATCAGTTGCATTCCTATACAGTAACAATGAACTAGCAGAAAGAGAAACCAAGAATATAATCCCATTTACAATCACAACAAAAAGAATAAAATACCTAGGAATATACTTAACCAAAGAGCAAAAAGGCCCGTACACTGAAAACTATAAGACATGATTGAAAGAAATTGAAGAAGACATAAAGAAATGGAAAGATATTCCATGTTCATGGGTCGGAAGAATAAACATAGTTAAAATGTCCATACTACCCAAAGCTATCTGAAGATGTAATTCAATCCCAACCAGAATCCCAATGACATTCTTCACAGAAATAGAACAAAGGATCCAAAAATTTATATGGAACAACAAAAGACTCTGAATAGCCAAAGAAATCCTGAGAAAAAAGAACAAAGCTGGAGACATCACAATCCCTGACTTCAAAACATACTACAAAGCTATAGTAATCAAAACAGCATGGTACTGGCACCAAAACAGACAAACAGATCAATGGATTAGAATTGAAATCCCAGAAATAAAACCACATATCTATGGAGAGTTAATCTTTGACAAAGGAGCCAGGAACATACAATGGGGAAAGGAAAGTCTCTTCAATAGATGGTGCTGGGAAAACTAGACAGCCACATGCAAAAGAATGAAACCATTATCTTGCATGATACACAAAAATTAACTTAAAATGGATTAAAGATTTGAATGTAAGACCTGAAACCATAAAACTTCTAGAAGAAGATATAGGCAGCATACTCTTTGACATTGGTCTTAGCAACATCTTGTCAAATACCATGTCTACTCGGGCAAAGGAAACAAAAGAGAAAGTTAACAAATGGTACTACATCAGACGAAAAAGCTTCTGCAGAGCAAAGGAAACCATGAACAAAATGGAAAGACAACCCACCAACAGGGAGAAAATATTTGAAAATCATTTACCAGACAAGGGGTTGATCTCCAAAATGTGTAAAGTACTCATACAACTCAACAAAAAAACCCAAACAACCCGATCAAAAAACTGGCAGAGGACATGGACAGACATTTTTTCCAAGGAAGATATACAACATATAAGATATAGAACAGACGCATGAAACAAAGTTCAACATCACTAATTATCAGGGAAATGCAAATCAAAACTACAATGACATATCACCTTACACTGGTCAGAATGGCTGTAATTACCAAGACAAAAAACAACAAATTTTGGAGAGGATGTGGGAAAAACGGAATGCTCATACACTGCTGGTAAGAATGCAAACTGGTGCAGCCACTATGGAAAACAGTATGGAGACTTCTCAAAAAATTAAAAATAGAAATACCATACAACCCAGCTATCCCACTACTGGGTATTTATCCAAAGAACTTGAAATCAACAGTCCAAAAAGATTTGCATACCCTTATGTTTATTGTGGCGTTATTCACAATAGCCAACATGTGGAAGCAACCCAAATGCCCCTCTACAGATGAATGGATAAAGAAGATGCAGTGTATATATAGACAATGGAATACTACTCAGCCATTAAAAAAGACAAAATTGTCCCATTTACAACAACATGGATGGAAGTTGAGGGTATGATGTTAAGCAAAATAAGCCAGACAGAGAAAGACAAATAATGCATGATTTCACTCATATGTGGAAGATAACAAATACATGGATAAAGAGAACAGATGAGTGGTTATCAGAGGGGAAAGGGTGGGGGGTGGGGAAAAGGGACAAAGGGGAATATATGTATGGTGATGGATAAAAATTAGACTACTAGAGGTGAGCACGATGAAGTGTATTCAAGAATTGATAAACAATAACGTACACCCAAAATTACACAATCCTATAAACCATTATAATCGCAATAAAATTAGTTAAAAAAATTAGAATGATAGAAATCATACATTATATACTCTCAGATTCCCTAGGAGGTCTAAAATAAAAGGACAGGCTATAACAAGTGTTGGCAAGAATGTGGAGAAGTTGGAACCCTTCTACATTGTTGGTGGGACTGTAAAATGGTTCAGTCACTTTGGAAAACAGTTTGGCAGTTCCTCAAAATGTTAAACAGAGTTACCGTATGGCCTAGTAATTCAACTCTTCAGTTTATGCTCAAGATAATTGAAAACATATGTCCACAGAGAAACTTGTACATGAATATTCATAGCAGCATTATTCACAATAGCCAAAAGTGGAAACAATGCAAATGTCCTACACCTGATGAATGAACAAATAAAATATGATATATCCAAGCAGAATGTCATATATCAGTACAATGGAATATTATTTGGCGATAAAAAGGAATGGAATACTACTGATACAGACTACAAAATGCATGAACCTTAAAACATTATACTATGTGAAAGAAAACAGTCACAAAAGGCCTCATATTGCATGATTCCATCTATATGAAATGTCTAGAATAGGCAAATCTATAACGACAGAAAGTAGGTTAGTGGTCACAAAAGGCTGGGGCAACGGGGAGAGGGGAGAAACTGCTAATGGACATGGGATTTTTGGTGGAGAGGGAGGGATGAAAATGTTCTGGACTTAGATCAGTGGTGGCACAATTCTATGGATACCAAAAGTCACTGAATTTTGGACTTTAAATTTTTTGGTACATGAATAATATCTCAATAAAGCCACTGCAACAAAACACAATACACTACTGAATGAGTATGGGTTCTGGAAAATTCATGCTAATCTACATGACCTCAATATGCAGAATGACCAAACTGTTATCATATGGAAGTAAAAGCTGAACTCTTTAGATTTTGCCAATATTCAAGTCTAAGTTCTGGAAACCACATGCACCCAGGCACCAATGCTGTGAGAAGACATTGCTATGAATGGTTCATTCCAATGGGCTAACTGAACTGTCAGAAATAGCTTTGGAAGGTGTCATGGACTGAATTGTGTTCCCCAAAATTCGTAATTTGAAGTCCAAAGTCCTAGTACTTCAGATTGTGACTGTATTTGGATATAGGGTCTTTAGAGAGGTAAAGTTAAATGAGGTCATTAGGGTGGGCCGTACTCCAATACCAATGGTGTCCTTAAAGAAGAGGAGCTGGGACACAGACACACAGAGGAAGGACCATGTGAAGACACAGGGAGAAGAAGACCGACTGCAAGCCAAGGAGAGAGATTCAGAAGAAACCAACCAACCAACATCTTGATCTCAGACATTTAGCCTCCAGAATTGTGAGAAAATTAATTTTGGTTGTTTAAGCCCCGCAGTCTGTTGTATTTGTTATGGCAGCCCGAGCAAACTAATACAGAAGGGAAAGACTTAAAATGGTCTGTGCATCTCCAACCAAGAAAATTAGCAAAGTTCTATGCTTTAAAAGGTAAAGTCTACGAAATTACCAATATGAAAGGAGCTGTGGGGTTTTCCGTTGATGCAGTTTAGTTTAATCCACTTTCTTCCAAAAGCACTGACCTTGCTTTCTTTGTCTTTAGGCTGAAGGGCTCTAAAAGAATCCCTGCCACTCAACAATTAGAGAGACTTCTACCTGAGATGATAAACTCCTCCTCTAGCCATAGCTATAGGATCAACTAGTCGAAGGGAAGCAGAAAGGCCAGTGTCGCCAGACTTCCTGTCATTGCAATAGCATTAGCAGATGACCTTTTATAAGTATTTTCAAATCATTCTCAGACAAGGATATCATTAATGCCAATTCTTGGAATTGTTTATACTCTGAATACAACTCTTTCCTCTCTAGAAGAAAGAAGAGTTAGCATGTAGGTGGCCCTCACATGCTCCAGCCATGCAGAGCCGTGCAGCCAAGTCAGAAAGAGCCATGGGGTTGAGGTGGGCGGGGTGGGCAAGAGGCTCCAGAGTACGCAATGCTTTGTAGTTCATGTTAAACTTTTTGGCCTTAATCTTAAGAATATTTAAAATCAACAGCATAAACTACCGACCATGTTAACAACTTACATATTTTTTTTCAGAACGCTTTCCAAATTCCTACTTTATTTTACACTCACAATGACCTTATTAAATGGCTAAAGCAGATGAGGATATGCTTGACAATCCTGAGACCCAGAGAAGCTGACTTTTATATGATCAGAATTTGAGTCTGAGATAAAGTAAAATTTAATTACTTCAAGCTAATGCCAGAAAGGTATGATTTATGAAAAACTATTTAAAGAAATATTCTCTTTACTTTTAATTATTTGTAAATAGATATGGTTTGTAAGTTTGGGGGTCTCCAGGTTTTAATGAGTAATTAAAACTAATTTGTAATCCATCTGTTATATTTTATATAAATGAATGTTTTTTAACTGCTGAGAAATGCTTGATTCTTTTAAGAATGTTTAGAGACACCCTCCAAAAAAATTGATATTTTACATTATAAAGTCAATTACCTAGGAATGTGTTAACACTTTATTTTAGTTGACCTTTCAGTGTTGTTCCTGGGTTGTCAATAATATTAATTTAAAAAGTCAAGACACCGCATTCATTCACACATTTCTCCTTCTCTGGGTACTTTCGTATTTTAGGATGAAGGTGGATTCACCTCTTCAGAGATGCTTATGCTTTCTGCTTTAAAATAAAAATGCTATTCCCGTGCTTTGCTCCTTATGTTATTGCCACCCCCCCCACACACATAAAAGCAAAAGATGAAAATGAAAGGACTATATCCATGCTTATCTACCACTTGACCAGGCGAGAAGAGAGAAACATTCAGCCCTCCCTTGTTCTGCTGAATCTCACACCTCTTTTCTCCTCTGTGTCTCTTCTTCTGACTCCCCTCCCTCAGGCAGGGTAGGCATATGGAGTTATCACTTCCCTCAGGGAACCTCCAACCCATGGGGATCTAGAGAGAGTCTAGAAATGAGGCTGGGAACTACTTGCTTCTTACAAGGCCAAATATATGTGAGCCTCAAATCTAGAACCTGAAATGGAAGGAAATCCGAATGGAAATATCACCTTTCTGTCAGCGGTAAATCCCCTCCCTCCACTTCCTTTTGTCTATATCACTGCAGCCTTTAAAAAGTCTTGGGCTCCCAGTGGTACTTTTTAAGCAATGTATTTATCTATGAAAGGAAGACAGAGGTTAGGAGATTTAGAATCCAATTAACTTTGCACCTGAGGATTGTTGGCCAACGCTGAACAAGTCACTCTGCTCTAGGAAACCAAATAAGAATACGTAAGACTAATGAAGATCATAAAAGGTGACAGTGGACTAGAAGCCAGATACTATGACAATTTTTCCTTTCCTGTATCCTATTTACAACAGAAAACATTATGAATGGTACTTCACACCCTAGAGTTGTGCAGTGCACAATCTGTACAACCAAATATGACAACTCTGGTGAGAGAGAAGAATTACATGCGAGAGATTCATTTAAAGGGCAAGAATACTTAACTTTTCTCAAGTCAATTGGCTTTTAAAACTCTTAGGACTATCCAGGAAAGATATTAGAAGTTGTATATTTTAAAATCTAATTAATATCTAAAACTCCTTCAATCCAGATATATATCCTATGTTTTTGGAGCTAAATATTGAAATTCTAAGTCCCAGTGCACCAATGCGGTGACCTGCAATAACTGCTGGCCTGCAACCATATATACAAAACCACTGGCAATAGGACCTAATAAAAAGAGACTTTTAATACAAATATTGTGACACGATAGTGCTCAATAACCAAAATGCCATTAAAAGTAATTTGTGGAGACTTCCACTTCTGGAAAGATAAAGTAGACATAGTTTTCCCCTCTTCCTCCTGCTAGGCACATTTAAAAGTCCTGGACATTATGTATAAAACAGGCAGAAAAAGAGTCTGAAAGGTAGAGAGAAAAAGGCAGAGACCTCAGACTTAGGGAACAGCACAATGACTTCAATCGAAAATCATCATACAAAGAACCCAGTAGATCTCAACTTGAACAGGAAAAGACGATCAACATATGCCAACACCAAGATGACACAGATGTGATAATTATCAGACAGGCGTTTTAAAACAGCCATCATAAAAATGTTTCTGAGCAATTACTAACACACTTGAAACAGATGTAATAGAAAGCCTCAGCAAAGAAATAGAACATGTTAGCAGAGGCACTATGATCTAAACCTTGCAGCTTGCACAAACATTAACTCAAAACGGATCATGGACTAAAGTGTAAAATGTAAAATTAGAAAGGTTTTATTTTTTCTCCCCAAAGCCCCAGTACACAGTTGTATATCCTAGTTGTAAGACCTTCTAGTTCTTCTAGGTGGGACCCCTACACAGCACAGCTTGATGAGCGGTGTGTAGGTCCGCTCACAGGATCCAACCCGCGAAGCCCAGGCCACCAAAGCAGAGCGCACAAACTTAACCACTGCACCATTGGGCTGACCTCCTAAAAGTCTTTTAATATAGGAAGAAATCTTTACGGTCTGGGGGTAGGCAAAGATGACTCAGACTTGACGCCAGAAGCATGATTAATAAAGAAAAACAACCAATAAATTGAACTTCATCAAAATTAAATTTAGAAGTTTTGCTCTGTGAAAGACCCTGTTAGGAAGATGAAAAGACAAGCTACAGACTCAAAGAAGTGTATCTGACAAATACCTTATATCTAAAATATGCAAAGAACCCTTATAGCTTAACAGCAACAAAAAACAAAACAAAACCCAGACAATCCTATTAGAAAATGACAGAAGATTTCACTAAACAGGATATATGGATGGCAAATAACACATGAGAAGATGTTCAGCATCATTAGCTGTGGTAGACAGAATAATGCCCCCCTCCAAAAAAAACCATCATCTTAATTGCTAGAAAATGTGAATATGTTATCTTACATTCAAAAGGATCTTTGCAGATGAGATTAAGTTATGAAGGGTCTTGAGATAGGAATCCTGGATTATGCAGGTGGGCCTGATGTAATCACGAGAGTCCTTATAAGAGGGAGGCGGGACCAGAGAGGAGAGAAGACGCTATCATCCTGGCTTTGAAGATGGAGGGAAGGGCCAGGAGCCAAGGAATATAGGCAGCCTCTACAAGGTGGAAAAAGCAAGGAAACAGATTCTCCCCTGGAGCCTCCAGAAGGAACGCAGCCTTGAAGACCCATTTTAGCCATCTGACCCCTTGAGCTGTAAGAGAATAAATTTGTGTCAAGGCACTAAGTTTGTGATAATTTGTTACAGCAGCAATAGGAAATTAATCCAACTGGCCATTAGAGAAATGCAAATTAAGACCACAATTAAATCTTACTACATACCTATGAGCATGGTTAAAATTTGAAAAATGGTGACAATACTGAATACAAGCAAAGATGCACAGAAAATGGATCGCCCACACATTGCTGGTGGAAATGTAAATGATACAGCCTCTCTGCAAAATTGTTTGACAGTTTCTTTAAAAAACTAAAGGTAGGGGTGGGCCCAGTGGTGTAGTGGTTAAGTTCAGCACACTCTGCTTCCGTGGCCCAAGGGTTTGCAGGTTCGGATCCTGGGTGTGGACATACACCACTCATTAAGCCATGCTATGTGTGTCCCACATACAAAATACAGGAAGACTGGCACAGATGTTAGCTCAGGGCCAATCTTCCTCAAGCAAAAACCCCAAAAACAAATTCCTCCTTGGAAAAAAAAACCCAACATACATTTACTGTATGATCCAGCAATTGCACTCCTGGGCATTTATCCCAGACAAGTGAGAACATATGTCCACCCAAAAACCTGTGTGTGATTGTTCATAGCAGTTTTATTTGTAAAAGCCAAAAACTGTAAACAATCTAAATATCCCTCAATAAGTGAATGGTTAAACTATGGTACATGCCTACCATAGAATACTACTCAGCAATTAAAAGGAATGAACTATTGATAGGCTCAATGACTAGGGTGGATCAAAGGCATTATGCCAAGTAAACAAAACCAATCTTATACTATTTGATTCCCTTTACAGAACATTCTCAAAATGACACAGTTGTAGTAGAGATAGAAAGCAGATTAGTGATTGCCGGGGGTTAGAGATGGTGGGGAGCCAGGGTGGAGGTGATTATAAAGGTTATAGCATGAGGGAAACATTTGTGGTGATGGGATTGTTCTGTATGTTGACCATGGTGTTGATTACACAAAGCTACACATATGATGTTTGTTACACAAATCTACACCTGTGATAAAATGGCATAGAACTCTGCACACAGTGTCAAGTTACTGACTTGACAGTGTCCTATAATTATGTAAGATATGACCATTGAGGGAAACCAGGTAAAGGATGCATGAACCTTTTTGTACTATCTTTGCAACTTCCTGTGAATTTATAATTTTTTTTAAGTGAAAAAAATTGTGGCAAAATGTGGAATGGGGTTGACTGATATCTTTCCAAAAGAAATAGTTAAAAGTTTAATTAACTGTGATGCTTTGTAGAGGAAAATCAGGTTGTAGGTATTATAGAGAGGAGGGTTTTCTAGTTCTTATTTTTCATACCATTTCTCTATTTTTTCAATATATCATACATACAAAAGAATATATAAAATACAGTTACAGATCACTCAAGAAGCTGAATATAACCAGTGTCTTAGTAGGCCACTGTATGTGACTGTTATTACAACCCTCTCTGCCCCCAGAGATAACCTCTCTCCTGACATTTGTGATAATCATTCGCCTGCTTAAAATGTTTCTTTTCTGTTTATTTACCCCTAAACAATGTACCGTATAGCCTGTTTTCAGCGTTGTATAAATGGAAGCACCCTGCTTGGATTCTTCTGTGAGTTAGTTCTTTTGCTTTTATTATGTCTTTAAGGTTTATCCTTGATGAGTGTGGCTGAAGTTCATTCCTTTTCCATGCTGAATAGTAGTCTATGTATGAAATGACCACAGGTGAACGTTCTAGTCTACTGCCGATGGACATTAAGCCCATCCCCTTTTTCTCTCTTCTTAGGAGCAGGTCTGACCAGAGACAAAGTGTGCTCAGTTGTTTTCAGCCAGGTCCAGCTGGTGCTGAGACTAGGTCGACAGCTCTGTCTAATCCTGGCCTGCCATGTTAGGACAGCCACTAGCCTACATCGTGGCACTCATATTCTGCAACAGTTTTATAAGTAATAATGGCGATATTTTGGCCTCCATTTGCCTCACTCATTTTGGCTCATTTCTCAGTTGTTTCATTTAAGTGGGGAAGACACAGATCATATATTGGTTCCCTCCTTTGAAACCCAAAATTGACATCCTAATTACCAAATTTATTCTCTTTTTCTTGATCTGTCAAATGTCTTGATGTCTCCCTCTTGCCTGAACTTCTCCTTCCATGGCTCCATGACACATGTTCATGATTTTCCTCTTTTGTTTAGTTTTCTCTTTGTAAGCTTTTATTTAACAGACCTTGAGTATTTACCATGTGCCAGGCACTGTGCTGGAGGCTCACTTGTTGAATCTTCTAGATCAATTTTAGAATCATTTTGTTAAGTGAAAAAAAATGTATTGTATTAGTGTATTGATTTTGGAATAATGAATATCCTTCTAATATTTATTTATATTGTATGAAAAACCTATGATATTGCTTTCTCTTAGTGTTTATAAGTTGATTTTTTTAATCAGTAAGGTATTTTCCCCATACATTTTATTAATATTTCCCTGAGGTTTATTCCCAAGTAGTGTTTTCCTTCTTTTGTTAATGGGATAGATAGAAAAAGAGAGAGCTGTATGTATATGCATGTTTGTGTAATATGTCTTTTTCTTTTCAAATTATATTTTCTGATTGATGCCTTGAAAAGCTATTAAGATATATATATAATATAAATCTGTAATATTTATATGTAAATATATACATATTTCTATAGAGACTGGGTATATATACAATTGGAGAGAGGGGTGTCTGAGTATGTATATATGTATATGCAGTCTTATTATACTCTTATTAATTCTAGTAGACTTTTAATTGATTCTATTGAGCTTTTTAAATAAAGATATGTCACCTGCAAATAATAATGATAATTTGTTCTATTTTAGTCCACATAGACAACTTTTTTCTGTTTTTTGTCTTTTCCAAAATTTCAAGAACAAGGCTAGATATGGAATTCTGGTTTTATTTCTAATTTAACACAAATGCCTCTAGCATTTCATCTTTGTGAATTATATTGGACATTAATTTGAAATAGAAAATTATTGTCCTATTAAGAATAATTAGTTTGAATATTAGTCTCAAAGAGATATTTAAATAGGTAATGAGCATTAACTTTCATCAAAATGCCCATTAAAACCTATTGAGACTGCCTCATGGTTTTTCTTATTTGCTTTATTGATGAATTAACATACTGATATCATATAATGAATTAATATATTGGTTAATTCTATTGGTTTTTTTTTTGAAGTGCACCTTATACCATAAGTGAGACAGAGCTATAGAATACATGTTAATGCTGTCTTTGACACATGCAGATTTCAGGAATTGTTTACTTTGGAAAATAATCTAGGTAGCTTTTCATATTTTTTTGTGGTCCAGAATAGTTTGTAATGCACAAGAATTATTTCTTGCTTTAATCTTAATGAATTCATTCATAATATTATTGGGGCAAGAGCCTTTTGATAACTTCCTTCATTTCTCTCTTGGTTATCTTTTATTTGAATTTCCTATTTCTTCTTGAGTCAAGATTTTATATGTAATTTTTTCAGAAAAATTATTCCTTTTATTATGTTTTCAAATGTGTTACATCAGGGTGCATAGTGTTCTCTTAATTTTTATTTCTGTTATCTTTGTAGTTACATCTTTTCTCTTTTTAATTTCATTTATTAGGGTTTTGTCCTTATTTTCTTAGATTTTCTAGCAATTTGTCCATTTTCTTTATTTTTCTAAAGACCTAGTTTTGAAATCATCAATTTCTACAATCATCTTCATTATTCCCTTGAGCTACTTGCCTCAGGTTTTATAATAGTTGTTCTGAATTAATTCTTGAAGTAAATGCATTAAAAACCATCAGTTTTTGTCTAAACGGACCACATTCCATAAGTCCTACTATGTAATGTTAAGGTTTTATTATTTTTAAAGTCAGTTATTTAATTTTTAAAATATCTTCTGTTACTAATAGTTATTTTGGGAGATAATTTAAAATTTTTTAAGTAGTATGAATTTTTGCTTTTGAACTCCTCTTGTTATCTTTAAGACATATAGCTGCCATTTTATTATTTAGTTATGAAATGATTAAAATAAGTAGAAAATAATGTGGTATGTATTAATGGACCCTTGACTCAGAATTGATAGATGTTAACTTTTGTCATGTTTGCTTCAGCAACTGTGTTTAAAGAAATAAATTGACTGCTGACTCTGGTTGTCCAGAGAATCCTGTAGCTGTATTCAGCTCTAATACAGGAATATATCTTCCCCACATCTCACTAGGGAGTCCTTAGACCTCCCCTCCTGAAGATCTTTTTGCCTTCCAAGGCTACTATCCACCATCCCAGACAGTGTCACCCCCCTTCAGGAGCCTCACTTGGCCACTAAAATACAGCAGCAAAAACAATACAGCATTGCACCAATAGCAATAGTGTATCGTACACTTAAAAAAATTAACAGAGTAGATCTCATTTTAAGTTTTCTTACCACAATAAAATAAATATGTTTTATAAAAGGATTTATTTCCATTAGTACTTTCACAGATCAACATGAAGACAAAGCAGGAGGAAGATGGAAGAGTGCAAATACAGCTCTGACAACTAGCAAGTAGAAGCCAGAGCTGTGATGTCAGCATTCACAGATGGCTTGATAGATTATCATAATGAGAAAAATGTGAGTAAAAGTCAAGACTCAAGAATGGCTAAAATCACTAGCATGAACACTTTAGAAGAAAGTGACTAGTTTCACATTGCCTACATACAAAGGGGAGATGCCAACAAGAGCTTATTTAACAACAGGAAGGAGAACAAACCAAGATATAAAGACTATATATATATATATAAATATATATATATATATATACATTTTATAACGAGGTTTTCTTTTCCCCCTGAGGAAGATTTGCCCTACGCTAACATCCATGCCAATCTTCCTCCTTTTGTATGTGAGCCACCACCACAGCGTGGCCACTAACAGATGAATGATATAGGTCTGCCTCTGGGAACTAAATCCAGGTCGCTGAAGCAGAGCACACCAAACTTAACCACTAGGCCGCCCGGGCTAGCCCAAAGATGACATATCTTTTAAAGGGTTTCATTTCATGCCATCTAACTGACACAGAAAGCGAAAGCTATAATAGGGCTGTAACTGTAGACCCTAGTAATATGCCTGTTTAAGTCAAATCATTGACGGAAAGGACAGAGTCACCAATGTTCATTATGCCTCCGACCAGATTCCCAGCCTACTGAGAAAAGTCAGGGAGTTGCATCTTCATCAATAGTTATTACAGTTCATGACATCTTAAATAAAATGCCTTTAGTTGAAAAAGACGAAAGGTAAAATTAACTAAAAGCCAAACCAGAAAAATTTACTGTGAAACAGTCATAAAATAGTCTCTGTGATTTACTTAAAGGAGGTTTAACTTTACATTCTTTTAGAAAAGTAATTCAGTCTTTCTGTCATGACAATATGAAGACATAATGTCATAGCACGGCATTCTGAAGAAATGAATCTAACACAGTTATTAGATTAGGCAAGCTTGGGATACATATTGATTTATGAGAAGTATGTGAAGCGCATCCTCTAAAGAGCCTGCCCTAATTCAACTCCGAGGACGGCTTTGATGACTCTCTCTCGGGGAAGTTAGATGAAAGCTCGCTCTAGGAGTGATTAAGAGATTTATGGGATTTATACACCAACATAAAAGCTCAGGATTTTAGGCTTGTACTAATTGTTTCCAACCCTAGGTCCCAAAACTCTGACTCCGCTATGGAGATATCTTAAAAGATATATCAAAACGTGCTTCAGGAGTCCCACCATTGTTTAATTCAAACATTACTTCATACATTTTTAGATATTATTTAAACTGTAACACACACACAAACCCACTTGTTCAAAAGTGTTGAACACCAAATTTTAAGATGTTAGAGAGCTTTAATGCCTCGTCTTGTGCTCTCAAGTGAAATCACGTAGGTACAAATTTCAAAATGGTGTTTGCTTTGACATCTTTTTGCATAAAATTGAACTTCTAATAAATACAATATAATCTTTAACAATTTATGTGGCTTTGCATACATGTCTTTTTTTATTATTTATTCAGGACTGTGCATGTCTGTCACATTAGATTATACATTTTGCATCAGGTTTTGTGTCTTGCCAATAATTTTTACAATATAAATAAGATTCATTAGGCTATTTGGGTTGCAGTAGTACCGTTCTTACAGCTGCAGACAATATTAGCAATGAAATGAAATCTTGGATTGAATATAAAAAATAAAATCCGTTTTATTATTTTGAAACTTTAAGTGACTCACTGTTTCATACAATCACTGAAGTATACAAAAGATTGTTAAAATAACTACACCAAACATCACCTTATGTTGTAAGATAAATTTGCAAAGTATTTTGTACCAAAAAAATTGATAATATCTTTTTATCAACTTACCTGAAATTCGAACACTTACCCACTTAATTGTGTGAGCAGTAGTTAAATAACATTAATGAATAAATGTAGCAAAATGTCTGGCATCCATTGTTGTATTTTAGAATCAGTTAAATTCTCCAGTACCCTGGAATGGTTTAGAAGAATGTTCCTTGCTCCTGTTTATGAATTAGGATTTTCTTTCTATTGTGCAAGCAGAACAAAATACAAAAATGTGTTGAGTATTGAAACTGATAAAAGACTTTAACTCTCCTAAAACTATGGCAGATAATAAGCCTTGCTTTCAAATTATGTTTGCCAAAACAGCCTAATTATTTTCTCTGGTTTTATAAATAAAATCTGTTACAAACGTGAAAATATAGTTTAAAACTAATGTTCTATTTTTCATTTGCTTTATGTATCTCGATTCTGTAAAACATAACATTTGAAAAAATGAGTTCCATGGTTGTTTAAAAATTTTTTAAGCTACTGTGTTCAAATAATACAAAGATCCAAATTATTGGCTCCTAAGTTGCACAAGTAAGCGTTAAATATTGTTCGATGATTATCCCTAAGTTTTATGTGCTTTTCTTGTTATTTAGGCTCCGATTCTGAATACCTAAGATCTAATTCTCGTTCTGAAAACTGCGTCTGCATCAACAGCATTTCAGCGTTGTCCTCTAAGCAGCAGATAGAAAATAGGGTGTATTTTTAAAAAGGTGGATTTACTGTCTATGGTATTTACCAAGGTTATTTTGTAGATTTAATGTTCACACTAGCACTTCAGTGGCCTGTAAATTTCTCCTGATCCTCTGCCCACTGTTTGGATAAACTGTCAGCCTACTCATAATGACATCTAAGTTACAGTTTCAAGGGCTGAATAGCTTCCCATGGGCATGATTCAGTCAGTCACAGGATTTAGCCAAATTGTCTACTGAGGCTTTATCTGAAGTAGAATTCTCTATTAAACAAGATAGCAGAAACATGAAGAAATGCACTTTTTAAATAAGATGCGCAATTTAGAGAAAAGCTTAAAGCAGATGCCAGGTAAGACTGGCTATTTCTCTAACTCATCTTCAGCCCTATTGCTCACTGTTTAGTTTAGCCTTGGATTTCCCTTCAAAGCTTGAGTGAGTCTCTTGCCATCTGATTTTTTCAGTTTTTCTAGGGCTTCTTTAAGGAATTAAAATCTTATCCACCGTGGTCAGTTATCAAAATCACTATAGCCTTTGTTCTTCTCAGACCATTTATGCCGTAATCTCATCGCAGCTTCAGCCAGCCTCTCACTACTTAAAATTCATAAAGAAAAAAAAGCTTCAGCTGGTTTCTCAAGTTACTTGCCTAATTTCTCTGCTCCTTTATGTGCCTCTCACCCAATAGACAAGGAGAGATTAAAACATCAACAGGCATGACAGTAATTCCAGCTTGCTGGAGGTGCTTCCAAGGGTCCTTTTTTAATTGGAATGGAATTTCATTTATTCTAAGCTTGCCTCCTCCCTCCTGCTGTCTGCCCTCGATATGCACATACATGGTCTTCAGAGTCACAGCTTACCCTATTTGAAAGGATCCAGGCCTTTTCTCAGAATTTAACTTTTTAAAGAAAGACACACCTAAACACAATATAAAAATGGTTTTAAATGGAACTATACGGCAGTTTCTCCAACACAGCTCAATAATTGAAACTACCATTCGTGTATGTAATACTACCTGAAAATGGCGATTTTGTCCCTCTCTGTCTAGTTTTGTCTCTCTCTCCCTTGACTCTGTCTCATGTTGGAATTCACAGGGCTCTAAAAAGGCAAGAAGTCACGGTAGATTCACTGAGGCCGGGGATGCAGAGAAAGAAATTCAGAGTGGGGATCCTGGCCAACTTTGGGTAATGTGTCTCTTACATTTGCTAACTCTATACCCTGGTCATGGATTGACTTGCTCAGTTCCTGGCTCCAGAGCCCACAGCCTGGCTCTCCAGATCCCCGGAGTTTTATTTTACAGCCCAGTGGATGGATTCAGTGAGCTACAAGAATGTGACAGTCTATTCGGCTGTGGCTATGAGAGCCATGGAAGGCCAAAACCCAGAATGACTTTATCCTCGTCAAAGCAAGCATTGCTTAAGCATTTTTGTATTTTGGTGCACCATGTGGCACCACCTACTGGGTCAATTTCTTTCAAATTGATGTCATAGAATTCTGGTGCCTTGAAGGAATTCTGTGGTTGGTACATATTCCCTACAACAACTTAATAAAATTGAAACAGTGAATTAGGGTTGCCTAGAAAAAGAAAAGTATTACTAGATCTTTTTCTATTATTTAAATTTTTGAGTTGGTAATACAAAATCAAATAGTATAAAAAAGGATTCAGAAAAAATCTTACATTCACCTGTGACCCTTTCTTCCCAATTCCCCAGCCTCCAGATAAAGCACTATTATTGGTTTCTTGTGTATACTTCCAAAGTTTCTCCATTCCTCTATACAAGAAAATATAAGTATATATATATATATCCTTAATTTCCTCCCTTGTCTATATAAGATAGTATACGAAAATAGTATTTTGTACTTTGCTCTTTTCACTTCATAATATATCTTGGAGTTCTTTCAATACCAATACATAGAGAACTCATTCTTTTTTATAGCAGCATGGGATTCCATTGTATGTATCAAACATGATTTATTAACTGGTCCCCACAGATGAAATTTTAAATATTTCCAATATTTTTTACTATTTCAAATATTGTTGCAAATATAATTATCAATTACTTAGTGTATTTGACTTTTAGCTTATGTTGCTTTCATCTACGAAGAAAATTTCAATGTAATCGTATATATGTTTCCTTTAAGGCTTCTGATTTTCGAAGACCATAAAGGAATTTTCTCACAGATTCTTCTAGTGCTTTTATGATTTCACTTTTTACATTTATATTTTTGATCCACTTGAAATGTATCCTGTAGATCAATGTGTAGTATGGATATAACTTTTTTCTAGATAGCTATCCAGTTGTTCCAGTACAATTGGATTTTTTAAACTAATTTATTGACCAACCCATACTTTTTTCCCCTGACCTAAGACGGTTTATCATATGGCATGTGTTTGTGTCTATTTCTGTACTTTCTATCCTATTCCATTGGTTTTCTGTCAAGTCTTGGACTTCTACCATGGTGTTTAAATTATTGAAACTTTAGGGTATGATTTATTATCTGGTTTGGCTAGTTTCACCTCTCTGTTTTTCTTTTGTAGAATTTTTACTTTTTGGATATTGTCTATTTTGCCATGTGAATTTTATATTCAGTTTGTCCAGTAAAAGAAAAAAAACATTGTTGGTATTTTTATTGGTATTATAACATTAAACTTTAAATTAACATAGGAAGACTCAATATCTTTATCAATATCTTTATGATACTGAGTCTTCTTTAAAACATAATATATCTTTCCCTTAGTTCAAGTCTTTTTCGTATTCTTTGATAGTGTTTTAAAGGTTTCTTCATGTAAGTCTTACATATTTCTTAAGTTTATTCACTTTTATCTTCACAATTGCTACTGTTAACAAGTTCTTTTCTTCTATTGTATCTCTTGAATTTTGTTTATATCTAGATTTTTCAACCATAATACACTTGATTATTTTCATGAATGAAGGGGAAAAGGGATAACCTGCAAGTCATTCACATTTGTGGTGGAAGCAGGCATTTACCATGATATTTGGGCGTGGACATCTATGAAGTCTGAAACTTTTACTTCATAGAAAATATTGGAACCTTAATGGAAATCCTTAGGAATTGCTGAGAAGTACCATTTCTGTATTTGGCTTCATCAAGTCTCAGACCTTTCCCACAACCCACATCATAACATAACATTATACTTCCTGCTGATAAATTTATCCAGCCCTTCCCAAAATTGACTTTCCTCAGAATTTACTTGCAACAGTTAAGGAATGTTTTACTTAATTTTTAATTGTAATACTTATTTTTAGTTAATGTCTTCAAGGTATAAGTTATATTCCTAGTAAGAGTAAATTGTTGACCAATAATTTAAGGTCCCCTACTCCTTGGCTCCAACTTACTTTTTCATCCTTTATACTCCAAATTTGACTACTCACTATTTCTTCCAAACTCTCATACTTCCCCATCTTCAAATCTCTATGCCCCCCAACTTCATTTGCGCCAATCAAAATTCTACCCAAACCTTGAGCTCCAGCTAGAATGGTCCCACCTCTAATAGTTCTAATTAAAGATTTTATTTTTCCTTTTTCTTACAGAGCCCCTTGGTATATAGTTGCGTATTTTTAGTTGTGGGTCCTTCTAGTTGTGGCATGTGGGATGCTGCCTCAACATGGCTTGATGAGCTGTGCCATGTCCAAACCCAGGATTCGAACTGGCAAAAGCCTGGGCCACTGAAGCAGGGTGCGCGAACTTAACCACTCGGCCCTGGGGCTGGCCCCCAAATAATTCTAATTAGATAGTTCTTTCTTGATAGCTTTTTTTATTATTTAGTTTTAGAAAATTGTACTTTTCTATTTGTCTATTTTTAATTGAGATATAACATTGTGTAAGTTTAAGGTATCTGACGTGTTTATTTGATACATTTATATGTTGTAAAATGATTACTACTGTAGTGTTGGCTAACACCAAGATTGCCTCACATAATCACCATTTCTTTTTGTGATGAGAACATTTAAGATCAATTCTATTAGCAATTTTCAAGTATATAATACAATATTGTTACATATAATCACCATGTTGTGCATTAGATCCCCAAAACTTATTTATCATATATCTGAAAGTTTGTACTTTTCGGCCAACATCTTCCCAAACTTCCCCCCCCACACAGACTGGTAACTATCATTCTATTCTTTGTTTCTATGAGTTTGACTTTTTTAGGTTTCACATATAAGTGATAATATACAGTATTTGTCTTTCTCTGTCTGACTTATTTCACTTTGCACAATGCCCTCAAGGTCCATGTTGTTGTAAATGGCATGATTTCCTTCTTTCTCATGGCTGAATAATATTTCATTGTATGTGTATACCACATCTTTATTGATTCATCCATTGACAGATGCTTAAGTTATTTCCGTATCTCGGCTCTTGTGAATATTGCTGCAACAAACGTGGATTTAGATATCTCTTTGAGATTCTGACTTCACTTCCTTTGGACATATATCCAGAAATAGAAATGCTGGATCATATGGTAGTTCTATTTTTAATTTTTTGTGGAACTTCCATACTGTTTTCCATAGTGGCATTACCAGTTTACATTCCCAACAGCAGCGCACAAGGGTTCCCTTTTCTCTATATCCTTTCAAACACTCGTTATCTCTTGTCTTCTTGATGATAGTCCTTCTAGCTGTTATATCTTATTGTGATTTTGATCTTCTAATTTGATAGTTCTAATTAGAACTGGTTCCTCCCTCTCTCTCTCTCTCTGAATGTCCATGGCACTTTTTACCTGTAGGTCTCTGTGGTAGCATAATGCCCCCCAAGGATGTCCACACCCTAATCCTTGAAACCTACAAGTATGTTATGTTACATGGCAAAGGGACTTAGCAAAAGTAATTAAGTTTGGGAACCTTAACATAGAGAGAGTATCCTGTGTTTTCCAAGTGGGCCCAATCTGATCACATGAGCCCTTAAAAGCAGAAAACTTCCTGCAGCTAGAGTCAGAGAAAGGTGGGAGAAAGAGAAGAGAGAGGCTGGAAGCATAAGAAGGACTCTAACCGCCACTGCTGGCTTAAAGATGGAAACAGACATGTGAAATGCATGAAAAGGAAATGAGTTCTGCAAACAACCCAGGAGCTTGTAGAAGGCCCTGAGTCTCGGGTGAGAACTGCAGTCCCAGCTGATACCTTGATTCTAACTAGATGTTAACTTCTGCCTAATATTTATAGAGTACACAAAATCCTCATCTAAAGAGCATCAAGGGACATCCTGGTTGTTCTAATGGAATTCGGGTGAAGTGAACAAGTTACTAGAACTCCCAGAGAGAATGAGAGATAAAGCGGACACTCAGATTCTTTGTATGAACTAGTGAGTGAGAAAAATGATGGGTGTATTGACAAGAAGTAGAAAATACATTGGGTTAGTGGTGATGGCATCGGTAGGGATAAAAACCTTTAAATAAGCATGAGTTGTCTCCTCCAAAGAGCTGATGAAATATGTGTGTGTGTGTGTGTGTGTGTGTGTGCGTCTGTGTGTTTATAATGGTGTGAGTGTTCTAGAGACAGTGGCGCCCTGACTAAGGTAACTGGGACATCTGTGGTGAAAGAGGGGAAGAAGAAATTGAACGTTTGGAACTTGATTGTAGAAGAGAAGAACAGTAATGAACTCAAACATGGATCAATTCACCCCTTCTTCCCATTTATAAGACACTGAGACTATAATCAATCACTATTTTTAGAGAAAGTAATGATTAAATGATCGAGAATCAGCAGGAAGTTCATGATTTACAGAATTGTTCATCAGGGCTTATTGTAACCAGAGCAACATATTGTCTTCATTATGGATCAAAAGAAAATTTTTCATTTCCATTGACTTTTTTTGCTGTAATGCAACATTACTTATATTTTGCAAGATGACACAAATGGTATCTTGGTGAGCATTTTTGGAAAGAGTTCCTCATTGACTACAAAATGCGAAGTTTTCTCTCCATGATTCTAAATTATTCTATATTTCCTTTGGCAAATTTTTGTTGCTATAAACCTGGCCTTTAGGTATTTGGCGGAACATTGGCATCATGTGAGAAATCACTGTGTTTGTGTAGGGTCTGCGAATCCCTGAAATTAGATGCAGTATTTTGGGAGTAAGCACATATTTCTAAAAAGAGAGGTCCTAAGTGTCATCAGATGGTCAAAAGGGTCTGGAACTAAAATTAAAAAAATAAAAAAAAATAAGAAACCCTGTTCTGGAGCTTCAAATGATACCTCTTTGCTCTGGATGTACAAGTTATCTTTTAATTTCCAGTTGAAACTGCATGATGGCCCAGTGTATCTTCTACTGACCTCCAGCAGTGCCTCACATTCATGAGAGTGGGTGCTTGTGCTTGACTCTGTGTGGCAGGAGACAGTCCAATAAAATAAATATGCACACTTTTAAAATTATGTTGTGACTGGCAAGGACAAAAGAATTAAGCCATGTTTTCTTTTTGCTTTTAAATTTTTAGCAAACTTTCCACAATGATGTTTATTTGACCTTTATAAGATTGATACATGTAATTCACAGGACGTACAACTTTCTGATCGTGTGAGTGAAACTCAATATAAATAAATACCTAATTTCAGCCATAATAATAGACTGGCTCTCAGCGTGACAGACAAAAACTACATGCTTAAATCCTCCAGTAGTGTCCCATGACTCCTGGAATAAGTTCCCATTTCCTTCAATTAGCTTGGTGATCCAACCCCAATTTAAGTCTACAGGTTGATCTATAATGGGATTTCTTAGGTGCACAAGAAAGAGTTGTTGAATAAACTAACATTTGAGCCCAGACAAACATTAGCCAACACTACTATGGCATTACTTTGAAAAAAAAAAACATAAAACATTTCCTGCTACAGTTACTAAGCATCAAGATTTCAAAAAATAACCTTGGAGAAAAACTAGTACCACGTGTGTCAAACACAAATCACTGTTTCAACTTAATTTTTTCCATGCTTTTGACCTTTATAAATCTTCTTAGCTTAATTCGTTTTATATTTAAAACCTATATTTTATCACAATTTGGCAGATTTTTGTTTGCTGTCTATTAGCACCGTAAAGGTCACATCATTCGATGAAGCCTGGTGGCAGAAAAAACACGGTAATTTGCCAATGGGAAACACATGAATAGTGACTTCATTTTTTATGTTGTCCTACAACTTTTACCTCAGGGTTGATTTTAAATGTTATTATTCCAAACTGAAAATTATGTCTGAAATGAATTCTAGAAAGTACAAGAAAGAGAAAAATGACTTAGAAGTTCAACTCTCAAGCTATGGTTATTTTCTACAACTAAATAGTATAAAGGTGCTTAAAATATCTTTGCTGGCAAGGGATTTAAAAAGCTGTTAAGTAAAAGCTACTTAAGTAGGTACAGACACCCTGGGCTATGCGTCTCGCTATCTTATTATTAACATTTTTTCTAGAGATAAAAGAAAATAATTCCTAACAGTACTTATATGCCAGACAGATAATTATTTGATGTGTACTGCATTGGACACAAACTACAGTCCATTCTTGGTAGTGTTGTGTGGGACACAGGGCAATGTATACAGTCATTATCTAAGCACTGTTTCTCATTTCAAGGACTTCTCTAAAACGCAAAGCAAGGTAATCTGTCAAAATGATTTACTGAGTGTCCACTTTATGCAAGCCCTGGAGGAGATAAGAGATACTGAAACACAGCACTTGCCTGGAGGAAGCACCAGTCTGGTAAGGGATAAAGGACATGTACACAAAGGGCTATAATTTAGCAAAAGAAAAGCCCATGTGTTAAAGATAAACAGAATGCTACATGAATTCAAAGACCAGAGAGATATCACTGTGTGTGTGTCTGTGTCTCTGTGTGTTTGTAGTGGGGTTGTCTCAGAAAGCAGAGCATTCTAGATAGATTAAATAATATGTTTAAGGCAGCATTTATAAAGACACGTCTTGAGGACAGTGAGCAGAGGATGTTTTTGGAGGCAAGGACTAGAATATTTGGTGCCTTGCATGTCACAGTAAAGAATGCGTCTTCACCTTGGTTGACAGGAGTCACATTTCAACAATTTTTTTCTCTGCCATACTATTGTATACCTCGTAATTGAGTAAAATGATCGTCATTCAATGATCGGTGGTGGTAGAGTGGGTATGCAAGGGAAGGGAGGTAAGGAGGGAAGAAAAAGAACTGGAGGAAGGGAGGGAGAGATTGACTAATGGGGAGCTGCTAGAGATGTTTACATCAGAATACTATAACTTTAGCTATATTGAATAAATCATCTGATAGTAGGCGTAGAATAGACTGAGGAAAGAGGCATATGATCAGATACCAGCTGAAACTACCTAGATATGAGAAAATGAGGCCCCAGTGCTGGCTGACCATCGGGATAAAAAAGAAGAAATTGATGAGAGATATTTTCTATGGAGTACTTCAGGAACTGATAAATTACTGAAATAAGTGCAAACAAGAAAGACTTGATACCATGCTGAGGTTTCATGACTGGACAACTCAGCAGTTAGAGAAGCGATTAGTGGAAATGAAGAAGGAGAGAAAATGAAGAGGTCAGTTTTTGAAAGGTTGAACCGTTACATGCTCACAGGTGGCTGTTACAGAGATATCCACGTTTGGAGCTCAGGAGAGAGGCCAGGGCTAAGGATGCATCCTTGGTAGCCTCTTGCAGGAAAGAGAAGACAAAGAAGCCATTGGAGTGGATGAGATGGGCAACTGAGGGGGAAAAAGGAGACAGGATATTTGGTTAGACCTATATTTAGAATATCACAGTGATAAGGAAAAAATGAACCAAGGTCATGTCTGTAAGAAAATTCAAGGCAGGAGACTGAAGAGAGAATGTAGGGAGAGCATAACTCCCCACTCCTTAAGTACAGGCTGCATATAGTGACTTGCTTCCACAGAGCAGGGTATGGAAAGGGAGAAAGAAAAACTTTAAAGTGGAGAAACCTGGCAAACACTACCTTGGCCAGGTGATCAAGGTCAACAGCAACAGTCATAAACCATGTTGCAGTATGTACCCTTAACATAATGTGATGAAAACAGCACTTTACCTCTGTGGTCTTCTTCCCCAAAACTTGCAGTCCCACTCTAACTGTGAGAAAAACATCAGATAAACTCAAGTTGAGTGACATTCTACAAAGTGCCTGACTATGACTCCTAAAACTGTCAGGACATCAAAAACAAGGAAAGTCTGAGAAACTGTCACAGCCAAGGGGAGCCTAAGGAGACATGACAGCTAAATGTAATGTGGTTTCCTAATGGGATCCTAGAACAGAAAAAGATATTAGGTTAAAAACTAAGGAAATCTGAGATCTCATCAAGATGGCAGCATAGGCAGACTCTGAACTCACCTCCTCCCACAAACACAACCAGGTTACAACTATTCTTGGAAAATTTACCCAGGAGAGAAAACTGAAAACTGGATAAAAAGAACCGCTACCACAAGGGACAGTCCTGACTGAGGCAGAAGAGGCAAAAATCCCTTCTGGAGAGAAAAAAAACCACCTTTGTGAGCAGCAGAGCTTCACAGCCAGCCAGGCAGGAGCCACCCTAAGGTACACAGCCCTCCCTGGAGAAGTGGGGACCTAAGCTGGGGCACATTACTGCTATAAGCATCCTTCAGACTCAGCACAACTGAGACAAGTGTCCTAGTATCTGGCTTCGCTAGCTTTTAACTGCAACAGAGGAATACTCCCAGAAAAGCTATTGGACGAAAGCCAAAAAACCTGCCTCTTAAAGGGCCCATGCATAAAATTCACCCATCTCAGAGAGCAACCTAAAGCCACCAAAAAGAATGCTACACAGTCCTTTGGTGAAGAGTGACTCACCTGGTAGGCTCTGGGTGCATTTTGGTGAGAGGTGAGACCTCTGCAGAGTCTGAGACATTGGTGGCATCCATTGTGACCTAGTGCAGGCATGCTGACACAGATGCTGGCAGATGCCATTGAAGTTCTTCCCCTGGCCTATTAGCCCAAGGGTCTGCCACATCCACTAGAGCACAGATTTAATCCAATTCGGCCAGGGCAGGTAGCCCACCCTAGAGACCAGCCCCACCCAACAGCAAGCCCTCAGGCTACTTGTTGGCCTGCAGAGACTGGGTGCCTTGATCCTCTACAGGCAGGCAAGTATGTCTGCCTCTGTGGGGCAGGGGCTGTGTGAGGACCACGTGAACTGTGGGGGGCATGGGTGGAGAGTTGGGGGCCTCTGTCGTGGGGCAACTGGGTATGCTTCAGGGGGTCGGGAAGTGTGTATGGACAAGGGCTGTGTTGACAGTGTGTGTGGCCCTGTTGGGGATCAGGCTTATCAGTGGCAAAAGACCTGTGCTTCACAAATAGCCAAAAAGAGGATTGGCCCTACCTTCCAAAGCCTGAAACAACTGGGTGCTCCTGTGCCTAGGGCCAGCCCCACTCAGCTGCAATCCTAAAAGAGTTGACAACAGACTTGCAGGCCTGAGGCCTACAGCAACTGTAAGCCCCTGAGCCTAGCAACCAGCAACACTGGGTACCTACTCAATTTACAGGAAAACTGCAAGAGGAGTGTGCTATTAGACCTTGTAGGCAATGGTGCTGGGGTTCCCCAAACCCAATTTACAAACAGCTGGCCAGGGAGGGAAAGACTAGACTCCCTGGGTACCTGCAGTAAGAGCAACCCCGCCACAGCAGAAGGACACAAGTATCTCACACAGGTGTCACTCCTGGATCGTTTGGACTCGTGATGAGAGGGAAGCATGATGCTTGGCTTCAAAAGGCATCTCTTACATAAGGACACTTCTCCAAGATCAGGAAACATAGCTGATTCAACTAATACATAGATATAAGCACAGAGAAAGAGGCATAATGAGGAGGCAAAGGAATACATTCTAAGCAAGAGAACAGGACAAAACCCCAGAAAAAAGAGCTAAATGAAACAGAAATAAGCCATCTGCCTGACAAAGAGTTCAAATAAAAACTTATAAGGATACTCACTGACATTGGGAGAAGACTGGATGAACACAGTGAGAACACCAGCAAAGAATGGGAAAATATAAAAAAAGAACCAAACGGAAATGAAGACTACAATACTGGAAATGAAAAATTCACTAGAGGCACTCAATAGCAGAGTAGATGACACAGAAAAGTGGATCAGCGAGCTGGAAGGAAGACTAGAGGAAATCACCCAAGTTAAACAGATAAAAGAAAAAAGAATTAGACAGAATGAGAGCAGTCTAAGGAAACTCTGGGACAATATCAAGTGTGTGAACATTCATATTATAGGTCTACCAGAAGGAGAAGAAAGAGACAAAGGGACAGAGAAAATATTTGAAGAAATAATAGCTGAAAACTTTCCTAACCTAAGGAAGGAAACCGACATCCAAGTACAGGAAACACAGAGAGCACCAAACAAGATGAGCACCAAGAGGCCCACACCAAGACACATTATAATTAAAATGTCCAAAATTAAAGATAAACAGAGAATCCTAAAAGCAGCAAGAGAAAGGCAACAAGTGACATACAAAGGAAAGCCCATAAAGCTATAGCCAGACTTCTCAGCTGAAACCCTACAGGCTAGAAGAGACTGGCATGACTTATTTAAAGTGATGAAAGGGAAAAACTTACAGCCAGAATACTCTATTCAGCAAGGTTGTCATTCAGAATGGAAGGAGAGATAAAGAGCTTCCCACACAAGCAAAAATTAAAGAAGATTATCACGAAGAAACCAGTTCTACAAGAAATGCTGAAGGGACTTATTTAAATGGGAAAGAGAAGACCACCAATAGGGATGAGAAAATTATCAAAAAGCAAACAAACAAAAACACCAGGCAATAAAATCACTGGTAAAGGCAAAAATACAGTAAAGGTAGCAGATCAATCACCTATGAAGATAAAATGAAGGCTAAAAGACAAAAATACTAAAATTACCTATTTCAATGGTAAGAGGGTAATGGATAGACACATACAAAATAAGAGGTTATATATGATTTCAAAAACATAAACTGTAGGAGGAGGTGAGTGAAAGAGTAGAGCTTTTAGAAAGAGGTGAAACTAAAGAGACTTTCAACTCAAAATAGATTGCTGTATACGTACACTACTATATATGAACCTCAGGGTAATCACCAACCAGAAACCTATAATAAGTAAACAAATAAGTAAGAGGGAAGAAATCAAACATATTACTAAAGAAAGCCATCAAACCACAAGGGAAGAGAGCAAGAGAAGAAGAAAGGAACAAGAAGAACTACTAAAACACCCAGAAAAAGAAAGTAACAAAATGGCAATAAATACATATTTATCAATAGCTACTTTAAATGGCAATGGACTAAATGCTCCAATCAAAAGACATAGGGTGGCTGATTGGATAAAAAAATAAGACCCATACATATGCTGCATACAAGAGACACACATCAGACCTAAAAACACTCTCAAACTGAAAGTGAGAGGATGGAAAAAGATACTCCATGCAAATGGCAAAGAAAAGAAAGTGGGCATAGCAATATTTATATCAGACAAAATAGACTTGAAAACAAAAATTGTAACGAGGGACAAAGAAGGGCACTACATAATGATAAAGGGAAGAATTCAACAAGAGAATATAACACTTGTAAATATCTATGCACCCAACATAGGAGCACCTAAATATATAAAGCAATTATTAATGGACATAAAAAGAGAAATAGACAGTAACACAATAATAGTAGAGGACTTTAACACTCCACTTACACCGATAGATAGGTCATCCAAACAGAAGATCAATAAGGAAACATTGGCGTTAAATGACACATTAAACCAGATGGACTTAGTAGATAAACATAGAACTTTCCATCCAAAAGCCACAGAATACGCATTCTTTTCAAATGCACATGGAACATTCTCTGGGATTGATCACATAGTAGGCCACAAAACAAGTCTCTATAAATTTAAGAAGATTGAAATAATACCAAGCAACTTTTCTGACCACAAAGGTATGCAACTAGAAATCAACTACAGGAAGGAAATCATAAAAGCCGCAAAAATGTGGAGATTAAACAAAATGCTGCTGAACAACGATTGAGTCAATGAATAAATCAAAGGGGAAATCAAAAAAATACTTGGAGACAAATGAAAATCAAATGGCAAAATCTACAGGATACAGCAAAAGTGCTTCTAAGAGAGAAGTTTATAGCAATACAGACCTACCTCAACAAGCAAGAAAAATCCAAATAAACAGTCTAAGAGTGTACCTAAAAGAACTGGAAAAAGAAGCATAAACAAAGCTCCAAATCAGCAGAAGGAAGGAAATAATAAAAATCAGAGCAGAAATAAATGAATTAGAGACTAAAAAAAAAAAAAAGAAAACATTAATGAAACCAAGAGCTGGTTCTTTGAAAAGATAAACAAAATTGACAAACCTTTAGCTAGACTCACCAAGAAGAAAAGAGGAGGCTCAAATAAATAAAATCAGAAATGAAAGAGGAGAAATTACAATGGACACCTCAGAAATACCAAAGATAAAAAGAGAATACTACAAAAAACTATACGCCAACAAATTGGATAATCTAGAAGAAATGGATAAATTCTTAGAATCGTACAACCTTACAAAACTTGATCAAGAAGAAGTAGAGAATTTGAATAGACTAATCACCAGTTAGGAGATTGAAACAGTACTCAAAAACCTCCCCCCAAGGGGCTGGCCCCGTGGCTGGCCCTGTGGCTGGCCCGGTGGCTGAGTGGTTAAGTTCACGCGCTCAGCTGCAGGCAGTCCAGTGTTTCGTTGGTTCGAATCCTGGGCGCGGACATGGCACTGCTCATCAAACCACGCTGAGGCGGCGTCCCACATGCCACAACTAGAAGGACCCACAACAAAGAATATACAACTATGTACCGGGGAGCTTTGGGGAGAAAAAGGAAAAAAATAATAAAATCTTTAAAAAAAAAAAAACCTCCCCCCCAAAATAGTCCAGGACCAGATGGCTTCCCTGGTGAATTCTACCAAACATTCAAAGAAGACTTAATACCTATCCTTCTCAAAGTGTTCCAAAAATTGAAGAGGAGGGGAGGCTTCCTAACTCATTCTATGAAGCCAACATTATCCTGATGCCAAAACCAGACAAGGACAACACAATAAAAGAAAATTACAGGCCAATATCACTGATGAACATTGATGCAAAAATCCTTAACAAAATACTGGCAAATCAAATACAACAATACATTAAAAAGATCATACATCATGATCAAGTGGGTTTTATTCCAGGGATGCAAGGATGATTCAACATCTGCAGATCAATTAACGTGATACACCACATTAACAAAGTGAAGAATAAAAATCACATGATCATCTCAATAGATGCAGAGAAAGCATTTGACAAGATACAGCATCCACTTATGATAAAAACTCTAAATAAAATGGGTATAGAAGGAAAATACCTCAACATAATAAAGGCCATATGTGACAAACCCACAACTAATATCATTCTCAATGGAGAAAAACTGAAAGCTATCCCTCTAAGAACAGGAACCAGACAAGGATGTCCACTGTCACCACTCCTATTTAACATAGTATTGGAAGTCCAAGCCAGAGCAATCTGGAAAGAAAAAGAAATATAAGGGATCCAAATTGGAAAAGAAGAAGTGAAACTGTCACTATTTGCATATGACATGATTTTATATATAGAAAACCCTAAAGAATCCACTAAAAAACTTTTAGAAATAATAAATGAATACACTGAAGTTGCAGGATACAAAATCAACATACAAAAATTAGTTGCATTTCTATACACTAACCACAAAGTAGCAGAAAAAGAAATTAAGAATACAATCCCATTTACAATTGCAACAAAAAGAATAAAATACCTGGGAATATACTTAACCAAAGAGGTGAAAGATCTGTACACTGAAAACTATAAGACATTGTTGAAAGAAATTGAAGACGACACAAAGAAAGATATTCCATGCTCTTGGATTGGAAGAATTAACATAGTTAAAATGTCCAGACTTCCCAAAGCAATCTATAGATTCAACGCAATCCCTATCAAAATTCCAACAACATTTTTCACAGAAATAGAGCAAAGAATCCTAAAATTTATATGGAACAACAAAAGACCCCAAATAGCCAAACGAATCCTGAGGAAAAAGAACAAAGCTGGAGGTATCACATCCTCTGATTTCAGAATATTCTACAAGTCTATAGTAACCAAAACAGCATGGTACTGACACAAAAACAGACACACAGATCAATGGAACAAAATCGAGAGCCTAGAAATAAACCACGCATTTATGGATAGTTACTTTTCGACAAGGGAGCCAAGAGCATACAATGGAGCAAGGAGAGTCTCTTCAATAAATGATGTTGTGAAAACTAGACAGCCACGTGCAAAAGAATGAAGGTAGACCATTATCTCACACCATGCACAAAAATCAACTCAAAATGAATTAAAGACTTGAATGTAAGACCTGAAACCACAAAACTTCCAGAAAAAAACATAGGCAGTATGCTTTTTGACATCAGTCTTAGCAGCGTATTTTCAAGTACCATGTCTGACAGGGCAAGGGAAACAAAAGAAAAAATAAACAAATGAGACTACATCAAACTAAACCGCTTCTGCACAGCAAAGGAAACCATCAACATGACGAAAAGACAACCTAACAATTGGGAGAAGATATTTGCAAACCATATATCAGATAAGGGGTTAATATCCAAAACATACAAAGAACTCATGCATCTCAACAACAAAAAATCAACAACCCAATTAAAAAATTGGCAAGAGATCTGAACAGAGATTCCTCCAAAGAAGATATAGAGATGGCCAACAGGCACATGAAAAGATGTTCAACATTATTAACTATCAGGGAAATGCAAATCAAAATACAATGAAATATCACCTCACGCCAGTCAGAATGGCTGTAATTAACAAGACAGGAAACAGCAAGTGTTGGAGAGGATGTGGAGAGAAGGGAACCCTTGTACACTGCTAGTGAGGGGGCAAACTGCTATAGCCACTATGGAAGCAGTATGGAGTATCCTCAGAAAATTAAGAATAGAACTACCGTATGGTCTAGATATTCCACTGCTGGGTATTTATCCAAAGAAATTAAAAACACAAATGCATAAAGATACATGCGCCACTATGTTCATCACAGCCTTATTCACAATAGCCAAGACTTGGAAGCAACCTAGGTGCCCATCAAAGAAGATATGGTATATAGATACAATGAAATACTACTCAGCCATATGAAATGATGAAATCCGGCCATTTGTGACAACATGGATGGACCTTGAGGGTATTATACTAAGTGAAATAAGTCAGAGGGAGAAAGTCAAATACCATATGATCTCACTCATAAGTAGAAGATAAAAACAATGACAAACAAACACATAGCAACAGAGATTGTATTGGTGGTTCCCAGAGGGGATGGGGAGAGGGAGGAGGGCGAAAGGAGTGATCAGGCACAAATGGGTGGTGATGGATTGTAATTAGTCTTTGGGTGGTGAACATGATGTAGTCTACATAGAATTCGAAATATATTAACGATGTACACCTGAAAGTTATATAATGTTATAATCCAATGTTACTGTAGTAAAAAAGAAAAGCTAAGGAAATCTGCATAAAATATAGAATTTCGTTAATAAGAATATATCAATAATGATTCATAAATTGTAACAAACATACCATACTAATGTTAATAATAGGGAAACTGGTTAAGGGGATATACGGGAACCCTCTGTACTATATTCTCAAGTTTTCTGTAAATCTAAAACTGTTCTAAAAAATGAACTCTATTTTTAAAAGGGAGAGAGATTGTAGGTTGAGCGATCCACTTTATAAAATGCTGAAGAGACACTGAGAAGGAAGTCAAGGGATAGACCCATGGATTATAAGTTTATAAGTTAAATTTCAAAGAGAAATTTCAGTGAGTGTGGGGCAGGGAACTCAGTTTACAGAGAATGAAGTGGTGAGTGTGTGATAAGGGCATAGAAGCAGTAAGAGGGATGGTCATGAAGGACTGTCCTAAAGAATACAGGAGCTCAGACGCTAGAGATACTCAAGAGCATTTGCAGGTGAGGGAAGGAGCCAAGGAAAAGAGGGAGATTGAAAGGACCACCGAAAGAGAGCATAAGGGGTAGGTATTAGTTTCCTTGGCTGTAACAAAAGATTACAAACTTAGCAGCTTAAGACACATGGATTCATTATTTCTATTTCTGGAAGTCAGAAGGCTGAAATCAGATTCAACGGGCTAAAATCAAGATTTCGATTGGCCTACATTCCTTATGGAAGCTCTAAGTAAGAATCTGTTTCTTTGCCTTTTCCAGCTTCTAGAGGCTGCCTACATTTCTTGGCTTGTGGCCCCATCCTCCATCCTCAAAGCCAGCAGAGCAGCATCTCCTCTCCTCTGATCTCTGTTTCCATCTTCTCTCTCTCACTCTGAGTCTCTTGCCTCCTTCTTGTATAATGACCCTTGTGATTACCTCAGGCCCACCTGGATCATCCAGGACAATCTCCCCATCTCAAGATCCTTGATTTAATCACATCTGCAAAGCCCCTTCTACCATGTAAGGTAACATATTCACAGTTCTCGGGATTAAGATGTAGACATCTTTGAGGGACCATTATTGAGGCTAACACAGGTTGCCAGCTGGGCCTTGAAGGAGGTACAGAAGGTGAGATAAGAAGCGAAGATGGAAAGATCTGTTTTAACCAAAAGAAGTGGAGTAGGGTAGAGGAGGTGAATGCTAGATCTAGAAAAATAAAAGTATTGAGAAACCAGAAGATTCTAAGGATTAACAACATACATGTTAATGTCTCCAAAGATGGGGACTCCAGAAATCTGCATAGGAGTCCCTTTGAGTCTTTGGCTGAATATTAATTTATGTATGTGCAGGAGGGTAGATAAACAATTACTGGGAGCTGTTGGATGAACAATTCCTGGACCTCACACAAAGCTGAGAATTATTTGACTTCCCTTCAGGCATGGTGGATCAAATTCAATGAGTACTGGAAGCAATCAGTAGAGGCACCAGAACAGCTGCACATAAGAAATGAGACTAAAGTAAAATGAGACTAAAATGAAAAAGGAAAGGAAAGGAAAATATTACTAAACAACTATCAGAATGGCTAAAATGAAAACTCCCGATAACACCAAATGCTGGTGAGGATGCAGAGAAAATGGATCTCTCAAACATTGCTAGTTCCCTATGGAGAGGCCCACATGGCAAGGAACTGAGGGAGGCCTCCAATCAACAGCACCTGGGAACTGAAGTGCTCAATCTCACAACCCATGAGAAATTGAATCCTAACTACACCACTTGATCCTTCTCCAGTCGAGCCTTCAGATGACACTGCAGCCCTGGCCAACGCCTTGATTGTACCTCTTTGAGAGAACTTGAAACAGAGATACCCAGCTAAGCCACACTCAGATTCCTGCCCACAGAAACTGTGAGATAATGAATATTTATTTCTTTAAGCTGCCAGGTTTTGGGGTAATTTGTTACATCACAAAAGTTAACTCCTATTGCCAATAGATAAGCTCCTATTACTCCTCTACCATGTCCATGAATTTTGAACTTATCACACAGTGTTTTAATTATTTATACAATTGTCTCCCCCTCAAGATTATTGATTCCCTTGGGCAGGAATCACTGTGTTTCTGTGTCTAAAATATGGCTGGCCCATCATTCAAAAGATACTGATAATAGACCTGAACTGAATTGAACTGTATTTTTGAATGACCATGGTGACATAGGAGAAGCAGTGTGGTACAAGGTGGTGACAAATTGTCTTGGTTCAAATTTTCCCACTTAACTCACCAACTGTGTGAGCTTTAGCAAGAATCTTAATCTTCCTGCAAGTCTGGTTCATGATCTGTAATGAGAATAATAATAATACCTTCCCCACTGGGTTGTTGTAAAGTCTAGATGAATTCATATTTTAAGGTCTTAGAATAGTACCTGTCACATAGCTAATGTTTGATGAATATTAGATATTATTTCTTACCTATTTTGGGGATCTGTCAAATGAAGGAACTCAGGATGTGTAATTTGTAAATGACATCGAGTTAATATGGATTTCAATGTTCTGAACAACAGTAATACATTTTAAAATTCTAACTCCCTTCCATAATCATTTTTAAACTCCCAGTTGTGTAGCCAGTACTGCAGCAGTGGTTGGTAGTAGAGTTACGAGTAGGTCATGGTCACTGCCCACAAAGAGATCTTCATCATTGCCCTCAAAGAGGTAACAGAGATGGACACATAAACCAACAAGTGGTATGATGGAGCATTCATAGGGCGCTCTCTGGGAGCTCAAAGAGGTGGCACCTAACTTAGACTGGGGATGGTGTGGGGAAGGCTTCCTAAATACAGTGACACTTGAGGTTTGCCTTAAATGACAAGCAAAAGTACTGAGATAGAGAAGGGGAAAGAGGGTGCAACAATACTCATGTATTTAGGCATCAAAAAGTATGGTGGGTTCTCAGAAACGAGAGCTGTTTGGTATAGCTGGAACTTAGAGTGCTTGTATGGGCACGGTGGGCAAAAGACACTAAAAATTGCTAAAGGACAAGGTTGTCTATAAAAATAAAACGAAACTGAGTAGAAATAAGTTTACCATGGTACATTTAGGGAAAAATAAAAATAAAGGAAGTGGAAGGCTGGTATTAGCAGAGAAGGAAAAACATCTTATAACTGAATATTAATCCTCAAAGTAATCCTGCTACGCAAGAAAAACTAAAATAATACCAGGCTTTATCAAAAGGAATAAAAACACTGAGGAGAACTCCTTCTGTTATATTCTGCACTTGCCAAACACTCAGTGTAAGACAAGCATAGTTTTAAAGCAATTTAGAGAGAGTCCAGAATAAGGGGAGGAATTATTCAAATGGAGAGAGTGCAGGAAAAGAATGAAGAAATGGCATGGTTATTGCATTAGTCAGGGCTCTCCACAACCAGAGTTCTTCAGGGTTCTCCAATTGGTTCCTATTGCAACAGAACCAACATGATATATACAGAGATATATGAGAGTTTTATCATAGGAATTGGTTCATGCAGTTTTGGGGGCCAGAAGTCCCATGATCTGCCATCTGCAAGCTGGAGGACAAGTGGTGCAATTCAGTCCAAGTCTGAAGTCATGAGAACCAAGAGTTCTGATGTCCAAGGACCAGAGAAGATGGATGTCCCAACTCGAGAAGAGAGAGTGAGAATTCTCCCTTCCTCCAGCTTTTGTTCTATTCAAGCCCTCAACGGATTGGATGATGCTCACCCACATCGGTGAGGGTGGATCTTCTTTACTCAGTCTATTAACTCAGCTACTAATCTCTTCCAGACACACCCTCCCAGACGTACCTCAAAATAATGTTTTACCAGCTATGTGGTCATCCCTTAGCCCAATCAAGTTGACGTATAAAATTAACCACCACAGTTATCTTTCACTTACGTCAAGGTTTCACAGAAAAGATTCTGTTAGATATTCTCCATGCCCATGAAGTTGACAATGAGAAGAAATGGCTTCTTGTCAAGGAGATGAGAATGTAACGCACCTAAGGAAGGACTTGGGGTCCAGGTGATGCTAAGGAACAATTATGAACTCACCTTCCCCAGATCTTCGTTAGGCGAAGGCAACCCTCTTTCTGCTAATTAGATATTCAACCACCTGAAGACTTTCAGCTGCTCTCTCAAGGACCCTTTGCAAATAGTCATGATTTGATGATCAAAGACCAAAATGCACTTTCAAAATCATGGCTTTGTAACTAATGTAAAATCTGGTAAAATGTTTAAAAAGTGGAAGAAACTTTGTCATCCAACTTAAAATGAATACAGGATGACTATGACGAAATTGCGGTAAAAAGGTTTGAAATGCATCTCTGAAACAGAGTTCACAGAAAAAAGAGAGAAGCCATCCATCGATCATCAGAAATTTGCACATATTTCACTTAACCTTTCCACATTTTCTAACTCTAAAGAATTCCAATTAACTGGCTCAGTAGCCTCAGTTCTACACTAAACAATCCTGAAATGGAGAGATTTAACAAAATTTCTGTTAAAAATTCCTGCAGCTAGAATGATTTCATTTAGCCTGACTTCCTGACACTGAAAGAACATAAAGTTTTTGAAAGAAAACAAAAGGTTAGGAAAGAACTAAAAATTACAAAAAAACACACTTCAGTATATATTGTACATTTTGGAAAGTACGAGACATTCACTTGCCAATAATCTTTCTATCTGCTACCAAATTAGTTATGAAATAGCACGAATGCTACAATCAATTCTACCAAAAAGCTAATTTTAAAATTTCAATATGATAGGCCCCAAATATGATCAGCTTCAGATCTAAAATAAATGAAAGGGATAAATATCACAGAACTTTTGATGAATTTTTGTTTCATAATTAAAATAGGCATGTCAAAACTCTCTTAAGATTCACAGTATAGTCCTTCAGATGAAAGAAATAAAGTAATAGTATGGGTTCTAACTTGAAAAGAGCTATTAGAGTATTCATTCTCACTAACTTGCCTGCTTCTCAGAATTCTTACCCCAGAATATGATGAAAACACATTGCCTTTTCTAAACCGGATAAAAGATACCAGACCAGAGGACCCAGGATTTAACCTGCACAATTTCAGGGTCACATCATCCCTAAGACAGAGAAGAAACTGTTTGGTTTTTCAAAGCTACCAATTAACGTGGTGATAAAAACATAACCACAAAACATTTATTACCTTCCCTACTTAGATGTATGCATAAGAAGTTCAATGTACTTATTTTTTTAAAACAACAGATAAATGTATTATTTTCTCACACTGGGCTCCTGAAAGGACTTGTTCAAAGTTGTACAGCCTTCTGAATGTGAGAGTCATTGCATAAAACTAAAGAGCAATGAAATTTTGGGGGAGAATAAAATAGATCAAAGGCTAAAAGTGAGGTAAAAATTCTATGTTATGTTTATAAAAAAAGATTGATATGTCAAGAGTGTAATATATCTTAAGTATCATCTTTTCTTCACGAAAATTGAAGAAAAAATGGGAAAACTGATATAAAAATGTATTCACCTGAGCAGTACAGAAATATAGTTTTATAAAACATGTAAGTTGGTACGCACTTATAAAAACATAGATCAAAGTCTTATTTAATATTATTTATAAAAATTAGCTGTTAATAAACAAGTTAGGGCGAATAATTCAGAACGATTAAACAAGTGCCACTAAATAATAGCTGGCACAGAACACTTAGTATATGCCAGGAACTTTTTAAATGTTTTACATATATTAGCTTATTAATCCTCTAACAACTCTATGAATTGAGCACTATTATTATTCCCATCTTAAAGATCAAGAAACTGAGACCCTGAAAACTCAAGTAACGTGCCAAAGATCACAGAAGCCAGCGAGTAACAGAGCTCAGGTTCGAATTCTCAGAATTGGAACGCTAAATTAACACTAAAACAGAGAGTTTTAGTGTTAGCTTTGTTTAGTTTATATACTAAGTAATACATTCTCTTTGTTTAAAACAAACAAAAAACAAAAAAATAAATAAAACTACTTAGAAACAAACAGAAAACCACTCAGAAGTGTACAAAAAGAAACGATAAGAGCACTTATCTATCTTAGGCTCTAAAAGTAGACACTGTTAAGAGTTAAGTATGTAGGTACACATATAGTCTTATACAGATGTATACAACAGCACTTTCACAAAAATAGGATACATTTATACAATGTACATAGTTTTTTTCTTAATATCTAAAATACATGTTTCTGTGTCTTTAAAACATCTTTCTATGTACTATTACAAATAATGCAACAATTACTATTCTTATACACATAAATGTTTTCACTGCTGCTGAATTTCTGTGGAACAAATTCCTAGGAGTGGGATTCTTGGATCCAAGCTTATGTGCTTTAGGAAATATTGACAGGTAATGATGAATTATCCTCCAAAAAGGTGAATTAATTTATTAATTACGACCTTGAATGTAAAGTTAAAACCAGATCATCATTTAAAATCATTATTTTGAAAAAAATCTTTTGTTTGCATGCTCCAGTGTTTTGATTTCTATATTAACAATCATCTATGATCTCTGCCCAACTCACTGAACTGTATAATTAGTTCTACTCCTTTCAGTTTGATTCTCTTAGATTTCTTTCTAGGTAGGCAAACTACTCATTCGCAGATAAATAATCTCTTTTCATTTTTGCCCACAAAATCTATTTTTCCCCTTTGTCTAATTTTGCAGTGGTTAGCCCTGCCAGAGCAGAAATAAATAACAGCCCCCCTTCCCCTGACTTTAGTAGGAACGCCTGTACAGTTACCCCGATACGTATGTTTGGTCTGAGTTTCCGCTAAGCTATTCTTTATCAACCAAAGCAAATGTATTTCTAACCCTAGCTTGTTGAGTACTTTTATCCACTTTAGGTGTTGAATTTTACATGTATCAGCATAAGAATATAGCTTTTTTCCTGTGGGATTTTCAAGTCTTCCTCCGCGTCTCTAGCTCTGTTTTCAGCAGTCTTCTCTACTTTTTTTTTCTACTGCTGCTTTTTGCAATGATTTGATTAACTCCCATTTCTTTAGTAGGTTCTCCCAGCACATTTTTCATCTTCTTTCTTGTCTTCTAATCACTTCTTTGACCTCTTTTGTCTATATGGTACATGTTTTCTTCAACTAATATGAGAATATAGATTAGTATGTGTCTGAAACTTTCTTTTGTTTCCTGGAGTAACTCTTATGTCAATGTTTTCATTATCTATAAGTTGCTCGTTAGGTTTTTTTCTTCTTTCTCTCACTCTCTTTTTTTCTCTGTAGTATCAATGCATATATCCCAAAGTTATTCCTTTCTTCATGTTACTCTTCTGTGAATGTGGACAGTTTATCCTGGGCAACTGGTTGACTCAATAACAGAGCAGGGATGGTTTAGAGGAGTAATCTGCCAGTGCTTTAATTTGGATATGTTGTTTTTAAATACTTTCTTATCAAATTGTCTGTGTCTTCTGTCCTGGAAGTATTATCATTCCTCAGTTTCTAGCATTCTTCAATTTGGGGTTAGCAGGAGGCTAGAGTGACTTCCTTTGTCACAAATCTTTCAGTAATTCAGTGTTGCTTTACCTCTACTCAGCTGACTTGGTTGGCACATGCAAAGTTGGCACTGCTTCTCTTCTCTCCCACTTACTTCCTTGCACTTTTAGAAATTTTCCTGGGAAAGGCTAGGTTCAGAGTAAACATAAATAGTAGTATAGATACTAGAAAATGTGCTCATTTAAAATTAGGCAGAGGTCAAGAGAGAGGAATTGTAAATCCAACACAATAAAGCAGGAAGAGTTCTGAAATGACAATGTGTAGTGGGCTTTGGGGACTAAAAGTGGCAAAATTTGGGATGCTTGGTTGAGGTCTCCAGGAAAAGAGAGAGAGAGAGAGAGAGGAAGATCTGATGGGCATTTAGGAAAAAACTTAAGAATATGTATTTAAATTCAGGTAATATTTTTTATTTTGCCATTCAAGAATTTTTTCCTGGCCCTTAGGAGTTAATTATCTTCTACAGATGGCTAGAATTTTTTACAGAAAGACTGCAGAGACAAAGAATAGAGCAATACTTTCTATGGCATGCAAAATAGGATTATGCAGCAAGAAAATAATTTTGCAAGCTCAGCTTCTCTCTTGAGAGAAAGTTCTCCATTCCTATACCACTCACTTTCACATTACCAAGTGCCAGGCTTATTCAACTGGAACATAGAGGTTTCTGTAAGATAGCTCTAGGAGGAGAGAGATAGTGTTGAGAAGTATACAGGAAGGAAAAGAACCGCATCGTCAAGATGACTGCATCGTTATTTCCCTCTCAAAGAGAAGAGAGGATGTGTGAGAGATGTGGCAGCAACATCAAGAGAAGAGCTCATCCTTCATCCTTGTTTAGAATCCTGGAAAATATTATCCCCTGGGCTGCCCCCACACCAACCTGGGACATAGGCCAATGATTTGTGAGACAGTCTGGTCAGATAGAGGTAAAACTGGGTGTGTTTATCCAAGAAAGTGAAAGCTCCTGAAAAGGGATTGTTAAATTTGTTGGATCAAACTTAACTTTAAATGAAAGTGGACATTTTGTTAATTTCTTCCCACTCCCCAGTGAGTGGGGATCCAGAAGGATGACCTGATTGGATAATGTTGAAAATAATGAAATTATTATCCCACATTTATCTGAGTTACAATAACCAAGTTTTGCAACCTGCTTGATGCTGCACACAGATTCTTTAGTTTCCAAGATGAGCTTCCACACGTAACTAAAAATTATTAGCTCCCTTCCCCTTCTCCCAGCTCTGTTCATTTTATTTTTTCTTTACCCTCCTCCACCACATACAACATGACAAAATAGATGGAATCAGTGCAACTGTACCATTGTTTGAATGAAAGGGAAATCTAAATTCTCCCAAGAGACTTGGTAAGCCTTTGGGAAAAATGTGTGAAACACTTTATCTGGATAAATAGTCTGTACTCACTCGTCTTTTCAGTCAGGAGGCAGTATTTCCACCCGAGTGCTCCTGCTCCAAAACAAAAGAAAATACTTCTTGCTAAAATCTGGTAAAACAGAGTTCAAGTGCAGCACAATAAGCAATGATCTCATTATGTATATTGCACATGTGTAGAAAAGCACCAGATATTTCCATCTGTCCATCTTTATCTGCAGCAAATTGATTTCACAACTTTTCCGGATGTTAAATGCCAAGCCCCATATGAAAATGTTTGCCAATCACTGCTAAGCCTGAAAATGTATCTTTCCAAACAATGGGGGAATGTGGAGTCTGAAAGTCCCAGAGAGGAAAGAGAAACCCGTGGTAAGTAGAAGAGCGACATTCATGCCTCCGTTCATCAAATAGTTGAGGAACTCCCGTCTGCCAGGCACCCCACTCGGTGCTCGGTGTACACTCGAGATTAAGTGCACACTGGTCCTTGCTCTCGGGAGCTTCAAATCCAAGCAGGGGCAGAAGAGGACCAGGTACTGAGTGAAGGTGCAGAGGTGTGAGAGGACCATCAGGCAACACTCATTGAAAAACAGTTAAGTTCCTCTGAGCCAGACTGATTAGGGAATGAGATGCTCCAATTTGTTAAATCATCTGGTTATTCCATACAAATAAACAATTTTTCAGAGTCAGAATTTAAAACTTACACCGAACAGTGAACTAATGAAGAAAAGGTTTTACTGAGTTCTGAGGAATCATTTCAGGGTCATCGTCCTACTGAATACCTAGCTTTCACTTGACACTGTGGCCTCTTTGCTTTCTCAGTGCTATATTCCTGGTTCTCTCAGGACCTCTCTGTTCTTGGCTCCTTAGAAAGGCTCTCCCCTTCCCTGCGCCTCACGTGGGCCCTCCAAGCCTTGGCCTTCACCAGCGCCCTTCTCTCCACATTCCCTCCGTGAACACTCACACGCCTCCAGGCTTCGAGCTCTCATCAGGATTTGGGTGACTGCCAAATCCACATCTTCGCCTGACCTATCACCTTTGTTCAGTTTCCTGTCTCCACGCCCATCCTGGCTGTTTCTCTGCACAGCAATCTATACATAGTTATCCCTGTCACTTGAAACTCAGCTCTTCCAAAAGTGAGCTCACTCTGTTTACATCCCACACTAGCTTCTCTTCCAACTGTCTGCAGTCCTCGCACCAACATACTCTGTTTTTGAATAAACCACTGGGGCCATCCTCCTGGGTCCCCACTTACTGGGGACTGGGAAGAATTTAATATGTATACTTTCATTATTTACGGCTATGTTCAACCCCCTAAGTTTAACAATTCTCTTTCAATTTCTTTGTTTCCTCAACGGTGAAAACGGAGGAAGCAACAGATGGCAGCAGGACCAGGAGTAGGATCTAAAAAGATAACATATACGAAGCATTTCGGAAGGTAGAAAGTGTCATGCAAGAATAAGATATTAGCCAGTGGCTCATAAATGTTAAAATATTTTCCATGTGGGAGGTTATTGTCATATACAAGTATGGTAAATAGAATATGCAGACTGAATATATAGAGTTTGTCATACTGAAGAGCAAATCAAACTTGTACAGCTCAGTGCCCAGTAAAGTATGACTAGTATTTTATTTTTGGAACAGTGAAATGTAGGTTTAAGAGAAAACCATAGCCATCTCTTAGAAACCTTCAAGAGGGACATACATATATAGATGCACATGTTTTGCTATATATCATATTTACGTATGACTATAAAGTATATATCCACATGCCCATATTGCTTCCCTCTTTCTCCTACTCCCAGCCGTAGTTGCACTGTGGTTTTATAAGCTGTGGACTACAATTGTCCCAGGACCAAATGCTGCAAGCACATACTGTACTACCTGGGGTTGAGATCCAGGAAACTCCCCATTCCTTGAGGGCCGCCCTAGTGCTGGATACCTTCTCCCTGGCCTCTCTAGCTATACAAACACCCCCTAAAAGGACCCGGCTCCTCCCCACCTTCACGTATGCATGCTCTGATTAGGTCATCTATTCTCCTGCCTGTGACTTCTACCATCACCACACCCACCGCATACTTTAGAAAACACAGGATATTCTAGTACTTATCACAAACCAGATGTTTTGGGTCAGGGGTGGGAATCAGATTTGGCTCTTAACTGAATTTCATCCGGCCTGTGGGGCAAAGTAGCAAGAAGTTAAAAAACTGTTAACATTAGCAGTCTCTTGCAGAAAAGTGAGAGGCCACAAAAGTGGGTCTATTTCTCTTTGGGTCAGTATTTTTCTCTGTCTTTTTTCACTCTGCTCCCATTTCTAGGGGTTTGTCTTTCATCAGTCCAGACTCTTTGCCTTTGGGTTTGTGTGTGTCCATGTCTTTCCAGTTTTCATTACTTTGAGGGAGAACAGGGGTACTATAGAACTCTCCACTGGGAATAGTCTAGAAATGGGATACGCTATGACTTTGTGCATTGACATTTCCTATTTTTATTGAAAAGGCATTGAGTGCTCTGATTTGTTTTAATTCCTCGTGTCCAGGGCCTACACGCCTCGAAGTCTTCTCACGTCCAGGCTTCCTGGGTAGAGTGCTGGCACCCTTACCCACTCACACCCATTCACACCTTTGACCTGCACCTTAATTCACAGCTATTTGATTTCCATCCCTAGCACTCTGCTGAAATTGCACCACTGTCTCCAATCTTTAAAGTACCAGATCCAGGAGCCTCTTTTTAGTCTGCATTTCCTTTATTGTCTGGGCCTCATTGTTGAAATTCTCTCCCGCAGTACCTCTCCTTTGATAACCTCCCAGTTGCCTTTCTTCTGCCCCTTCCACTGAATTTCTCAGATTTTGTTCTTAGCTATTTTTTCATCTCATTTTACACTGTATGTTTGAGCTAATACATCCATTCACTCAAATTCAACTAAAACCAGCACTATAGATGCTAGACACATAAGTCCCATGCTGACCTTGACCTAACTCTTGAACTTTAGACCATTTTTCAGAGAACATCCATGGATTGCTTGCTTCTCAGATGCTCACTGATTACAAGGGAATTCTTTCTTGTGTTGTACAGGTTCCTCTTGGCATATGATCTTAAAAACTGAACTTTGGCCTCCTGACTTATGGATAGGTCTCAGACATCCTAATCTCAGCGTTGGTATAAGGTGTTTTGACCTTATTTTTTTATCCTTAAAGGATCTTTGGAATCACATGTGTTCCAGAACTGAACTATGTGAGCTGAACTCTGTTAGATCCTTATCTCTAAATGAGAACTGAGGACAAGATAACCTCTAAGGACGGGTCCTTTTCAGTTGTTAAAAACAAAGAAACAACAACAATAAAATCCCTTATTTCTATTTTGCAGATGGGTTACGAGCCTTGTATAAATTGCTTTAAGTACTATTTGTTTAATTTTAATCCTTTAGAAATGCACAGTGCAGAAATGAAAGTGAGAACTGTGTGACTGTAAAACTGTGAAAATTGTTTTCATGCGAGGCTTATGAGCACAGTCTCATTAATGAGAGTCCAAACGGCTCCCCTTCTCCGTAGCGTCTAGCTCAGATTAGCTATTAAGGAACCACCGTTCTACTAAGGCTGTTTTAAGTATATCGAAAAGTCAGCAGTATAGTCGTTAATAATACTAACAACAGTGAACATTTACGGAGTGTTCATTATGTTCCAGGCACTGTGATAAGAGTCTTTCATGCTTATTTGGTCCTCACAAAAACTCTATAAAGTGGATCATATTATTTGCCCTCCTTTATATAGAAGAAAACTGAAGCTCTGAGTGTTTAAGTAATCTGCCCATAATTACCAAAAATACTATAATTCCTGTTTATAAGACCAATATAAAATACTTGGAAAATGTATTACACATTTTCTATTTGTTAATACTTATGTCTAGTTTTTTGCTTGTTTGTTTCTACCAAATCATACAGTTGTGCATGTATTTGTGGAAGAGGAAAGGAAGAAAGGATCTATTAAATCCCATTTATTTCTAACAAAGTAACCAATAGAAAATGTTCTGTATATACTTGATAAGGATAATTTAAAATGATTACATTGTAATGTTCAGTTTAGTTTTAATAGTATGATAGAAATATATCTCAAATGATCAAAGATTTTAATTAAATTATATCATATAACTTTAATTTGATCCTGAAGAGCTGGGTTATTAGTTATTTGAGAGTCAGCAATCACTGAACTATATGTTCAATAATTCCATCATGGTATAAATTACAAACTAAAGATACTAAATATGACTGTGTGTGAACATGTTTTATAAAGTGAGACTTTTTAACTTATTTTTTATTGTGAAATAGATCACACATATAAAAGAGGGCATAAAATATTTACATATGGAGTAAAGAATAACTCTTTCACTTAGTATACAAATATATATTAGAAGCTTATTATAGGCACTTTCAGATTCAGCACTGAAGTGTAAAGAGCTTGGAAGTGGTCACTCTCAAACTTCCACCAAGTAATAGCTGTTCAAACTGAAAATCAATGACTTTTCTCAGACTCACTAGAGAAATTAGATTGCAAGGCAAACAGTCACCCTAAAATCTGGAGTGCAGGTGAATCCAGACAGTTACAGTCAAAATCTATTTATCTGGACCAGAAGTCTCAAGAGCCATAAACTAACAAGAACGCTTCAATGGCAATTTTGATGAATGCTAGAGGCTGAGTGTGGACTAGCATGCCTTACAGTGGAACAAGCAGGGCCCACAGCCAACAAGAATTGCAGGAAGCCATAAAGGTCAATATGCACGGGAATAGTGAGTGCCAAGGGTATATGGGAGAGTGCCCACGAGATCTGAAACAGCCAATGTATCTAAAGAATAGACAGGAAGGGGGAAAGTGGCACTGAAGAAGGCAGGAAGAGTAAACAAGGGGCTAATTTTTTTCTTCTTCTTCTCCCCAAAGTCCCCCAGTACATAGTTGTATATTCTGGTTGTGAGTGCTTCTGGCTGTGCCATGTGAGATGCTGCCTAAGCATCGCCTGATGAGTGGTGCTAGGTTTGTGCCCAGGATCTGTACCGGTGAAACCCCAGGCCACCAAAGTGGAGTGCACCAACTCAACCACTCAGCCACAGGGCTGGCCCTGAAAAATGGTTTTGACGGAATCATCGGTAGACTGGACATGGCTGAGGAAAAACTGGAATACATATCTGTAGAAATTTTGCAAAATGACATAAAAAAAGAAAAATGGATGAAAACAGTGGAATAGAATAGCCAAGAACTGTGGGACAATTACAAAAGGTATAACACATGCATAATTGGAATACAAGAAGGAGAGGAAAAAGAGAAAGCAGTAGAAGAAATATTTGAAGTAATAATGGCTGAGAATTTTTCAAAATGAATGACAGACACCAAACTACAGATCTAGGAAGCTCAGAGGACACCAAGCAAAATGAATACCAAAAAACTTCACCTAGGCATATTATATTCAAACTGTAGAAAACAAAAGAGGAGAAAATCTTGAAAGAAACCAGATGTAAAATACACCTTACTTATGGGAGAACAAGAATAAGAATTACACAATACTTCTCTTTGGAAGCTATGCAAACAATAAGAGAGTGGAAGAAAATGTTCAAAAGATTGAAACAAAAAACCCCACCAACCTAGAATTCTAGTCCAGTAAAGTTATCCTTAGAAAGTGAAGGATGAGCCAGCCCTGATGGTCTAACACTTACAGTTTAGCATGCTCTGCTTCAGAGGCCAGTGTTGGGTTCCTGGGTGTGGAACCACACCACCCATCTGTCAGTAGCCATGCTGTGCCAGTGGCTCATACAAAAGAACCAGAAGAGCTTACAACTATACACAACTATGTACTGGGGCTTTGGTGGGGAAAAAGGAGCAAAAAAGGAGGAAGATTGCCAGCAGATGTTAGCTTAGGGCGAAACTTCCCCTGCAAAAGAAAAAGATTATGAGTCTATCCTGCCTATCTGAATTAAAAAAAAAAAAAAGTGAAGAATAAACAAAGACTTTCTCAGACAAACAAAATCTGAAGAAATTTAGTCACCTGCAGACCTGCCCTGCATGCAATGTTAAAAGAAGTTCTTCATAAGCTGGTAAGGTGATATAGGTCATAAACTTAGAGCTACATAAAGAAATGAACAGTGTCAGAGAAAAAACAGATGAAGGTAAAATAAAATATTTAATTTTTCTTAAATTGTCACAGTCAAAAGAAGCCTAAGGAGACATGACAATTCAATGTTGTATATGCTGGATGGGATCCTGGGATATAAATAGGATATCAGGTAAAAACTGATTTCTTAATAAAGCATAGACATTAGTTAATAATAATGAATCAATATTGGCCCATTAATATAAGATGTTAATAATAGGGGAAACAGTGTGGGATGTATGGGAACTCTCTATACTATCTTCACAACTTCTCTGTAAATTAAAACTATTTTGAAATTAAAAGTTTATTTAAAATAAAACCATTATATGCTAGGCACTTGTCCAGGTACTGGGGACATATCACATAACAAACAGACCGGGCCCTTCCCTCATGGAACCTCCTGTTTACTAAGGAAACAGGAAAAAGTTGAGGAGAAAAAAACACTTCAGATGGTGAGACAAAGCAGGACAGAGGCATATATTTACCTAGGATTGTCAGGGAAGATCTCTTTTAACCTGAAAGATGAGAACGAAATAATCATGCAAAGAACGGAGGTGAGGGGAAGAAGTTTCCAGGTACAGGAAACAGCATGAGCCAAATTCATAATTTAGGAGACTTGAGGAGTTGAAAAAATGGCTGCGTCTTAGGTTGGGTTCCTGCAGAAGCCAATCCTCAAAAAGGATTTGAATACAAGGAGAGTGCAAGTAGTTCATTGTGGGGGGTGGTCCCAAAAAGCATTGGTAGGAGAGGAGGAAAGTGAATCAGGAAAGGTGCGGTTATCAAGCAGTAGTATTATGGGCAACCAGGACTCATTCACATTGGGGAACTCAAGGAGACAATGTAGAACTTGCCTCACTTATCCCAGCTGTGGGAGAAGCTGGGGTCTTTATCAACCAACTAGCATCAGGAATTAGCTGAAAGCTGCTCCTCAGGGGTGTTAACTCTCTGGCACTTTCAGCCTGCCTTACAGTGGAACAAGCAGGGCGCGCAGCCAACAAGAATTGCAGGTAGTTGCAAGTGGAAGCCATAAAGGTCAATATGCATGGGAATAGTGAGTGCCAGGGGTATATGGGAGGAATGCCCAAAAGATCTGCAACAGCCAGTGTATCTAAAGAATAGGCAGGAAGGGGGAAAGTGGCACTGGAGAAGGTTGGAAGAGTAAGCAAGGGGCCTTGAGGAGTGAGTGCACGGGAGCCGGAGCACATGAAATCAGGGGTAGAGACAACACACTTCCTCCATTGTAAGAGGAAGAGCAAAAAAATCCGGGTAGATAGTGCAGAGATGAGGGAGTGCCTATATAAAGGCTTCTATCTCAACACATCGTAAAGAAAGTTAAAGAGCTAAGAAGCAAGAGGGATAAAAGAGATGACAGTTTGAAAAAAAGGTAAGAATTGCTACACCGTGTTGAGAACCCAAGGGAGATATATCACTTTAAATTGTGGCAGCTTGAACTCGGGATTTCTCCAGAAATATTCTGCTACTCAGGGCCAGGCACAGAGAAAGCTCATAGCTGGCATCTTTCAGGGCTGGGGTTTTGTCAGGCAGGTACAGCAGTAGTAAAGAGAGGCAAGGGAACTGAGGAAACGTTAAATGACATTATTTTGAATGGATCATGGAATTTCAGTTGGCTAAAAGTTCAGTAAAGGTCCCCAGTAGGGGCTCATGGGTAGTGGAAAAAGTAGTAGGATCACTGGATTGGCATCTCAATGAGATCCAAAAAGCCTAATAGCAGAGTTTTCAAGCAAGTTGAGTTTAAATAATAGAGGTGGTGGCTAGTGGGAAGTTTATTACATGTTTTTTATCATTTTAACATTTTAAAATACGTGATTGAAAAGTGGGAGTAAATATTGTGTCTATGGTTACCTAAGTCATACTGGACTGTGCCCCCCTCAGCAGTCATGAAATACTTTACATTTTCATTGATTAAAATTTTGCCTTATGGCATAGTAATTTAAATCTCCAAATGTTTACTCTGAGACCGGAAAGTCCACACTTTGCCTCTGGCATGGCAGCCATATTGGTTCACCTGTGAAAACGTGTAGAGTAGCTTCTTTAAGTGTACACACAGTAAACTGGGCTAGAGCGGGTTACCAAGAGAGGGAGGAAAATGAGCTGACCCACGAGCCACATGCCTGGCTTTCTAGGCTCTGGGATCTTCTCCCAGAAACATATGTAGTCAAACTGAAATGTGGAGAATGAGAATTACGGACACATCAACTGGATACTTCCTAGAAGTGGTGGTAGTTAATGCCATCTGTTCATGTTTACTATTGAAAACCATTTAAACTCTACCAAAGTTCCAGGTCAAGAACCTCTACTATATCCTCAAAGCATAAAATAGAGGGAAAATACTCTTTTTCCCGCTCAAATCCATTAAAAAGATTTCCACATTTCACTTCAAAAAAACCAGGTGGTGTTATTCACAACACTCTTCTGAAGAGTTAGAGATACTAGACCACTTATTTTTAATTTTTGTGTCTGCAAATAATTTTTCAATTGAAAAAAACAGACAAGCAACCAAGACTTTAAAACAGCAAGTCATTTTAAGTTCACTCAAGAACCAAAATAACTGCTCTAAATCAGTATTCCTTAACCCTTGTCTTTTTGTTTTTCTTCAACTTATCCACGGGACAGAACTCATAACAGGGGTATATCACACATTACAACAATGATATAATGTTGGAGGGGTGCGGGTGGGGCAACAAAGAGAAGGTGTTTCCTACCTCAGCCACTTTCTTGTTGAGAATCAATCACAGTTACAAATTACAGTCAATATTTTAAATAATGTTGGGGGAAAAGGCAGGAGTCTAAAATTAAGAACAAAATACAGAGCATCTCTCTTTTCTATCAGTTTTGTTTGGAGCGAATGTAACATGCAGCAACAAGGTTGAGGTGAAAGTGGAAATCTTGGTTCTAATCCCAGATGAGACTCTCCAGTTGAATGACCTTCAGCAATGCACTTGGTCTTTGTGTTTTCTATCTGATGAAACAGAGCTGACAGTACTGGTCCCACCACTTCCCAGAGTGCTCTAAGACTTAACTGAAAGTTCATTTCTTCTTACAAACATTAAGTGAGTGCCTACCATGTGCTAGGCACTGATGTGAGGTGCATAACAAATAACAAATTCCTTGCCTTGGTGCAGCTTACATTTCAATGGGAAGATAGAAGAAAAATGAAGTAGGAAACGACAGGTGGTATGGGTGGAGGTGCAGCTGGAAGGAAGGTGTTCTGTTTTACAGAAAGTGGTCAGGGAAGGCCTTTCTGGAATTTTAATAGACTTGAATAAAGTAAGTGAGTTGTCAGGACATCCTTGGCAAGAGACACAGCAAGGGCAAAGACCCTGATGTTGGAGGTGCTTGGCATGTTTGAGAACAGCAGTTAGTGTGGCTGGAATAGAGTGAGCTCATGGAATGACAATGAGGTCCAAAAGGTAGGGTTGGGAGGTGTAGATCACGTAAGGAAGGAGTCTGGCTCTCATATGAAGGCAGACGGGAAGCCACTGGAGGGGTCCGAGCAGAAGAGGGATGTAATCTGACTTATGTTTTAACAGGATCACTCTGGCTACTGTGCGGAGAATAGAATAGATTACAAGGGGTCAAGGGTGATAGAAGGCACACAAAGTAGGCTAGTTTAGACTAGGGTGATGGTGGTGCAAGTAGTTGTGGTCTGAGTCTAGATATATTTTGAAAGAAGAGGCAACAGGATTTCCTGATGGATTAGCTATGAAGTGGGAGAGAGAGGCATGGAATAACAAAAGTGTAGGCCAGAAGAAAAGGAACAAAGGAATTACCAATATAAGTGAGCCTGCTTTAGAATTCAAAGAGCATTACATAAGGTGATGCTAACTAGTTCATTTTGTACCAGAGGCCCAATATTTGACAGATTAAAATCTCATTTCATTCCACTAGGACATAAGGTATTTCATGATTTCCTCCAAATTTTAATTCTACAAAACTCACTAGTCAGAGGTCAATTTACAACAACAGAAGTTTTCAATCAGAAAAGGTTTTATTATTATAAGAAACAATGCCATCAGGTAAAAATGCAAAAAATTGTGCAATTATGGCAAAATGTTTAAAAATATCTACACATTTGCCCCCAAAGGACTACAGTACTTACTACATACCTGAGCACTGAACATTGAATGCCATTTTAAACTGCTTCACATAGGGAATCTGATTCCTGGCAGATCACATCCACTTTTTCTCATGCACCAATGAAATCAGCTTAATGCTTAAGCATCAACTTTGTAGGATAACAAAAAAACAAAGATGGGAAATCAAGAATACAATTTCTACTTTCCTATAGCATAGTTATATCAAGTCCAGTTTCAATGTGTAAAAAACATATAGGAAAGTGCTACATACATTCTTCAAATGCAAAAATAAAGGTGAAGTGGGACTGGCATATGGTAGACCTATATTTTAATTCTTTAGTACCCATTGTGCCTTTTACTTATATTCGCATCATACTATGCAAATGTACCTTAAATATCTAAACACATACCCATACAGATTACTAATCTTAGTCTTCTAGGACTTCTTCTGAAATCATTTTAAAAGTGGCAAAATATCCCAGTTATATAAACAAATAGTTCTTCATACAAAATTCAATATATATTCTACTCTCATAGCAAATTCTAAACCTTGGCTTTGACACGCTATACTTAGATCACACCCTCAATATAAATTGTTATAGCAAAAGGATCAACTGTTGTGCAGATCAACAGAATAAATCTACTGTAGCATTACCCACAGTACATTGTACTCCTATATATCATCCGGCACATGAAATTACTAACACAATGTCCTAGTCATGTTTTCAAGTAACACATTTTTCTAAATAAATACAGAAGATTGTCAGGAAGTGGCAGGAAATCTTAGATATTCAACAAAGCTTTCAAAAATAAATTACATGAACATCTCTTGCAAAAGTTAGTTATTTTTGTTTTTTCCTCCCGTCTGCAATGCAACACTGTAAAGATGCTTCAAAAAAACTCGAGAGAAAGAAAACAGAAGATAGAGAAAAACTGGGGAGAAAAAATAGGCTATCTGTTAACAGAGTTATAAAGAGATGATAGACACACTATCAAGGTCAATAAGAAGAAACCACACATCTAGCTTCCCAAAACTAGACTTTAAAATGTTCATTCTGTAAATGCTGTCCACTTTAAATTCTGCTTCAGAAAACATTCCCTACTTGTAGAGGTCTAGGACAAGCAGTTTGGAAAGTTTCTGAAAAACGAGGTATGTGATGTGAAGAGGCAATGTTTTAAATTGGTGTCACAGTATCACATTACAATTGGTGCAAGAGTTTTAACACAAACTATGCCAGTTCGCCTTCTTTAAGAGAATCAAAATGTTCTAGTCCGGGACAGATTCTGTGCTATACTTATTCCTTTAGCAATTATTCTAGGCATAGTAAAAAATAAGTTACTCATCCAAATATCTGCCTTACGTGTTACAAATGACTTGGTTTGTCTTCACGTTAATATTCCTAACTGATTGTTAGAAACTCACCAGTTAAATATGAAAAGTGATTTATAATGCTATGGTTCTTTTCACTCACTCTTTTCCTTCTCAATCACCTTCAGCTAGAACAAGCTTTTTAATGTAAAAATATTCATCACTGTTAAGTGCAAAAAATGAAAACAGAAAATGAGGTTTTAATTGTCATATGTAACTTAAAAACCATTAAATTAGACCACTGCAGGAGTTTTATGTTTCCGGAAAATAGAATTTTAAAAGAAGGTGTACAACTTCACATTATGCTCTGTGCAGAAGAGAAATAAATTACCTTTCACTGTACCGATAATGACTTGACAGGTAGAGGATGGAAAAGGAGGTCAGGCAACAAAATGGCCTGTGTTAGTGCAAACTGAGTATAATGTTCTCACTACTCTGCGAGTGATCCAGTTAGACCAATAAGTGGCCATATCTTGCTATTCCATAAGTAGAGATCTTGTGAAATCACAAGAGTTCAACAGGTAAAATTCTATGGCCACAAAACTAACATACCAATTTAAAAGGTAAGCATAGGCTCAGACAATTTAAATCTATCTAGCTAAACACATGAATTAACTTATACTAGCACCAGCCACCTGTGAATTTGAGGCCTTTTCGAGATTGTTAAAAATGAGACAGTGTTAGCACGTGAAAAACTTAACAGAAAACTGCTACTTTAAAACTTTAGCTTAACTTAAAGTTCCATGGGAAATATGAAACAATCAGACCAAAAGCTTTTTCTGAGACTGGTTTTTCCTTCTATCTACTCTAATAACAGAACACATTTAAAGCTCAGTACACTTGAAAATGGTACACAAATATATATATTAAGAATGAGGATCTAAGTTCGTACTTCTCTGTGTCGGAGAGGTCACAGCTAAAGTCCTAGTGATATTGCCTCAGATTTTTACCCGTATTTAAAATAACAAGTCACATCAAACTAGTTGGGATGTCCCTAACCAATAATACCCTAACTGCTCTTATAAGAGTGCATAGTTGTCAATTCATCTGGTATCTTAGAGACTACTTATCACAAACTTCTAGAATGATATGATTACTTTTATACCAGAAAAAAAAAAATGCTGATAATTGCACTTTGTTACCTTTTGCTCAATGAAATGAAAACACCACAAGGATGAAAAGAAATCCCTCCCTTTGTTGTAATCTTTAAGAGTGCCCATTTCCACGTAGAGTGTAAACTCTCTCAGCTTTCTTAAATACTGACAGCACTTCTTATATCATTGTAAGACTAAGTTTCCTCAAGTGGGAGATGCCAGTAAGCTCTCTAAGGCCTGCTACTCATTAAAGGACTTTCTGAAGACACTGAGGATAGAGTTTAGCAACAGCACATTCAAAATGCCGGCCAAGGTCCCAGAGCCGATCCGGGGTCTCATACACTTTCATCCATTGGTCAGTGATGTCATCATATTGGTAAAGGGAATTTTTCCTGCTGGTTCTGAAGACGTGTTCTTCAACAGTCACTTGAGTAGCTCGAACAAATAAATGGAGCTTATTCTGGAAAAGTACCAGTTTAAGGTACGGATTTATGGACTCATCACATGGGAAGTCCTTCTTACGAGTCCATTTATTGAGCTCAATATCATAGGCTTCTACAGTAAACATGCGTTGATGATTTCCACAGGTTCCAGCTATGTAGTAGATAGAGTTCTTGTATACAGCCGCTAAGCCCTGGATTCTAGGCACAGTCATGGGGGTTAAAAAACCCCAGTAGTCTTTTTGAGGCTCATAGAAGAGGAAAAATTCTCCTAAAAAAAAAAGAAAACAAGAATATGTACATTGTCATGTCTCTTTTCAGTTTTATGTTGAAGACTAAAGAGCATAATTTTCCAAATATTTCCATTCTAAAATATTTCTTTTATAATCTCCAGAGATACACCAAATATGAGATTACAAGATAACCTAAAAGCTCTTCATTCCATGGTATGACACAACACATAATATTATAGTCAATCTAAATTTGGATGTTCATACTGGGGAGGTGTGAGGAGTTACTTTGGCTTGATGGCAGAATAGTAGTCAAGAGCTTGGTTCCATTTATTCTATCCAATTGTATATTTCAGAAAATTTATTTTAAGCCAGCTCTAAAAAAGCATTATTACTAATGCTTAGCCAGGAAGATACAAATATATATGTAGCTTCATCATAAACAGGCCACTATAAATTTGTGTGATTACTTAATTAGAAGATAGTACACGGAATTGTTCATATTTTTGTCCATGGGCCACGGACGTGTTTACCTTAACTGTCGCTATAATGCAAAGACAAGTGTTCAAGAGGGGAAAACGTGGTTTTAATAAGATAGAAAACACACATGTGGTTTATGGCATTGACTCTGAGTCACTTTCACTTCTATTTTGACAATAAAAGTGTATGCTGAGTCAGACTGTCAATATAAAAATGTCTGAAAGAATTAAACTAGTGAAGATTTGTGAGTTTTACTAATTATAACATTTGTATAAAATCTTTGTCAGAAAAATCTGAAACCCATTATGAACAGATTAATGATACTCCAAAAGCCACAGATAGTACAACAGAAGCTTCCAACTAGTCATGTCAAGTTTATTTATATAAAGAGGCTTTGTTTAGATTAGAAATACCTACTTCTAAACTGAGCTTCCCCTTGAAAACTGTTTTGAACTAGGTTTACTCTTATCTACAAATTTAACTGTCTACATAATAATAGTGACGCTTTAATTTCAATTTTCCTTAAAATAGCTTATTAAACCAGCTTTTGCTTGGACATCACTAACTTGTAACAGAATTCTTAATAAAAAAGATAGGAATTAAAACTTTCTAAAGTGTACCACCTCTCCACAAATTTCTTATAGAAAGATGACACACACAAAAAAGTTGATTTTTAAAATCTGAAGTCCACTTTAATAAATTAAAACCAATGATGGGCAACTAAGAAAACCCTCAGAGTCTCAGATCCTCTTATATAAAATGCAACCTCAGATTAAACAATGTTCATTCCAACTCTGAAGTTCTATTAATTCATTGTGCCTTTGCTTAATATTTACAATAAGACGCAATCTTTACCTTCCAATTGGGAGTCTTACAATTAATTCTATCTCTATCAACTAACTGGTTAACCAATAAGACCAAAATATAGAGAGAGAGTTCATCATATTGGGTGATATAACCTATCCAACCATACTCAATAGATTACACATCCATTCTTATATTCCAGTTTTCACCAAAACCAACAAACCCAAATTAAGCCTGTGCTTCTACTTAACTAAAATAAGGCACTAGAGACTACTACTACTACTACTAATTTCTGGAGAATCAATTTTATATTGAACTTCAAACAAACGGATTCAGGCATTTCTAGGAAATTTAAAGTCAAATAACGGATTTGAGCAAAAAACAATTAAAAAATATATAATTTGATAAGAGCTAAAAAATCACATGTATCTACACAGAAGTTGCCCCTTTTTCCTTGTTTTATTGAAGTAGTGTGAGGAAAATATTTCTATATAAGCAATTAAGAAGCAGAAGACGAATAACAATGCTGGTATTATCAACATTGCCTTCAACATTCAAGCAACTAAAACTTGTAAGAAACCAAACATAAGGAAAACATTAATTATCACAAATCAGAACTTTGGATCAAATGTCTTATTTACTCTCACTCGGTCACTCTTTCTACTTCTACTGTATCATCTTGCCAGAGTACTGATCTTCAATAGTCAAAAAAAAAAAAAAAAAAGCTAAGTATGTTAGATAGTCCCTCTTATAAAGGTAAAAGTAAAAAAAAAAAAGTGACATCAAAGTTTTTCACTGAAAATAATGTATTATGGAAGGCAACATAAACTGCAGTGAAATTAGAATCTTAAGACTGTAATTTCAAACTCTGTGTAATTAAGTTTTGTAAACTTTGTAATCATAAGGCTTACACAAAATTCTTTGGCAACTGAATAGTATCACTTCAGTTGATGCTTTGTTCTTTTTTATCTTTTAAACTAATCCCAAAAGTCCCATAAGAAAAGTAGTCACTACAATATCTCTTGATTATATATTATTGAAGAGTAAAAAAAGTTATGTTTCAAGCCTGCTTTCTTGTTTAAAGTCTTAAAAACAGCTCTGAAATAGTTTTCCCAAAATGCTGAACTATTATTTATTAAAGAAAGTTTTCAAAAATACTTATTCCACGTGATGTCAAAACTCAATGATATAAAAATCTTACAGGATCACTTTAGTAACTTAAAAATACCTGCCTTTTTTGATTGAAAAGTTTATTTTCTTTATAGGTCCTTTAAAGAACAGATTGTGCCAACAAATAGTTTATGATAAGAAAGCCAGAGGTATATCTCAATTAATGGCCACAAACACCTGTTTTAGTATAAATAAGTAAACTACAATTTGACCTGTTACCCTTTCATGAAACTAAATCACCTAGGTACCTACCCTGTAAAACATAGATCTTCTCTTTGTACTCCACAGCATTATGAAACTCCATTGCAACAGGCATTGCGCAAACAGTCGTCCAACGATTTTCTCTGCTGTCATAGCACTCCACAGATTTTAGTGAGTTTCTCCCATCACCTTCGTAAACACGACCTCCAATTGCATACATCTTACCACAGCAATACACCAGTTTGCAGCCTATTCTGGCTCTCAGCAAGGATGGTTTGGACAGCCACCTGTTGGTGGAATGGTCATACATCCAGAAATCATTTTCTGCCTTATGGTCGATGGACACCTCACTGCTGCTCGGCCTATACCCTCCTGCAATGTAGATGTCATTATCCGGTGATACAAGAATCCCAACTTCTCTTAGATCATTTGGTGGTTTGCATAGTTTAAACACTCTTCCTGTGACTATATCTAGACAAGGCACTGTTTGCTTCTTTCCTGAGTGTTTGTGGGCAGCGTCAAAACATATGATCATTTCAGACGCAGTCATTCCAAGTCGCTGTGTACAGCCATTGGTATTGGATGGTCCCTTTTCTACATAGCTTTTGGCTATAGCCTGTGCAAACTGAGGTGGAATTTTCTCTACAAAAGTATCTTCCATCAGAGGAAAACGTATGCATTTGGCAAAAATTTCTGGAAGGTGCACTTCTCTTTCATTCTGTTCGTGTTCAAACCATCTTACAATGCTTTCGTAAACATGCTCTTCTCGGTCTACGTTCAAATCATCACTGTCAAGTATACTTATCAGTTGGTCTTTTGTCAACTGGAGAAACTCTTGTTCTTTGGTGACACATAGAAACTTTTTACGAATGTATTCTTTTGATCGATCTCCGAGTTCCTGATGACCATAATGATCAGCAAAGATGAAGACCCCAATTGAATTTTGTGGGTCCAAATGACTGATCATATACTTAGCACATTGGTCTTGAATGGAAGGAATCTGGAAGATGCTAGCTGCAGTGAACAGGGCTTGAACATTGGCCTCTGTCAGAACAACTTTGGAGGTGTAGGCATAGTTCAACACTAAATCCATAGATTCAGCTTCAACACCGACTATTCGAACTTCTTTTTGAGTACTTTCTGTAAGGCCGCTAGTGAACATGGATCTAGGAAGGAAAGAGTGCTTACTATTACATGTGCGTTACAAATAAAAACTATTGTGGTGAATTTTTCAAAATATAAAGTTACCACAAAGATAACCTCCTGAAAGTGAAAAATATTTCCTAATGTGTTTCTTGATATTCTGAATGCAGATAAAAGTTGATCATCTAGCAGAAGGATTTACTTTGGCTAATCTCAAAAAGTGCATTCTCAGGACTCATCCACGTTGTACCAACTCTGAGAAAGGGAGAGTATACCTAATTAAAGCACACCAAAAGTGGCATGGAATATTCCAGGACACCTTATGTTCCTTGGAGACGCTATCCAGCTTCTGGTCAAGCTGCCTAAGGGACTTGAGATCTTAAATCACCAGACCAGTTAGACAGCTAAAGAGTAGGCAGAGGGTGTCAATGTGATACATTAGCATACAGAGACTGTCCAGTAAAACTTCTCATGTCTCAGTGGAAATTTACAAGGCAACTTGTGCCCAAAATATATCTTTAAAAATTTCATCTTAGAAGAAACAAGATGCTCTTTAGAAGTTCATCTCTACCTACTCCTTTTTATAACTATTATCTTTTGAATGCTTCTTTAATTATTTTAAGGAATATAAAGAACACCATTTCACTTATCCTTGGACATTTTGGAAATCTTTGCTTAAAGAAATATCCTTAATTTTCTCAGTTACCATATTTTACCTATTTATTTCTGTATATAAATAAAGATTATGGTAGGGCTAATATAAAGCCTACTTCAAAGGGTAGCTTAAGAATTAACTAATTCTTTGGAGATAATGGTTTTTTAAATCCCAGACTTTTGCCACTGAGACCAAGGTGGGTTTTTTGGTTTTATCTTTTTAAGATTTAAAATGTCTCTGCATTTATGGGACTTTCTTGGCCAAAACATTAAGTGGCCAAAACATTAAGTATCCAAAAGCTTGGCTCTTTATTTAAGTATTAGTCATTTACAAACATCATTTGCCTTTCTTTTCCCTCCTATAAGGTTTCTTTCTAGGCTGTTCTTCAAATTAAATATAAAAATCTAATCAAGAGCTAGCCCTGATGGCCTAGTGGTTAAGTTCAGCAAGCACCACTTCATTGGCTTAGGTTTGGCTCCTGGGCGTGGAACCACACCATTCGTCCGTCAGTAGCCATGCTGTGGCAGCAGCTCACACAGAAGAACAAGAAGAACCTACAACCAGAATATACAACTATGTACAGGAGCTTTGGGGAGGAAAAAAAGAAAAATCAAAAGTTACTTTAAAAGCCTTTTGAGAAAATGGCCATGTGCCCTAAGATACTTAATAGCTATCTATTGAAGAAATTGACCTAATATTGGTGATAAAGTTGATTATTCACATCCAGACCCCTCCTATTTTTAAGTGCCATGTTATGGAAAACATCCTTAAATGGTAAGATTTCCAGTCATTTTTGAAGTCTCCATCAAACATATGAAATTAATTTAAAAATGATATATGAGAAATAGTGGAGGCCTACAAAGACACAAGGACTCAGCCTGCTGCCTGGGTTAACCATCTTTGAACCCTAGTTTTACTTCTACAATGTAAATCTTAAGTTCAATATCACACGGGGTTTTTTTAATGACTGAAAACGATGTTCCAATGTATGAACTGGTTTTCAATTCAGGTGCTGAAAAACCCAGCTGTACAGCTACCAATTAAAAAGAAAAATAAAGCCCTTCATTAGGCACAGATTAACTCCCAATGGAGGACATTACCACATGGGAACTCCTATTGACTTGACTAGGCTGGTCTTACACACAGGAGCAGTGTGACACTTGATGAGTTCTCCTGTTCTAACAGATTCTTTCTGTAAACTCTATATAAAGTGGGAGCACACCCTCACACAAAATCCTGAGCAGCAAAAAATTCCTAATAATCATACAAATTTTAATTCGGACAAGTCACTGGGATCATGAAACAGCCATGCCAGATTTCAAACTATTCTAATTCTTCCACAAGTGATGCAAGACTTAGAAACTATTAAGTATGACCTTCTAGATCTCACATAAGGAGCAGCTCTGGTGCCAAGAAACTTCTGTGCAAAAACCTCTAACAAGAAATAAAAACCTAATCCTTAAGTTTTCTAGTCAAATATCTTTATTTGAATTCACATATCTTATCTTTAGAAAGTTTTCCAAGCATTTCCTAAACTTCTTGGAAATTAAGAAAATCTATTGTAGCACACTTCTTTTGAAGAGATTTGTCTGGGTCTTCAGAACTCATTTTAATTAAGTTTGATATTTAAATAATATAAGCCAGAGTATAAAATTTCAGTAAGATATAACATGTTCACTTTGAAGTTTCAATGGTTCTTAATTTTATTTTTACTATTCAAATGTAATATACAATAAAAACCTCTGAAAGGCAACTTTAAGGAAGACCCACTCTTGTCCCTTAAAAGCTATATAGTGACTAAGAAGCTTGGCTGTGGAATCAAATCTGGCTTCTGACACTTACTCATTAGACAAATGATTTGGTCAGCTCACAATCTTTCTGAGCCTCAGCTTTTTCACATGTAAAACGGGACTAACAACTGTGCAAAGACAGGATTGCAAAAATTATATAAAGCAATATATGTAAAGTAAGCTCAGCCCAGAGCCTGATAAATAGTAATTGTGACATATATTTAAATGCATAGATGACCCAAAGAGATCTAACGAATAGTCTGGATAAGTGAATCTCACCAGCAGTTTCCATTACCAGGCCAAACTTCATACCTTCTGTGAACAAGAGTTTCTTCTTTTTGATTTCCAGCTCACTGCCTCATGACGGTTAATACTTAATAGTCCAGTGACCTACCCTAGGCAAGTCTAAATGGTTACATCACAAGCATTAGACTGAAGCGACTATATTTAACCCAGTATTCTGAGAAAGAGGAATGAGAAACTACTGTCTGGAACACTACAGTGCTATATGCCCTATAAAGAGAAGCACCTTCAAAAGGAAAAAGCACGTTTAGAGTGTGACTGAGAAATTATTTCACTCTCATTCCTGCACCATTTTTGAATATTGAAAGGCTTAAAAAAGTGAGCGTTTGAAACAAAATGAGAAGTTAACCTTAAGCAGGAAACTGCCCTTATCACTGATCTTTTCTTAGAGTATGAAATTATTCTTTAGACCCAAGTCTTGAAATTTTACTTTTTAAAGTTTTATAATACACAAAGATGAATATAAATGAAAATGAAAACTTAGCTTAAAAATACTTCTGAATATCTTGGAAATAATCACTAGTCTAAGGCCTAACGCACACAGAAACTATATTCATTATTATTTTATTTCTTTTACCCCACGCATTAAAACAATCTATCCAATGGTAATTTGTTACTAAAGAACAGGCTACTATGTTTTAAACTCTAAAAAAGTTACATGCATTAAAGAAACATACATTATGGATAAATTTTTGAAAACAGTTCTAGATGAGCACTGTCCAATAAAAGTTTCAGTGATGGAAATGCTCTATATTTGGGCTGTACAATGTGGCAGCCGCTACCTACATGTGGCTACTGAGCACTTAAAATGTGGTTAGTAAGCCTGAGGAATGGAATTTTTAATTTTATTTAATTTTAAGTAATCGGAGTTGAAATAGCCACATGTGGCTAGTGGCTGCTATACTGGGCAGCGCAATTCTAGATTTTCTGGTCATTTACCTGAAACAAACGAACAAAAGCATATTCACTAACTTAAAAACCAACCTCCTGAATTCTGGAAGAATCCATCAAGTCAAAAACAAGGGCTTAATAAAATAGGGTCTATTATCTATTTCCAGGAAACTCATGGGTTTCATTTCACTGTCGCATCTCAATATAATAATCAAGTGGGCAATAGTGAGGGAGAAAGGGAACTCAGTGCAAATATCAACAGAAGTTTCTACCATCATCATACCTGAAGTAAGGGCTGATTGCAGCAAGAACGTTTCTATGACAGGAAAATGTTTTCCCGTGATCCACTTCCACTACAATGTCTGTCAACTGTCCTTCATCGTACATTACTTTGAGTTGCTTAAGAATACTGCAAGCATGGAAGGGGTCCATGGCATCGTTGGCTGTGTCTGAAGATGGAATCCCATTCGGTGTTGGGGAAGACTTACTTAAATCTAGGAGGAGAAAAATCGTACAACCACAAGAAGTTCGGAGCCAGTTACGGCGTCGCGGATTTGTTTGTTTGTTTGTTTGGCTTGTTTTTTTCCCCCTATAAAAATAGATGTATGTATACATACACCACCAAATGGGAGCGCGAGGTAGGATCTGGGAGAGAGCGAGCTGCGATGCAAGTTCAAACACCAGCCTGCTCGTCCGGGAGCCCGGCGAGCCCGATGCCGCGCTCGCGGAGGGACCGTGCGAGCAGAACATGCGAGGTGTCTGCGGCGACTCCGCCGAGAGCCGGAATGTCACAGCCCAGAGCGAAGGCAGGAGCCTCACGAGGGAAGCTCGATGGATGGCGGCCGCCAGTGCCCACTCAACCGCCTCCCGAACGGGTCGGAGAGGCGACGGGTACCCGGCCTCCCCATCCTTGTTCGGCCGGACCACCCACCGCCCTCCACGCCATCCATCCTCCTTCCCCTGATCCTTCTCCACTTCTCCATCCTTCTCTCCGACTCTGCATCACCACCTCCTCAGCTCGCAGCATGAGCCTGGCCCCCGGCCCACCTCCCCCGCAACACACCTCCCTAGCCACCACGCGACCCACCTGCCGACGCGGCCATTTCTCGACGGGGCCCCGGCTCCAGCTATTTAAAGAGGAAATGTCATTTCGCTTCTCTCTCTCCCGGGTTCCGGCTCTTCTAAGCTTGCCCTAGCCAATGGGGTGGCCCACGCATCCGGCTCCGCCCCTAGCCTCTGAATTCCGGGCGCCAATTGGCCACGAGGTGCGCACAGGTGCATCGGGAAATGTAGTTTTATTGCCCCTGCTCCCGCGTGGTCCGGGTCGGGCGGAGGCCCAAGCCGGGGATTCCTATTGGCTGGTGCTGGCGGAGGTGGGGAGCAGGGAGTCCGCCAGCCTGTGTCCGTGGAGCGCGCAGTGGCTGCCGGGAGAGGTAGTCTTCTGGCTGAGGAGAGCTGTCATTCCGAGGGGCTAGGTTAGGGAAAGCTCTTGAAGTGCGAATTTCCCCATTTTAGGCCTCTCTCCAGGCCCCTGGTTCATTTTTTTTTTTTACCTTGTTCTTCCCTAAACCTTCTGCCAATGACTAGCTTCCGGTATGAAAGCGGGCTCTGCGTGAGGGCTGTGAGATCAGAAAAATATGGAAAAGGACAGGAGGGCTGTTGTCCAAAAATGCGAAGGAAATCTGACACCCCACCCTGAAGAAAAATATCAGGAGGCCCAAAAGCAAGCCATCTCTGATGAGTCACCTGTGACACCCAATTGAAATAGCATCGCCTTGGCTGAGTGCTCCGGTTTCCACAAATTAACTTCGTCTGGTTACAACGGCTGCTCAGGATCTTTAACTCCCACTGATGGCTTGCTTTTCTCGAACACACAGAGAACACCTGTTCCACTTTTAAGTGCACGTGAACATTATAGAGGGATTTAAGATGCTTTCCTTTTTGCTCCTGTAAAATGGAGGGGTTAAGATAATAAGTAGTCTGGGATTTCCTTTGAAGAAATATTGGAGCGTGCCCTGAGCCTGGTCCCAGGGACGGTTACTGAAGCCCTGGCTCTTTACTTACTAAATGTGGGGCCTTGGATAATATCCTTTAACTCTTGAGCACTTAGCTCCTTCACCTGTAACATATGAATAACAATTCCATCTGCATCATAGGCTCCAAGCCTTTTGAAAGAAAACAGAAATTTTATGGTTGAAGTGTTTTGATTTACTTGTATTGTGTTTCTAGCATCTGACAGGGTGCCTGGCACATTATAGATACTTAATATTTTTAAAATAAATGTAAGGCATAACTGAACTATCATTCGAAAAGCTATTTCTAGACCTTTGAAATGTAAGGAAGTGATATCAGTGAATGGGAAGGAGTTTTTAGTAGAGACATATTTAGTCCATGTGCATAGCTTTTCTAACACTGAAAAGATCAAGCAGTTGAACTTCTTGATGAAGGGTCTTGGAATTTAAGTTGTGATTGAGAGAGAGAGAAAGAGAGGATGATGAAAAACAATCCAGTTCTGTCCTCTAGGTCTGCTGAAAAATTTAGAGCTCAAAATACTATAATTCGATGCAAGTTAATAAGAATTGGTGTTTCCTCGAAACTGGAACAATTGGACGTTGATATGCACTTTTAACTCCTATTTATGAAAACCCTATATGCACAGATCTGCATGGATGAAATTGAGTTAATTTTTTTTACTCAGAACTTTAAATTTCCATTTTTTATGAGCTCAATGGTATTGCTTTCTAACTTATGAAAACAATGGGGATTTTACTCACAATATTGATGGTATTAAGAAAAAAAGGCATCAATCCTTCGAGTTTCCAGGTTTAGCAAAATAAAATACAGAACATGCAATATTTGGGACATACTTAAAGTAAAATATCATGTGTTATATGAAAGTCAAATTTAATTGAGTGTTCTGTATTTTATGTGGCTACTTTTCAAACATGTTAAAATAGAGGTTTTCTTGTTTGTGTTTTGTTTTTGTTGTAGCCACCTGTCAAAGCCTTAAGAAATTTGGCCAATTTTCTCTGGAATTTAATTCTCACCTAATTGACTAACAGACTTGGCGATATGGTTTAATTGATTAGGAGAAAGTTTTCTGATTCTTTGACCCACACAAATTTCTGAATTTGGAGGTAGGCAGAATACAAAGAACGAAGGGCAATCTAAATATAAGTAGGAAAAAGAAGCGAACATTCGTAATTACAAGGTTGCCATTTATATGACACTGTAAATCGACTCCATTCTACTGGCAGACGGCATTATGTAGTAAAGATTTCATCATTAGAAATGCATTTAAAAAAAAACAGAATAGGAAGATGTAAAAATTGAGCCACTAGTCCCACACTATTCATTCTCAATGATCTTTAAGAATACAAAGGAGATTTTGTTTCAGGGTTGATACTAAATAGCCAAAGGCTATATTGTCCTCTGAAGTAATTTTCTCAAATATTTACAGTTTAAAGTAAAATTTAGGAAGGGTGAAAATTGAAAAAGCAAACCAGAATATTTGAGGGACCTATATTTATTTAGTTCAAATTAAACATTTAGAGCTTTATTATTTTAATTTGTATTACCTAGGAACCAAAAGCAAAGAAGATTGTTGTAATCATGGTTGTTCGAGAGTAGAAAAGTCTTTACATTTAAATTCTAGCGAAAATGAAGGATCATGAAAGCAGCAAATTTAGAAGATGAGAAAATTGCACAGGCCCCTTGTTTTTTTCCTGCTTCCACTTTAAGAGAATGACTTCTAGCAATTATCGGCTGTGCCCAGGCTACTGTCGATAATAATACCACACAACACAAGAATGATAGCCATTCTGATGAAGAAGGTGTAAAAGAAAATAGGACTTCACTTCTGCAAATCGATTCTGCCGTTTTCCAATTTCCCTGTTCAGCACTGTTTGAGGCTGTGAAATTGACCAGAGCTACATGAAATGAAAGTAAAGGTAGAGTGTCTGTGACTCTTACCTTTTAGCAAATGACATCCTTATATATTTATCCTTCTCAGCTACAGCTACAACAAAAAGTGATGTTTTTCCTTGCTAAAGACTTTTGTATTGGCTAGATTGATGCCTCAAATGAAGCAACAAAAGTGATTATTTGAATATTAATTTAATATAACATCACATACTGAAGAAGTGGTTGTTTTGTAATCCTGGATTATCTGGCTATATCCAATGTTATCACAAGGGTCCTTATAAGAGGAGAAAAAAGGGTCAAAGTCAGAAAAAGGAGATATGATGACAGAAGCAGAGGGTGAGTGCTGTGCTTTGAAAATGGAGTAAGGGACCACAAGCCAAGGAATGCAGGTGGCCTCTAGAAGTTAGAAAAGGCAAAGTAATGCATTCTCCTCTAGAACCTGCATTAGGAAGGCAGTCCTGCCAATGCTTTGGTTTTACAATTTCTGACATCCAATGCTGTAAGATAATACGTGTTGGTTTAAGCCACTAAGCTTGTGGTGATGTGTTACAGCAGCAATAGGAAAGTAATACAATGGTTGAATTAATACATGAATGAGTTTGCAAAGCTTTCCAACAGTTGAACTTTTCTCTCCTTCCTCCTCCTTGTCTCTCCATCAAATGTTTAATATTAATGAAAACTGAGAGAATCTCAAAATATAAGGGTACTCACATGAGTAATACTTTAAAAAGAAGACTTGTAAACAGAAAATTGCAAGGTAAACAATTACCCCAAATCTATCTGCTAACTCTGTAGTTAACTTGACTGTGGTGGGGGCTCACTGGGTCGTCCTATGAGGAGAGTGAGATTCATTGCGAGAGAGACCTGCACAGGAGCATGAATCCTCAGGAGGTATGATTCCCGGGGGCCATCTTTGGAGATAAACTACCTGACTGGGATTAAATCTCAAAGATAATCAGATTAATATAAGACTCATAATTGTGGTGGAATGCTTTCTATGGGTCTGGAACCAAAATTATAACACTCAGTATATTGGATTTGACACAAAGCCAAAGACCTAAGACACAGGTGTCTTCCATAGGCTCTCTTGTATATCCAGGTTAATCCCTAAGAAAGAAATGTATTCGCTTAAATACTGTGGGGTTGATCAACTCAGTGTTTCACAGTCCATGGAGAAGCACCAGCTTTTTACTGATCTTGCATCGCTCTGGGTCTCTGAGTGATTACAATGAGCACGGCCCCCTGCTGGCCAGGGTTGGACATAAGCATGAGTTAAAAATAAAACTTGGGGATTTAAGCTACTGGAAGTATGGGATTGTCAGTCATCACAGCATATTTTAGTCTATCTTAACACATAAATGCTAATTTTAGTGTCACAGACACTTAGACTCAGAGCACCTATGAAGGTGGTTCGGTTTTTCTTCTCTTACCCTTAGCAAAGCTGGAGATGTCTGATGATGAGTCTATGCCACAACCGTGAGCTAGGAAGATGGCTGCATCTCAGGTTCCTGCTCAGGTTTAACTATAATTAGCCTGCAAACTAGTTAATATGCCATGAAGAATAAAAAATTAATTGTAGTAATCACCTGGAAAATTAAACTGAATTTTTATTTTACTATCAGAGTACCACTACTACTACTAATAACTAGTATTTACTGAGTGCTTTCTCTGTGACAGTTACTAGACTAAGCACTGTGCATAAATCTGCATAAATTATTTCCCTTATTCCTTATAATAGTTCTCTGACGTAAATGCTCTTATTAGCCCAATTTTAGAGCTGAAGAAACAAAGGCATGAAGACGTTACCTGCTTGTTCTAGGTCATAGCTAGAAAGTGCTTCAGCAGGAATTTGAAATGCGGTAGTCTGATATCTAAGCCTGTGCGTCTTGACAACTATGATAATCTACTTCCTAAAGAGTGATTCTCACTCTGATTCTGCAGGAAACCAGGCCCCTGTGCATATGCAGACAGACACAAGTTAGGGCTACATGTTCTCTAACAAGGAGGCTTTGAGAAATGGTTGGAAAGAGAGCCGTGTATTTGAAGTGATGCAAGATCAGTAAAAAGCTGGTGCTTCCACATGAAAGAATTGCCTATATTTTCAATTTGTTTTTTCAAAAAGACTTTGAAATTCAAATTTAAAACATTGCTCTTCAAAACAAGCAGTATCACAAATCTGCCAATTTGATTAAGCAAGGCTTAGTCCCAGTGGAAAAAACAGAAAACATGGCATGCCATAGTTAGATGCTGACCATGTATGATAAGCTTCATATGAGCGCTATTGTGAGACCTTGACAGGAGCCCCTTTCTCTAAGAACAGGCGACATGAGAGGAGCAGTCAGGAAACGATTGACGGTAAGCGCGTGTGTTAAAGCTCAGGGGGACTATTGAGTTTGTGAGACAAGCTCTGTCAAACACAAACAAATGCAGAGGCAAGAGAGGCATGTGGAAGGAATTTCTTATACTTAAAGGTGACGAGCTATAAATAAGTTACACTGAGGAAATTTTGGCCTTCAGCATCAACGTGTGTTTAAATTTGGGTTTAAACTTAGTTCCCAGGTGGCAGGTTTTGTTTCCTCATCTGAGCCTCAAGCCTAAGGCTGGCAGAATGACTGGCTCCAGAACGGAAGATGTGGTACCTGGCAAAAGGATATTTATGAGTTGTTAATCTGTGAATCAGAAGGCAAACCCTGGCCCAGCAGTACGTTAATCCTGACGGCTGAGAGGGAGCCAATAGAATCATTTACAAGAATGTTCCCAGCTTAAGGTTTTAGAAACAGCTTAAAGAAACTTCAACTATGTTTGGAATGTACCAAATCATAAATTGCTAATTTTTCCACCTGTGTTAGGCTACCAACTCCTCAGGGGGTGGAAGCGTGTGGTGCAAATACAAGCCAAACACTTTCCTAATTACTCAGGCTACAACAGGTCAAAGGTGCACGCCTAACCCAGTTTGGAATTCTTTTATTTACTGGGCTCCTGCCGTCACTGGAAAAATTTAACTGCCATGCAAACTCTTCATAAAAAAATTGGCTCCTTTCACACCTGTCCTTGGTGAATGCCAGCCTTTTCTTCCTTTCATTCTCTTAATGAGTAAAAGCCTTTGTTCTAAGAGAGTACAGGCTCAAGTCTTTAGGAGTGAAGGGTCATGATTCCTGCAACTTATTTTCAAATGATTTGGCACAAATAATAAGTATAAAAGTATATACACACACAGGAATAAAGCAAAAGTGGCAAAATGTTAACCTTGTGGTAAGTCGAAGTGAAGGGTTTATGGGAATTTATTGTACTACTCTTGCGGGTTTAAACTTTTCAAGTAAAAATGGACAAACAAACAAATAAACAAAAAAAAACCCAGAAGTGTGAGATAGTGGAAAGAAGGGAATTCTACTATCTAAGCTTGAAATCTTGAAACGAGATGGCAATAAAAATGGTTTTAGTTTAGTTTTTTCCTTAATGAAAATGTGGCAGAAGCAAGAGTGACTAATTGGGTATGATGGAATGCACTATTTAAATCTTTGTTAAATGAAGTTGATGATGCTTCTCTCTCCAGGGTGTTTTTCCAACAGTGATGATGGATGATTCTAAATTTAGCCACACAATGTCAACTGGTTCCTCTCCTTACTAAGGAAAAAAAAAAAGGATGTGAAAATAAAGGGTTTTTTTTTTTTTCTTTTTTTGCGGTAACTTACTCTGAGTTGGCTTTGATGCATCAGCACTGGGCTTTAAGTTGCTTGGCTAACTAGCCACAGATTGTGCTGAGAGACCCAACAAGTCATTGTAGTCCATTGTACCTTGGAGACCTCCCTGTAGATTCCTTCTGTGGACTGAACTGTATCCTCCCAACATTCATATATTGAAGCCCTAACCCACAGTGTGGTGGTATTTGGGAATGGGGGCTTTGGGAGATAATTGGCTTAGACGAGGTCATGAGGGTTTAGATGAGGTCATGATGGGATTGGTGCCCTTATAAGAAGAGACACCAGAGAGGTCTCTCTCTCTCTCTCTCTCTCCCCCTCCCTCTCTTCCTCTTCCCACCTCCTTGCCTTGTTAAGACATAGCGAGAAACCAAATACATTTAAAATAATGGATAAGTAACAACAAAAAGGGATAATTATTCAAAATATAACAAATTTTGCTAGTGTGAATTATTGTTCTGCAGACTTCTGTAATAAAGAAAGTTAAAACTAAAACTATCATTTTAACTGGGGGAGTGGAGGCTTGCACAGAATATTACACATGTACACACATATACGAAAATTAGTACAGAAAGGTGGAAACAGTTTTATCTTTTGAGTCTTTAGCCATATTACTGAAAAGACTGGTGATAAATAAAATAAAATTAACATATAAACTAAAGTCAAACTACAGTATATTTTAATAGTTTTACTTTAGAAAAACATGACAGCTTGCCTATATAGAAAGAATAACATTATATGCCAAGGCTCATAAGAAGACTCAATATCTTCATGTTATTCTAAGAATTGTCAAGTCTATGCCTATTTTTTGTTCTAGGGGAAAGAACGAGTATTAAAGGAAATAGGAATAAATAAGCCTCAAAAATAACTGAGGAAAACCTAAACCATTTCTTTCTTTCTTTCCTTCTTTTATGAGGAAGATTGGCCCTGAGCTAACATCTGTGCCAATCTTCCTCTATTTTGTATGTGAGATGCTGCCACAGCATGGCTTGATGAGTGGTGTGTAGGTCCACACCCAGCATCAGAACCAGCACACCCTGGGCTGCCAGAGCAGAGCACACGAACTTAGCTACTGCGCCACTGGGCCAGTCCCCTAAATGATTTCTTAAGAAAATGAATTTAATTACTATAAGATCCTTAAGGTATGATTGAAGTATTTTTTCATGCTTTGTTTTGTATAACATTGAACAATGCAATTTACGAATATATCTTTCAACTCCATTGCAACCTTCCGTATATCTCTGAAGCTGCCATGGACGTTTGGTCCTGCCTTTACCTAGTGAATAAAGGTCTAAACCAATGGATAGATTAAGAAATGAAATAAGATATAAAACTTTTATTGCATTTTCACTTGCCGCCTACACTAATCAAACGGATTCAGTGGGTTAAGGCATGGGTTAAAGCAAGGAGATTAAACACCAATTCGAAATATTCTCTCCTATTTAGGTTACATTGCCACCAAATAACCCCCATGTTTTTCCCTATTTAAATACATACTTCAATTATTTATATATATATAATTGATACATGTGTATATATTATGATTGTATATATGTATATAATTGATATATATATGTTATGTATATGAAAGCTTGAATGGGTTTATAACTTAAATACATTCTAAGTAAATTTGACTAATATATCTTTTGGCCATATTTTTGGGTATACACTAGTTAAGAATTGTTTTATCTTTCTAGAAAATTCCACCTTTATCATTCCAAAGCGACATTCCTTATTTTAGTAATGCCTTTCATCTTAAAGTCTATTTTTTCTGATATTAATATAGTGACACAGTTTCTTTCAATTGGTTTTTATATGATCTAATTTTTTCTCCTTTTACTTTCAACCTTACTGTATCCTTACATTTAAGTTGGCACTTATTTTTAATATAAATAACACATACTTTTTAATCAAGTCTGAAAAACTTTATCTTTAATTAGAACAGTCAGTTCTTCTAGATTTAATGTAATTACCATGTATATAATTTAAATATATCATTATATGTGCATTGTATTTTCCCACCCAATGTGTTCTATTCTTTTTTTTAATTGATAAAGTATTTTTTTACCACTCCATTTTCTTTCCTCTATTTGTTTGGAAGTTATAAGCACTTTTCTTTTTCTAGTAATAATAATCTTAGTCATTATAACACACATAAAATGTATTGTTGACTTATAAAGTTCTGCTGTTAATATTTACTGTTTTTCCCTTTCTCCAGAAAATTTAAGGTCCTTAGAAACAATTTAAATCCATTTATCTCCTTACTGATATAGATGACATGATTGTAGAAATTTTATTTGACATGATTAAACCCCACATTATCATTATTGCTTTGTATGGTCAAGGTTTGTTATATTTACATATAGTTATCATATTCTTTGCTGCTTTTTCCCCATTCTGGATAGTTTTCTTATGTCTAAGACAGAAAGAGAGGTCTCATCAGAAACCGACCATGCTGGCACCTTGATCTTGGACTTAGAGCCTCCAGAACTGTGAAAATATTAATTTCTGTAGTTTAAGCCACCCAGTCCATGATATTTTCTTATCGCAGCCCAAGCTGATTAAGACAATTGCAAGCATTTTATTATGAGAACTTTGTTAGAAATAACAGGAGAGAGAGGATGGTGTAAGCTATATAATTAATACTTGGTAAATAGTAAAGCTAGTCTGTGTGGGGTTTCCACGTGGTGGATAGTTCTAATTCAATTGTAAAAGATGTATCAGAATAGGCAGACACATTAATGTGAACTAATGACTGACTTTTCTTTTTTCAATGTTCCTTAGTTCATTCTCATGTCTGGCCCTTGTCCATTTGTGTGGGATACACTGTACTAACTGCTGTTTTTTACACCGTTGTACGGCAAATGTTTAGAGATTCTAACACTTCTGCATCTAGAACCTTGCCACAATTGCATTATCATAAATTTCTAGGAGAGTTGGTGTCCAAGACAAGACCCAGTACCAAGGAATCAGTATGGTGGGACTGTCCCATCTCTTTGAAGACTTTCCTGCCATCTCCCTACAGTCTGTTTTCACACAAAAGAGAGTTAAAATAGAAGCCCTCTTGCTTAAATAAAAATCTGTTAAATTAGAGAATCATACAAACATGATACAGAGTTTAAGCTTGTTATTTTAATTCAAAGCAAAACACTCATTTTCACCGGTCTTTTGCTGTAAGACCAAGGCCTCCCCTTAGACTGAGTCTGCCGACTGGAATCTGCACTATTTTTCTTCCTTACAGAGTATCTGTAACGCAGAGTCTAAGATTTCCACTTTCAATTTCTTTAAAGTAGAAAGAGAATTTGAAGAGTTTCAAAACAATCTACATGCAGGATAATTCTAGGTTTTTACAATCCCCCATAAAATTTAGAGTTGTTTTACCTATACCTAACTTGACACGAATTTTTCTCAAGTGTCTTATGGAAGATAGTGTTGCACCATCACGCCTTAGGGTAGGGGTTGGCAAACTATTACCCCTGCGCCAAATCCAGCCCATGGCATATTTTGTACAGTCTACAAACTAAGAATGGTTTTTATATTTTTAAAGGATTGTTTAAAAATAAAAGAATACATGAAGCTGAAAATGTTAACAGTCTGGCCCTTTACAGAAAAAGTTTGCCAACCCCCGCCTTAGGCCATCAGAGACCTTTTCCAGATTCTTAGCGGGTGCAATGAGAGAGCACGGGGAATTTCAAGTGCCAGGACTAGAAATGATGCTCACCGATTTTGCCCACAATTGTGTTGGCCAAAATTCAGTTACATGGATTCCCCCTAACCCAGGGGAGGCTGGGAATTGTTTGTCATATATCCTGGAGAAAAGAGATATGGTGAGGAAGTGTCATTTGTCTCTGCCATATGGAGTCTTTTCAAATTATTTGACTTAGAATAGAAATAAAAATTCTCTTATTTTGTTCTCATATTGCATTGGATTATGTGATATTTCTGTAAACTACATAATTACAACATGCAACTAACATAAATATATTTGAAATATAGCACTGACGCTTGATTAAGTCCACAGCTCAACTAATAGGATCAGGAGGACATGGGCATCTTGCAGGAGAATCTCTAACCTGGGGGGCTCAGCGGATCATGCTTATCAGGCATTCCGCGTTCCTGACGGATTAGAGCAGTGGTTCTCCACCACGGGCAGTTTTGCACTCAGGAGACATTTGGCAATGTCAAGAAACACATTTGCTTGTCAAAACAAGGGAGTGCTACTGGCATCTAGTAGATGGAGGCCAGGGATACTGCTTAACATCCTACCATGCTCAAGACAGACTACACAACAAAGAATTATCTGGTCTCAAATGTCAATAGTGCTGAGATTGAGAAACCCTGGATTAGAGAGCCTTAATTGATCTGGCAAATTGCTAAGAGGAAGTTTGTTAATGGAACTTCAATTATATGTATGTAAGAATTATGTTAAGTCAAACTTTAAAGGAGGTTAACTTCTTGGAAATTGTTGAGGTTCCTAAGGAAGACAATTAACTAACACCTTCACCCCCTCTGGATCTGAGAATGGCATAGAAGGTAGAGAGGATAGATAGGATCAGTTTACCAGCTTTAGATCTGGCCACACCTGATTGGAGAACATAACATGGACAAATGTACAAAGGGGAATTCTGAATGCTTCCCCTCAAATCTAGGGGTAGAGAGAACTGTGTCTGCCCAGCACAAGAGAAGTCCAGGGAGATGGAGAGAGCAAAGCTACAGGAACAGAGCGATGTTCAACTCATCAACGTCTCCTAGACCACAGATGTCAGAGTTTTTGTCATCTCATCAACTAGATAATTCTTTTCTCTTCCCATGAGAAGTGTTGAAAAGGTGATAGTTTCCACCTTTCCAATAGGGTAGAATTTCTATTTTGTTGGCTGGAAGGACTATGAAAAGAGGAAAAAGTTGGTTCTCCATCAGGCGAGGTGGAAAAGGCATCTCTTCTATGAGGAGACCAGTCTTTTCTCTCTCTCTTCTACTTCTACTGAGTGGAGCACCTTGAGCAAGTCACAGCCTTCCAGACCTCGGGTTCCTTGTGTGGACGATAAACCATATTTTTCAGAAGGCTGAGGGCTGCTCAGGTAATCTATAGAGGTCTCTTAAAAATCTTGAGAACATTCCAAGGGAAACACTGATGATTTAAAGACAGCACAAAATGTATATTCTTGTGAAATCTTGAGTGTGAGGTCAACTGTATAATCTCAGGCTTCTGAATGATTAGAAATTGGGTGTGGCGAAAGGCTGTTTGAATGGAAAAGATATGGGTATTTTAGGGCATAATCCCAAGCTCTTCTGGGCACAATGTCTTCTGTGACTTCAATGGTAGCTGCAATTGTGATTTGGAACTTGGTTATTCCGTTCCTCCACGTTTCTCTGTTGCCTTGGGCTCTGTGACAATTCTGACCCAAGTTCTCATTACTTATTTGCATCTTCCATCAATTTTAATTCTCATGTTCAGAAGTTTACTTTGAAATAGCTTCCAATTTTTAATCGTCATAATATATTTCTGTGATTGGTGCTTTGTGGTGATGGGGGTAGCAAGTATACAGGATTTGGGATCAGAGATGGGAATTTTAGTCATGATTCAGCCTCTTGCTGGCCTAGTGATTGAAGAGAAATCACTTGATGATTCTGAGCCTTTACTGTTTTATCTGTAAAGTGGGGATAAAAATAGTACTTAACTCTCAAGACTCTTATGAGGGTAATATGTGTGGGACCACTTAGAAAACTGTGAAGCATGTACAAATGCTAGGAGGTGTTGTTAATTCTTCATTCATTTGCATCCACTCTCCGGGACATCATAAAATCTGCTTTTAGGAATAAACATGCAGGAAAGAAATTGCCTATTTAGTCAATAATTAGGTGTGTGGATGAAGAACAGACGGGGGTCCTTTTCTACTGATTCAAACATCCAGATATGTTTTCCTGATTTATCCAGATGTGTTCCTAAGGCTTCCACCTCAGCATGACCACTTGAGTGCAGAGAAGAAACCTTCAGTCTCACTTCTACGTGCCCTCAGTGGTCAACCCGGCCACTGAGGACCCTATTTGATGTGGGGCCCCTTTCTAAGCTATAGTGGCTTCTGACAGTGTGATTGAATGCTATAGAAATGTTCAAAGCCGTCATACTCCATCTCCTTAAGTCTCAGCTTCTGAACCTGTTTAATTAACCTCATAGAAGGAATGATATGAAAATGTGTTTATCCCAAAAGCTTTCTTTTTTCTGCTTGCTTATTAGATAACGCACAGATCAAAAACAGGACTAAGAAAAGCCAACACTGGCTCGTTTCTATTGCAGATCTCTGAGAAATAACTTTCTGATCCAGCAGAATTCTAAGGAGTTTCCACAGGCTGGGTGAAAAAGATGGACCCTTGCTCAGAACAACTCTCTCTGTTCACACAATTGGACTCAAGTGGTTGCCTGACAATACTGGCTGTCGGAAATCACCATTGCTGCTGCCTCACCTAATTTTTTTTTAAGATTTTATTTTTCCTTTTTCTCCCCAAAGCCCCCCGGTACATTTTAGTTGTGGGTCCTTCTAGTTGTGGCATGTGGGATGCCGCCTCAGCATGGCCTGATGAGCAGTGCCATGTCCGGGCCCAGGATCCAAACCAGCAAAGCCCTGGGCCGCTGAAGTGGAGAGAGCAAACTTAACCGCTCGGCCACAGGGCCGGCCCCCTCCCTCACCTAATTTAATTAAACTCAGAATTCTATCTCCCCCCGCGCCGCACCAACCCAAGAATTTGACAATATATGCTTGAAGAGGCATAAAAATATCCATTCTCTTTGAGTCAGTAATTCCGCTTTGGGAATTTGTCCTAAGGAAACAATCTAAAACATGGAAAAAGCTATGTGACCCAAAATACTCACACTTGCTTGCTTTATAATATCAAATGATTGGAAAAGCATTCAGGTTCACCTTTAGAGAAATAATTAAGTCAGTTGTGATGTATGCACTCAATGGAACATTGTACAACCAATGAACGTTATAGTTATGAAGGCTGTGGTGAAAAATGGAAATGCTTATTATATAATGTTGAGTAAAAGAGTAGAATTTGCAAATATCAGTGCACTCTGACTGTAACTATCGGAAAATATGTCTAAGAAAAAAAGACTATAAAGAAATTCACCAGAATGCCATTATCATTGCTATGTTAGGGCGGTGAGACCATAGACGATTTTCAAAAAATACTTTTCTCTTTTGAGGATAAGTGTACAGTTCTTTATAATAAATTTTTTAAAGATGTACATCTCTCAAACTTGCTTTTGTCTTCATTTCTCTGTCTAATGTATGATCTAGACCTATTCCAAATGCGCGGAATTAATTAGATAATTAAGAGGAACCTCAGAACTATGAGGAATGATTAAAGAAGGCATCTGACACATCCAACAAATAAAAGGAAGTTTCACAGATATATGAAAGAAAAAACTTGCTAACATTATTTTGTGGGCTGTAAACAAGGAAAGCACGCTCTGTTTACCTCTACCTCTGGAGAAGCAAGTATCCCTAAGAAAATGAATGTGCTGGGTAGGAATGACCGGCAAGCAATGCTGCGAGCAGATTTCTTTGGGTCCTTAGAAGACAAAAGGTGGAAGCGTGCTGTGGTGGAAAGAGCCTTGCTGGGGTGTTCTAAGACCTTGGTCCTCGCTCTGACTCAAACAGCTCTGCAACCTCCCACATAAGCCTCAGTCTATCTGAACAGTATTCTAAAATAAGGACTATATTATCTCTACTGTCTTTTCTGGCTCTGAAATTCATTCATTCAATGAATTTTTACTGAGCACCCATTGCATTCCAGGTACTGCTCTAGGAACTTGTGGAGGTAACAGAACAATAAAATGAAATAAAATCAGAGTAGGACAAGTACCTGATCCCAAATTAAGCACCTGAACCCTATTTTTGGGATGGGGGAAGGAGCAGGGTACTGATAGGAAGCCTTTGTTTTGAATCTACCCTTACAAATAGGTACATGAAATATACTTTTAAAAAATAACCATTCCCCTAAGTCAGCCAAAAGGAACATTATCATTCTGTCCATAATGCTGATCCTATGTTCAGTCAATTAAAAAGCAGTTACAGAAATTTAGTCCCTGCCTAAAAGAACTCATGTTCTGTGGATTCAAGTGAGATAATGAATATTAAAAAATTGGTTGGTATGATGACCCAGTTGGGAGATAAACACCCTGTATCTTGAATTTACATCCCTTATTAAACCTTGGTTCTATTCTTTTCTTGTTATCATTGTTTACTGTTCAATCCCCAAATGGACAGAATATAATTCTAACCTTCTCAGATTACCCTCTCATAAGAGGGAGAGAAGAATTCTCGCAGTCTAGCCGAGACTTCCCATTAGGTGCCAAGACCCAAACCTTTATTTAATGTTGACATAAAACTAGACCGAGACACCCACTAGTCAAATACCATAATGTAAACTTTGGCAGTGACAGGCTCAGCGCTTTAAGTCAGTCTGTAAGTTTTAGAACTCTAACATAGCTTCCTTTTCTTCATTTATTACTGAGTCCTTCTATATTCCTAGACCTTCTCTTAATAAAAACAGCTAACACATACCAGACATTTGCGGCATGCCAGGAAATTTGCAAAGTACCTTACATACATTCTATGATTTTTAATCTTCACCAAAATGCATGAGATAGGCACCATTAAATAAATGAGAAATTAAGAATTAGCTAAAAGTGACATAATAGTAGTCATAGGGAACATACACAGTAAGGTAGCAATGTATATAATTTTGAAATTATGTCCCTTAGAAATATATACTTTCACTTTATGTCCAACATCTGATATCGTGACAATCACTCCTGGAGTGGGTCTGTGCTACACTGCTGAGCTCACCCCTTCAGGACTTATTCACCCACTTGCTGGGAGTGAAATGGGCTCACAGGCCTCAGTCAGTGTCTCTCCAGAGACCAACTCATCTGAAGAGAGCTGCCCTGTTCAAGACCATACCCCCTTCCCTCTGAGGACTGGTTAAAACAGGGATATGACAGCCCTAACCTTGGCCATAGGAGTCATCTCAGCTTACGAGCAGCCTGCAGGTTGACTGGGGCCTTTGTTATGACTGCATTCTTTCCTTCTCCTGTAGGTACTGATCCCAACACCATTCCTTAATAAATCTCTCAAATGCTCATCTCCACCCAGAGTCTGCCTGCCAAGAACCCAACCCAACCCAAGCCAGGAACCCAAAACTTGTCAAGAACCATATAGCTTCAAAGCTTGGCCAGCCAAGTGATTATGAAACATGTGAATGAATGAACTGGCTATAAGGAAGCCCCTCTTTAGCCAGTAAATAGAAACACACTCCATCCTTTGCCTGGGTCACTCTTGGATTATGCCAAGTCTTCAGGAACATATTCCTTGCATAAAATGTGTTCTCGGTGCTAAGTACCTTACATGCTTTATCTCATTTTATTCTTAGAACAACCCTATAAGGTAGATACTATTTTATTCTCATTTTGAACATAAGGAAACTGAGGATCACAGTGGTTAACATCTTGTCAAAGGTCCGTAAGTGAGATGCAAAGCTGGGATTTGAACCCATGTCTTTCTGACCCTAGAACCCCTGCTTTAAAGCCACCATACTCTATTAGTCACTGACCAATCTATCTTGGTTTCCTCTGCAGTCCCTTACATACAGAAATAAATAAATGCTTTTTATTGATCTGTTCATTTGACAATACTTAAAACAGACCTCTCCATAGGGGTAGTTAAGCATTTGAAGATCACCTTAAACTAACTTGAACTTTGCACAGAAACTCTACCCCTTGCTCTCCCTTACATGGATTTAACTGGCCACCTGATAAGGTGGGGAACCTCAATTTCTTACTTGTATCTCAGGCCCCAGGAGAAGAACCAGCATGTAGTACTACGAAGCTGCATTTGCTGGTTGAATGAATGAATGAATAAGAAAAATGTCTTCAATTTAAAATTTTAATGGAGAGGGGAAGAATACTCCCTTACATTTTACAGAGGACTATTTTGTCTGTAGATCTGCCAATCGATATTTTAATAGATTGACTTTATGTGTCACCAGAAGAATAATTACTAGGCACACAGAAAACTGATGTTCAATTTTGAACTGAGATGAATAGTAAACGTCAATTAGTACTGTATTATGTAGAATCATAGGTTTTAATCAATTTAATTCAATACATATTGAGCTTATATTATATACAAGATAACATCAAGATAAAATGGTGAAGACCCAATCTTGATATCAAGGAGATTGCATTGTAACATTATGAGGATACACACACACAAATCTTCCACACAGATAACATGTGATAAATGCTGGGGGACAGACAAATTAGAGGACTGTGGGAGGAGCAATGAGAAAGATACTGATTTGGCAGGGACAAGAGATAAAAGCTTAATTTTGTAGACTGCCTGAAACACTTTTGAACAGTTATTCCCCTCCTCAAGAACTTTCAGGAGCTCCCTATTGCCTACGAATACAGCCTAAACTCCTTGACATGGCCTTCAAGGCCCTTGTTTGCTGGGCCACAATCCTCTATGTACAGGGTAATCAACTCATCCTGGTTTTCCAAGGACTTACCCAGTTTTAGTGTTGAAAGTCCTGCTTCCCTGGAGAACCCTTAAGTCTCAGGCAAACCAGGACAGATGGTCATCCTAACTACCATTTTAGTGTTAGATGAGGCCAAATTGAGCCACTCTCTAATTCCTCCAAACTTTCCCTTCCTTCTCACTTCTGAGTTTTTTTCTTGCCTCATCTCCTTTCCCCAGCCTTGAATTCAAATTCCACTCATAATTCAAGAACCATATTCAGTGTCCCCATCATTAAGGTTTGATGATGATATTACCAATGTTAATACCATTATAACTAATAATAGCTAAGATTTATTGAAACTTCTGTAGCATTTGAAGTGATTTCTATATATAATCTTTACTTCACCCTCAATCATACAGGTTCTACAATGATCCCTATTTTACAGAAGAATCAACTGAGGCTCAGAGAGAATAACTTATCCAAAGTTCTCCAGCCAACCCATGGCAAAGGTGAGATTTAACTCTAGATCTCTGTTACACAAAACTTCATGCTTTTAATCACAGTAGTACACATTGTCTCCCTTCCTAGAGGCTTCCCAGGCGAAATTAACACCATATTTAAAATAAATGCCTCTTTGGCTCCTTAACACTCTACATTGCAATGACATGTTTCTACTTCCCTACTAGGAGCTCCTTGATACCAAGAGCCATGTTCAATTCATTTCTTAATCCTCAAGAGTACGAAAGAAACATGAGAATATGTATTACACCAGAGCATGGATGTGTGGGCAAATGGAAGAGATTTTTAAACTGAGCCTCAAAGAAAGAAGGTTTTAGATGGGGAGGATATGACAAGCAAAGTGGATAGTAATACTAATATTACTAATAAGAGTTAATATCTGATGAATTCTTACTCTGCAACAGTCAGTATGCCATCATGAAGAAAAATCTTATTACTATCCTTGTTTTTCAGGTAGAGAAACTGAGGCTCAGTAAAATGAAACCAGTTGCCTAAAGTTACCTAGGTGGTAACTGGCAGAGGCAGATTTCAGACTCATCTTTATATGATTCCCTAGCAGAGCTGTGAACATTATGCTGTAGGGGCTAAAGAGAGGGGAGAAATTACAGGACGTGCCTGCGAAAACACCCAAGCGACTGGTTTGGATGAAGCATAGAGGGCATCAAGAGAGAGGTAATAGTTATAATGATGGCAGTTCTTTGTTTTATAAAACCTCCCATTCCCCATCTCATTTAATGGTGCTAATATGATAGCTAACATTTATTGAGTACTTCTTTGACAAAGCACTTTTCATGCATCAACTATCTCATTTATTCCTCATAACAACCCTTTAAACAAGTACTGTTATCCTCATTTTTGAAACAAAGAAAATGAGGCTTAGACGGGTTGGGTGGCTACTGAAGCTCGATTCCTAAAAGAACTCCTTCCAGGTTTGCGAACCCACCAAATATCACACAGCTCTCCGGCGTGCCTCCCTCACGTGGACCTCCCAATCTAGCGTTTTAGGGTGGTTTCAGCTGAAACCAATTCCAGCCCGCTGCGTGCCCGAAAACAGACGCCGTCTCAGACGTTCCTCCTGAGATTCGGCATTTGTCAGCATTTTGGGGGCGGGAGGGTCGCCAACCGCCCGTTAGGGGTGCTTCTCTTATTGATGTGGGACTGTATCGTGACACGTGATCTGCTAAAGACTTAAGAACAGGGTCTCCAGTTGGTCCCTTCCATGCAGGCTTAATCCCACCAGTCAAGCTGCAATGAAAGGTTTCAAAGAGTGTATTTAGCTCACAGCAGCTTCCCCTTAATGAAGAGGCCGCTGTTGGCACTCAGGTCAGCCTGAAGGCTTCTCTTTGATACCAAAGAGAAGGTGAAGGTGAGAGCAGCGCTGGCCACAGTTGGAGACAGCTGTCCCGGGAAGTCTGGACGCTCAACCGACTCTCTTCCGCCACCTAGCGCTGCTTGGAGTTAAGGGTCACGCTCTTTTTGATGTTCTTAAGATTCTCTTCTGCGAACTAGGAATCTAGTTGTCTTTTGCAAGATGTATTTGTGTTATATGAGAGGTTAGTTATCTCTGGGTGCTTTTCGCTTCTTTTGAAATTTGGCAACGTCTTATCTTTTGAAAAATTAGTTTTGATACTCTAATGCATCCAGAAATAAAACTAAACCTAGGTGGATTTCAGATAAGTCTGCATGAATATGAACTTGAAATCCATTTCAGTGTCAGAGCCAGCCCTTTAACAGTATAAGGCAGGCTCCGTTAGTGGAATCTCACCTGTGGGCCCCATGGACTGGCTTCTCAGAAATTGGACCTTTTGTACAATAAGTATTAGACTGGACAAAAGTGAAGTCTGCAAGCTCCAGGGTAATTTCTGGACTTTGGTCTTCAGTCTTAGATGCCCAGGTATAGTGCACACTCTGAGAGAAAGGATGATGCTCTGTTCTTCAGAACTTCCTTGGGAGAAGTAAGGAGAATACAGCCATTGTTCCTGTTTCCAAGTACAGAAAAGCCCCTAACTTTCCATTTTCATCTTACTGGAGTCTCCTGGAGCTTCTGCATATTGTGTGTGTGTGTGTGTGTGTGTCACTCAAGTCCCTGGAGGCTTGTTTCCTTGACCTCTGAGCTTTGCAAAGGAATGTTTATATAATTATTGTGATAAGTACTGTTACATATTTATGTTGATTTAGGAAGCATGCCTCAAAAAGTTATGAATGTGTTAGAACCTAAACAGCAAAAGAACTATATAGATCTTTATCTTTGAATCTGTTTTTTGAGTCATTTTAAATTGATACAATTAACTATTATAATTAACTATTTTGTGCACAAGCTTAAATTTATAGTAGCTTAAAAAAGTCATCTTTGGAACTTTCAACTCCTTTTCCTATGTTGACTATAAACTCGTTGAGGTATGGTACTGCCTTTTCTCATTATCCCATACAGCACCATCGATTCGGCCTGGCTATGACAGGCCAGTTGAAACAAAAAGCCCTAATGTTAACCAGTGTCATTTCTGAGGAGTGGGAACAATTTTATTGAACAACTTTGTTGAAACAGATCGTTATCTGTAGTTTGGTGGGGAAAGAAAAGCTTCCCAAATTATTAAAATCTGATGTCAAACAAAATTGAAAAATTACATGCAAATGTCTCCAGAAAAGTTAACCTAAAAATTATAGCCTTTATAGATTCTAAAAGGTCCACAGCAGTTGGAGTTTCAAGAATTCAAGCAGGTTATGCTGATTACTACTAAGTGGCTGCACGTGGAAACAATAGTCAATCTTTTACGTCAGAGGAAATCTCATCCTGTAATTTCTCTTCCTATAGATATACTGTCGTTATATATTATGTGCATATTGGATTTATAAAAACAATAATTTAGTTAGCACAATAATTTTTGACTTCTAAGTATGTTGAAGGAATTAAATTGTTATAAAACCATTCAATTTATATCAAAAGACAAAAATATATGAACTTGTGGGTTTTTTTGTTTTTCACATAGAATGTGGTCATCTGTTTGCTATATGGAATTATAGTGCATAGAATTGTAGTGGAATATGACTCTATTCAGTATGGCCCTAAAGAAACAGTCCCTAAATAAATAATGATGATGATGATGATAAGAGAGGTTTATCGGATGCATGGCACTGTGCTGCACTGTGTATATTATCTCATTTAATTTGCACTCGGTCCCATGAGATGATATTGTTAGCCTCTATTTGACAGATGCAGATTGAGTCTTCTTTGACCTAAGTGCTTACAGGTGGTCATGAAACTCCTAAATGATGGAGATGCATTCAGACCCAGAACTTTCTGGCTCCTAATGTTCTGCTGTTCCTCTTTCATTTGACTTACCTTTTTCACCTTATAGTTAATAACTCAGTTAATTAGAGCAGGTGATAATGAAGCCAGTCACTGGTTAGATCCTTAACTATTTATTTTTTTTCATAAAAATATGGAGTTCTATTCTTCACCTGAAAGAGTTAAGACGTGGCAACATTGGCTCTGTATTTCCTCAGGCAACAATCAGCTGCCTGGATTAGATGGGGTTGCACGCTCCAGTTCGTCACAGTCCTCATTGCCTTCAGTCCCTCATGTTGTGCCCTTGGTCCCTGAGGTCATTTGCTTTGTGACCCCTGCTTTATTCTAAGGCCTACAGAAAATCAAGTTAACTTAGCCCCAAAGATTTAGGTATTGGAGGTTTCTAATGTGTTAAAATTCGATATACAACACATTTAGTTTTTCATGTAGTTTGCTCCTTTAATTATTGTTTTAAAATAGTTAAAAAGAGATAAAATAAGACATTTGGGAAAGTATTAATGAAATGGTAGAAGCATATGTGTGAACCCTAAAACTTGGATTCAAAACTACTTTGAGATAAATAGTAAAACTCTCCCTCCTATCCTTCAGTAAAGCAGGCATTTTGAAGTGCTTAGTTTGCACTCGATACACAGAAGAAATAAACACAAGATTGCACACACGTGTGGACCATCCCACACACACACACACACACACACACACGCCACACCCTCAGAGTCACCCCCACATCTGGGCCATGAACTGGGCTCCAGTTCTGAATCTGATACTGACTTGAAATGGGACCTTAAACCTCTCATGTTTTGTCATCGATATAATAAGGGAATTGGTCTAAGTTATTTCTTCAAAGTTTTCTTCCAACAACAAGGTGCTATTCTGAAGTTATGACATCTATTTTCTTTCTTTACATCTCAAGAAGAAAAGGCAGCAGGATTCTTATCCTCATTGGAATTTTAGATTATAAGCAAAATGCTAAACCTTCTTCCAAGGAAGCTCGTATTAAAATGAACTGTAATAAATTCAAATGCTCAGAGTGAAGTCTCCAGGGTTTCAAAGAGCACTGTCAGTACCTGAAGAGGCTTAAGAATGAGTATGGTCATCCTTCTTCATAACGTCACATGCAAGATTAAGACTTCTACTTAATGTCTTAGAAATATAGTTAAAAGAAAACCCTAGAGAAATTTTAACATGCATGAACACTTCCAATGAAGATTAATATTTTATTTTACCCAGCGACCCTGGTAACCAAAAAAAGAAAATTGTTATTCTTATAAACTACCAATAATTGCCTTAACTGCATTAGCTTCTTTCAAATTTATATTGATTGCGTGGACCTAAATAATTTTAACTCCATAAACTTGGGGATTTTTTATACCTAAGAGGAAATAGTACAGTGTATGTACTTTAGTCTTTGCATTCTGTGAGCTTTGTTGTTTTGAATATAAAATCTAGTTTTCCCTAAGGCAGTGAAAACATTCTTCTTTTTTTTTTTTTTTAATGCTTTCAACTGTAAAGAAATTGGATGACTGCAGAGACTAGACTAGGAAATTGATAACAAAATTCAATATATACGTATTGTCAATACAGATAACTTCTTCATTAACTAAGAAAATTATTTCAGCTTTTGTTCTGAAGTGAGACTTTTGGTTAAATAACTTCTTGGAGTGAATAGAAGAAAAGAGTTTTTCGCTGTCAAATTTTTGTTACCTAGTATTACGTGAGTGGAAAATAAGAAAGAGGGAATGCAAATAAGGGAGGAAAAGGAAATAATTTGAATACCTATTAATTGTCAGACCTTTCCAGACATTATCCCAGTTAGTCTTCAGAAGAATTCTCTGTGCGGCAGAGGTGGGGGCATGGGGGGGGGGTCACAATCCCTATTTTGCATTAAAAAAAAAAGGAGGCTAAAGTGTGGTCACAAGCTCACCACTGAGCAGGATCTGATATCAAGTTTGCCTGGCTCCAAATCTTAAGAGCTTTCTACTTCACTATCCTGCATGGAAGAAACAGACTTTTGTGCAAATATCGTTTCCTGTCTTCCCCGTCAGACTGCACATTCCATGAGAGCAGAGATGGAATTTGCCGTGTTCACAGCTCTAGTCTCTGTCTTAGCACACTTCTTGAATCCTGAGTAAGTGCTCAAGGAATACAAATTGAATGGACAAGCCAGGGAAAAACTGAACTAGAAACTTCAATAATCATACAAACTTATTTCACTTTCTATATTTCAAAACACTTATTTTTAGGCTACTCATCTTTCTTTACTAAAGAGGATGGCTATAGAAATTTGGGCTTAAGTTCAAGACTGATTTTAGTGAATATAGTGAAAGGACTGTGTGACTAGCATTTAAAATCATTATCTTGATTTTAGATCCCGGATTTTAAAGCCGAACTAGCAAAGTGTGTTACAATGTCCCTTATTAAAAAGGTTTACAAACCACAGTCTGTTCTGATCAGATCTCATCAAGTTAATTCCTGATAAAGTAATTGGCAACAGAATGTCTTCCCCAAATGGGGCATTAACCACGCGGTAATAGTTTTGTTGGTGTTACCCTTAAAACCAAGTGTTCTGTTTAGTCTTAGTGAACAAAATCAGTAACTGGAGGAGGTGACTCACCATCCTAAGTGTGCTTATTTTATAATCATTGCACATCTGCCAATGCCTTAGAGTCAGAAGCTGTTTTCCTTATGCAACGTTTCTCGAATTCTCTTTGGATGAAACACTTCCACATCATTCATATGTTCCAAACTCATTCATTTTATGGTAATTAGCTCAGGGACTTGGTGTGTCAGTAAAAATATGCCTGTTTTGTATTTGGTCACTTTTAAGAAGGTTCTTGAAATCAACTGATTGAATACAGATCTTCTTCAATTTACAATGGGATTGCATCCCAGTAACCCCCTCATAAATTGAAAATATCTTGTCCAAAATGCATTTAATACACCTAACCTACTGTACATCATAGTGTAGCCTAGCCTCCCTTAAATGTGCTCCGAACACTTCCATTAGCCTACAATTGGGCAAAATCATCTAACACTAAGGCTGTTTTATAATAAAGTGTTGAATATTTCATGCAATTTGTGAATACTGTACTGAAAGTGAAAAACAGAGTGGTTGTATGGATACAGAATGGTTGTATGGGTACAGAATGGTCATGTGGGCATAGAATTGTTGTAACTGTATGAGTTGTTTACCTTTGTGATCACACGGCTGACTAGGAGCTGCGGCTGCTGCCACTGCCCAGCATCACCAGAAAGTATCGTACCACCTATCGCTAGCCCAGGAAAAGGTCAAAATTCAAAATGCGACATAAAATTTCTACTAAATGCATTTCTCTTTCAAACCATCATAAAGTCGAAAAATCATAAGTCAAACCATGGTAAGTTGCGGACTGTCTGCATCTGCAAGATTAAAATGATCTTCTTGGATTCTCCTACTCCTTAATTAAGTGCAAAATAACTACAAATGATCACCTTAAAATTCTTTCATAAGTAGATCTTGTTTTGTAGTCAACAGCATTCCCTTCTTCTAGTTACTAACCCGCTATACATAAACTTCGGAAATAAACAATTCTGCTTTTTCTTTTTTTTACTCAGGTCACCTTGGTGTATAACATTACATAAATTTCAGGTGTATATCCTTATATTTTGGCTTCTGTATAGACTGCATCATGTTCACCACCAAAAGTCTAGTTCGCCAGATGCGTGTGCCCCTTTACCCCTTTCACGTCCCACCCCGCCTTTTTCTGAGAATTGTTGGTTTCTATTTCCCAGTTAATGCAATCAGTGGAAAGACAGAATCTTGAATTGTGAGTGTTATATCCTTGTCGTAATTACCATTTTGTGTTTTGATTTGACTTTAGCTTCTCAGTGCTGTAGCATTTCATACAAATGTACGCAGAGAAAACTGAAGGAACTTTGTTAAAGCCTTGGCTCATGTATCGAGGAGAGTAAATGGATTTTACTCCAACCCTCAGAAAGAAGTCATTTTATTCAACATCTCTTAAGTGAGATCTTACTAATTCTATACACTTTATAGTTTTAATACATAGCCATTAAAATATTTTATGTTTCCTTTCAATTCTAGATTAGAACACTGAAAATAAAAATTTTAGACCCTAATCATGTTACTTTCCGCTAATTTTTATTAATCTCGATCACCGCGAAGATAATATGTAATTGGTATAAGCCACTTTTAAAAAATTCCTATTTGAGGTTTAGAGTCTTAGAGAAGTCATTTTTGATCTTAAATGGTTAATCTTCCTTTTAGTCTTCTATTTTCTCAAGTCTGTCATCCTTATTTTATCTTATCTTTTTCCTTATATAAAAAGAATTCATCTTTGCTGCCTTTTTACCTTAATTCAGGAAATTCTATTTTCTGGGTCAGTTTTGGGAAATTGAGTTTATATCTTAGAACCATATGACTTGATGTACTTTTTGTCACTATTTTTAATCGTATTTTCATTAAATGTTATTTTTCACTGAGAGTTTAGCAAATCTTTTATTCCCAATATCACGTACATGTGGCACATCCCATTGTTTGGCATGATTAGATAGTACATGGTTAGAAACTTTCCTATCAGACAAAGCATATGGTTTTTTCCATTCCATGTGTATCCATAGATGGTGGTGGGACAGTCTAATTCTAAGAAATTATTTTTTTCTTCTTTCCTTCCTTTCTTCCCTTATCAAACATTGATAGAGCATCTTATATTTATCAGACCCTGTGCAAGAGCTGAGGATCAAAGATGGAGAACATACCTTCAGTTTTGGTTTCCAAAAACCCCGTGCAATTAGTAATTACAGGATAACATTAATGCAGGTAAGGAAGATAGCATGTGATAAGAGCTGTGATAGGGAGATGCTGAACGTACTATGGGGTCTCAGGGAGAGAAGGGACCAACCCTGTTTACTGTAGCCATGGAAGAGTTCAACAGAGATGAAAACCCAGGCTTTGCTTTAAGGAAGCAGAGGGTTCTAACACATGGAGAAGGTGGGAGAAAACATTCTGATTGAGAGAGCTTCGTCAGTGGTAGCTCTGAACCTTGCAGGTCATACCATGTCAGAAAGACTGGGCCCCACTCAGCAACTTGACCACTTATTGGCTCCCAACCACTGAGTGAGCCACTTAATGAGCTTGAGCCTCAGTCGCCTTGTCAGCTGTCTGGATTAAATGAGATATGTACCAAATACAGTGACATATCATAGATGCTCTTTAGTTTTAGTTTCTTCTGTTACTTGGGTGTTCAGAGATATCAGTAGCTCCGTGAAGTTGGAATATAGACACATTATTGGTGAAGAAGGACAGTGAGTGACAAAAGGTGGAACAGGAAAAAGAGACTGGGGGCAGGATTGTGAAGAGTCTTCTATTTCATACTTCTATTTTATCTTAAAGTCAAAAAAAGTTAATGAAGTAGCAGAAGAGTAGTGTGATCAGCTCTATTGTTAGAATTACAGTTCTTGAGGCAACCTGGAAGAAAATACTGCACATTCTTCCTGTCCGCCTGGCATCCATGGAGAAGCCATTTTGGTTGTCCAAGCCAGAGATGGTAAGAAGTGGATTCCAGCTACTGGGAAGGGGAGGAAGGTTGCCAGGTCTGCACATGCTGGTGGCTTGAGACCCAGTGCATCCCAGGAGGTACTGACTTGGGAGGAGTAGCTGTGGGGTGGTCTCTGAGGCTTTGGGAGCCTCATCAAAGGTCCCTTGGCTGAAAAAGACACAAGACACATACCTCCAAAAGGATCATAATGCTCTGAGGAAGGAGCGCCTGCCACAGTAATGCCCAGGGACAGAAGATCAGGGTTTGCCCCATTCTCCTGAACTTTTCAAGGCCAGAGTAGCTCCAGAGAGTCACTACTAACCTCAACAAGTAAAGCCAGAGCCAGATGTCACAGTAAGAATTTTTTAAAATATGGCTTTATTTTTTTGCACTCTAAGTAACATGATATGATGCACACATGTTCTAACAGATTAAAAGAATAAAGAGATGACTTCATCCTGTTCCTTCCTCTACTTATACCTACCACTGCCTTTCTTTCCCTTTAGGGCCATGCTCCCTGAAAGAACATTCCACACTCACCCTGTGTATCAGGAAAGGTCCCAGCAGGAAACAGACGGCACACTGGAATTGGGGTAATTCAAGGAGGGTTTAATAAAGCAACTATTTATAAATGTGTGAGCAGAGTGGAACAAAACCACAAGGAACGGTACAGTCTTCTGAAGCTGTTACTACCTTAGAAATCGTCAGAAACTTGAGTTGGCATGTTTTAGAGTTGTAAAATCTTTACTTAAAAATTCCTTCAGGTTGTTGTTTCTATGATATGAGACATAAAAGATCAACTTCAGTTGTGTATTAAATACTTTTAAAAACTTGTCGTAGTTCCTTTTTCGTAAGTTGAGGACCATTGTTAATTTAGTTTAGTTTGTTAACTAATCATTTGACTGCAATGGGGGTTTTACCATCTGAGGATATACTTTGTGTTTTATCCTTACACAGCAGTTATTTTTCCCTCCTGTATTTAGTTGAGACAAGCATATGATGAACAATAATTTAAAATAATGGTTAATTAATGCAATCCAAATATAACTGCTCGGTTTGATATTTAGAAAGATTCAGTGGGAAATAACTTGACACTGATGAAATATTGAAGGGAGAGGAGAACAACCCAACGCTTTTGCTTTTTCCTTCTTCCCTGAGATTTCCAAGTTTTTCTTATTCCAAATCCTATCTGGGAAATTTATATACCCGCTTAAGCCATCAATTTGTCGGTTGGACCTCCTGTACCCCGGTGGCCTTTTCTCTCAATTCTTGCAAAGTAATTTGCCCTTTTGAACCACTTTTACCTTGTTTTGTTTTGTTTTATTTTTTTATCCTCCTCCCTGGGTGGCCTACTCTTTAAGGTTCTGTTTTCAGTTTTATCTTTATTGATCTTCCTCTTCCTGATTGATCTTGTCTTTCATTACATGTGATGCATTTGGGGATGATAGAGATAATTAAGTGTTGAAAACAAAGTTATTGATTTAGCGCTGGAAGACAAATAGAACAGAAGCAAAAAGTTTAACTTGGTTTCAACTCCAGCGTCCCACTTGCGTCAATGAGTAAACTACACGTCGTGGAATTTAAAGGACTCCATGAATGTAAGCAATGCAGTATGAAGGAGAGCTGCACGGGACACTAAGAAGATAGCGAGAGGATCACCTTCTGTAGTTTGGGATTTTTCTCCAGTGGTATTTGCTCCTGGGTGGAGCCTTGTCTGGACTCATGGGTGCTCATACTGGATTTGTCAATAAATTGCTGTGACCTTCCCCCTCGAATTTCCTTCATCTGTTATAAAGAGGGATTTAGGCAGAATCTATTGTTTAGACAAAATGATCTTATTACGCCCTTTTAACCTTACGTGATATGGTGCAAACCTAATTCACAGTTAAGAAAGGATACAATGCCTTTTAAGTAGCCTTCATTTCACATTCTTGTTTACTTGGACTACCTGATTTTAAGACTAAATAAACTTTTAAAAACTGAAAATGTGAATAGACACATACCCAAAGGTATTTCTATGTGGATGTACATTGAAGCACTGTTGGTAAGAAGAAAAGATTGGAAATAGCCTAAATGTCCATCCATAGAAGACTGACATTCATTCATAATTAAAAGAGAAAAATGTTATGAAAGTATTAAAATAGATGTGTTGTGCTGCCATATAAATATCTCCAAGACATTTAATGGGAAAAGAAAAAGTGGTAGATCAGTTAATATAGTATAATTCCATTTGTGTGTAAAAACAGGAGAACTTGTGCTTATTATATGTTTGTACCTGCGTACAAGTGGAGCTGGGGTTGGGATGGGGATTCTGAGCTCCTTGGCACTGCCTGAATTTTCATTAGTTGCCTATGTTGCTTTGTTGTTTACAAATATGTAATGAAGGCTGCTTTTCTATTTCCTTGATTACAACTGGAATTTTTATTTTTTAATTCTTTTTTTTCTGAGTTTATTAGCATTAAGTTGTTCATAATATTCCCTAATTAACCCCCTAATGTCTGTTTGATCAGTTGTAACATCCCCTCTTTCATTCCTGATACTGGTTAAGTTGTGTCTTCTCTCTTTTTTGCCGTGATTAGCTTTATAAATTGCATTGATCTTTTCCAAGAAGCAGCTTTTGGTTTCATCGATTTTCTCTATTCTTTTTCTGTTTTCTAGTTCATCAATTTCTGCTCTTACCTTTATTATTTTCTTCCTTCTATTTACTTTGGGTTTCATTTGCTCTTCTTTTTCTAGTTTCTTTTGATAGACACTTGGAGCATCAATTTGAGGACTTCTTTTCTCTTCAACTGCAAAGACAGGTGTATTTCTCCCTTTATCATATGAACGCCTTTCTCATATGGATAATTACAGTAGCTAGAACCTCCAGTACAATGTTTAATAGATGCGGTAAGAATGGACATACTTGATTTTGTTGTTGTTGTTTCTTTTAAAATTATTTATTTATTTAAGTTGAGATATAACTGACATAAACATTATATTCATTTCAAGGGTACAATATCGTGATTTGATATATGTATGTATTGTGAAATGATCACCACAATTAGTTTTAAAAAGAATCTATGGCTCTTCATTTTCCCTTCCTTTCTGTTTTCTTCACTATCCTAAAAGTCCAGGCCTAAGGCAATTAGGTAGGGCAGAGAGGGTAGGCCTTGCATGCAGGAGTGGCCTGGTGTGGGGTCTTGGAGACCAAGCAGGGTGAAGAGGCCGTCCTTGTGGATGTGGGCAAGTATGAGGAGTTGGAGCCCAAGCAGTATGAAGAGGGCGTCTGTGGACTTGCAAGGCCTGCCACAAGATGTGAAGTCCAAGTTGGGTGAGGGGACATCCTTGCAAAGAAACACCCTGCTGTCAGAGCCCATGCAGAAGAGAGGATGGCTCCCATGGGAGGCAAGAGTGTGTGTGGGTAAACAAGCTGTCCACACATGGGATGGTCTGGCATGGGGTGTCAGAGCCCATGATGGGTGAAAAGGGCTTCCACATAAGAGGGTGGCTCAACAAAGAGAGTCAGTGCCCAAGTGCTTAAGGAGGGCGTCAACATACGGGAGGGAGGGAGTGGTGAGGGGAAATTTGTTACACAGAGGGGACTTGACCAAATGAGCATTATGGGAGCCTGGTTTCTCACCATCTGAGAAAGAAAATACAAATATGGAAAGGGGGAAGACCAGAATGAATCCTGTGATGTTGGATTGAAATTAAAGGTATGGGGATAAATTTATAGATTTCAATATATAGCTAGTTATAAAAATCAATATATAGATCCATCTATGTAGATATGTATAAATATACATATATTTTAATATATAGGTAGATGTAAATATGTGTATATATATTATATATACACACACTTATATTGATACACATAGGAATTTATGTATGTGTATATATGTGTGTGTGTAAAGTCGTGTGTGTGTTTCCTAGCTCTGTCCACTAAGATTTGCAAGCCACAACACCCCAATAGCAATTAGCACAGCTAGCACCCAAATCTTGGCTTCAAAATATCATTCTCCACCAGAAAGAATCAGGACTTCTTTCAGAAATGGCTGATTCCACAGCTAGGGCAGGAAGAGGGGAAGATGAACCTGGAATACCTTATTGTGCCAGAAAGCAAGGAGGTGCTCAAAGAATGATGGGGGCATGTCAGCTCAAAGGTGCTCCTATTGGCCAAATCTGGGAAAGTGCAAATAGCCAAATAAACAAGGATAATGACAGATTATAACCCAGTGAACTAAATAGGAACCCCAATATCATACTGATACAAGTAAATGAATGAATAAATTAAAAGTTTGATGGAGAATCACATTTTTACATGGTTTCAAAGTACCTCCTCCAAATACTCATAAATTAAAAAGGGTAAAAGAACAGCTATATGGCAGAGGCCACCTTATCCAAGTGATCAAAGTGAGTATCATCAGTAATGGGACAAATAGAAATCATGTGACATCTGATTGGATGCAATGAAAACCACACAGCATCCCTTCTGTGTCAGTCCTGCCAGAGCTTCATAACCTGAGTCTAACCATGAGGAAACATCAACCAGCATAAGCCGAGGGAGAGTCAACAATATAACTGTTCTGTGACCTTTAAAAGTGTGAGAGTCAAGAAAGTTTAAAAGAAAAAAGCAGAGGAACTCTGCTAGACTGAAAGAAACTAAAGAGACATTACGACTAGATGCAACGTTTCGTTCTTAACTGGATCTTTCTGCTGTAATGGCCATTATTGGGGTAACTGGAGAAATGTGAATAGGATCTGAGGATTAGATGGTAGTAGTATATCAATATTAATTTCCGAATTTTGTGTGTGTCTTATCATTATATAGGAGAACGTCCTTGTTTGTCGGAAATACACTCTGGGGCTGTGGCTATCAGGCTGGCAACTTATTCTCAAATGGGTCAAGACCAAAAAGTTCTTTGTATTGTGTTTATAACTCTTGTAAGTTTGAGAGAGTTGCAAGATAAAAATTAAGAACAAAAATGTATAATGTGTAATATTGGATCAAAATATTTCTTAGACAAATACTGTATGATACCACTTATATGTGGAATCTAAAATAGCTGAACACATAGAAACAGAGATAGAATGGTGGTTACCAGGGTTTGGGGAATGGGGGAAATAGGGAGACGTTGGGCAAAGGGTACAAATTTCGAATTATAAGATGAATAATACATTCTAGGGATCAAACGTACAGCATGATGATTATAGTTAATAATACTGTAGAATGTACTTGAAAGTTTAAGAGAGTGGACTTAAATGTTCTTACCACAAAAAAGAAATGGTAATGATTTGATGAGAGGACGTGACAGCTAAAGCTATGGTGGTAATTGTTTTGCAATATATCAGTGTATCAAATCAACACGTGGTACACCTTAAACTTACACAACGTTATATATCAACCATATCTCAATAAAGCTGGAAAAACATATTTCTCATTTTTATAAGTTTTGGAAATTTTCATTAAATGGGACTTTGTATAAGTCTACATAAGTAAAAACACAAAAAGAAATATTTCTACTATTTAAGTGTCTTTTGTTATTTTGATTACAGTAATGATTGAAGTCTGGAAAAATAAATGCTAAATTTTGACTTCACATACAAAAAAAGCCAAAGATTATTATTTTGTGTTGCAACAAGACTGTAATATACTTAGTCATTTTGGAAAAATGCTCCTGATATATAGTTTACCGTTATGCACAGTGCTGCCTTCTTTTATACAGCGAGTTTGAATATAACTAAATATATCAAATACATCTACAGATACATTAAGTTTGTATTTTTATAAAATTCAAAATACTTTCTTTCCCGACTGAATTTGCCATGGCTCCTACTTAGTCTTTTTCCATCTCTACCTAACAAACTCTCTCTACCTTGTGCCCCAATCCACAGCCAGACTAAAGAGAGCTCAGATGAATGATGACAGAGTTGTTTCTGCTACATGTGAGAACACGCAGAATATTTTCCTTGTATTGAATTTAACCACATTATTGAGTAGCTAGAGAATAAAAATGAATAGGACACAATCTCTGTGCTAAACGTGTGCCCAGTCATTGCTGACAATGTCAGCTGGAGGTTTGCCCTGATCAGGGAGTGCAGTAAACAAAAATATCTTCCATTATCCAGAGTTAAATGAAAACCACCCCTAATCGTCAGGTGCTGTACCCTGTGTTCCATCTAGGGGTCTTTTTAAATTAACAAGAGATTGTTCCAGAGTGGAAATTGAAATTGAAGAGCAATGCATTAAGTTGAAGAATGCTCTTCCTGGCTTGCCTCGAAACAATTATTAATTCATCTTCAGCACACTTTACTGGCCCTTTTATCACTGCAGTTTTTGATGTATCTGAAAGCAGAGTTTGTAGAAACCCTATTTATATAATCATGAGCTAATTACTTATAGTTAGCAAATCACTTGCTAGAATTATTTTTGCTAGTAATTTTACACGTATCTGAGTGAAATTGAGAGGTAAATCAGAAGAAAGAAAAATTAATCACTGTATTGATCTCAATTGTCTTCAAATCTCACCAGGTAATACAAATTTTTGCATTATAGTAACCAGTTTAGCTCCTCAACACAGAGTTTTCTCTAGAACAAGAGAGGGCTATAGAATTAGCTCCACTCTAATTGTTGACCTTGCCTGATACGTCATATTGCAGTTCTTTAACCAAAGGTTCTGAAGCCTGAATGTGGAACAGGGCAGGGAAAGCCATCTATGAGATGGGGTGCTGATGTGACAGCCTTAGTACTAGTTTTGATGCCAGCCCTGATATCAGTTCCCCTACATTAAACCCAGCATATATGGGGTTAAAACCAAAGGGGCCAGCCTGGTGGCGCAGCAGTTAAGTTCGCATGTTCTGCCTTTTGGCAGCCCTGGGTTCACCAGTTCGAATCCCGGGTGTGGACATGGCACTGCTTGGCATGCCATGCTGTGGTGGGCATCCCACATATGAAGGAGAGGAAGATGGGCATGGATGTTAGCTCAGGGCCAGGCTTCCTCAGCAAAAAAGAGGAGGACTGGCAGTAGTTAGCTCAGGGCTAATCTTCCTCAAAAAAAAAAAAAAAAAAACCAATAACAAAGCACTCTTTCCCTGCTTGTTCCCTGGCTCCCTGGCTCCAGAATCCACTATCCACCATGGAGACAAACAGCCAAGGTCACCCACCTGCAAATTCCCTTATCATTCCTTCTCTCTGTAAGCAACCTCCCAAGGCCAACTGCAGGCTGGTAGGAAAGCTCTGACCAGCAAGGCCACTGACTCCTCCCACCCCTCCATCTATAAGCAGCTACATTCCTCACAAACCTTTAAACCCCCTGGCCTCCCATCTTTTGGGGAGATGAGATGAAACAAGACAAATTTGAGGGCTCACTCTTATCTCCTGGCTGATATCCCCCGAAATAAAAACTCTTTCCTTGCCATAAGCTTGGCGTTCCAGTTTTTATTTGGCCCCTCTTGTGTGGCGGGTAAGGAACCTATGTTTGTAGGTGCTAACAGTTTCAACTGTGGGGACCTGGAATTGGCCACCCAAAGATATGTCTCTTTGGCATCAGGATTATTTGAGGCTGATTGCTTTTGATAAACTGGGACAGGGAAGGAGGCTCTGAGGAATGGAACTTGCCCTTTGTTAGGACACGTTTACATTTGTAAGGTAAATCTCTATCTGTAAAAGGTGCCTCCCTCTCTGTACCAGGAAGAAGAAAGGAGATGACCTTCTCTCTAAAAACTCTTAATCAATACCAAAGGCAAGGACTTAAAATCTGCATTTTATTGTGCTTCTCTGGTAACCTCCTGTAACTGACTTCCCTCCCCCTCCCAACGTTGGCATCTCCTTAAAGATTAAGCATCTTTCTTTAGGCTGGGAACCGATTGCGGCGCTCATCTGTGACCCCCCCCCCCCCCAGCCCGAGGCAACACACCTGCCACCCCGCGGCGTTCACTGGGACAACAGACCTATCTGTCGTTTCCATCGAGTTCTGTGCTGACAGAGCGGCCTCGTGACTATTGTAAAAGGGACATTTCAATCACATGTGAAACACCCTGTTTGGGGGTATATAACCACTATGTGCACCCCACTTCGGTGCCCTTTCTTCCTTCGGGAAGAAAGGCCCTGGGGCCATGGTTCCTCATAAAGCTTTGTTTAATTTTCTCTTGCTATTCTGTCTCATGTGAATTTAATTCGTTCTCTGGCCAGACGAACCCACATTTGGGAAGAGGAAATGTCTTCCTCCCCTACACAACCATAGATCAATATGGAGCCCAGATTTGCTCAGGGCTATTTGTGCTCATTAAAATTATCTGCAGCATCAGATAATAAGAGAAGGCTTATTTTAAAATAAAATACATGGAAGAATGCAAATGAGGCTGAGAATATGGTGCTTGAATTTTAAAATATACATTTCATACCGTGTGTTTAAATTTAAATGGAAGGCAAAATTTTACTTACTTCAAGTGTATGCATCTGTGTGTTTATTTACATCACAATTAGAGAATGGTTTCATACATCCACATTCACTTAAAGGATGCATGGAGTCACTTCATTATTCCCCATCTTTTAAAATATTTTTAACAGCTTAACACCCTAAATACTTTTACAGTGTTAAAAGTACCTAAATAGTTTTAGAATCTCAAATAGTCATTTTAGGTCCTTATTTTAGACATTATCACAATATCTATCATCATATTTCTCTACACCCTTAACATTTTATTTTTTAATTGTGGTATCTTTATTTTTATTAACTTTATTAATCTTTGCTTCCACCATAGGGAAAGGAAATACGATGACACAAGAACGTCACTTTTTTGTGTGGCAATCTTGAAAATGATTGTCTCCTGTCTGCAGTTAGAATTGGAGATTCTTTGTGGCAAATACATTTCCGCAGGCTCTCCCTTCAGCAATGTTTATCAGCTGCATGATAATGAGTCAATTTCTATGTAAATATAATCAGTATTTGATGCTGGTGAGGAAACCTCCTAGATTAAATGATTTTTGTGGTTCCTTGATTAATATACTTTATGAAACCATTACCATATGCACCATCATTGCACATTTGGAAATAGCTCAGATTCAAGTCTTAGGTCTTTCTAAAGAAACGTGACCCTCTTTCTAGAGAAAAAGTATGTTTGCGCTCCTGTGCCAAGAACTCAAGACTCTGCATTTTGATGCACATGTATTCATCCGTTTAACATTCCACAATTATTATTGAGTATCTATTTTCTTCCAAGTTGTGCTGTAGGCATGTATACACTACCCCAGCATGTGATCTAGAAAGGCAAGGTTTCCCTGATCTCATGGAGTATCTGTCCTAATGGGGACAGAAAGACAGCCGTGAAAACAATTACTGTTATTTTTTACAGCAACAGAAGAGGGGAAGGTATGGGGTTTCTTTCACTGGGGTGAGCAGGGAAGGTATTTCTGAACTTGTTACCAGCACATTGGGTTCTTGTTGTCCCCCAGGATAGAAATCAAGAGAGACAACTTATGGGAGTAGAAAAGTAAAAGTTTATTAGCTTGTGCACAGGAAAGGCACAAGGCTGCTGGTGCAGAAAGGAAAGGGGCAGGTGACTGGCTCGTTAGGGAGTAGGATTGTGGGGCTTTTATTAGGCATAGGCTGGGGAGAAGTGCCTTGTCATGGCATGGAGAGGCGGGGTTTTCCTTGCGCTTGTGCTGTTGTTCAACATGCCACCGCATGCATTGCATGTATTGTTAGCATGCGAGCTCTCTACCCCTAACTGTGATTTTCACTATGATATGGGGCTGGGATCACCTTCAGACAACTCCTGGGTGCTAGGGCAGGGACTTAAGCGCGGGAAAGTCCTTAAGCAGCAGAATGTGGATCTTGGTGATCTCTATCTGATTCTCTTAGCTTGCTGATTGCTTAGGGGCCTTATCTTATTAGGCCAGGGCCCTTGCAGGGAACCCTGTCTTGTTAGGCTGGTTCCTGTCTCAAAATGACACCTGGTTGATCAGAAAGTCAGCTGAGTGAACACGAGAAGGTGAGCGATACAGGAAGATCAATCTGCAGGTGCAGGGTCCAGAGGGCAGAATGAACATGGAAGTTCAAGGCATTCGAGGAGCAGTGAGGCTGGAGCAGAGGGGAGTTGAAGGGATGACAACACAGTGAGAGGCAGGAGCTAACCCTTGGGCCAAATCCATGGGGTTAATAGAGTTGCCAGATTTAGCAAATAAAAATATAGGAAACTGTTAAATTTGAATTTCAGATAAACAATGAAGAAAATTTTAGTCTAAGTATGTCCCATGCAATGTTTAGTATTTTGCATTTTATCTGGAAACCCTGTCCTTATCCTTATGGTGCAAGCTAGAACACTGGTGAGTGACAGTTGTTGTTGACAGCTAATCCAGGACAACAGGTAAAAGCCGAGTCTGACTTAGGCAAACCAGGGTGTGTGGTCATTGTACTTAAAGAGTTTGGATTTTTTCTTTCCTGCAAATTTCTGTAGGAGATCACTGGAGAGTTTTAATTGATGATATATCTGGTTTAATCTGCTATGGCTGTTGTATGGAGAGTAGATCCTACCTGGAACAAAGTGTAACCAACACCATTTAGTAGGAGGTGGGGTGAGTGAAGCCTACTGATGGATGGCAGGGGGATGAAGGTAACACGAGACTCTTCCTTTGTCACTGATTAATAGTTGACTCATTGGGATGGGTATATAAATAACAATGACACAAAAATTTTAAAAGCCAGTTTACTTACTTTTAGTGGCCCCACGCCATACCATAGCAAATATATTTAAATGCATACAAATCTATGTATAATTAAGGGTTGACTTTCAATTGACCAATAAGCCCAATGTTAAGTTTTTTAGACATCTAAATACTAATGTCTATCTTGCAGTTTTCCCTGTGTATTTTTCTAGCCCTTTTTCTCTCAAAGCATTTTTAGAGAACCTTTGAAGAGTTTGTAGGACCAGAGCATTGGGCCATATAGTACCTACTGTCAGAACTGAAATGCCAATAAGGCTGGCCAATTCCTTATCCTGTGCTCTTAACCACTATTTCACTAAAATGTCTCTGCATTATCGAGTTGATGCATCTTAGTGCACGATTTCAAGGTTTATTTCCTCACTTCACATTATATTATAAATATTGCCTTATATTTTGCAAACCTTATGCCAGAGATTTCAGAGTATGGACCAGCATCACCAACATCACCTAAGAACTTGGTAGAAATGCAGATTCTTGGCTCCCACTCCAAATCCACTGAATCAGAACTTCTGAAATGGGGGCCCCACAGCGTGTGAATCTGATGCATGCTCAAGTTTAAGAATCTGCTTTATATTATCTTTTGAGTAGCCAATAGCGCATCACATCATGTGAACACACCATAGTTGTTATGTCTGTTCTTATTTCCATTTTTACATTATTACATCCACTGTTGGCAACAAGCTTGTTCATATATATGGCTTTCCTCCACTTTTCAATTATTCATCAGAGTGGAATTATTAGGGCAAAGATTAGGACCATTTTTATGTCACACTTTTTGCCAAATTCCTTTCTAAAAACATGTGTTTATACTACCAGTCCCAAAATTTGGGTAAGCAAGTTTTCCTGTTGTAACTCAACCATCTTGAGGTATTATCCTTTTAAAATGGGCAATTTAACTGATAATCTCATAACTTGAAAGCCATAGCTTATTTCAGTTTGTATATTTATTAACAGTAAAGGAGAAGACTTTTCTTTGTTTGTTTGGAATTAATATTTTCATTGTGTGAATTATATTTTGTGTCCTCTATCCATTTATCAATAGTTACTTTGCAGTTCTTAACAATTGAATGAGCACTTTACATATTTGTGTGTGTGTGTCTGTGTGTGCATCTGCACACACTACTTCTGATTTCCTTTTTACTCTTTTTCTAACTTGCATTTGTCTGAATTTGATAAAAACTCAACAGGATTCTTTTTTTTTCTTTTTTTGCTGAGGAAGATTAACCCTGAGCTAACTTCTATTGCCAATCTTCCTATTTTTCTGCTTGAGGAAGATTAGCCATGAGCTAACATCTGTGCCAACCTTTCTCTATTTTATAGCAGGATGCCACCACAGTATGGCTGACAAGTGGTGTAGGTCTGCCCCTGGAATCCAAACCCACGAACCCAGGTTACCTAAGCAGAGCACACTGAACTTAACCACTAAGCCACAAGGCCAGCCCCAATAGGATTCTTTTTATAATAATAGAATACATTTAATTTGGAAAGTGTATTTGTGGTTTCAAAATTTAGGGAATAGGTTCCACTGTATCTTAAAAAGTAGGTCTTATGCCTGTGAAATAGTCAGGGTAGGCTGGGGTCAGCTGTGGTAACAAATTTACCCAGAATCTCAGCAGCTTTCACATAACAAAGGTTTATTTGTTGTTCACGTTACATGTTCAGCCTAGATCAACAAGGCATCTCTTGTCCTTATAGCATTCAGAGACTCAGGCTCATGGAAGCTCTACCATCTGGAAGCTGTTCCATCATAACACAGGACCTCTGTGGAAGGATAGCAGAATGTGGCAGTAGCACAAGCAGCTCTTAAACGCCTTGACCCTGAAATGATCCATTATTCCTGCTTACAGATAGTCCTCGTGGCCGGAGTTAATCGCGTGACCCCAACCAACTGCAAAGGAGAATGGGAAATACAGGAAACTCATAAATATCTGGTCAGCAGCAAATGTCTGTGTCTGAACTGCTTTTATAGAATGATGAGCAATCTATAATAGTGCTATGATATCTATTCTGGGCGTTCATTCATTTATTCATCCTTGTATCATGTCAGGAAAATGTTCAGACAGGAAAAGACACACTACTCTATATTTCAGGTGTGATGAATTTAAGATAGGGATTAAGGGCTTACACAAATGTTAGAAGCTCTGGGGAAGTAAAGATTGGGGATGGCACATAGAGATCTCAGCCAAAAGCTTTGAAGCTGGTGGTTCTGTAGAGCTCACCCAGAGCCTACTGTGATTCTTGAATCTCTGGGAAACTCCGACCAATTCCTTCTGCAGTCATGAAGCATGTGTTTTTCATGAGCTCACGAGGAAGCTGCTGTGAAATATCTCTGCCTACATGTCTGGCTACAACTGGCTTGAGGGAATAAAGGCTTCTCTTTCTCTTTCCCCTTCCAGATCTTATACACATGCTTCTTGATGGCCAACTGTAATCCAGAACTATGTGGGGGTGGGGATTCAGGGATGTAGTCTCTGATGTCTCCTCTGCAAAACAGAAGAGACATTAGAAGGATGTAGTGAGCCTATTAGTGGCTAATTCCCTATTAAACACCATATTAAAAAAATCTAACAAAAACCTGACAATAGGGGCCCGGCCCCATGGCCAAGTGGTTGAGTTTACGTGCTCTGCTTCAGCTGCCCAGGGTTTCACCAGTTCGGATCCTGGGATTGGACACGGCACTGCTCATCAGGCCATGCTGAGGCAGCGTCCCACATAGCACAACCAGAGGCACTCACAACTAGAATATACAACTATGTACTGGAGGGCTTTGGGGAGAAGAATAAAAAAGAAGGAAGATTGACAACAGTTGTTAGCTCAAGTGCCAATCTTTAAAAAAAAAAAAAAGCTGACAATAGACCAGCTAGCATACTTATTCATTTGCAGATGGCAGCTAGAAGAAACTCATAGTACTGAAGGTAATGTGTATGTCTATATCTCTAGCACATTCCTTTGAATGAGACCATAAACTTGACCTTTGATATTATTAAGTTGAATGGTAAAATGTCTTCTAGCACTAGTTTGAAATAAATTTTAGTCTTCTCTCAATTGGCTTTTCATAAGTTCTGCAAACCACAAGGTCAGAAGGAAAATAGGAGTACTGTCTAGTCCTTACCTCAACCCTCAAAGAGCTAAAAAATCTCTTTATGAGGACAAGACTCAACACATATGAGCAACTAGTGTTTGGCATAGATTTGATATAACGTCATGAAATGTCATACTTAAAGGCACAGTTAGAGAAATAAGCATGTGGTTGAAGAGCTACCATATTTACAGCTAAAAAAAAAAACAGAAAAACACCTGCACTTTTTAGACTTTAAAATGGTAAAGTGTAATATCTCTGGTTTGCCTGCAGTTCATATGGGAAAACAGAAACCACTCTTTGTATTTCACGTATAAAAGATTTGAGATAGGAATTATGGGCTAGTACAAAATTTAGAAGCTCTGGGGAGTAAAGGTCACAGATGCTACTACCAAAAGTCAGGGGAGCCAACCCCGAGATCTTGGCCAAAAGCTTCAGAGCAGGTGGGAACCTGCTATTAATGCGGTAAAACTGCTATTAATGAAGTAAACTCGTTGACAGTGCAATAAACTAGCTATTAATGAGATAAAATACTAGCACTGAGCTATCATGGAAAACTTGCTGAAACAGGACCCATGGCATACTACCAATGCTGAAGTGATTACGTGGAACACTCGCTCCCATCTTGTTAGATTATTTTAATATAGTGTTTAATAGGAAATATCTCTACGGCCACCTCTTGGATTGGCCTGTAATTATCCTCATTTGTGCATAACTTGTCTAAGAGATCAGGAATGGCAAAAATTTTGCTCTGGAATGGCAGCTCAAGATGGGCAGTCTCTTCCTGGTGGACAGTGTTGAGAAGGATTCTGAGCTGCATCTGCACTCAGCATGAAAGAGTGCTTGGCTTGACATATAACGGTTATGGGGGTGTAGAAGGGGCTACTGTGACTTGCCTTCCATGTATTTGCCCTCAGTCACTTCCCAGTTTAATTCTCCTTCCTTCCAAGTAGAAATGATTCTTTCCTGCCAAGGTGTATGTGACATATTAACTTAATATCTTTGTTCCCATGTCTTTGATAGACTGCACATTAATATGCCTACTGTGCCTGTAAAACACAGAATATAATATGATTTTCAAGACAAATAATAGAGGCTTTGTTTCTTAGATCTTTGAAATCTTTTCTTCTCTTGTACACATGACAAATCCTAGAGACACCAACAGGGACCCCAGGGATCTTATCAAGATGACTGAGTAAAGGTCTTGCCCCCTGTGAGACTCAGTACGATGAAAGCAGTGCCAATTTCAAACAAACAATGTTATTAAATTTGAGGCTCAGATCTCATACCCTCCCCATGCTGACATTTATTATCTGCTAGAATTGCAGAGAGCTGCAATACCAAAGCAGTTGATTGGAGTTACTCAGTAAATAACATTTGATGAAAAGAAAATTAGGTGGTAAAGAGACCCTTGAGAAATTAGAAAATAGCCTTCTAGGCTCTCAACCTGTTCATCATTTACTAAGGCGTTGAATAATATAGCACGCCTAAGAACCAGCAGCCACTTGCTTGCAAGTCCCAAAAACACTGAATCAAATAGTTGAACGGTCCATCTTGAGGAATTGTTCAAAAATGAGTCAAAAGAAGCTTTGATTACGGAAGGAAAAAACAGAAAAAGCTAATCTTCAAGTTTAACAGAAAGGCTTCACAGAGCTGTTACAAACAACATGAATTATTCAGGTGAAGGATATTGTGACTTGCCTTTTATACACATAAGGCTCAAATGTCTGATCTCCAACCCAGTGCAAATAAATTGGTTTGTATCAGTTGAGTAATGTTTGGGTGAGGAAAGAAGATGAGCCTGTGGTCCCTAGTGCCCTGGCTTTGTTTTCTGTAACAATGTGTAGTGAACTTTGAGCCCCAAGCATTTTTGTTATTGTGTTAGGATATGAGAAGGTGAGGCCTCCTGCAACAAACTTTGGCTGGGGCAAATAAACTCTTCTGAAAACGTCACCCCTAAATCACTTCTACATACAACCTCGGGTACCCAAATGGGACAGAACATTAAAATGACACCTCTGTGCTCCTTGGCGTATATAGCAGGAGTGGTGAAAAACACTGTCACTAGATCTTAAAATTTTTTCATTAGAGCAATTAACAGGTAACAGCTATCCTGTTGCTATTCTGCTATAAAACCAAATCTCTTCCAGGAAGACTTCCCTAACTCTGCCCTAATTATCCTCTCTTCTAAGTGCTCATAATACCTTGTACATCCTTCTGTTTACTGTTCCTGAGACGCATAGTGTAGTAAACAGAGTGTGAGCTTTGGAACCAACTCCAACTTCAGTTGGGCAAGTTACCTATCTTCTCTGAATCTCAATTTCTTTATCTGTATAAAGGCTTTATGTGAGGGTCAATGGGATAATGGCAGTTGCTCAATAAATGGGACTATTTTACTATTAATTAGACTAAGAGTTCTTAGGAACAGGGATCCTGTCTTAGTGTACATCGCACACAGGACACCTCCAGCGATGTGACAGGCACATAGGAGATGATATTTTTTGAATGACTGTGTGGCTCAGATATCATTCCAGGTAGCTGGTTGTTCTTTTCAGTGTGTTTTCATATAACTTTGGGCGTTTTTCTCTCAAAGCCCTTTTTGCAGCATGTTTCAGAGTTTGTTTACATGTCATTCTGATTCCCGCAAGTAGTTTCTTGAGGCCCTACGCTTTTATATCCATCATATCTAATATACTACAAGTGAACAGGACTGGGTGGCTGAGTGAGAGAAGGGAGGAAGGATAGGTGAGGCGTTGTGTGGTTAGAGGGGAAGCCTAAAAGCTTAAGAAGTTCAAGTACTAAATGGAACATTTATTTTGTAGTAGTTTATTGTCTGTGCTCGATGTACTTTTATACTTGCATTACTGTCTTATTTATCCATTTATCAAACATTTAGTGAATTCCAGTGCACCAGCCAATGTACTGGGGATACAGAAAAGAATCAGAGAGAGAGACAGAGATTGATATTCCCCAAGGACTTAAAGTTTCCCAGGGAAGGTATAACACAGGATACAATAGAATAGATTATAAGCTCCAATGATGTTATTCCTACCAGGAACTCTTTCCTGGGTTCTCCGGGCTTCTCACTTCAAGTTAAACTCCTTACTCTAAATTCCTGATTCTCCATGATTTCTACTTTAAACTCCTCTTCCGGTCTGCAATCAGTTCTAGACAGTTCTGCTAACTCTCCTCCTCCTTTTTGCCTCTTTGCCTCTTTCATTCTCTTTCTGAAAGCTCTCTTCCACCCTTCATCTCCACCTAATGTAATCTTCTCTGCTTCCTTTAAAGATCAGCCCCAAAGCCACTTCTTCCTTGCAGCCTTGTCCGAGTCATCCAACCCCAAATAATCTTTCTCTCCTTTAAATGCTTTAAGCACCATCTACTAGATGTTGGCCATGGAAATGAAAGTAGAAAAGATATTTAAGTTTTCTAAACTGAAAGTATTAGGGTAGTTAAGGCAGTAGGCAAAAAGGAGGTACGGGGGAGGACTGGGTTTAAGGTGACGTGGTGGCTTTGACAAGGCAGCCAGTGCTAGGGATTCCTGTCCGGAGCTCAGGAAAGGCCACGCCAGTGGCATGGATCTGGGTCTCCTGCAGAGAGGTGGAAATGGAAATTTGAAATGAAGGGGACTAACAAGAAAGAGAATAAGAGGAGATTAAGCAAAGAGATTTGAGGAGCACAGATGTTTACAGGCTAGAAGAAAGAGAGGAACCTGTGAAAGAGATTGGAAAGGAGCTCTCTGAGAGGTAGAATAGAAAATTGCAGCAGATGGAGAAACGAAAAGAGGAATTCCAGGAGAAGTTAGGGAAAAAAGGAAGACAGTAAAGATAGAAAAGCTGACTATACTATCTACTTTCTGGGCAGTCAGTCAGCTGGTATCCTGGAGGCTTAAGATATGTGCAGATTTATATTGTCGTGTGACAGTATAATCATCCTCGGGTCATTGTTGCAACACAACCTTAAGGCCACAGTGAAGGAAGAGCAAGTGTTGTCTGGAATGAGCTCTCAAAGACAGATCAGTCTAGAATTTTATACGCACACATTAATATTTCTTGGAGGAAATATTTTGGAGTTTCTTAGGGGAAGTCATCAATGCCAAATGGAAAAAAAATAACATGAGGGTATGAGATTTCTTTATTAATTCTTTATCTATGCTAGGTGTCTAGTGAGCACACACTCCAGATTTTAGTGAAGAGGATTTTACTAATTAATATGGATAATACGTCCAAGATATAGCTAAAGTAAGTCAGTGACTGCAAATAACTCTTCAAAGTTGAGACGTCACAAGATCAGAAAAAGAAAAAATGGAAATAGAGGGGAAAGAAAGCCTGCTCTCAGGTTAAACGTCTGATTGACAAGTGTTACATTGGAATTATATAAGTGAGTCAACTGAGTGAGTCATCCACTCAGAGAGCTTCTGAAAATCTTACCAATAAGCATCCTAATTTGAACATTTAATTGTTTACTCTGGTAACTTTGCTGTGAGATAATTGCCTGTAGAAGCATAAAGATTGATGTCAGTGAGAGAAGGACAAAAACGGGCTTTAATCCACAGGTTTCTAGTATGTTCTCAGATGAGAAAGGGTGGCCTCCTTCCTCACTACCGAGAGAAGCCTGCTGAGTAAAGACTGAGACAGAGATGCAAAGTCCCAAGGTGCATCGAGTGGAACAGCCGGTGGGTGTGGGAGATGGAGATTTATATGATGCTGCCCTGAGAAGCCACAAATCCTTGCAAAGAAGAGGGACATAGGTGTTAAAAACAGTGATGTTACGCATAGAAAGATGCTTAATATCACTAATCATTAGGGAAATGCAAATCAAACCCACAGTGAAATACCAGTTCACACCCATCAGGCTGGGTACTATCAAAAAAAATTAGAAAATGACAAGAGTCAGTGAGGGTGTGGAGAAATTGGAACCCTTGTGCACTGTTGGTGGGCATGTAAAATGGTCCAGCCACTATGGAAAACAATGTGTCAGTTCCTCAAAAGATGAAAAATAGATTACCAGATGATCCAGGAATCCCACTTCTCTCCATTGGCAGATGAATGGATAAAATAATGTAGTATATGTACATAATAGAATATTATTCAGCCTTAATAAGGAAAGAAATTCTGACACACAGATGAACCTTGAGAACATTACGTTCAGTGAAATAAGCCAATTACGAAAAGACAAATACTGCGATATATGAGGTACCTAGAATAGCCAAATTGATAAAGACAGAAAGTAGAGGGCCCAGCCCTGTTGCGTAGTGGTTAAGTCCAGTGCACTCTGCTTTGGTGTGCCAAGGATCCTGGGCACAGACCTACACCACTTGTCAAGCCATGCTGTGGTGGCAGCCCACATACCAAATAGAGGAAGACTGGCACAGATGTTAGCTCAGGGCTAATCTTCCTCAAGTGGAAAAAAAAAAAAAAAGCACGTAGAATAGTGGTTTCCAGGAACTGGGGAGAAGTGGGGAATGGAGAGTTGTTTAATGGGCATTGAGTTTCAGTTTTGCAAGATCAAAAGAGTTCTGGAGATTGGCTGCACAACAATGAGACAGTACTTACTGCTATTGAACTGTACATGTAAATATGGTCAAAATGGTAAATTGTATGTGTTGTGTCTTTTTACCACACAATTAAAAGAAAATTTTAAATGATAGTAATACATGTACTCATTCATTTGACAAATATTTGAGGGCCCACAAGGACCAGACACTGTTCTGGTGTTGGGGAACACAGTCAATAACTCAACATACTAAAAACCTTGCCCTCATGGAGTTGACAGTCTAGTGAAGGAAGACAAACAAAATAAATAAATTATACTATATTAGAGGGAGAAAAGCGCTCTGGAGAAAAATAAAGCAGAAAGTAATAGGATAGAAATTGTCAGAGTTTCTAGAATTTGAGGTAGATTGGGAAGACCTCACCTCAAAGGTAACATTTGAGCAGAGGCCTGACAGTGAGGGAATGAGGCATGGCGATAACAGGAGGCAGAGCGATTCACACGGAAGGAACAGCCACTGCAAAGGTGGGAGTCTGTCTGCTGTGTTTAAGGAGCAACCGGGAGCCAATATGGCTGGAACTGAGTGAGAGTGGACGTGAGGGCTAGGGGATGAGGAGATGAGAAGGAGACTAAGACAGCAATGCTGAAGAGAGATGTAAGTGGCTTGGATTAAGGTGGTAACAGTGGAGAGAGCAAGAAAGGGTCATTTTCAAAGTAGAGCTAACAGGGTTTGTTGATATATCAGGTGGAAGTGTGTGCCAAGAAAAGAGCAGTCAAAAATGACTCTAACACATGGCCTGCCCCGTGGCCGAGTGGTTGGGTTGACATGCTCCACTTCAGAAGCCCAGGGTTTCACCGGTTCGGATCCTGGGCACGGACATGGCACCGCTCATCAAGCCATGCTGAGGCGGCATCCTACATGCCACAACTAGAAGGACCCACAACTAAAAATACACAACTATGTACCAGGGGTTGTTGGGAGAAAAAAAGAAAAATGAAAAATCTTAAAAAAAAAAAAATGCATTCTTTAAAAAAAAAAAAAAGACTAACACAGTGGTTCTCAACCAAGGGTGATTTTGCCCCCCAGGGGACATAGGTCAATGACTGAAGACAGTTTGGTTGTCACAGTTGGGGGAGAGGTGTCGCTACTGGCTTCTAGTGGGTAGAGGACAAGGATGCTGCTAAAGATACTACAAGGCACAGGACAGCACCTACGACAAAGGATTATCTGCTCCAAAATGTCAACAGTGCCAAGGTTGAGAAATCCTACTCTAAGGTGTTTGGCTTAGCTACTTAGGATAAACAACAAAGAAAGCCAGACTAAGGTGATTAATTTGAGGTCAGGCTCAAGACTGGGAAGCAAAAGAGAAGAATCATAAAAATAGCTAACTGTTATTAATATTCACACTACCTCAGGGGCTAGGAGCAGCACATTGGATGATCCCACCTAATCATCACGACAACGCTCTGAGGGATGTTTGCTGTCCCTCAATATACGGATGGGAACATAGTTTAACCCTTGTGGTACACAGAGGAACTTGTATTAAACCAAGTCCATTGGACTCCAAAGCTCAGGGCCTTAACAGTATGTCACACGGGCTTCCTAAATTCACCGTATTTCCAAGCGAAACCAAATAACAAAGGCAATGCAACAAAAAGATATACCTGCACGTATATATCTACACATACATACATATATATTTATATTTTTAATATTTTTCCAAAGCACGAGTCCAGCAACATGAACAAATAATCTGGGCTGAACTGCCACAACCAGGGTGCCAGATAACGCTCTTAGCTGCCTAGAACAGAAAGAACCGTGAGAGGTCCCCACCATCAAAGATCCGGCACCTTGCGTCTAGCTTTCCCACCTTAGGGAGCTGGCGGAGGAAGGATTTCAGCCCTCCTCTCAGTGTCTGTATTTTTCCGGCATCCCAGTTACCTCCTAACTTGCCAAAGCCCATAGCCATCTGGGTAATTTTTAGACGTGCCAGAAAAATTATTAAGAACAAACAGAAGTTGATTCTCCGGGAACGCGCATAGGCAGCCAGTGTGTGCGTGTGTGGCGGTGTTTGTTGACCTCGGGCGGCAGCTGGGACTGGGTTGGGAAAGAGGGGAGGGCAGTGAGGCTCAGCATTAGGCAGACAACGGAGGCCAGGGGACCGTGCCTAATGTGTGACCAGCCACTAGGTTGGAAAACAAAGGCGCAGGGGATCCCTCCGCAGCGCAGTGACAATGAGGGCAGCATTTCTGTCCCTCTGAATTTCCTCCACTGCTTCCCAGGATTTTGGAATCACGTTTGGAAAGGAAAATGGCAAGGCAGAAAGGGACTTTGTACATTCTCCTTTTCTGCTGCTACACCACCTGTTTTTCAGCCAGCGCCTGTTTCTTAATTATTTCACTCTAGTTTTGCTTTTCCGTACATGTTTTGAATTTTAGGAAATATTTGGCAGACAGGGCTGGGTTTTAGACTATGAGTGAAATTCTCAGGATCATCCTAGATCAGTGATGGACTTGCTTTTTGCACTCCCCTTCCCTGCCAGTACCTGGCATGCAGGAGACATTGAATAAATAAGGTGCTAATTTAATACGCCCACCTAAACTCTATGTACTCGAAGGCTCAGATCAATCTCCCCTCCTCCACGGTGCCTTTGAGGTCCTCTCCATCCTCATAGGTCTCTACCCCTGAATCCCCTCATACCTATGGCCTATGCTGCTCATTCATTCAGAAAAATTTTTTTGTTGAGCATCTAACACGCGCCTGTTACTGTTCTAGGAGCTTAGCATACAGCAGTGACAAAACGGGCAAAAGTCGCTGTCCTCCTAGAACTGACGGTCCAATCTATTGTGGGTACTTATCAAATATGCCCCCAAACACTGGTTGAATTTTTGCATATATCCTTTGTCTCTGTAAGTATACTTGATTGCAAATTTTTTTAAAGCAGACATATATATATATATATATATATATATACACATTTTTGGTGTGTGCTTTGAATACTATGTCTTCAGAGCAGTAGGAGCTCATTAAATGTTTGTTTCAGAATTCAGGAACAGAAGCATTCTCAAATCCTGCCAGTAATGTACTCACAGGAAATAATTGCCGATGGTACCGACTTCGGATGGGTAATGATTTCCGCTGTAGTTAGCACTGGAAAGTACCCACAAAGGGTGAGTTCATGAAATAAACAGCATCTTCTCCAGCTTTAGAGAACACCATGCCTAGAGGGGAAAAATTACAAGATGAGCCCAGCATTGCTAGTTGATGGAGGATCTAAATTCGTGCTCATTGTTCCTGCTTTTCATCTCTTGTAACCTCTGTGAGCTGGTTCTATATCTGAAGAGTGGAGATTTACCAAGTTGGCTGTGAGGTTACTCACGTCAAATAAGATCATGTATGGCAAAAGTGCAAGGGGTTATGATTGTCGTGGGCAGTGACACATGGCTTTGAGCAGTGTGAAACCAGTGGTTATGTGGTGGTTCATGCAAGAGCTTGCATGGCGAGCTCTTGATCTAAGAGCTTCTGTTTTGGAAAGAAATCATCTGGAAAGCCCAAATCTCAGTTGGACCTAGTTGGCATGTATCTTCGAGATGTCATTTGGAAGAAGGATTCCAAGAGAGACGTCCCACTATCACCCAAAATAAATTCCCCATCTGCTCGCATGGCTTTAGAGAGGGCATTTTTTACCCTAATTAAACATGCAACTACCCCTATGAAAAGTCATACATTAATTCCAAGAGAAAAAAACAATTCATGAGTGACATCTCCTACAGACTTCAAAGGCTTCATTCATACCTGACGCCAGACCATCCTAGATAAACCCATGCTGTGTAGTCTAGTCCACATTTTATAAAGAAGAAAATATCTCGAACAAATGTTAAATTCATTTCTTGTGTCAGAGTTTTCTCCGTTTCAGTTATTTGATACGTCTTTTTTTTGTCCAAAAAAACCCCAAACAATCTGCATCAAGTGATGGAAGTTGTAAGGATACTTTTTAGTCCCAAATAGTGTATTTAATGTAGAGTTTTGACAGATGACTATATAAAGGGGCTATATACAATTTTTTATTAGTCCTTTATCCAGTTTTGCTTCAGATATCAGCAATGAGTAACCTCTCTTTTTCACTTCATCTGACCCATAAGAACATATCCAAATTTAATTTAGCTCCAAAATTTTTGGTGAATGCTGGCCCAGTGTTATGTTGTAAGAGGAACCCCAAATAAGCAAGATGAGAGTCCTGTTTTCTGAGAGACTAATACATTGATTTAATAAAACTAGAATCCCATAGAGCCATAAGAACTAAATTATTGGGGCTATCATTGTAAAGAAGTAATTGTACTCAAAACTAATCTGAAGTTACAAAGCAAGTTGCCTAACCTTTGTATTTGTGTATTTATATGCTGATTTGTTTTCAGATCAGATATACCTATTAGTTTCAAATAGGTAAGTATGCAAGATTTTTTCAGAAGTTGTCTCCTCTTTGTTCCTGTTCCTGCAACAGTTTGCCCATATTTTGGCTATTGCACTTAGCATATTGTACTATGATTGTTTGTTAGTCAATATGAAACTATTTGTTCAGACTCCCCCACCAGACACTGAACTTCACCAGGCCAGAGGCTGTCTTTCTCCTTTGAGAACATTTTTGCATCCACAGTATTTAATACCACGTCTGGCACAAAGGAGGGTTCATTGCATTTTTATTGAATATATGCTTCAAATGTCCTGAGTTTATGTCTGTCAATAAGAGTTCAAATCATAATTCAGTTCTTTCTCACTACAAGGACAGATTCAGAATGTAAAGACCTTTTTCTCACTTCTTAAACCAGGATTAGATTTTTTTTAATGAGAGTTGGTTGGTTTATGTGCGTTGCATAGAATTATTACAAGTGAAAATGGAGTTTTCCGCTGACAGTATCTTTATATATTCAAAATGGAATGTCTAGCCTACGTCTATTTTATGTTTTCCTTGTAGTTTTTTCTCTCATCTCTTTCTCAGTATCTCATATGTATAATAATAGAAATTTTTTCTTATTTTCCTTCATATGGCTGCCTTAATCTTCACTGCCTTTAGGAGTACATTTATGTTCAGAGATTCCAATGGTAAATAATTTCAACAGGATGAAGCTCTTTAATCCGATTTTATATCTAAAAGGTGTGCTCAACACTATCTTCTGCTATCTCTTGAGAATGCAATTTTCTAAGGTTATATTCCCGAGACTGAGTGGATATTTTCAAAACCTAGAGTTCAAAGTTAAGTATCAAATTCAAACAAAGCCCAAGCAACCCAGCCTGAGACTGATTTGTGTGGCCATAAACAGCAAAAAAAAAATTTTCCAAAGCCTATTGGTATAACCGCTGTGATTGTAGCTTAGCAAAATCAAGTCTCTCTCCTCTGGCCCTAAGCATCTGGGGGCTGTTTTTCCTAAACGGAATTTTTAGAGAATGTAACATTCACGATAAAGGTAACCAGTACATGATAGCAGATATCCGTGTAAGTACCAGGTATCAACAGTGGGACATAATTTGAGAATAAATTCAGTTGTGAATCATAACTCTGTTCCTGAGACCCAGAAAATTAGCACCTGGGGGAAATCCTACTGAGTAGAGCTAATGGAGAAAGATTCTAGTCACTAGCTGCTCACTTTCAGGACCAACATGCCAAGGTCAAGTGGTCTTTTTGAAACCATTTTTGTCCATGAAATATGGAAATGAAGAAATAATTGTGATCCTGTTTGTAATTGTAACTAAAGTAAAAAAATCTTTTTAAATAAATTGAGCAAGTAAAACATGCTTAACCTGCTGGTTTACAGAAGTTTCTAGCTAAGAGTTAATTCTAAAATCACTAATTGGCCGAGATACTTCATAATTCCTTACAAGCACCCTCACTACCTATTAGATTTTAAAAATATTTTTTGGGAAATTGGATCTTTCTTATGTTCTTAGGAAGCATATCTGTGTGAGTGACTAGCATGGCTGAAGGATCTACAAGCATCTTATCTGCCTCACTCTTCAGGGTTATTAACCAATTGTGCTATGTATCTGTTTTTCATTGAAAATTTCCAGTACGATAATGGTAATGGGTTAGTACAGATGCTTATTGCTGGGTCATGTGGAAAGTGAGAGTTAAGACCATCTGCCCTTCAGAGTAGTCATTACAGATAAATACAGGAATTATATGCTACAAACAGCTTTCATTCCTCAAAGTCCCGAATGAGATGTAGACCAAATAAATGTGAATCCAGCGATATCAACTTACTCGAGTCCTACAGCCCCTTGGCCATCCCTTAAACTATAAATAAAATGGAAAGAAGGAAATAAAAACCCACATAAAATGAATATTTAATAAGGAGATTGGGGAATATAAAACAAATAATAATAAGACTATACTTTTTTTCAGACAAGGTTGCTATAATATTCTAACTTCCAAATACACAAATACACAAATTTTTTCAGAAGTTTGACTCATCTGTATAATTAGAGATGAAAAAATATATGTCATTGCTGTAATGTAAAGTAATGTAATAGGACTCATTAGCTATTTCTCTCTGAAAGGGGCTTGACCTTTAATTATAACAATCCTAAATCTTAGTCTTTCCTCAAAATGCCCCCGTGGAAAGGACTCTGCTGCCCTCTACTGTCACTAAAAGCAGAGGACACAGATGGAGAGACACAGCTTCAGCTCCTGTGGATGCGAGAGGACCCACTGGAACACTAAACCCTCAACACTCTTTCCGAAGGGAAAGACCCTTGTAAAGATCCTTGAGCTACAAGCCAGTCTGGTCCTTCAACCTAACTGAAAGGTGTGGTACAAATGTGACAACGGGAGTGTAGAGACTGGGAAAATGAGAGTAAGGCTGAGGAAGATGGCAGAGGTCAGATTATCTAGGGTGGCACCATCCAATACACGTATAGCATGAGACACGTATGAAATTTTAACTTTTCTAGTAGCTTCATTTCAAAAAAAAGGAAAAAGAAATAGATGGAACTAATTTTAATAATATCTTTGATTTAACCTAATATGTCTAAAATAATACCATTTGAACATGTAATTAATATAATACTACTGAGATATTTTACTTGTTTTTTCTGTACTAAATCTTTCACATTCAATGGGTATCTTCCACTTACAGCATACTTCACTTTGAAACAGTCACACGTCAAGTCTCAGTAGTCAAATGGACCTATGACTACATTTAAAAAATTGTTTTTGTTCTCGGTATATTTGAATGTTTAAATTCTTTTTGAACTTAAGTTAATTTCTTATACCTTAGGAGTGACTCTGAGTGGTCATCGCGGAATGATTTCCATAGAATTCAGTGAAGAGTTAATGAGCAGGAGACCTCGCAGCTCAAAGGGGCTCCAAGCTAACCTTGACTCAGCCAACCCGGTCTTGTTCGGGTTTTGTTTTACTTTGGGGAACAAGGCAAGGGGAATTAAGTCAAGCATGATCTTGGGATGTCTAGATGAGAATAAATTATACCTAGAGTTCAGTAGAGGTTGTTTATGGACTGTTGAGGGGAGAGAGCCAGAAAAATGTGAATGAGTGTGTTCACTCACACCTCCCCCCACCCTACATACGCGCATACTCCCCTGCCACAGTTCAACCAGCCCAGTTCTATCAGAGGATGCGCAGTGCAGTGGTGAGGAGCTTATGTGCTAGTTTTGCTACTTAATGGCTATGTGACTTCGAGTGGGTTACTTCAGATTTTGTACCTCAGTTTTCTCATTTGCAATAAAGTGCCTGGTATATAACGAATGTTTAATATTGATAGCTATCCATGTGGGACATCTCTTGTCTCTCACTGTAAAATCCTCTGAGCCCTGCCTCTCAACCAGCCACTGCTTGGTGACAGTTCTGTGCAGGCTTTGACATGCTTTACCCAGATACAGTGGCACAGCCCTCCAGTTGGGCCACAACCCTGTACCTTTTGCTTTCAGCCCTGGGGCTTCTTGGAAGCCACATCATGGAATACCCTTGGGGACCTACTTGACACTCACAATTTTTCATCCCAGAAATACAAAGGAGTTAATCCACTGGGCCATCATTGACTTAGGAGAAAGGGAGACAAAAGATAAATGATTCTCTTTTTGCCCCTACGTAGGCAGCTCTGAAATGTGTTTTATGAGATTCTCAGAAGGTTCGGTGGAATTAAGTACCAGTTGCCTGTAGAGGAGGCCAACCCCTTCTATAAACATTCCTTCCTTCTTGTTTCCCTCCTGCCCTCCTCTACTCCTGCCCCCTGGGTCTCATTCCCAAATAAACTACAGGTATGTGAGTCTAATTTTTCTTAGCTGTGACTTTGAAAAATGCTTATCCACTTATTCATATGATATGTCTATTTCCAGGATGGCCTTGCCTCTTTGCTTGTCCTTACGATCTTGACCCTCTTTTCGCTGACATCTCCAGTCCCACTCGTTTTATTGGTTCCTTCCCGGTGGTCTACAAACATCTGCAACCCCTCCACATCTACAAAGACCTTCCCCCTCAAGCCACAGCCCAATTTCTTGACAGAGGAGTCTGCTTTTGCTACTTTCATTTGCTCAATACTCATTTATTCCTCAGCCCACTGTGGTCTGGCATCCATCTCCTGCACTATTCTAAGACCATTCTTGCAATTGACTGTTAAGTGACAACTGCAGTGACCTGAGAAGAAGAAAGGTGGAAATGTTCAGCTGTAGAAGGATGTTATTATATAAACTGGAATCCATTCTGCAGAGTTTTGTGAATAACAGGAATCAATATGGTAATATTAATTAACATGTAATGAGCACTTACAATATTCCAGGAATGCTGCTAAGTGCTTTATATACATTCTCATTTAATACTCGAAACAAGCCCAAGCAATCAGAATTATTATTATTCCCATTTTGTAGTTGATAAAACAGATTCAGAAAGATTAACTTGTCTGAAAACACACAGCTAGCCCATGCAGAGTCAGAACTTAAACCCAGGTCTGTCTTGCTAGATGCTCAGCTCTTACTCAGGGCACTAAGACTGCCTTTAGCTCTAACCTGTGTGCTTGATCCTAGTCCTAACGCTATCTATACTCCGCACTGTGAGAAAGAGATTTCCTTTCATTGGCTTAAAAAGCGGGAGTTAAAAGAATTCCATTATATAGCAACAGAAAGTAAATCAGAGGTTGCCTAGGGCTTAGGGGTCAAGGGGTAATGGAAAGTGACTGCCAATGGATGCAAGGTTTCATTTGGGGTGATGAGACTGTTCTAAAATTGATTATGGTGATTGTTGCACAACTCTGCATATGCTAAAAACCATTGTTGAATTCTATACTTTAAATGGATGAATTATAGGTATATGGATTATATCTCAATAAAGCTGTGATTGAAAAAAAAAGAATCCCTTTAGAGGTATTTAGCTTAGTTATCAGACAACCGGAAACAACACATGTATAGGAAATGGTAGATGATGCCACTGCTATCAGATTCACAACCAGCAATTGTTCATAGAATAGGACTTGGTTTTCACTTGCATGCACTCATAGGGTGCAGGATTTGGCGTTCCAAGAGGGTTCCCTTTCAGATCATTGCCGACCAGGCACAGGGTCACTGAGACCCGTTAGCTAGGAAGCCTGCAAGCAGCTCTGGGTGCAGCCAGACTCTTCTGTTCCTTTAAAAGAAAAGGGAAGAAAATAATCACGACCCTGAAAGAAAGCAGCCCTGGGTCATTTGAATGCCTGCCAGTGATGTTAATGGTCTTAATTAGGGGACCACATCCCAAAGTCTTGGGTAATTTCAATGACCACATTGCCTCCTAATACAAGCTCATTGTCCTAACTCCCGAAACTGAAAGAAAAAAGAAAAAGTGAAGGGTAATTCAGCGCCACCACCAGGGTGCTGCTCATTCCCTTCCGGTAGATGTTGACTAGTGAAGCCACAGGCTGGGCAGGGCAGCTTTCAGCTCTGGAAAATTTGAACTCAAAACGAGCCTCAGCTCACCCAAGGGAGGGGCATCCAGCAAAAGAAAGACAACTAGCTTGGCGAGACCGTTAACTATAGGCTTCTACTGGCCCTGTTACTTCACTTTCTTGAGTAATGTCTCCCTAAACATCGGAGCAGAGGCGGATTTCCTGCTCCTCTCCACCTGTGATCTTAGTCACTAATGATGGCACAGGGGCTGCCTCCCTGTCCTAAATAACCCATGCCCCTCACAGTTTTCCTTCTTACCCACAAAACTAGAGCCAATGCATATAGCAACACAGACTGGCTCCTATCAATCTTGTGTGAAGGGACTTTTTCTCAGCCTCCCCCCACTTCCCTACCTCAAGGAAAAGAATCCCAGAGTTGTAGGTTGTTTTCTCCCTACTTCCCAATCCTAAGGAGAAACACTTTCTATGTAGGAAAGAATGCCTTGTAAATCTACATGATAAAGGACCAGAGAAAGCCATAAAGGGAAGACTTGGGGAGTAAAAGTTGAGTACTCTAGGGAGGAGGTGAGCTGGGGTGAGGGCTTGCCTGGTGAGGGAAGTGGATCAGAAAGGAAGGGAAGCTGTGGAGTATTCCAGAGGCCCCTCCCATATTCCTGAGCTTTGAAAGATACAAGTGAGGAGTTTGAGCTCTCAACAGTTCTTTGGGCTGTGGGTCTGTCATGTCTGCCTGACACACTGCCCTGAAACAGACCACATGGGCCAAGGACTCTCCCTGGGTGTGCCCACTAAGAGGACCCCTTAGATTTGTTTTAAAAAGCAATTGGTGGTGCATTTAGACAGTAAGTAGAGGATTTTAGAATCTTGAAGACAAATTATAAGGACATTGCACTTGAGCTATAGGGAAGGCAGCTTTCTCGTTGGTGCTCAAGAATCTGATTTTCTAAATCAGTACGGTTGGACAGGACTAGTAACAGCTTACCTTGGAAAGTGCTAACTAAATTGATAAAACTTTCAGAATGGAGGTAGGGTAGACAAAGGTATTTTGTTGGAGAAGAGTTTCAGATTTCTCATTTCATAGGAATTCTAAAAATCCTTCTGTTCCATTTTCTATTAAGAAAATAAGAAAGAGCTCTTTACTTGCGGAGAGAGAAGGTCTGAGCACAAATCTTTCCATTTCTTAGCAATGGGACTCTAGTAGGTCAATTAACCTCTCTAATCTTCCCTTTTTTTTAATGGGTAGTGAAGAAAAATATTTCACCTGCCTTTCCCACAGTATTATTAGTACATTTAATTTATTTATTATAAGTATCTACTGTAGATAAATATATTTATTGTATGTAAAAGGGAAAGGAAGAAATAGTAGCATCTATTGAGTGCTCCTGAGTAAGGAACTTTATCCTCATTTTATAAATGAGCAAATTGGCTTTCAGAAAACTCACTAAGGTCTGCAAGGTCACATACCTAAGAGGGTTCAAATTCTGTCTCCTTTCAATCTCTTTCTTCCATTAGTCACTGTCCCATTTATTAAACAACGAAGTGTTCTATTTCGTACAGTGTTATTTAGATCATCAGATTTTCACTTGACAATTTCTTCTTTGTCTGTTTGAAGTTTTGTGTTATAGTCAAGAGTTTTGTTTCTTTAACCATAATTGTTACAGTGTTGCTTTTGCAATATAATTTTTCAACAGCTATGTTTTAACATCTTACTGTTTTTCAAGGCTCTACATCACTTACAACTAGCTAAGACAGCCCTGAGGAAAATTCAAGTGGAATTTTGCCTATCTTGTAGCATCTCATAGTTAACTTTCCCTTCAATCACTGAAAATACACTAAATGAATATTTTTGTTTAAACTCAACTTGGGTTTGCCCGATGAGGCAACTGGCTACAGAAAAACAGTATATTTATACTGCCAGTCTTCCCATTCTTGTATGTGAGCCACCACCACAGCATAGCTGCTGACACACGAGTGGTGTAGGTTTGTCTCCGTGAACTGAACCCAGGCCACTGAAGCAGAGAGCGCCAAACTTAACCACTAGGACCCCAGGGCTGGCCCCTTTTGTTCCTCTTTTCCTTACTCTTCTCAGAAAGAGAGACAAAAGAGTATTTGGAGAGGAAAAAAAAATCCTTATTTGGCTCTAGGTGACAGCTTTCCTTTTTTAGGCACATGTATACACAAGTTCTACAAGTTAAGCAGGACGTAAAACTGCCAATAAAAATGCTTGATGATTATTCTGTCAGTTGCTGGGTATTATCTACCAGCAATTTAACCTCAGTTAACAAGGAGGCAAAGTTCAGATTCCTTCTACAGCTGGTTTAAGTATCCCATTAAAAAGTGAAGACGTATTTAAATTAAAACACCCATAAGATTTAAAAAAAGAAAAAGGAGGGAGGTGGAAAACTTTAAAGAGGACCAGGAAGAAATGCATCAGTAATTTCTCTGTCAGGTAACACTTTCTCAAACTGGCCTGAAAGCCGAAGATGAAATAGAAATTTCTTTATCAAACGGGATATGAAGTAGGGCTGACCTTTGATCAAATGTCTGTTTGTAGTTTTGACAAGGAAATTTGCATGAAAAAAAAAAAGTATGCTGGACACTTACTACATGAAAAGTTAAGCTCCAGCAATGTAAAGAAAGCCAGAGGTCAAACTTCTTAAACAGTCTGTCAGATAAAAGCAGGATTCCTTCCGCTGTGCACGTGGGAAGTTTTTTAAACTGTAGAGGGTTTTTAAGGAGGACAAAGTATTTTTGTTCTGTGCTGCAACACGAAGTACTTTCCATCTTTTCAGGCCTGAGTTTGGGCTAATAATGTCCCATCTTACACATGTTAGGGATTGGGATGGAGAAATGAGAAAAATGGTAACAACCTTGTCAACCATCTAGTTTGCCTTCCAGTAGTTATTCTACAGGAGAATTAGTTGTCAACCCATCAATCTATTTTTAATTTTCCTTTTAAAATGCTATCAGAAGACCAATAGCTGTCTTTTAAGAGTTAACTAAAAAAGATTTGTGTAATATAAGAGTATTTATATGTAAAATCATTGTGGTACAGAAGTATGACTATTTTTCTCAGCATTTGGAGCATTTGTCTCATGGTAATAAACTTGCTTGTGAAGAGATCCTTAGCATGAAGTCCAGCTAAAGTGCTCACTCAAAATAGTTAAAATGATACTGTGCAACTCCCCCGACTTCCCAGCCTACTCATTTTCAAAGTATACATTGACAGAATGGAAAAATGTTTTAAAGACTGTGTTTCAAGTGCACAGTAGGCGCTTAATATATGCATGTGGAATGAAAGAATATTGTACACAATATTGATAGTTATTTGAAAAAGGCAAACAAATGAATAATGTTCTGCTTTTGTCCTTCTAATAAAGATCTTCACTGGATGAGACCCACTTTTAGTTTGGGGAGGCAACACAGGATTATGGACAAGTGTGTGAGCTTGGTGCAAATCCCAGATAAACCTTATCAACCGGATCACTTTGGGTTAGTTAATAAAGCTCTCTAAAATTCCATTTCTTTCTCTTTAAAATAGATATAATGGCCTCTAACGCATAAGATAACATATATGAAGAGCTAGGATGCAGGAAGTCTTCAGCAAGTGGCAGCTAAATAGTTTTTTAATTTTATGAATGATTGCACATAAATTTTCCACAAACCTCCCACTGTAGCTCTACCATCTTCCGGGTCATGCCTTTAAATAAGTGCCTCCCATCCATGTTAACACAAGGGAATCATCTTTTGGTTCACATTGCTTATCAGTTCTCATTCTTGGTGGTATGTCCCACAGTACTAACCTTAGCTGATATAGATGGTATGTCTGATAGATAATTTTATGTCTTATGAGGTGACCTCTCCCTGTGAAGAGACTAATCCTGGTGCCAATTTTCCTTGAGAGGGAGCTTGAGTGGATTATCTCCAAGTCAATACCATCTTTTCTAAAAATCAAGAGCTATAATAAATACCTAGCTTCTCATTATTGGTTTATTTCTACTATAAACTTTGCTATGCAAAACCCTTTTCCTTTCTTTAATATTCTCTCCTAAACAGATAAGACACCTTAAAAGAATCTTTCAGTATGTGATAACTGGTTTCTTCAAATAGCCTTAGGCTTTTTTCCCCCCTTCTTCTCTGTGTCTACTTAATCTAAGAAATCAAAAAAGAAGAAAGCAGGGAAATGGAATCTGAAATTAGAGTTAGTGTTCTAGGCCTGCAGCTCTCCACTCATGAAATATTTATTTCATTGCTTATCCTCAGAAGCTTGTTAGCCTAGTGTTTTGAAAGTCAGCAATCCATAATTTAGGAGTCCAGATGAGGTGATCTTATAAAGACCAACATCTGGCATGGAGGAATAAGGAAGATGCTTAAATGTACCTCCTTGATTTTAACCAGGGGGGTGAAAAACATTGACTTCTGGTCTGCTCTGACTTTCTTTTGATGAGCTTATATTACACACTGGACGTTTTGCAAAATAACACCTCTTGATTTTCATAAAGATCCTTAAAATTATAGTTCTATTGAAGAACATATACAAGGCCAGAATTGATCACACTTGGTGAATGTTGCTCATTATGGCCAAATTGGGAAATTCTTAGAAACACCCATCTCTGCAATGACTAATTACTCTGAACTCAGACATTGAATATTCTTTTCTAGAAAGTAATTCTGGATCAATGATCCTAAATGACGCATAAATGCACCAACGTCTCTTAATGTGAAAGAAATAGGAGGAAAGCAAATTAAACTCTCCATCATCAATACATTTGGCCTGACATGTCCGCCACAGGTTTTGTTAAAAACAGCTTTATTTAGATAGAATTTATATACCAAAAAATTCACCCTTTTAAAGTGTTCAATTCAGCACTTTTTAGTATGTTCACGGAGTTGTGCAACTATCAGCATTATTCTATTTTAGAAAATTTTCATCACCTCAAAAAGATTGTTGTCATTTTCAAGATTGTTTTAGCTATTTTGGGACCCTTGTATTTTCACATGAATTTATGGTCACCTTTTCCATTTCTGTAAAAGTAGCTGGGATTTTGATAGGGCATAGGTTGAGTTTGTAGATCAATTTGGAGCGTATTGCCCTCTTAACAATATTGTCTCCTGATCCGGAAACATGGGATGTCTTTCCATTTATTTAGGTCTTCTTTAATTTCTTTCAAAAATGTTTCATAGTTTTTGGTAATAAATTTTACGAAACGTATTTACTTTTTGTTACATTTATTCCTGTTATTTTTGATACTGTTATAAATGTAATTGTTTTCTTTATTTTAGAATTGTTCATTACTACTGTTTAGAAATACAATTAATTTTTTAATTGATCTTATATCCTGCACTCTTTCTGAACTCACGTTTTAGATCTAATAATTTTTTAATGGATTCCTTGAATTTTCTATGTACAAGATCATGTGATCTGCAAATCGAAATGCTTTTACTTTTTCCTTTCTAATCTGAATGCCTTTCATTTCTTTTCTTCTCTAATTGTTCTAAAACCTCCTGTACAATGTTGAATAAAGGTGCCAAGAGTGAACATCCTTATCTTCCTCCTGATCTTAGAGGGAAAGCATTCTGCCCTTTACCATTTAATATGATGTTAGCTGTGGATTTTTTGTAGGTAGAATTTATCAGATTGGGGAAATTCCCATCTATTACTATTTTGTTGAATGTTTTGTCATGAAAGGGTGTTGGATTTTTGTCAAATGCTTTGTCTAAGTTTCTTGAAATGAGCATGTGGTTTTGGGTCTTTATTCTATTAATATGGCATATTACATTGATTTTTCATATGTTGAATTAATCTTCCACCACTGAGAGATAAATTGCACTCTCGTTGTGAAGTTCTGTCAGTTTTTGTATGTTCTTTCTATATCTTGCTGGATTTAGTTTGCTAGTCTTGTGTTGAAGATTTTAGCATTTATAAATTATAAGGGATGTTGGTCTGTAGTTTTCTTTTCATGTCTTTGTCTGGTTTTGGTCTCAAGGTAATGCTGACACATAATATGAGTTGGGAAGTCTTCCCTCTTCTTCTACTTTTTGGAACAGTTTGTGAAATATTAGTCATAATTCTTCCTTACACGTTTGATAGACTTCACCAGTGAAGCTGTCTGAGCCTGGCTTATCTTGTGGAATTTTTGATTACTTATTCAATCTCTTTACTTGTTATATGTCTATTCAGACTTTCTGTTTCTTGAGTCAATTTCGTAAGTTTGTGTCTCTCTAGGAATTTTCCCATTTTATCCAAGTTAATTTGTTGTTGTACAATTTTTCATAGTATTTTTTAAATAATTCTTACTATTTCTCAAAAAGTAGTCATGATGTACCTCTTTTAATCCTTTTTGATTTATTAAGGTTTGTTTTATGGCCTAACATATGGTTGATCCTGGAAAACGTTTCCCGTGCCTCCAGAAGAATGGATGTTCTAGTGTTCTTAGGTAAAGTATTCTTTGGGTGTCTGTTAGTTCTAGTTTGGTTTATAGTGTTATTCAAGGCTTCCTTTTCCTGGTCTGCTGCCTAGTTGTTCTATCCATTATTGAAAGTGAAGAATTGAAGCCTCCAACTATTACTACAGAATTGTCTATTACTCCCTTTACTGCTGTCAGTTTTTGCTTCATGTATTTTGAGGCTTTGTTGTTAGATGCATGTACATCTATAATTATTATATGCTCCTAATTGATTGATTATTGTGTTATTATGAAATGTCCTTCTTTGTCTCTAGTGACATTTTTTGTCATAAAATATTTTTTCTGATGTTAACCACTGATATTTTGTTTTATGCTATAGCCACAAAAGTGTTCTTTTGGTCACTGTTTGCTTGGTATATCTTTTCCTATCCTTTTGCTTTTAACCTATTAAAATCTTTGAATCTAAAGTGTGTCTCCTATAAACTGCATATAGTTGGGTCACAGTTTTTTTATCCACTCCTTCAGTTTCTGCCTTTTGATTGGAGTTTTTAATTCTTTTGTATTTAATTACTGATATGGTAAGAATTATACCTGCCATTTTGCTATTTACTCTCCACATGTATTATGTATTTTTATACTACTCTGTTCCTCCATTACTGCCGTCTTTTGTGTTAAATAGATATTTTCTGGTGTACAATTTTAATTCCTTTTTTGTTTATTTTTTTTATATATTTTGAGTTATTTTCTTAGTGGTTTCCCTGAGAATTACAATTAACATCTTAACTTATGAAAATCTAGTTTGTATGAATACCAACTTAATTTCAATAGCATATAAAATTTTGTTCCTATATAACTCCATTTCCTCCTTGCTCCTTTGTGCTATTATTACAATACAAATTACATCTTTATACTTTATAAGCCCTTTAACACAGTTTTATAATTATTGCTTTATACAGTTGTCTTTTAAATCAGGAGAAGAAAAGTGTTAGCAAAAAAAAATTCATCATGCTGGGTTCAGCCTGGTGGCATAGTGCTTAAGTTTGCGCACTCCCCTTCAGTGGCCCAGAGTTCTCAGGTTCAGATCCCAGGCGCAGACCTAGCACTGCTCATCAGGCCATGCTGTGGCAGCATCCCACAAAAAATAGAGGAAGATTGGCTTGGATATTAGCTCAGGGCCAATCTTCCTCACAAACACACAAAAAATTCATCATGCTGTCTTTTTATATTTACCTTTGTAGTTACCTTCCCTGGTTCTTTCTTTTCTTCATATGGTTTCACATTCCTGTCTGGCATCCCTTTATTTCAGCCTCAAGAACTCCCTTTAGTATTTTTTGTAGGTCAGGTCTGCTAGGAATTCTGACATTTAAAAAAAAAAATATGATAATGTCTTAATTTCTTCTTTGTTTTTGAAGGATAATTTTGTTAGATATAGAATTCTTGGTTGACAGTCTTTATCCTTCAGCACTTTGAGTATATCATCCTACTACCTTTCACCTACCGTGGTTTCTGATGAGAAATCAGCTGTTAATCTTATTGAGGATCTTTGTACATGATAAGTCACTTTTCTTTTATTACTTTCAAGATTCTCTCTTTGTCATTGGCTTTTGACAGTTTGGTTTTGACGTTCCAAATGTGGACCCCTTACAGTTTATTTTCCTGAGAGTTCATTGAACTTCTGGAATGTATAGATTAATATTATTGATCACGTTTGGGAAGTTTCAGTCATTATTTCTTCAAATAATCTTTCTGACCTTTCCTCTCCCCTCTTTCAGGGATTCCCATTATGCACATATTGGCACATATGGCAGTGTGTTAGAAGTCTCTGAGACTCTGATAATTTTCTTCATTCCTTTTTACTTCTCTTCCTTGACTGGATAATCTCAGTTGACCTATCTTCATATCCAATATACTTCGTCAAAGACAGTTTCTAGTGATTGCTACTTTTTCATGTATAGGCCATGCCTTTCTGTTTCGTTTTATGTCTCATAATTTTTTTTTGAAAACTGGATATTTTAAATAATGCAGTATTACAACTCTTATAATCAGATTCCCCCTTTTCAGAGTTTTTTTGTCATTGTTATTTGTTGTTGTTCTTGCTGTTGCTGTTTGTTTGTTTAGTGACTTTCCTGAACTAATTCTGTAAGATTTGTATTCTTTGTCATGTGTGGCCACTGAAATCTCAGCTCAGTTAGGTTAGTAGTCAGTTAATGATTAGATAGAAATTTACTTAAATTCTTTGAACAAATATGTCTCTCAGCCTTTGCTTAGGGGTGCTGTGTGCTTGTTGGGGCATGCCTTCAATACTCTAGCAGGCTGTTTACAACCCTGCTTTAGCCTTCGCTTCCAATTGTGCAGAGCCTCAAGGTCAGCTAGAGGGGAGAGATTACAGTCTTCTCAGGTCTTTTCTGGCCATGCATACAGTCCTCTGCATACAAGTGGTCTCCAAGACCCCTAGAATTCTCTTGCAGCTTTTCAAAACCCCCTACGGATGTCTCATTTCTCTGCTTTTCCTTTCAAGTTTTTTGGTCAGTCTTCTGTTTGCCCCAACTGATATCCTCACCTCACACAGCTGTGATATTAAACAGTTACCACTGACTTTTGACAAATGTTCTGGGGAAAAGGCTGTTTGCACTTAGCAAGCTCTGAGTCAGGTCAAATAAATACAAGCCCTGCAAGTGGCATTTCCCAGGGAACTGCAAGACAGGTTAAATGTGGAAAATTCTCTACGAATGAGACTTTTGGGAAGCTCTATACCTATTCAATCCCCTCGAGTGACTGCTAAGTTACTGATTTTGACAGCTACCCTAGTTGTGATGTTGTCAGTGTTCAAGGATACCATGGAACTTGGGTAAGAGGGTGGGATAAGGACAAGATAAAATGCCACAAAGCTCACTGTTCTTACTGAGCATCCACCATTCTTCTTACATAACACTCCTTGGGTTATTGCAAGCCTTTGATTAATTTCCAGAGTTCTGAAAAATTTGATTTTGACAATTTTTTTTGCCACTGTTCTCATCACTTTTATGAATAAGCAGATTTTCAGAGGCCCTTACTCTCTATCATTCTGAAGTTCTTCATACAGGTTATTTTTAAATGGAGAATTGTAGTAACTACATTTTATTTTAGCACAATTATGCAGATGCCTCTATTTTACAATCTCAATCCAGTTGGCCCAACAGATGCATTCACAAGCCCAACAAAGGAAGTGGTTCATGAGAACCTAGGCCCTTCCCTGATAAAATAGGACCACTTCTTGTTGGATTAAGAAAGAACTTAGTTGTGAGTACAAAGCTTAGTGACTTCTCATGATTTTACAGCCGGAGGAAACTGCTAAATGCTTCCTAATGTTTGACCTGCCTGTCCCCATGGGCAAAAGCATTCTTCAGCAAATCTAAGTCCAGATAGCAAGATTTTCAACACCCAAGTGTTCAGTCATTGGCACATGATTAGTTTCTGTGCCTTTGTTTCTAGTAAGAAAATCATCAAGTATCTGGGAAAAAAGTATGAATTGTAACTTTTAGGGAATTTGGCATCTTTTAAAGAGGAAGAACATATTTTATCCTCATCTAACGTATAAAGAAAGTGGCTCTGAGGAACTATTAATTTGAATTATTTGGGGATATTTCCATAGAAAATGTGAATACTGAGAATCCTGCTTATGGATCAATGTTAGTTTGTCCAATAGTTAATATTCAAGAGATTTAGGTTTTTTCTAAGAGAAAAATACATTTTCTGCTTTCACAAGCAGCCAGGAGTTTCTTAAAGAATAGCCAGCATACTTTTGTGTTTTGTTTTTTAAGTGGAGCAGAAAGTAAGTGAACTGAATAACTTTGAGGGGAAAAAGGGGAGAAGAAACAAAGTGGTAGCATTCACAGTAAAAAAAAAAAAAAAAGTAAAATAGGCCTATAGAAATATGTGACAAAGACATGAATAGTCAAAAAGGGTTATAAATCACTGTACACAGCTCACTGTCACTGAAGAATCCTGCTGATTGTAGAAGTATGAAAATATCTGAAATAGAAACCTGAGTATGTTTTTAAGTTGAGAGTCTTTGTACCAGAAGAAAGCATTAAAAAATAGAGCACCATCTATGCCTTATTTATTTTTTTAAACAGAAAGTAGCACAGAAGGAATAGATTTTATTCAGCCAGTGGTAGTCAGAGCTGAAGTCAAGTGGGTCATTGTAGGGGATCGGGGGTGCCATCAGTGGTATGTGATGCCTAAAGCATAAGGAACTAGGTGGCTATGACACCTGGTTATCCTTGTCTGACTTCTGATCCAGGATCTATTATGATGCTCTAATTTTAGAACTCATTGCTATTGGTTGAAGAAATATAGCTGTTTGAGTTATTTAGAATAAGGGCATCAGAATTTAGGTACAATGCCATTTACCAACAAGCATATCGTGTTTCCTAATACCTTGAAACTGAAACATGACTACTGAGAAACAGAGATGTATTTCATAAGCCCAGATGGCTTTTCCCTCTCCTTCCACCCACCGTTCTCTCCAGATTGCTACGAACCTGTTCTCCTGTCTTTAAGTGGATTCTTTTACAAATATTCTTATTATTTATTTGTGTATGTCTTTTTGATTTCTATTCTTTGTTTTATCCCTTTACTTGTTTTAAATATAGTTGGCTTGCTGTCTCTATCATATTATAGCTTTATCAGAAATATTTATGATTCTATTCCTTCTGTTTTGTTATTGTTTATTTGTTTGTTTGCTGAGTCTTGCTCATGGTGGATCACCTTCTCTTATGTTTTGTTATGTATAGTTGTGTATTCATTTTAAGTAGGACTTGTTTTGTGTATGTGTATGTAAATTCCATGTGGCCTAGGTAACCGAAGCGCCCTTTCAGGGTGGGTTTTATGCTCCCTTCTCAGGCAACCCAGGGGTACCACTGGGTCATACAAGTTTCTGTTATTTTCTCAGTGATGGGGAGGGGAGTAGTGGTTCCACTTGAGCAGTACAAGGTTTGACTCTAAACCCACGAGGGGTGTAGGTTCAGAGTTAGGTTTTCTCCCCAGCTTTACTGAGAAATAATTGACGTGTAATATTATGTAAGTTTGGTATATGTATATATTGCAAAATGCTTACCACAATAAATATTAACACATCCTTCACCTCACATAATTATCATTTTGTTGTTGTTATGGTGAAAGCTCTATTCTCAAAGCAACTTTCAAGTATACAGTATAGTATTGATAACTATAATTGCCATGCTGTACATTAGTCTCTGGGCAAATTCAGAGTTTTGATTTATCTAAGGAAATTTTAATTTAACTTTTTCCCACTCAAAGCCAAAACAAAGAAATAAGCTCCTTTATCACTTCCCTGAGCAGCAGGGAGAGATTATATGTCCTCTTTGCACCAGAGTTATGTTCTTTGAGGGCCGTTTAGGCAGGGTCTTGGTTCTCTCTCCCCAGCTTATCAGGTCCTCAGACTTATTTTCTGTTCCTATGGCATTAAGAACCAAACTGAGAGCTGCTGCCAGGCCAGAAATCTCTCAGAGTTGGTTCAGGGTCCACTCACTTCCTGGTGCTCTGATTCTCTAAAATCTGTGTTGTTGCTTACTCTGTCACTTGGGGATTTGCCTTGCTTTCTTACAATCTCAACCATACACCAACAAATAGTCTTAGTCAGTCGGGCTGCTATAACAAAATACCGTAGACTGGGTGGCTTAAACAACAAAGACTCATTTTTCACAATTCTGGAGGCGGGGAAGTCCACGATCAAGTTGCCACTAGATCTGATGTCTGGTGAGGATCCTCTTCCTGGTTTGCAGACAGCTACTTTCTCACTGCGTCCTCACATGGTGAAGGGAGAGAACTTTGGTCTCTTCCTCTTCTTATAAGGACATTAACCCCATTATGGGGGCCCATGATCTTATCGAAATCTATTTAACTATCAAAGGCCCCACTGCCAATACCATCACATCAGGGATTAGCGCTTCAACATATGGATTGGAGGGGAGGGGGACATGAACAATCGGTCCATAGCATAAATTATTTCCTATTTTATCCACTTCCTCTAGATACACTAGTTGAGTGCACCATCTTGCCAGAACCGTAAGCCTCCTGAGTTCCCACTTTTTTCGTCTCATCCAGTGGGCAGCATATTTGTAGATGCGTGTGTTACTCCTAACTAGAGATTCCCCGAGTATCCACATCCTTTGTGCAAGATTGAGGGGAACTCTAATCTTCCTCCTCCTTAGATGGTCCATTCTTATTTTAAAATCACACACATTTAAGAAGTTCAGGAAGGTTACAGAATATAAGATCAAAATACAAATACTGGTTGTATTTGTATCTACCAGAAATGAACAATCCGAAAACAAAATTAAGAAAACAGTTTCATTTACAATAGCATCGAAAAGAACAAAATAACTAGAAATACATTTACCAAAAGGAGTAGAAAACTTACACGCTGAAAGCTTTAAGACATCATTCAAAAAATTAAGAAAGATCTAAAGAAATGGAAAGAAATTCCATGTTCATGGATCAAAAGACTTACTACTGTGAAGATAGTAATACTCCCCCAAACTGATCTGCAGGTTCAGTGGAATCTCTATCAAAATCTTAGCTGCCATTTTTGCAGAAAGTGCCAAACTCATTCTAAAATTCATCTAAAAATGCAAGGACTCACAGTAGCCAAAACAATCTTTAAAAAGAAAATCAAAGTTAGAGAACTCACATTTTCCAATTTCAAAACTCACAACAAAGCTACGGTATTCAAGAAAATGTGCTATTTCATAAGCATAGAAATATGGATCAATGGAATAGAATTGAAAGTCCAGAAATAAACCCTTTCATTTATGGTCAATTGATTTTTGGCAAGAGTGCCATGAAAATTCAGTGGGCAAAGGATAATCTTTTCAACAAATTGTGCTGGAATAACTGAATATCTACATACAAAAGAATGAAGTTGGACTCCTTCCTCACACCATACACAAAAGTTAAAGTGTTTGATATGTCTAAATTTAAGAGCTAAAATTATGAAACTTTTAAAGAAAACATAGGAGTAAATCTTCATGACTTTGGGTCAGGCAATGGTTTCTTAGATATGACATCAAAAACACAAGTAACAAAGGAAAAAATAGATGAGTTAAACTTCATCAAAATTAAAAATATTTGGGCTTCAAAGGACATCATCAAGAAAGTGAAAATATAACCCATGGAATGAAAAAAAAATATGAAAATCATATATCTGATAAGAAACTTGTATTGAGAATATAAAAAGAGGGTCCAGCCCCATGGCCGAGTGATTAAGTTCCCACGCTGCACTTCAGTGGCCCAGGGTTTCACTGGTTCGGATCCTGGGTGCAGACATGGCACCACTCATCAGGCCATGCTGAGGCGGGATCCCACATAGCACAACCAGAGGCACTCACAACTAGAATATACAACTATGCACTGGGGGGCTTTGGAGAGAAGAAGAAGAGAAAAGAAAGGAAGATTGGAAACAGATGTCAGCTCAGGTGCCAATCTTGAAACAAAAAAAGAATATCAAAAAAGATCTTACAACTCAATAGTGAAACTAAGAATAACCCAATGGGTAAAGGATTTGAAAAGAAATTTCTCCAAAGAAGACATACGAATGGACAATAAGCACATGAAAAAAATGCTCAACATCATCAATCATTAAGAAAATGCAGGGGGTCAGCCCTGTGGCCGAGTGGTTAAGTTCACGTGCTCCACTTCAGTGGCCCAGGGTTTCGCCAGTTCGGATCCTGGGCACAGACATGGCACTGTTCATCAAGCCATGCTGAGGCGGCATCCCACATGCCACAACTAGACACACCCACAACTAGAAATACACAACTATGTACCAGGGGGCTTTGGGGAGAAAAAGGAAAAATAAAATCTTTAAAAAGAAAAAAAGATAATGCAAATCAAAGCCACAATGAGATACCACTTCACACCCAGGAGAATGCCTAAAATAAAAAAGACAGACAATAACAAGTTTTTACATGGATGTGGAGAAATTAGAAGCCCTCACACATTGCTGGCAGGATCGTAAAATGGTGCCACCACTTTGGAAAAGAGTTTGGCAGTTCATCAAAAAAGTTAAGCATAGAGTTGCCATATGACCCAGTCATTCCACTTCTAGATATATGCTCAGGATAGGTGGAAACAATTACCTGTAGCTTGAGTGTTTATAGCAGCATTATTCATAATAGCCAAAAAGTAGAAACAACCCAAATGTTCATCAACTGACAAATACATAAATAAAATGTGGTATATCCATATAATTGAATATTATTTGATCATGAAAGGAATTAACTATTGGTATGTGTTACAACATCAATGGACCTTGAAACCTTATGGTAAATGAAAGAGGCCAAACACAAATGGCCATATTGTGTGAGTCCATTTATATAGAATCTCTGGAACAGGCAAATCCACACAGACTGGAAGTAGATTAGTGGTTGCCATGGGCCAGGAGGGCAAAATAGGGAATGACTAGTAAAGGGTACCAAGTTTCTTTTAGGGATAATGAAAATGTTCTGGAATTACATAGTGGTGATGATTGCACAACTCTGTGAATATGCTAAAAACAATGAACTGTACACTTTAAAAGAATTAATTTTATGGTATGTGAACTATAGCTCCATAAAGCTCTCTTTAAAAAATCACACTCACAAGACTGTATGTTTAGAAAATAAAGATAAGGGTAAAAATAGCCAACAATCCCATAATTTAAAAACTCTCCTGGGAGCAATTTAATGTGTTTCCTGCTTGCTTTTTATTATGTGTATATTTTATTATTTATAATTCACATATGCATTTAACTTTTTATTCTGATTTTTTTCACTTTACGCTAGTCGTAAGTGGTTTTTTTCATTTTGCTTCCTGGTCTCAATTACTACCATTGAAGATAACCACTTAATTTTTGCAAGTGTATACATCACATCACATTTTACTTAACAGTTCCTCTCTTTGCCATTTGATTTGTTTCCATTTCTTTGCCATTATAAAAATGCAGCAATAAACATCTTTGTGTACATGGTTTTTCTCAGTATATGGATTATTTCTTTAGAGTAGTTTTTAAAAAGCAAAATGTTAATCCTGTGTCTGAGATTATGAACATTTCCTGATGCTTGGTGAAAAGTTCTCTGTTTCTCTGTCATTCCGTTAAGTATTGTGTAACCAAGTAACTCTCTGTTACCACTAACATTATGCCCAGAGGATTTTCTACAGACCATACATGTGCAAATTCACCCCAGGCCTTCGAGAAATTGGCCATGTGCCATTAAGAGGGTGACAGAAAGCAGGAAATTGGTTATGAACAGGTGCATTGCACAATTGATTATCCAAGCCTCAGTCTCTTCTATAATTAATCACAGGCTCTTTACAAGAGTCATGTTGCAGAGAAGCTCACCACTTACAGAGCCAGGAAGGCACTTGGTACCAGGAATTAGGACAGGATGGAGGATAAGGATGAGCAGAGGTGGAGAAAAGGTCAGAATGTCATTTCAGAGCAAGTCTGTTCCCTGGGGACTTCCCGTCATGACAGTCGCCTGAACTGCTTCCTGTCTGAGCATTTAAATCATCAGGGTATAAGCCTATTATTTTAAGAGGCTCTGTAATTGCTGAAGGAACCAGGTTCCTTTGTGCCAGATCCCTGTAGACTTCGGAAGTCACCTTTGGAAAACACTCACACCACCCCATCCAAGAGTTTTCTATAAGCTGCTTTCATAAAAGAAAGTTTGGTTATTGACCTAAGTGTTCCACCTGGCCATGCATATCACATGGGGGCCCACAGGCTTCTTTGAGCCTAAGAAAGAAGCTATTTTCTTAGTTCTTTCCATGCAGAACTGAGTCTAAGACCTGGTTCTAGGTGGTCCACCAAAAACAAATGGTGGTGACAAATTGAACAACTGGCATCTTTTGCAACATGAGCTCTCAGGGAGAGAAGCTTAAGGCAAATCACCAAGTGGCATAGCATTCTAATTTCTGACAGATGTATTAATCACAATTTTTCATTTCCACATACCACACTTTGACTTCACTCTCGCATACATAATTTATGTCCTTGGTTCATAGTTCACAGTGGTGAAATCTCCAGGGTGGATTCAGTGAGAGTTTTGATTGACTGATCCCCAAATTAGTTATATTCTCATGTGTCTCTCAGACTCAGGCCAGGAGGAGTCTACATTTCTACCATGAATGTGAAGACGTTTTGCCTGTTTCACTGCTTCCTTTTCCTTAGAGTTTGAAAGATCTATGGCCCGTATTTTTCTTACCATCACAGCTTTTTGGGAAGGTTCTCATTCACCCATTAATTCCATTTGTTTATAACATATCTTGTCTCTCGTTCTTCACGTTTTAAGAATCCACATTGAATCTGCATCTTTGAATATATTTATTTGAGATTCTTCTCCAGCAATCCTGTTCCATAGCTCTTTTCTTTCATTCACTTCAAACTTTTTCAAATCCATCTGCTAACACAGAATCATTTTCAAACTCTAATATTATAATAGTAATCACTATAGTAGTATTATTTTTCATGATACCTCAACTTGTTTTTTATCCATTTATTCAACAATTTTTACTGAGTGCCCCCCAGGTTCCCTGTACTTTACTGAGCCCTGGGGGAGCCAGTGGTGAACAAAAAGAAATTGTATCCCTATTTTCATGAAACTTACAGTCCAGTAGAGATGCCAGATAAGTAAATGAGAACAATATTTTTTTTAAAATTGTGACTTCCATAAATACTCTGAAGGAGAGGTGTCTGGTGCTGGGAAGGTACGTGAGAGCCGGACATAACCTGGTTAGGGGAGTCAGGGAAATGACACTGAGCTGGGACATGAGGTCACTCATGTGCATGTGGGAGGGGATATAAGAATGTTCCAGGCAGAGGGAACAGTATGTGCAAACTTCATCATGAGGGCAGAAACTGTTCAAGACTCTGAACAAAGGCCAGAGTGACCGAAGTACACGGAGGAGAAGAGGAATGTTCGGAGATGAGATTGGTGAAGAAAGTAGTGGCCATATTAATATTTGTCTTCGTCGTAGGAATGGTTACATTCATTTCAATTGTCACTGTCTTAGAACAGCAAATGTTGATAATATATAACCATTAGAATGATTATCTCAGCTATTGATTGTGCAATAGACAACAACAAGTCTCAATTTAAAAACCCATATGGCCTAAAGTAGTTACTGGTGTTATTCTCGCTATTTGCACGTGATCTTTCTTGCACTTGATATTGCAAATATTATTTTAGAGCACCCAATAATGTTGTTTAATTCTGTATTTTCTCTGCCTAATCTTCTGTCCTAGTGGTGCCTAGCACAGTGCTTCATGCTTAGCTGATGCTCAATATATGCTTGTAGAATGGCTATTAAGAACGAGTGAGTTTGAGGTTGCAGGAGGCCACTCTGTGAAGTCATTAAAAGAACCATATTCTGGGGCTGGCCCCGTGGCCGAGTGGTTAAGTTCGCGCACTCCGCAGCAGGCGGCTCAGTGTTTCGTTGGTTCGAATCCTGGGCGCGGACATGGCGCTGCTCATCGGACCACGCTGAGGCAGCGTCCCACATGCCACAACTAGAAGAACCCACAACGAAGAATACACAACTATGTACCGGGGGGCTTTGGGGAGAGAAAGGAAAAAATAAAATCTTTAAAAAAAATTAAAAAAAAAAAAAAAAAAAGAACCATATTCTGATATCCTCCCCCCCCCCACTCAAATTCATTTCTGATACAACAAAAGAAAAAGAGAGTAGAGCTGTGGACACTGTTTCAAATCGAAATATATTTCTCTCTGTGAATCATTACTACTTTTTCAATTGACTTCTGCCTTCTAAAATGACTCTCCTCTTCTCATACTCACCGTATTGCTGTTATCTGGGTCAGGTGTTGACCGATGTAATCAGAGTAGACAGTACACCCATCTGTTTCGAAGATGTCTCCTGCCATAGGAATGTGAGAGTGTGAAACATCAAACAGCATTGCGATAGAGCCTTCGCTCCTGTGTTGGAGATAATTGTTTCCCCAGAGTATTGGGAGGCTTTATAATAACTTGGCTAAAACCCGAGAAGCTAGTTAAGCTCATTTCAGTTCTGCAAACCTTTAAAGAATGGTTTCTGTGTGCAAGACACTGTCCTATGTGAGCCGAGAGACACAAAGATGAATATGCTATAACTCCAGCCCTTCTGAGGAGCTCACAATCCCATGCACCAATATAACTCTAATTCAAAGCAGATGTGATATTTACTGTAGAAACTGGACACCTGGAGAGCTTTGGGAATAAATGTGAAAGAACTCTCTTTGAAGACAAGGTTAACAGTTGATGTCTTTGTCCCAAGTCACTTACATTTTGACCAACCTTGTTTACTCAACAAACAAATTTGTTTGAGTGCCAAGTCCTGTGCTGGGTTCTGGAAATAGAAAGATGAGAACTTCTTTGCCCTTGAGGAGCTCACAGCGTAGTGGTGAAGGCATAAATAGATTGCTATCATAAAATGTGGCAACTACAATATCAGAAGTATGTATATAATTCTAAAGAAGCACAAAGGCAGAAGCCTAGAGCCTTGGGTGGAGTTGAGGTCATTTCTCAAGAGAGTTGGTAGAAACTGGGCAAGGGACAAGTCAATAAAGACATTGAGGGCAGTGGGAAAAGAGTGTGCGAAGACACAAAGGAGTAGAGAGTATCTTGTTTGGGGAATGAATAGTTACTCTAGATTCCAGAAATATCCTCTTCCAGCAGGAGGAGATGTTAGATAAATTGCTTGTAGGAAGATTGTAAGCTGACTTAAGGAATTTGGACATTATCTTACAGGGCAACTATGAATCACTGAAAGCTTCCCAGTGACATGATCAAATCCACATTTTAGAGGAGGCATAGAAGAGAGGAGACCAACGTGGCTAGCGAATGCACTGACCAAGCAAGAAGAGGTGAGGGCAGGACTAGAGTAGCACTATCAATGTTGCTGCCCACCTCTTTCACTGTCCCATACAGGCATAAGAGGAAAAGCCATTTTGCCATTTTTCTTTTTCTGAATTGGCTGCCATAATATACACAAATAAAATGCAGTCTGTATTAGATTCCTCAGAGATTTGGTCAGTGTTGTTAAATTGGACTGAATTAATTTTCTGAGGGAACCAGAATCAAACTCAATTAATCATGAGCATCAACAAGGTTTTCAGTTCTCATCTGCAAAATGGTGATAATAATAAGACCTTCCTCATAAGGATAGTCTGATGATTAAACGAGATGATGTCTGCAGAGCAGTCGGCACTGTGCTGGCCCATAGTAGACACATATTAAGTGTTAACTGGATATTAAGTGAGTAGCTAATAAGCATCTAATGTGAGCCATCAAAACTAAGCCAGACGATAGACATAAAGTCATGAAGAGAACAGAGACCCTTCTCTCCTTTGTCTCATAGTCCTTTTGGAGAAAGCAATATATATAAAGAAACGATTACAAGAATGGGACAAATGGAAATAAAGGGTATAAGGAAGGTGTTAGAGGTTATAGAGAAGGATGTTCAACCCTGGCTAGAAGGACAAAGGGAAAGAGTTTTGGGGAAAAGCGCCATTTGCACCTAATCACAAAGAATAAATGGAAAGGGTATTCCAAGCAGTTGCATAGAGCCTTCCTACTCAAAGTGTGTTCTCTGAACCAGCAGCATCAGAATCAGCAGCATGTGGGGACTTGCTAGAAATGCAGAATCTTGGGGCCCACACCAGATCTACAGAATTTGCATTTTAGCAAAGTACCCAGGTGACTTGTGTTCATATTAAAGCTTGGAAGTGGTACAAAGGTGTAGTAATGAAAATTAACATGATCAGTACAGAATGTGTTTATTTGCTGAATCCTAATGACTCATTTTTAAAAGTCAAAGCATAGCAGGTGAGAAATTGGTTTTTTTCCTTTCCATAATTAACTTATTGAACGAAATTACACTTCAGAATGAACATATATGCCTAACTAATCAATGGTCAAAGAAGAAGTTGCAAGAAAAATTAGAAAGTACTTAGAGATGAATGAAAATTAAACATAACTTATGGGATGCAGCTATAGGAGTTCTTAGAGGGAAATTTATAGATATAAATGCCTATATTGAAAATCAAGAAAGATCTCAAGCCAATAAGCTAACTTTCCATATTAAGACACTAAAAAAGAAGAGCCAGCTAAACCTAGAGTGAGCAAAAAGAAGGAAATAATAAAGATTAGAGCAGAAATTAATAAAATAATTCCAAAATAATACCAAAACAATACCAAAGCATCATTGAAACTAAAAGTTGATTCTTTGAAAAGATCAACAAAATGGACAAGCCTTTAGCTAGAATGACCAGGAAAAAAGGAGAGAAGACTCAAATGACTAAAATCAAGAATGTTCAGAAAAGTTCAGGGAATATAGTAGGCACACAATTAAAAAACTGCTGAATAAATGAATGAAACATTAAGTTGAGATGTCATAAAAATATTGTTATTATAATAATTACCATTATAATATTAGAGTTTGGAAATAATTCTATGTTAACTGATGGATATGAAAAAGTTTGAAGTAAATGAAAAATAAATGCTGTGGAACAGAATTGTCAGAGAAGAATTTCAGATGAATATATTCAGTGATGCAGATCCTTGTTCATGGGGAGAAGATTTAATATAGTCAAGATGGCAGTTCTCCCCAAATTGATCTTCAGATTCACCAGAATTCCTGCCAAAATCTCAGTTGAGGGGCCAGCCCAGTGATGCAGCAGTTAAGTTCATGTGCTCCTCATTGGCGGCCTGGGGTTCAGTGGTTAGGATCCCAGGCGTGGACCCGTGTACTGCTTATCAAGTCGTGCTTGGCAGGCATCCCATGTACAAAATAGAGGAAGATGAGCACAGATGTTAGCTCAGGGCCAATCTTCCTTAACCAAGAAAAAAAATAAAAAGAGGAGGATTGGCAGCAGATGTTAGCTCAGAGCTAATCATCCTCACACAAAAAAAATCTCAGCTGAATTATTTTACAGAAATTGGCAAACATCCTAAAATTCATATGGAAATGAAAGGGACTCAGAATAGTCAAAACAATCTTGAAAAAGAAGAACAAAACTTTAGAAGTCATACTTCTAATTTCAAAACTTATTTCAAAGCTACAATGGTGTGGTATTGGCCCAAGGATTGACATAGAGCAATAAAATAGAATGGAGAGTCCAGAAAGAAACCCTTGTAGTTATGGTCCATTGATTTTTGACAAGAGTGCCAAGATAATTCAACAGGAAAAAAAATAGTTTTTTCAAGAAAGTGTTCTGGGACAATTGGATACCCACATGCAAAAGAATGAAGTTGGACGTCTTCTTCAAACCATACGTAAAAATGAACTCAGAGAGGATCCTAGAACAAAATATGACTTAAATCTATAAAACTGTTATAAAAAAAGTAGGAGTAAATCTTTACAACCTTGGATGGCATGATGGTTTCCTTTGATATGACATCAAGACCACAACCAATGGACAAAAAGATAAACTGGACTTCATTAAAATTAAAAACTTTCATGCTTCAAAGAATGCCATTTTAAAAAGTGAAAACACAATCTAGAGAATGAGATACATTTACAAATAATATATTTATATTCAGGGACTGGTCCAGAATAGGTAAAGAACTTTTACAACTCAACAATAAAACAACAACCTAGTCAAAAAATGAACAAGGATTCAAACAGGTATTTTTCCAGAGAAGGTATACAAATGGCCAATCAGCACATGAAAAGATACTCAACATCATTAGCTACCAGGGAAATACAAACCAAAACCAATAAGATACTACTTCACCCCGCATTAGGATGGCTAAAATAATAAAGGTAGGTAATAAGAAGTGTTGGTGAAGATGTGAAGAAATTGGAGCCCCATGCTTTGCTGGTGGGAACATAAAATGGTATAGCCACTTAGAAAAACGGCTTGGCAGTTCCTCAAAATGTTATAGATGGAGTTACCGTATAACCCAGCAATTCCACTCATAGGTATATACCCAAGATAATTAAAATATACATGCACACAAATGCTTGTACATGAATGTTCATAGCAGCGTTATTCATAATAGCCAAGAAGCAGAAATAATTCAAATGTTGATCACTTGATGAATGGATAAACAAAATGTATTCTATTCATACAATGAAATATTATTCAACAATATAAAGCAATGAAGTACTGATACATTATGATCATTGATACATCTTGATCAGTATCACTGGTACTATATCAGGGATGAACCTTAAAAACATTATAAAGAACTTTTTAAAGAATGATCCAAAGAAGCCAGTCACAAAAGACCACATACTGTATGAGCCCATTTATGTGGCATGTCCAGAATAGACAAATATTTGGAGAAAAAAAAGTAGATTAATGGTTACCTAGGGCTGGGGAAGAGTGGAGGGAAGTGGGGAATGACTGCTAATGGGTTTGGAGTTTCTTTTGAGGTGATAAAAATGTTCTAAGGTTGATTGTAGTGATGGTTGCATAACTGTGAATATACTAAACACCATTGAATTATATAATTTAAATTAGCAAATGGTACAGTATGTGAATTGTATCTCAATAAAGTTGTTTTTAATAAATGAATCTATATAAAATGGGTTCTTAATTTGATGTCTGTGAACCTCTAGTCTAGAGCTAACTGTCCTGTACATTAGCCACTAGCCACATGTGACTCTTACATTTAAATAAATTATATTCAAAATTCGGTTCTTCATTTGCACCTGTGTATTTCACCTGCTCAATAGCCACATGTCGCTAGTGGCTACGATACTGGGCATGTCACAGAAAGTTCTTTTAGATGGCACTGGTCTAGAGCATACATTGTAAAGCTTTCACTGGGTCCATGAAAACCTGAAGTGTATACAAAACTTTGAGCATATTTGCATCTTTTTCTGGGAAGGGGTGCATGGCTTTCATAAGCTTCTCAAAGCAGTTAAGTATCAATGTAAACACAGCATTTTCTAAAACCACTAAACTGAACTATAAAAATATCACAGTAATGTCCTGCTCGTCCTATACTGAACTGAAATATTATTTTATTCAAAGACCTGATTTTACCACCTATTGAAGAATTTAGAGGGCTTGTTGTTAGCTCTGCACTGCTTTTACCTGAGAAACAAAAGATTCCACAAAAATCTCTTTAAATTATTATTTCTCTCTTAATTAAATCAGAACATACAAATGATTATGACCCAAAGCAATAATAACTATGCCATAGCCAGCATTTGTGCAGCTCAGAAGAACATTGACCCACAAAGGAAAGTGAATGCAAATGTCACATTGAATTTGAATTGACACGAAAGTGGGCGCATTGATGAATGATAATTATGAGAACCAGCACAATGGTGGAGAGCCTCAGTCTGGGAAAATCTGAGGGGGCTCTTTGACAGCATTCAGGAGGTATAAGTGCCTTAGAGCAGCCACTCTTTGAAGCGCTTTGCCTCAGAATGAAGGTAAATTCCGGGGAGAGTCCCTCAGAGAAAGGTCATCACAAATCATACATTATTGTGGCGAGGCAAAGACTTTGTGTCTGAAACTCTTTACATTCATCTGGCATGCTATGCTATCACCAGCTTGGCTGAAAAAATTGAAATCTGCCACCACAGCTGTCCCTACCGCTGTTTGTTTCTAAAATATCAACACCTGGCACCCCACAGTTGCTCTCTCACAACGAGAAATTATTGCTTTGACTAAAAGGATAATGCATGGCAACAGCAAGCACGTGTGACCGCGGCTGACAAATGGCTTGTGTCAAATTCTCCGGAGATAAATATGTGACCCCTCCTGAGGAGACCGCACAGATGGAGCCTCTTATGGATGCAATCTCTAGTCGAAGCCAACGGCGGTTGCCATCCAAAAGGATCTCTGCTCTAGGTCACAACATTTCTAGCTTTTACCTCTTAATGACAAGGAGCTGACATTATTGATGGCAGCCTCCCTTCCCCTCTAAACCATACCACCAGGAAGACCCCAGACTACCAGGTCAAATGCAAAATCATAAGGTATGCTGGAAGATCATGGACAAGACATCAGGTGTCATATGTACATGCACAGTAGTGTCAGGAATTCCTTACATTGCCATTTAAAAAGGGAAAATGCTTTTTTCCCTTTGGCATAATATTCAGTTAGTATTTCCAAGTTTTCAAGAAACCACAGCCTACTCCTTTTTCCTTCAGACCTCCCCTTGAATTTGTTAACATGGCAGAGAAGTTAAAAGAATGAATCTTAAGAGGTTTAGATGTGAACTCCAGCTCTGCCACTCCCTAGCTGTGTGACCTTGGGCACACGCTCTACTGCTCTGAGCCTCAGCTTCCTTGTCAGGAAAGTGCAATAGTAACAGCACCAGTTTTATAAGGCAGTAAGAATAAAATGATGTGATTTAAGTACAATTCAGGACAGTGCCTGGTTCAGTGTCAGAGGTCAAGAGTTGACAGCTTTTGTAAAGCTTCAAAGTTGTGCTAATGGATTTCCATACATTATCTCATTTAATTAAACTTAATTTTAATGCCAATGGATGATATTAGAAAAAAATAATGATTGAGTAAAGAATGTCTTCTGAAATTATTTTTGAAAAAAAGCTGCATCAATATAGGAATATATGCCTTAGTAATTTTTACGTTTTATAAGTTTATGTGTCTAAGTTTCCACGATACTTGGAAGAAGTAAACTTTTCCCATCAATTATGTTCTCTTATCCTATCTGGTGAATTTTACTCTAGATAGAGTTTATCTGAATCCTTGATATTTAGCCTTTCACCATATGAACTGACTGTTTTGCTCTGCTCAAGACCACCAACCACTGGGCTGGGAAATGATGTCATTAAATTGCCAAAGGGGTGAACTCTAGTACAAGCAGAAACAGGTCAGGAGTAGCTTTAGGAAACTTGTGGTTTGGGTGGCTTTTGGAGATCAGAGGAGTATAAGATAAGGAAATATGATGAAGATAAATACATTTGCGGACTCAAAACTGTTTATTTCAAATGAGAGATGTAGTTTTTCTTTGTCCCTCTTTAGTGACATATCTGAACCTTGAAACTATAAAATTTGAATGGTTGCCAACAAAATAATCCAATAAGCTTTACGATGAATTTTGCTTCAACATAAAGTTCCTTTGAAGATCCAAATTAATCTAAAACTCATTTATTAATAGCTCAGAATTAAATTACGTTTGTTGCTGACCTCCTTGGGGTTGGTGCATAACTAGATTTCAGTTCAATGACGGAAGAGCTATTTAATAATCCTGACCTTTGTAGCTCTCCTCTTGAGTAGTAAGATCATAACTGGCACAAGAAAGATACTGGATTCTCGAAAACATGGATACCATAAGAGTTCTACTTCAAGGAGTCAAGTTGGAACTCAACTCCATCTTACCAATCCACGTGAGAAAAATGTCTGTTTTCAGGGAAAAGAGGTGTTGAGATGCATCTACTCAATTCCTCAGTAATTTCTAAAGCATATGTTTTTTCATTTAGAAACTTAGAAACTCTGACTCATGAATAGAAAACTCAAAGACCCTCCCCTCCTTAATTTTACAGACATGAAGTAAGCTCAGAGAGGAGAAGTAACTTGCCCAAGGACACACAGCTTTCTTTAGCTGAGCTGAGTCTAGCAGCAAGATCTGATCCTTGATTCAATGCCCTGTTCAGTTAATGAAATGACTGCATCAAGAGTTTGGGGACATTTCTAATGTGCTATCTTTCTTAAAAATATATGGCCACATTGACTTTTATCAGCAGGTTTGTTTGAATCCTGCCTAGTCACTCCCCTTGGTCACCAAGAGTGCTTCTGTAAAGAACTTGAGATATGTGCAGTTCAATATTAACTGGTCCAGAACAACTGACTACGTAATCTTGGTGTACAGGTTAGGTTTACATGGTTACAAGCAGCAGAAACTGGGCAACTTAGGCCCAAAGTGAATTGGTTGAGGCCCACGGAAGATCACAGAATCCCAGCAACAGTGAAGGACAGGACTCAGAAGGGCACAAACCAGGGTAGCTCTAGGATCTGGAGATCCAGGTAGCAGAATCGAATCAACACCTTCTCCAAGTATCAGTTTGTGTTGATGTTAATCTGGTTTTTGTTGTTGTTTGTCTGTTTTTGTCCTTGCATTACTCTGCTCAAGATTTGAATTCCCAAAAGGATGACTCCAAATGGTGTCACTTAGGCCACTTGCCTGCCCCTTGACATCGAAACAAGACTGTGAAATTTGGGAGAACGGGAGATTAGATGCTTCAAAAGAAGTTCCAGGTGCTGTTAACAATGGAAGGGCGGAAGGATGCTTGGCAGCAGGAATCACCACCTCCTTTGAATTCCCTTGATAGTCGTCATGCGGTCCTCTGGAGAAGCCTCTCAAGGTTCAAGCATCTTTAATTCAAACATGTCTTTTAGAAGATATGACACGAGGACAGGGAGCACATTCCGTGTGTCTTTCATGTCCCTTTCCACCACCCTCTCTCCTCTCCATGCCCCAGCAAGGACTTACTAGGCACTCATTATTTGATCGACTTAGACTCAACCATTTCAACTAAACTCATCCTCCTTTTGAAGCGATGGTTGGCTCACGCTCTCATGAAATATTAGAGCTGGGAGAGCTACTTCATAGATAGTTGAAGTAGCTGCAACGCCATGAAGCACAGCATTTAGTGTGCTCGTGTTGTCATGATCAATGCTAGGAAGAATTAAAAGCCCATGGGCAACTCTTATGTTCATGGCAGCTTTATTCACAATAGTCAAAATAGGGAAACAACCTAAGTGTCTGTCAATGGATGAATGGATAATGAATGAATGATACACACGCACACAAGAATATTATTCAGCCATGAGAAAGAAGGAAATCCTGCCATTTGCAACAACATGGATGGACCCTGAGGGCATTATGCTAAGTGAAATAAGTCAGATAGAGAAAGACAAAAACTGTATGGTCTCACTTATATGTGGAATCTCAAAAAGCCAAATTTGTAGAAACAGAGGGTAGAATAGTGGTTACCAGGGGCTGGGGTTTGAGGGGAATGCGGAGATATTTGTTAGAAAGTACAAACTTTCAGTTAGAAGATGAATAAGTTCTGGAGATCTAAGGTACAGCATTGTGATTATAGTCAGTGATACTGTATTATATGCTTGAAAGTTGCTGAGAGTAGATCTTAAATGTTCTCACCACAAAAAAAGAAATGGTAATTATATGATGTGATGGCGGCATTAGTTAACTCTATGGTGGAAACTATATTGCAACATATAAGTGTATCATATCAATACATTTTACATCTTAAACATACACAGTGTTATATGCCAATTATATCTCAATAAAGCTGGGGGGGAGGGAGTGCACATGTTCTCAAGGCAGATTACCCAAGTCTGAGTAAGTTCTGCCATGAGCCAGCTGTGTAACTTTAGGCAAGTTATTTTAAACTCCCTATTCCTCAGATTCTTCATCTGTAAAAATGAGGCTAAATAATCATCAATTTTATATTATCATGAGGAATAAACAATTTAATATATGAAGAATGCTTAGATGACCCAATTGATGGCAACTAAGTTGTTATCATCACCGTTATCATCATCATCACGGCAACACTTTCAGTGTTGACATTTCGGTGAAGATGGGTTGCTTTTTCCGGCTTTTGTGGCCCTTGTTGGGACGGTGGTAAAACGTGGACTGTAACCATCAGGGCCATGTTAATGAGCTAAATGCATTCAGAACTTGTGCTAAAGGTTTGCTTTTCCCCATGTGTCTCTTAAGTGCTGCCTCCAAAATTGCCTTTGCAATTTTTACTTTCTTTAAAAATATGAAACTTACAAGCAGACTCAGCGGAACTCAAATAGGGTCTGCATTTCTTTCTTTCTCAGGGTTTGAATCTGCCTTTACGATGACTACACGTTTACTCAGAGAATTGTCTTGTGATTATTCACTGCCCATTAATCAGTTTGCCCTCTTAAAAGGTGACAAATGGTGGTTCCTTTTAAGTTTCAAGGAGGCCAGTTTAATCTGAGCCTTCTGTGGCTTTGTTAGGGAAATCGAACGCGCAGAATTGTTCTTGAGCTTCCCCTTGTTGCTCAGAGGTCGTGGGAAAGTAGATGTGAGAGCTCTAGTGTGATTCACCATTGCCTGACGAAATAGTGTGACATCTAGGGACAGCGTTCTGACTGATGGCACTTGCATTCTCCAAGTCTCTGTGAGAGGATCCATTGGCAAGTAAGCGTGGCAATGACTGAGCAGGAAGGGTAATACGTGGTCACGCCTGGGCTTACAGCTGTTTCCACCTGGCATAGTATGAGTGACAGAAGGTGCCTGGGCTTCTCAACCCTACTTTGTGTCTGCCTCAGACCTTCCTCCTTCTTTCCCTGAGTCTTCACCTTCCATGCAATAGCAGTAAAGGCTAAACTAGCCGCCTAAGGTAAACCTGGTAATCCATGGCAAAGAGCAGGCCACTCTGAAGCAAGCTGTATAAAACGACCCTGTGAATATCTGTCCATGTCCTATAGATTTTTATGCCCGGGGCAGGTTTTGCACAATGAATTTCATTACACAGTAAATGTTCTTATTCTCTCAGAATTGGTGTTGACAAACTTAAGTTTCTTCATCAGTGGTCAGTGTGGTGACTTCTATTTCCTCCGCTTTTTCTGGCACAGGAGAGGGAGCCTTCCTTAAGCCCCAGAGAGGAAGGAAGCTTTCATCTTAGAGGTGGAAAAGTCTCTGGAAATTATCTAAGAAAGGTGCCTGTGAACTGTGTCCAGCTGTCACAACTGGAGAGATCCCTTCATGCCTGCAGAGAAAAGCTCCTTTCTCTCCTCGTGTGTGTTTCTTTCATTCATTCATTCATTCCCTTATTAAGCATTTACTTTCGATGTCTATGTATCCTCTCTGTACTAAGCCCCTGGGAAATAGAATCAAAAGGCTCTTGTCCCTGCCTTCAGTTTGCACAGAGGCAGTTGGCGAGACAGGCAAGTAAACCAATAACTACAATGTAAAGAGGTTAGAGCCTCGCTATGCCAAGTGTGGTCCCCTGGGAACTTGTCAGAAATACAGAATCTCAGCCCCAACCCCGATCCAGTGGGTGAGAGCCAACATTTTTACAAGATCCCCAGGTGATTCACCTGCACGTTAAAATGCTGTTAGAGGCATGTGCAGTGTGCTCTGCAAAGCTGGGATACAGAAGGGCTCGGGAAGGCACAGGGCTGCAGAGGCTTCTGAACTCTATGAGCCCCTTGCTTTGCTTTCACACTCCCACTGCTGGCCAATTAGCATTGTGTCCCCAGGACACTCAGCTTGCAGGTGCACTCTGCTAAAGGTGTGGGGCAAAGAAGTAGAGTTACGCAGACTGCAGGCCACAACTCAGAAAGTGTGAATTGGACCCCCTTAGCTTCAACACCTTAGCCCTGAGACAAAGAATAAGCATTTTGTTCTCCTACTCACCCATAATCTCTGCAGAGGGAAGGGGAAAATTTGGGTTAATGATCAAAGGCCTCTGAGTAGCAGGTGAGGCAAGGCTGATCCAATTCTGTGTACTTCTCTGATGAGTTTCCTGTTTTTGCCCTTGCATTTCTAACTTCAAGAATCTGATGAAAGCTGTGGACCTGTTTCCGACACACTCACATAGGGAAGATATACGAATTTGCACATCACTTCGGAGACTCACAAATCCCCTCAAGCCTAATCCATGACCCCCTAAGGTTCACATTCCCCGGGTTAAGAAACTGACTTGCAGAAATGCTAGATAAAATTATAACTACATTTCCTATAACATATGGAAAGGTTTTACTCATGCCAGGAATTATTCTGAGCAATTCATATACATTATATTGCTTTAATCTTTGCAATAGTACTATCTGGTAGGTCTTTATCATCACCATTTTACAGGTAAGGAAACCGAAAGAGAGGTTATTAGATTCCGCAAGATCGTACACTAGTAAGAGTCGGAAGTGGAGATCAAATGCCACCTGTCTGACTCCAGCACCTGTGCCCTTAACAACCAGCATGCTGTCTCCCCAGAATGAAATACTACCTTAAAAAGCCAGGCAACAAATTTATTTAATACCACTACGTTGTACATTTAAAAATAGTTAAAATGGTAAATTTTATGTTATGCATATTTTACCATAATAAAAACAAAACAGGACAACAACCAAGAATACATACCTCACACAGAATAAGATGTTTGGAAATATTCAATGTTTCTGAGTCCCTCTAGGCTCTTTGATTCACCATCCCTTTTGATAAAAAGTAATAAAATAATAATAATAAATATATTATATTATATATTATATTATAATATAATTATATTATAACCGTGACCCATAACCGTGACCTCTTTAGTGGTATCTTTATTACTGACAGAATAAGTCCCTTTTTGGTGTTTGGAGGTATAATTGAAGTAAACCAAAATGTACATATTGACAGTGAATAATTTGATGGCATGGAAATATATATATACCCATGAAACTATCACCACAAGCAAGATAATGAACATATCCATCAACCCCAAAAGTTTCCTTGTACCCCTTCGTCATCCCTCGCTCTCGCTCCCCACCAATTGTTCTCCCCAGGCAACCACTGGCCTGCTTTCTCCTAGAATAATCTTGAGACGCGTTGAAGCACACCGGGGTTTCTCCTGCACTTTCCATCTGACTGCGCATATCATTCTGCTCTCCCGTTAAATGGAATTACATATCTAACTTCTCTTAAGGTGGGGGGTGTTTTTGATGGGTAGGTGTTCAGCAACTATGTGATAGCCTTTCAAGATGATAAATCGAACACACCAGCCTCTCCTCACTTTGAACTCCTCTGAGTTATCCTGTCAAATGAGGCAGATTCTACTGCCATTGTTTGTGTTGCTTGCTATGTTGACAACAGTTCTTTACTTACCCAATAAATTTTTGTTCCAGTATTGCAACATAGTATTATCATTTTAGAAGACATTTTTAGCAACTGTTAGGTGTCCAAGATTCAGGTAAGATTCAAATGACCACCCTAACTGAGGTGTACCTTCTAAAAATGGATCAGTTCACTTAATACACAAGGAAGATAACTATGTCACAATTCATTCCTCTTCCTTGAAGGTTCCTTTTAATATCAATTGTAAGATACATCTCAATTTCTAAAACATTAAATGTGGAAGGAAAGATTTGCATCTTAGAACCCAAGAAATGTGGTATTGTTATTTAGCTTTTTTATTATTTAAATTATTTTCTTCCTGTTTAAGAAGGACTATAAATTATATTTCTTTATACTGCTAGCAAGGCCTGACCTATTGCTCAAATATGTACCGACCCACAGAATTATATAATGCCATAGCGAGAAAGGAAGTCAAATTTTATTTAGTCTGTTCCTCTGATGTTGCTCACACGAAGAAGCACACAGAAGAGAAATAGATTTCCCAGGTTCACATAGTCTTTCCGGAGTCAGAATTTGATCCCAGGTCCCCTGAGTCAGCCTGGCGTTCATTTAGTAGAGCGCATCATTGGCAGAGTGAGGCCTGGGAATGGACATTTTAAATCTCCGCAGGTAATTCTTATATCCCCTAGAGTTTGACTTGCTACACACGAGATTCTCAGAATTTTCACTCTTGATCTTTCCAATTTCAAAATTACAAGAGATTGCAGCAGGCAAATGAATATAACTGCTTATAATTTTGCCGAGCCACTTAGTGGAATTGTACTGTAGGTCACAGAACTAGTATTTGGGCATGAGTCAATTACCTAGTGACTGACGCTTACTGATCACCCTACATCCACATTTAAACTCTGCTTCCTTCCTTCCTTCATTCGTCATTCATCCATTTAGTCATTTATTAAACTCCTCCTTTTACCGGGCACTGTTCTAGGATTTAGACTGTCATAAGGGTTCAGTGCTGAATAAAACTGGCAAGCTTCTTGGCTTCTGATGCAGAGGAGACCAACAATAAACCAGAAAACAAATAATTAACAAGACAAACAATGCTACAATTGCAAACTTTAATAAAGATTATGGAAGAAAATAACCAGAAGTTGCATTTATCCCGAAACATGAAGGAAGTAGCAGAAATCATGGTTAAGAATAACTCTTATCTGGCAATGTAATCTTAATATTTAATTTAGACACAAACCCAATGTAATGTCATTATTTGATCTTGACTCATACCCTGTTGTTCTGAAAACTGGAATTCGTCTTGTGCTTTTATTCCAGATATTACATTCCTAATGCCTGAAAGGCTCTGAATAAACGTTTCACTGATGCCTTGGGAAGAATGGAATACCTTTGACAGGGAATTGCTCATGAGCTAAAAGCCTGATTGTGTTTGTCTGTATCCCCAGTCCTGCCTCAGCATCAGCCCCATTACTGTGAGTCTGGCAACAATCCTGACGGGTCTGAAGGAGTCCTTAAATGTTGGTCACCTTAACTGCATGATAGGCTATGGTAGCATTCCAGGATGGAAGTGTTGAGGAGATTTCCATCTCTCTCTCTTGTGAAAGATGACGATCTGCCGTAATATGCCCACGCTTCTCAAGGAGTTTCTTTGAGTTTCTTCCCAAGGAAGCCGTTTTCTTTAATTTCTTCCTCCTTCAAGCATTTCAACTCACATTTATTATTCTCTTAACTCCCTTTGCAGAAAGTGTTAATTTCCTTCTCAAGAAAATATTTGGATGGTTAAGTTTAAATGACTTGTTTTATAGCCTGTAATAGTTATAAAATAATGCACTGTAGTCTTTACAATTTTAGGTTAAAGATATTTTTAAATGTACCAAAGACATGCATATAGGAGGTAAAATGTTTTTCAGAGTCATGTCTAGCTGTTGGTTTTGCTTTCACCACAGGCTCTGGAGCCAGCCTCCTGGATTCAAATCCTGGCTCTGCCATATTACCTGCTATGTGACCTTGGGCAAGTTACTGAACTTCTCTGTGCCTCACTTTCTCCATCTGTACAATGGGTATAATAGCATTAGGCTTGTTGTGAGAATAAAGCAAAAGGAAATGAAGTAGTGCATGTAAAGTGCTCATATTAGTGCCTGGTAAAGAGTGAGCCCTCAATAAATTAGCTACTGTCATTTTTTCTGGCCCATTTTTCAGTATCCCGATAAGACAGGATGAAAGCCTCTGAGAAGTGAATCACATTTGTTCACACATCCTGAGGAAGTGTTGCTATCTTTCTCTGTATCAACATCAGCTCTTGAATTCTTCTTTGTGAACTCCAAAGAAAATAAATAAACAAAAATTTTTAAAAAGACTAAATTTTAGCCATGCCATATAGATAATGATTCATGTGCAAATCATTTCAGATCTTTAGAAATGATTGTTCTTAGATTTTCCAAAAATGTAGCTGGACTGTGAAGAAGAGGCAGCTCCTCCATGTACATACTATTGAAAACAGCAGCCATAATAAAACACTAACTCATAAGCCTTTATCCTGTATACATTTTACTTTATTGGTTTCTCCCATGTCTTCTCATCCTCCACTAACAATGTTGATAAAGCTCTTTTCAGGACAATATATAGAGATCAAATTCGATCTTTTTAATGACTACACAATGTTTTCTCCTATAGATAAGCCTGCTCACCTAATTCTATATATATGGTGAATTACAGTAATTGATTTTTTTTATGTGAAACCAAACTTGCCTTCCTAGAATAAATGCCACCAGGTCATGATGTAGCATTGTTTTTATATGTTGCCGCGTTCAATTTGCTAGGATTCCGTTAAGGATTTCAAATCTATGTTTATGAGGTATATTTCTCTTTAATTTTTTTCTTTGTAATTTCTTTGTCGGGTTTTGATAACAGGGTTGTGCTAGTCTTATAAGTTGAGAAGTATTTACTCTATTTTCTAAAATAATTTGCGTAGGATTGGTATTATTTCTTCCTTAAATAGTTGATAAAAATTAGTAATAAAACCATCTGGGTTTGGAGATTTCTGACAACAAATTCAATGTCTTTAGCAGAAATAGAGGTATTCAGATTTTCTGTTTTATCTTGTATCAGTTCTAGTAAGTTGTATTTTCAAGGAACTTGTCTATTCATCTAACTTGTTGAATTTTATGGATTAAGTTTATAATATTCCATAACTATGCTTTTAATGCCTAGGATAACTCACTCACACATCACTCTAGTTAGAGATATACCTTTGTTAATTTTCCTTATTGTGTATATTTGCTATTTCATTGACTTCCAATTTTTATTATTTCCTTTCTCCTATTTACTTTGGGATTATTTTTGTTCCTTTTCCAGTTTATTAACTAGAAACTTAGATCATTGGTTTTAAGCCTTCATTCCTTCCTAAAGTAATAATATGAAGCTATAAATTTTCCCTGAAACATTGCTTTAGCAGCACCCCATATATTTTGATATTTTATGTTTTATTATCACTTAGTAGAAATATTTTCCAATTTTGTAATTTCTTCATTAATAATTGAATTATATAGAAGCATGCTGTTTAATTTCCAAATATTTGGGTTTTATGTAGTTCTATTTGAACTGATTTCTAATGTAATTTCACTTTGGTCAGAGGACTCACTCCGGAAGATTACAATCCTTTTAAATTTGTTGAGACTTGTGTCATGGCCCATCGTATGGCTGTGGTACATGTATGATGGTACATGGTACATGTATAATTGAAAAGAATGTATATTCTGCTGTTGTTGGGTAGAGAGTTCTATAAATACCAATTAGGTCAAGAGGTTAATATCATGTTCAGATCTTCCACATCTTTACTGGATTTTTGATGTACTGGTTTTATCAATTGCTGAAAGAGAAGTGTTAAAATATCCTACTACAACTGTCAGTTTGCCTATTTCTCTCTTTAATTCTATCTACTTTTACTTCATGTATTTTGATGCTCTCTTATTAGACATATTTACATTTATGTTTATAATGTCGTCGTGATAACTGGACCCTTTTATCATCATGAGATGTTCCTATTTATCTCTAATAATATTCCTTATCTTGAAGTCTACTTTGCCTAATATTAATATGTTCACTCTAACCTTCTTAAGCTTACTGTTTGCATGATGCATCTTTTCTATCGATTTATTTTACCCTCTCTCTTTATATTTAAAATGTGTCTACAGTAGGCAGCATGTGGTTGGGTCTTGCTTTTTATTTTTTTAATCCATTCTGACAATTTCTGTCTCTTAATTGGATTGTTTAGTCTATTTGAATTTAATTACTGATATGGTTAAATTTAGGTCTGCCATTTTACCATTTATTTCCTCTTTGTCCACTCCATTTTTTTTCCTCTGCACCTTCTTTCCTGCCTTCTTCTGAATTAATTGAATATTCTTTTAGAGTTCCATCTTGTCTATTGGCTTGTTAGCTATATCTCTTTGCATTTTTTAGGGTTGCTTCAGGGATTACAATACACACCCTTAACTTTTCGCAGTCTACTTAGTCAATACTGTATCATTTCAAATAAAATGTAAGGTAAGAATAATGCAATATTTATCTCCCTATCCTCATCATTCATGCTGTGATTGTCATATGTATTATATATCCACACATTATAACCCCCATTCTATTGTTTTAATTTTTTATTTAAGCAAATGTATATATTTTAAAGAAAGTATAAAGGAAAAATAGTATTTTAAGGAAATTAATAGGGAAAAATTGATCATCTCTAGTGCTCTTCATTCCTTCTTGAAGATCTAAGTTACCATCTAATATCATTTTGTTTTCAGTCTGAAGAACTTCCTTTAGCATTTCTTGTAGTGCAGGTCTGATGACATCAAATTCTCTTTATTTTATTTATTTGAAATGCTATTACTTCACCATTAGTCTTGAGAAATATTTTTGCTGGCTCTAGAATTCTGGATTTGTTTTTAACCTTTCAGCACTTTAAAGATGTCATCCTGTGGCCGCCATTGTTTCTGATGAGATGTCAGCAATAAGTCAAACTGTTCCTCTGTAGATAATGTATTGTCTTTCCCTGGCTGCTTTCAAGATTTTCTCTTTATTTTTAGTTTTCAGCAATTTGACTATGTTATATTTAGGTACGGTTTTCTTTGCTTTCATACTGCGTTTGGTTTGCTGACATTCTTAATACTGTAAATTTGTCTTTTACCAAATCTGGGAAATTTTCAGTCATTATTTCCTTAAAAGTGCTTGTCTATTCTCTCTTCTCCTTAGAGGACTCCAATTACACGTATGTTAAATAGTTTTATATTGTCCCACATATCCCTGAAGCAGTGTTCTTTTTATTTTTTTCCAGTTATTTTTTCCTCTCAGTTCTTTAGCTTGGGTAATTTCTACTGATTGATTTCAAGTTCACTTAGTCTTTTTTTCTGTCATCTTCAATATGCTACTAAGCCCCAACAATGAATTTTTATTTCAGATATTACATTTTTAAGTAGTAGAATTTATATTTGGTTCATTTTTTCAGCTTTATTTAGGTGTTATAGTTGACAAATAAAATTGTAAGATATTTAAAGTGTACAAAGTGATGATTTGATATATGTATACGCTGTGAAAGGATTCCTCCTACTGAGTTAATTAACACGTCCATCACCTCACATATTTACCTCTTTTGGGGGGGAGTAGGGGGTGAGTACAATTAATTGCTATTCTCTTAGCAAATTTCAATTATATGACACAATGTTATCAACTATAGTCACCATGTTGTACATTAAATCGTCAGACCTTACTCATCTTATAACTGAAAATTTGTACCCTTTTGCCAACCTCTCCCTATTGTTCCCCCCCACTCTGCCCCAACCCCTGGCAACTACTTTTTCACTTTGTTTCTATGAGTTTGACTTTTTTTTTTTTAAGATTCCACATATAAGTGATACCATTCAGTATTTGTCCATGTCTGGTTTATTTCTCTTGCCACAATGTCCTCTAGGGTTATCCATCCATATTGTTGCAAAGGGCAGGATTTCATTCTTTGTTAAGGCTGAATAGTACTCCATTGTATATATATGCATATACATTTGCTTGATCCATTCATCCACTGATGAACACTTAGGTTGTTCCCATATCTCAGCTATTGCAAATAATGCTACAATGAACATAGGAGTACACACATCTCTTCGAGATGATGGTTTTGTTTCCTTTGGACGTATACCCATAAATGGGAATGCTGGATCATATAGTAGTTCTATTTTTGATTTCTTGAGGAAACTCCATGCTGTTTTCCATAGTGGCTGTACAAGTTTATCTTCCCACCAACGATCTATGAGGGTTAATTTTTCTCTACATCCTCACTAGTGTTTGTTCTCTTGTCTTTTTGATAGTAGCCATTATAACAGGTGTGAGATGATATCTCATGGTGCTTTTGATTGGCATTTCCCTGATGATTAGGGATATTCAAGACCTATTCATGTTCCTATTGGTCATCTGTATGTCTTTTTTAGAAAAATGTATATTCAGGTCCTTTGCCCATTTTTAAATTGGGTTATTGATTTTTTTTTCTATTGAGTTGTATGAGTTCCTTGTATATTTTTTATATTAACCTCTTATCAGATATATAGTTTGAAATATTTCCCCCCCATTTAATAGGGTGCCTTTTCACTTTGTTAATGGTTTCCTATGCTGAGTAGAAGCTTTTTAGTTTGATGTAATCCTACCTGTTTATTTTTGTTTTTGTTGCCTTTGCTTTTGGTGTCAAATCCAAAAAAATCATTGTGAGATCAATGGTGAGGAGCTTACCCCCATGTTTTCTTATCATAATTTTATAGTTTCATGTCTTACGTTCAAGTCTTTATTCCATTTTGAATTGATTTTTGTGTATGGTGTAAGATAGTGCTCCAGTTTCATTCCTTTGCTTGAGGCAATCCAGTTTTCCAACCACCATTTATTGAAGAGACTATCCTTTCCCCATTGTATATTCTTGGCTCCTTTGTCATAAATTGACCACATATGCATGCATTTATTTCTGGACTGTTTGTTCCATTGATCTTTGTGTCTGTTCTTATACCAGTACCATACTGTTTTGATTACTATAGCTTTGTAACATAGTTTGAAATAAGGAGTATTTTGTTCTTCTTTCTCAAGATTGCTTTGCTTAGTCAGTGTTTTTTTTTTTTTTTTTTTTTTGGCTCCATACAAATTTTAGGATTGTTTGTTCTTTTTCTGTGAAAAATGACATTGGAATTTTTATGGGGATTGCATTGAATGTGTGACTTGCTTTAGGTAGTATGGACATTTTAACAACATTAACTCTTCCAATCCATGAGCATGGCATGTCTTTCCATTTATTTGTATCTTCTTCAAGTTCTTTCATCAATGTCTTATAGTTTTCAGTGTATAGAGCTTTGTTTCCTTGGTTAAATTTATTCCTAAGTATTTTATTCTTTTTTGATATTATTGCAAGTGGGATTATCTTCTTAATTTCCCTTTCTGATAGTTCATTGTTAGCGTATTGAAACACAATTAATTTTTGTATATTGATTTTGTATCCTGCAAACTTACTGAATTTATTACTTCTAACAGTTTTTGTTAGAGTCTGTAGGGTTTTCTATATATAATATCATGTCATCTACAAATAGAGACAGTTTTACTACTTCTTTTCTGATCTAGCTGCATTTTATTTCTTTTTCTTGCCTACTTGCTATGCCTAGGACTTCCAGCACTATATTGAATAAAAGTGGCAAGAAAGGACATCCTTGTCTTGTTGCTGATCTTAGGGGAAAGCTTTCTGCTTTTCACCCTTGAGTATGATATTAGCCATAGGCGTGTTATGCTGAGATGCGTTCCTTCTATATTCAATTTGTTAGGAATTTTTATCATGAAATGCTGAATTTTGTCAAATGCTTTTTCTGCATCTATTGAGATGATCATATAATTTTTATCCTTCATTTTGTTAATGTGATGTATCACATTGATTGTGTGGTGGGTGTTGAACCATCCTTGCATCACAGGGATAAATCCTACTTGATTATGGTGTATGATCCTTTTAACATATGGTTGAACTTGGTTTTCTGGTATTTTATTGGGGATTTTTTTATCTATGTTCATCAGGAATACTGGCCTGTAATTTTCTTTTCTTACAGTGTCCTTATCTGGCTTTGATATGAGAGTAATGCTGGTCTCATAAAATGAGTTTGGTAGTGCTCCCTCCTCTTCTATTTTTTGTAAGAGTTTGAGAAAGAGTGGTATTAATTCCTTCTTAAATGTTTGGTAGAATTCACCTGTGAAGCCACCTGGTGCTGGACATTTGTTTGTTGAGAGTTTTTTTTTTTTAAAGATTTTTATTTTTTTCCTTTTTCTCCCCAAAGCCCCCCAGTACACAGCTGTATATTCTTCGTTGTGGGTCCTTCTAGTTGTGGCATATGGGATGCTGCCATAGCGTGGTCCGACGAGCAGCGCCATGTCCGCGCTCAGGATTCGAACCAATGAAACACTGGGCCGCCTGCAACGGAGTGCCCGAACTTAACCACTCGGCCACGGGGCCAGCCCCAGAGAGTTTTTTGATTACTGATCCAATCTCCTTACTATTAATTGGTCTGTTCACATCTTCTATTTCTTCATGATTCAGCCTTGGTAGGTTGTATCTTTCCAGGAATTTATCCATTTCTTCTAGGTTGTCCAATTTGTTGATGTATAATTGTGCATAGTAGCCTCCTATGATCATTTGTATTTCTGTGGTATCAGTTATAATGTCTCCTCTTTCAGAGTCCTCTCATTTTTTCTTGGTAAGTCTAGATAAAAGTTTGTCTATTTTGTGTATATTTTTAAAAATCAATTCTTAGTTTCATTGACCTTTTCTATTGTCTTTTTAGTCTCTATTTTATTTATTTACACTCTGCTCTTTATTATTTCCTTCCTTCCACTAGCTTTGGGCTTGGTTTGCTCTTTTTCTAGTTCTTTGAGGTATGTAAAGTTAGGTTGTTTATTTGAGATTTTTTTTTTATTAATATAAGTGTTAATCACTATAAACTTCCTTCTTACTACTATTTTTGTTGCATCCCACAAGTTTTGGTATATTGTGTTTCTATTTTCATCTCAAGATATTTTTTTATTTCTTCTTTGACCCATTGGTTATTCAGGAGCATATTGTTTAATCTCTAAATATTTGAGAATTTTCCAGTTTTCTTCTTGAAATTGATTTCTAGTTTCATATCTTTGTGGTCAGAAAAGATGTTTGAAATGATTTCAGTCTTCTTAAATTCATTGGGACTTGTTTTGTGGCCTAACATATGATCATGAATCCTGTTCTGCATGCACCAAGAAGAATGTGTATTGTACTGCTGTTGGGTGGAATGTTCCATAAATGTCTGATAGGTCTGTCTGCTCTAATGTGTAGTTTAAGTCCAATGTTCTCTTATTGATTTTCTGTCTGGATGATCTATCTATTGTTGAAAGTATACCTAGTTCATTTTTGGGTTTCCTTTTTTTCTACTAGATTCCTTTTCTTTTTACTCATTACTACCATTTTCTTTATAAACTTTGTCTGTTAAACCCAACATCTGAGTCATCTTGAAGTTGGTCTCTATAGATTGTTATTTCTCTTGAGTAAATCATGTTTTCTCATTTTTTTCTTATGTTGCATAATTTTACATAGTATTGTAAGCATAATGAATTAAATCCAGAGAGACTCTACATTCTGTTAGGTTCCTCTGAAGAGCATTGATTTCTTTCTTCTAAAGTAATGTTTAACTCAACTGAATTCAATCTGTAATGTCTGTCTCCTCTTCAGTGGGCTGCAGCTAAAATCCTAATGAACTGTTTTGTAGCCTCACTTGGGCTTTTTGGAGTCTGCCCCACATATGCATAGTTCAGGGATCAGGAAGAGATTTGGGCAAAATTTGTACATAGAAATTGGTGCTCTCCCTCTATGAATCTCTTCTTTTGGAATTTGCTCCATCATTTTCCAGCATGTGTATTTGCTCTGAACTTTTTCCTCTGGTTCCTCAAGCCAGTAAGACTGCAGGTGTTATATCTGAACTTTAATCACTGAGAAATGCATGGACTAAATCTCCATCAGGCTGAAAGCTGTAAAATATCAGGAAATTCACCCAGTACCATTCACTTCTTCCAAGTGGTGATTCTCCTCCAGGATTTGCCTGCTTTTTGTCACTCTCCAGTGCCTCCAGAACTTGCTTTTTATATTTATATGTATGCAGGGGGTTGGCCTGTTAGGAGCTACTTGATCATTACTAGAATCAGAATCTGTATATTTACTTTTGACACCTTTTAAAATTTATCTACCTTTATGTATTCACTCATCACTGTGTTGGGAATCTATATAGTACACTCATATTTTCCCTTTGTTGTGGAACATCCTTTAATGTTATTTCTCTAACTATCACAGCATCCCATGGAATAACTGCCAAATTCCCAACAGCCCAATGAAATATTGATACTCTCACCAATTGAAACTTAGAAGTGGATATTCAGACAGCTTTTTGGTTCAGATAATGTATTAAGTGTATGTGGCCTTGTGCTTTTGATAAGCTGGAGGGTATAATCATCTTATCTACTTCAGCTAGAAATAAATACCCTTCTGTATCAGGCAGTCAAGTTCCCAAAATCAGTGTAAAGAATAGTGTGAAACATACATGAAGATAAATGGAGTCTTTATTTGAGTACTGTCTCTGTAACTTGTAAGTTGTGTGACCTGGGGCAAGTGGTAGTGGGCCTCAGTTTTCTCATCTGCAAAATGAAAAAGACTTAGTGGTTTTTAGCATATAGCATACTATTGTTAAATATTAGCTGTATATGTATTTTGTGTTTATGGAAGTTAATTAATCTGATGAATTTTGTGTAGTTGAGAGAATTGAATTATGTGATGATCTGACTTCAGACTCTGCCACACACTGGAATCTTGACTGTTGATTGATTAGAAGAGATTTGATATTATATCATGATATGATACATGAAATGTGATGTGATATATGATGTGATATGATGATATATTATTACTAAGCAAAGAAAATAAATTGTTTCCTCCCCTTTGGAAGTGATTTAACTTAATCTGTCATTGAGGACGCAAAGGAAAGGATTAGTAGGCTCTTTGATGTCTCCTCTCTCACTAGTTCAGGGCCAAGACAGTGGATGAAGAAGTTCTCTGTGTTTAGTCTGGATTGTGGAGCCCAAAGTAATCTTGGGAAGCTGGAGAAGACACTGGCCTTGGAAGTTTGTGTGACAAATTGAGTACTTCTAGAAGCTAGAGAGTTCTGCAAGGGTTATTACAGAAAACAATACCTAGTGTTATCCTCTGTACTTTCCCACATCCTGGTTAATATTTTAATAAAATATTTAAGTACTAAATTAAATAACTAAATTCTGGCAGTAGTACAGTATTATTTAGTACACATTTCACATTGCCTGTTTTAAAAGGAAGCAAAGGGAACGAAGGAAGACCAAGATCTCTTAGTTCTTTTAACCTTAAAAATCTTGGGAGTATAGAGGCCATTCTGCCAAAACACTCATAAAAATCTATCTTCCATTATAAAATAATTTCTGCTATTAACTTATTCTGTTATAATAGGCTGCATGTCTACTAAAGAAGCATGAATGTTACACTTTTATTACTACCTGGTATTTTATAAATGATCATTAATAATAATATCTTACACTTTTATTATATTTCTCAAAGCAGCTTCTTAAGTTAGCTCCTTCTTACAACCTTGAAAAGCAGACAGGACAGGTATTATTAGCACCGGAAACTGGCACATAAGGAGACAGTTGTTTTTTGCCCTTTCTTTCATCCTTAGAGAGGACTCAGTAGCTGAGCCGGGTGTAGGACACCGTCTCCTTCAATTTAAGTGCCATCGAACACAGTGCTGTGTCTCCTGAAGAAGTCACTGTCAGCTACGCTATTTTTACTCTTTTAAAAATAAATTTTACAGGATAGCATTCACTTTTTTGTATGAGATTGGTAATAAATGCTGTGTAGAAAATACAAAAGAGCACAAGAATAAAATAACCTTCCTATTATTCAACATAATTTGTTAGCCTTCTAGGTTTTCTTCTGTTCATAAACGTAGAGACATATAACATTTATTTTACCAAATCGAAATATTAATACTGCCTTTTTCCATTTACTGTATTGAGAAAACTTTTCCATGTTGTTAGAAGGTCCAAAAACTGACTTTTTTTTTTAACTAAATCTTTTTTTTGCAGGTAAAGATTCACCAATTCTGTTAACATCTGTTAACGAACATCTGTTGCCAATTCTTTTTTTTTTCTCCCCAAAGCCCCAGTGCATAGTTGTATATCCTAGTTGTAAGTCCGTCTGGTTCTTCTATGTGAGCTGTTGCCATAGCACGGTAACTGACAGATGGGTGATGTGGTTCCATGACTGGGAAACGAACCCGGCGGGCTGCTGAAGTGGTGACAGCACCAAACTTTAACCACTACAACATCAGGGCTGCCCCCCACCCCAAAATGACTCTTAACGGCTCTTTAATATTCCACCATGCGAGTGGACTAAAATTAAGGTATGTAATCTCTATTGTACCTTTAGTCTGTGTCTACTTTTAATGCTATTATTGGTATTGAACATCATCAGTGCACATCTCTGATAATTTCCTTAGAATAATTTTATAGAAATTGGATTGCCTTATCAAAGAGTGGTCTATACAGTTTTAAATACTATCTTATATGGCTTTATTAATGGACAAAGATTTGAAGAGTTCACTAGCTATAAGATCTGGGCTTTTATAAAATCTATTGGCTGGAATGCTATCTTTCTGGTTATATGATTCACAATGGCAAGGGGAAGGACTTATATGACATACTCCTAAAGTATAAATAATACTTTACACATGTATATTAAAATGATTAAATTGAACCTAAATGTGTTTTGAAAATTTCGTAATATCCCTTGAGATAATTGGTGGCACACGTATCAAAAGCAGGTTTGGGGGGGCTGGCCCAGTGGCATAATGTTTTGTTCACACACTCTGCTTTGGTGGCCCAGGGTTCACAGGTTTGGATCCTGGGCGTGGACCTGGCACTACTCGTCAAGCCCTGCTATGGCAGCATCTCATATAAAGTGGAGGAAGATTGGCAGAGATGTTAGCTCAGTGCCAATCTTCCTCACACACACACACAAAAAACAGGTTTGAGAATTTTTGGTCAACAGCCCAAATAGCACCAAAGGACTTAGGCTTGTAACTTTGCTAAAGATTTCTCAAACTGTTACACTTTATGTTCCTAATTTCCAACAACTACTGCATTTTCGTAAACTATCTGCCCAGTAGAGGTATGTGTTAAGCCCTCTGCTCAGTTCTATAAATCTAGTGCCAGTTCTCATAGCATAGGCACTTCCATTATAATTTGGGTAGTTTAACATGATAAGAGTGCCAAAAGGCTTAATGTTGATGGGTAATTTCACAGGATAGATGATAACCATTAAAACATTATGTTGTTTATTTCACTTGAGATAAAAATCAGTGATTAACTGAGAGCTGAGAGATGGAAATGACATTGAACCAACCCATTTCTTCCTTAACGACAAGAGCAGCTTCTGTTTTCTGCATGCTAATAGTGTGTTATTTGGGACTTTTCGTTGAGCGTAGCAAAATTGCATTAGAAGTAGTTCAAGCAAAAGCAAAGCATTGTCATAAAAGATACAGATGCAGCTGGCCTAAAAACTGAGCTAAAATCAGGGCCTCCAATACCAGAAGAAATCCTGGGAGTCTTCTCCATCTCTCATTTCTGTGTCTGCTTTGTGTTTTAAGACTGTATTATGGCTTTTTGTATTTCTACCTCAAAGCAAAAAATGGCCACCAACCTTAGCTACATTTACATTTCTGCCATTCAAGAGATTATACAAACTGAGGCTGGGATTGCTTAATCCTTATTTTAAATCCTCAAGATGCAATTTACGATAGCATCAAAAAGAATAAAATGCCTAGGAATAAATTTAACAAAAGGTGTATAAACGTCCTCTGAAAACTACAAAGCATTACTGAAAGTAATCTAAAAAGAGCTGAATAAATGGAAAGACATCCCATCTTCCTCCAAACCTTCATAGATATGAAGACTTAATATTTGTTAAGATGGCAATAGTCCCAAAGTGAATCTACAGCTTCAGCACAATCCCTACCAAAATCCTAGGTGCAATCTCTGCAGAAATTGACCAGCTCATTGTAAAATTTATAAGGAAGTGCAACTGATGCAGTATAGCCAAAACAATCTCGAAATAGGGGAACAAAGATAGAGGACTACACTTCCTGATTTCAAAACTTACTACAAAGTTACAATATCAAGACAATGTGGTATTAGCACAAGGTAGACACATAGATGGATGGAATAGAATTGAGAATCCAGAAATAAACCCTTACATTTATAGTCAGTTGACTTTCAACACAGGTGGCAAAATAATTTGATGGGGAAAGAATAATCTTTTCAACAATAGTACTAGGACACCCACGCACAAAAGAAGGCATTTGGACTCCCACATCACACCTAACACAAAAATTAACTCAAAATGGACCTAAATGTAAGACCTAAAACTATGAAACTCTTAGAAGAAAACATGTGAGTATATCTTGAGTTTGGCAATGGTTTCTTAATGAGACACTAAAAGCACAGGCAACAAAAGAAAAAAAATAGATAAATTGGACTAAATCAAAACAAACTTTTCTGCTGAAAGAAAGTGAAAATGCAGCCTAATGAGTGAGAGAAAATATTTGCAAATTATATATCTGATAAGAGACTTGTATTAAGAATATATAAATAATTCTTGCAACTCAGTAATAGAAAGACCCAATCAAAAAAATGGGCAAAGAATTTAAATAGATATTTATCCAAGAAGATACACAAATGGCCATGAAAAGATACTCAATATCATTGGTTATTAGGGAAATGCAAATCAATACCACAATAAGAAATCACTTCACACCCACTAGGTTGGCTAAAATAAAAAACATGGACAATTACAAGTGTTGATGAGGATATGGAGAAATTAGAACCCTCATTCATTGTTGACAGGAGTTTAAAATGGCTTAGCCACTTTGGAAAACAGTTTGACAGTTCCTCAAAACGTATGACCCACCAATTCCACTCCTTAGGTATATACCTAAGACAAATAAAAACATGCATTCACACAAAAACTCATACACAAAATGCAAGCAGTATTATTCATGATGGCCCCAAAGTGGAAACTATCCAAATGTTCATCAACTGATGAATGGATAAACAAGATATGTAATATTCATACAATAGGATATTATTCAGCCATAAAAAAGAATAAATTGCTGATATATGCTATATCATGGATGAACCTCAAAAACATTACACTAAGTGAAAGAAAGCAGTTGCAAAATACCACATATTGTATGACTACATCTTCATGAAATGTCCAGAATAGGCAAAGCTACAGGGACAGAAAGTAGAATAGCAGTTGCCCAGCCCTGGGGGTAGAAGAGGAGGAAGAATGGGGAATGAGTGCTGATGGATATGGGGTTTCTTTTTGGGTGATAAAAATATGCTAAAATTGATTATGGTGATGGTTATACACTCTATGAATATACTAAAAAGCATTAGATGGGAAAAAATTTCCCAGGGAAAGCTTCTGAATGCCTTAATTTGGGCTGTGTATCTACTCCTGGACTCATCAACATGGCCAGAGGAGAGTAATCATCTTTTGTGACTCTATATGCTTCCATTAGTATGTGGATGGAAAGATGAGAAAGAGGATGGGGCAGTTTTCAGAAAGGAGCTGCCTGGCTGGATGGAGAAAACAAGAGAGGACTCACAACTAAATATTCCCTCAAACTAGTAGATTAGTCTGATGGATATGAGCACCTTTTATTAAACTTACCTCTCTCTCTTTGATTTGGTCCATTTGGAAGGTAGCTAGAATTTGCTTGTTAAAAATGTTATTGGGTATAATAAGCAATAACCTGATTTATAGGCAAGACTGACTCAATATTATTTTTCTTTTTGAAGAGACATTTTAACCAAAAGCTGTTAGTAAAGAGGCAACCGGCATTTGCTTTATTTGCCTGTCCTCTCAAAACACAAATACTCCCATGTGAAATGCCACCTGGAGACAGTGGCCATGGCCCACAAATTTAATCACTAACCTTTAATTCATAGTTGGCAGAATCAGGTCTTGAAGCATCTAAGCTAATTATGCTTCTCTGACAATGCTAATCAATTGTTCGGCAGTCTACCTTTGGCTTAATTACTCTTGCACGACATTACATTTTCAAAATGTCAAGAATCCTCTTCTGGAAAAGCAATAAATCATTCCTACGTGGCATTGGTAGAGAACCTGTTATTCCCTCACACCTGACCTTGGCCGCGTGAAGTTGAACTTGATCATTTACTGCAGCGGTACAATGTTAGTGAGAAAGGAGCTTCAGAAAGAAGCACAGCGCACGAAAAATAGGGAGGCTTCTCAGCATGGCCTTTTCTTCACCTGGAATGAACCAGGTGCTGTCAGATGTTGTTTTCAAGGGTGCGCATGTCCACAATAGCATTTTCAGAATCAGACGAGCTCTGAGGCTTCTTCCACTTCGGAATTTCTGTGATCTAAGCAGCATAAAACCACCATCTCATCAGAAATCCAATTAGTCTCTCACTGTAGGTTCAAATCGAAAAATAACTGCTTCTTTTCTGGATATTTTTCTCCAAATTGAAAAAAAGAATCATCCACAAATACTGCTCAGAAAATCAGAAGGAAGGAGTAAAACAAAAGAAGAAAGCTCAATGTTGAGATTAAGGAGCAGGTTTTGGATTTGAATCCTAATTGTACCACTCAATCTGCATGAGGTTAGGTAAGGAATTTAACCTCTGTAAACCTCATTGTCCTCATTTGTGCCCTGGGCATAATAACAAGTTAACGCCTCTAGAGCAGTGGTTCTCAACCAGGGGCAATTTTCCCCCAGGGTGGACATTTTGCAAGGTCTAGAGACATTTTTGATTCACAACTGGCGGAGGGGTCCGTCAAGTGAATGGAGGCCAGGGATGATGCTAAACATTTTACAATGCACCAGACAGCCCTCATTACGGTGTCAATAGAATAGGTGTTGAGCAACTCTGCTTTAGAGGAATTATCACAGCTTTTGATACCTATGAAATACACAGTGAATCATTACTATTGTCATTTTGGTTTATTTGATTTGAGTCAAGCCACTCTCATCACAGATAAAAATGTCCTCTCTCCTTAGCCAATTGCTACATAATCATTAAATGCAAGAAATATTCTCCCTGTAACTAAAATTGGAGTTCTTTTATTAATTATAAATATAATAAGACCTTTTATTTCTACTAGTATTTAGTTTCTTTGAATGATTTCTTCTCAAAATAGTGATTGCATCTAAGTTTTAAAATTGTTCACTACAGATGACAATATGAATCAGTTTTTAAAATCTCCTTTAGTCTTTTAAGGGTAAATTTTTCTTCAGCTCATAGAATCTTGGAGGTAAATCACAGGATGATAAAAATCTTAGACGTCATTGGGTCCAATCTGACACATGAAGTGGAACTTGGTTGGCTCTAAAATAATTATTCTATTATTATAACAGATCAATAGCACTATTCATTGACTTCTTAGCCTCATGGTTCTCACACTTAGGCTGGGAGCTAGAGAAGCCAGAGTTCCCATGGGTTCCCCTGTTCAGTAGTACTTACTTTGTCACTACCGGTAAGCTTAACTGGGGTACCACACAAGTCCCCATTCACCACCCTTCCTCTGCTCTGCTTTATATTGCAGGGACCTGCTTCTGTACCCTACATTCTCTAGGCTCCCTTGCCGACTGGTCTCTGACTGCATTAGCCCATGGCAGGCACTCACAAGAGAGAAAACAGGAGAAAGGGAGATGCCAGGGTGCTTCCTTATCTCTATCTCTCTCTCTTTGCTTCAGAAATCATTTCCTTCACGGTCCCACCTCCAGCTAGGGTGGTTCCAGGATTCTGGTAACAAGCACCTTCTCACCTTGTCCCTCAACCCTAAGCATAGTAGATGCTTCCACATTTACTATTCCCTGGGTTGTCTCACCATCTCATTTTTCAGATCTTTCAACATCTTTTTTTGCCAACATCTTTTTTATAATTTTCCCATGTTAGATGTGCTTATATTATTTAAGAATATTCAATTTTGCTATAGAAAATAAAGAAGTGAGTAAAAAGGATAGATGAAATCAAGTATAAAATCAAGTATCATATTACACGTTAGATTCAGAAAATGTAAATAGAATATATGTGTGCTGAACATAAGTAGGAAGGGAGGGAAGGACCAAGCAAACACTAATATCTATGAAGCACCAAATAGTCCTACTACACTAAATAAACATGAAGCTCTCAAGGGTCTCAATATCCAGGAGGTCTTTAATGGGTCACCCATTGGTGACACCCATTTTGGCTCCTCATCTCCCCTACCCAAGAAGCTAAGTGGTGAGCCAAACTTGTGGCCAGGTGTACTTGACCCTGCAAGAGATCAAGAAAGTGTGTGTTGGCTATGGGCGCCTTCCATCTGCCAGATACCTTGCTCACACCTCAGCTCTGGTCCTCATGACCAGTGGGGAAGGCCAATGCAACAGAGAGAAACATGACATACGAACATTTACCTATCCCAGGGGTGGTCCTTCCAGTCCACTTGCACTCTATCCTCAGTGTGTTAACCTCCATCTTTGTCTCCTTGCTTCTTGGTACTTGTAAATTAATTCAAACAGGCAATTCCACCATCCTAACTAGGTCTGTCAGTCTTTCTTTTCCAGGACTTCTGGAAGAGCTTGGCTCTTAGTATACTGGGAAGTAACCATTTCATCAAGGCAATATTCCACATGTCATTTTGAATCAGGCTTTGGTTCATCTAGAAGATCCTGACATGTTTCTAGGGTCTGCATATTGTACATCAGGAATCATCTCCCCCAACCGGAATGAGAGGCATTTTCCATCAGTCTTCTGAAAAGTGAAATCTCAGCATGTTTGAAGTTAACTTGAGCTTTGTTTATCTTCCCTAGTTAAGCACAGTGAGCCTCATCTAGAAGGGCTTTTGACAAGTAAGGTCAAAAAGTTTAAACTCTATGAATGCAAATAGGCCTGAAACCTTACAGATTAGGCATTGAGGAGTCAGAAAAGTACAGGCCACAGTCACAGGAGGGGGAAGTGGGCATTTAGCAGTTGGAAGCACAGACTATGGAACCAGGTGTCTGGATTCAATTCCCAGCTCCGCCACTTTCCAGGTGGATAACCTTTTTCACTTTACTTGGTCTCTTGGGTTCTTCATTTGCAAATTGCAGCCGATTATGTTTCCTACGTCAGAGAGTTTTCACGAAGATTCAGTGAGTTAATATTTCTAAAGAGCATTTAACAGCTGCTAGCCTAGAGTAAGAGCTAAAAACACGTTGGTGAAATTTTTAAAAAGAGGGTAGCAGGTCCGCTACCTTCTACTTCAGCTAATTCTAGAGCACTCTAGACCTGCTTCTCAAAGTTTGGCCTGCAAATGTCTTAAATAGGTTTCCTGGAAGCAGAGCCTAAGATGGGGTTTTATATGGAAGTACAAGGCAGTGCTCTCCAAAGAAAGAGAAAAGAGAGAGACGCAGGATAGGGTAGGGATGTGGTTTCAGGTGAAGTCTAGTTCCAGCCTTATCTCACTCTGCTGAGGAGCTCTGAAGCAGGTATCACATCCAGAGTTTGTCCCACCTTTCAGCAAGGAGGCTGGGCTTTTGTTTCTCTATACCTGTGGGTCACTGGATACCAACTTCAGAGAATGGAGGTGGGAGGACATAAACAATAGCCCAAGGGGAATTCTTCAGAGACTAACAGCGAAACAGGTAACTACCGTGGAATGGATACACTGAATCTGGTAAAAGGAATCCCAGGGGGCCTGCGTGAGGCTCCTACAGCTAGACTGATCCACTGAGGGGATCAGCAGCATTGGCATCACCTGCAAACTTGTTGGAAAGACACAATTGCATGGCATTCCAGACCTTCAGGATCAGAATCTACATTTAACCAATATTCCCAGGCATTTGCACATTTAAGACTGAGAAGCTCCATTCTAAAAAAGTTTGTATAGTGTGTGTGTGTCTATGAATGAAAGTCTTCAATATCACAACCAACTCATAACGCATTTCTATCAGAAAGTTTAAATTCCTGCTATTCTAGTATTATAGTATTCGGTAAACCACCACTATAGCGTCCCTTCAACCAAATGGGTGAGGAGACAACAAATATTGTGTCTTAAAGTTACAAATAGGAAAACAATAAGCTGATGATGAGCTTTAACAGCCCATGGCTAACCTTTGTGGTTTTCTAGAGTTGGAAGGTCTCCGGGGGCTCCCTGGACCATGTGAGTTGGACTTGCCATGTGCCAGCAAATCACATGCTCTCCAGGGCCAGGCTCTGGCCTGGCTTTGGAGCAGCCATCAATGAGCTTCACAAATATTTGTATGCATTTTATTGGAGGCACAGCTGCCCCTGACATGGTGCCAACTGAAAGCTACAAAATACCCTAGAAAAAGAGATGAAATTGAATGTTCTGATCTGTAGCATTTTCCGGACAAAGCAGGTGGCCAATATTTTGGATCATAATGTTTGTGAGGTCTGACTTGGAGATTTAGAATGACTGCATTAAAAGAAATGAATTCATAAACCATCACTATTTCTTGCCAGGTCTTCATACTTCACTCAGAATTTAGTGGAAAGAGTATTTGTCTTATTCTTGCCATTTAATCACCCAGAACACCTCCATACTTATAGCAATATTTCTTTACTGTGTACTTCTTGAAAACTTCATATGCGTGTATGGAAGAGATGATAAGTGCCCACACATGTCTATTTCTCATCTCCTCCCTGGGTGCATGAAGGGGTTATACTTCCCAGACCCCTTTGGTTTAAATGGGGCCATATGACTAAGTCTAGTCAATGAAATGTGAGTGGAAGTAACACATAGAACTTTCAGGCTGAAGTACTTAAGAATTGTTATACTAATCTACATTCTCTTTTTCACTGACGAAGTGACCTAAAGCCACCCGTCAATATGGTAGTGGTTCAAATTGAAGAGACTCTGATTCTCTAGTTCATTGGACAGAAGGAGGCCCTACTTACCTGTACAGTTACGTGCCATATAACAACTTTCCCGTCAGTGATGGACTGCATATACAACGGTGGTCCCATAAGATTATAATGGAGCTGAAAAATTCCTATCACCTGGTAATGTCATAGCTATTGTAACGTTGTAGTGCAGCTTATTACTCACATACTTGTGGTGATGCTGATGTAAACAAACCTAGGAGGCTGCCAGTTGTATAAAAGTGTAACACATAGAATTATGCACAGTACATAATACATGATAATGATAATAAAGGATTATGTTACTGGTTTATGTATTTACTATAACTTGATTTTTATCATTATTTTAAAGTGTATTCTTCCTTCCTGTAAAAGAAAAGTTTACCGTAAAACAGCATGCTGTGTTACACCGGCAGCAATCGCATACATCTCGTGTTTACCGCATCTCTTGATTGCATCATTTTCTCTTGTGCTTGATTTAATCTTATGTTGTTTTGTTCATCATGGCCCCCAAGAGTACAAAATCCAGCACTAATGTTGCCAGCAAGAGGCCACATCAAGTGATTGACCTGGAAATGAAATTAAAAGTAATTAAGAACTACAAAGATGGAAAATCAGTGATGGTTATTGCTTGCCAGGCCGGCATGTCCCATTCCACCATAGCTACAATCTTAAAGAACAAGAACAAAGTGATAGAAGCTGTTAAAAGATCTGCTTCATTGAAGGCAATGAGACTAAAACAATTCAAGAAGGGCCTATATCAGACATGGAGAAACTTCGAATGACCTGGATTGAAGACCAGACACAGAAGCATATCCCTCTCAGCACCATGATGATCACGGCCAAAGCAAAAAGTTTGTTTGAGATGTTGAAAGAAAAGGGCAGACCCAAGTATGATGTTGAATTTACTGCTAGCTCTGGGTAGTTCAAACTATTCAAGAATCATTATTCATTACGTAATGTGAAAGTGAGTAGTGAGACTGCAAGTGCTGATGTGAAGGCAGCTAAGAATTTTTGGAAACTCTGGATAAGCTGACCGTGAAAGAAAATTAGTTGCCAGAGCAAATATTCAGTATAGATGAAACTTCACTATTCTGGAAACGGATGCCTGAAAGGACTTTCATCCCTAAGAAGGTCTAGTCAATGCCAGGTTGCAAGGCTTTTAAGGACAAGATAACAGTCTCGCTTGGGGGCAATGTTGTAGGCTACAAATTGAAACCCTTTGTAATCTGTCACAGTGAGAACTCCAGAGCCTTCAAGCATTTCAGTAAGCACACACTGCCAGTGTACTACAGGAGCAAGAAGAAGGCATGGAGGGATGACCCAGCTTCTCTTCCAAGATGCCATCCTGCATTTCTACGCCAGAAAAATGGAGAAATATTGTTTGGAGAATAACATAACTTTCAAGATTTCGCTTATTGTTGATAGTGCTCTGGACATCCTCCTTTTATTGGTGATCTTCATCCCAATATCAAAGCAGTGTTTCTCCCTCCGAACACCACCTCTTTGGTCCTACCACTGGGTCAAGGAATTATAGCAGCTTTTAAGGCCTTCTACCTGAGGAGAACCTTTGCCCAGGCTATTGCTGCAACTAAGGAAGACACTGAGAATACAGTGATGCAATTCTGGAAGGATTACAACATCTATGACTGCATCAAGAACCTTGCCTGGGCTTGGGGTGATGTCACCAAGGAGGTATGAATGGCATCTAGAAGAAGACACTCAAGAGGTTCGTCCATGACTTCAAAGGATTTACCAAGGATGAGGAGGTTGCAAAAATCAACAAGCCTGTAATTGAAATAGCAAACAACTTTAGCCTGGGTGTGGATGAGAATGACATTGATGAGTTCCTAGAGGTGGTTCCTGAGTAATGGGTTAACTGACTAATGACTAATGAGTTGTTGAAACTGGAACAGGAATGCATAGCTGAAGAAGAGGCAAGAGAAAAGGAAGCTGCAGAAGAAAAAGAACTCCCAAGAAAATTCACAGTGAAAGGTCCAACAGAAGCTTCTGAATACCTCAACAAGCTCCTTAAAAAGTCTGAAAACATGGACTCTAACACTGAAAGGTTTTCATTCATAGAGCGATGTTCGTGGTGCACTATCTGCTTACAAGCAAGTCTCGAACGCAAAAAAGGAAACAGACCAAGCAAACCACCATGGACACGTTTCTGAAGAGAGGGATGCCTCCTCAAGAAGAGCCTCAGGCAGGTCCTTCAGGGAGTATTCCAGAAGAAGGCATTATTGTCATGGGAGATGACAGCTCCATGTGTGTTATTTCCCCTGAAGAACTTCCAGTGTGACAAGATGTGGCGGTGGAAGACAGTGATATTGACGACCCTGACCCTGTATAGGCCTAGGCTAATGTGTGTGTTTGTGTCTTCATTTTTAACAAACAAGTTTAAAAGATAAAAAAAATAAAAATTTGAGAAAAGAGAAAAGCTTATAAAATAAGAATATAAACAAAGAATTTTTGTACAGCTGTACCACGTGTTTGTGTTTTAAACTAAGTGTTAGTACCAAAAAAGTTTTTAAAAATTTGAAAGTTTAGGGGCTGGCCCCGTGGCCGAGTGGTTGAGTTCGCGTGCTCCGCTGCAGGCGGCCCAGTGTTTCGTTGGTTCAGATCCTGGGGCGCGGACATGGCACTGCTCATCAGACCACGCTGAGGCAGCGTCCCACGTGCCACAGCTAGAAGGACCCACAACAAAGAATGTACAGCTATGTACCGGGGGGCTTTGGGGAGGAAAAGGAAAAAATAAAAAAAATCTTTAAAAAAAAAAAATTTGAAAGTTTGTAAAGTAAAAAGTTACAGTAAACTAAGGTCAATTTATTATTGAAGAAAGAAAGGTATTTCTTTATAAATTTAGTGTAGCCTAAGGGTACAGTGTTTATAAAGTCTATGGAGCGTACAGTAATGTCCTAGGCCTTCACACTCACTCACCACTCACCCACTGACTCACCCAGAGCAACTGCCATTCCTCAAGCTTCATTCATGGCAAGTACTCTATACAGGTGTACTATTTTTTAATCTTTTACATCATATTTTGATTGTACCTTTTCTATGTTTAGATACACAAATATTTACCATTGTGTTACAATTGCCCACAGTATTCAGTACAGTAACATGCTGTACACGTTTGTAGCCTAGGAGCAATAGCTGTACCATATAGCCTAGGTTGTAGCAGGCTATACCATCAAGGTTTGCATAAGTATACTCTGTGATGGTCACACAATGACAAAATCACCTAATGATGCATTTCTCATAACTTATCCCTATCATTAAGTGACACGTGACTGTACTTGACTTCACATGAATTTTGTTTGCTGAGCCACTGAGATTTTGGAGTTGGTCTATTGTAGAATCTTGCAGTTATTTATTCTGTTTAATAAAATAACATAAACAATCAATATCATGGAAGATTTTGGGTTAAAATATTTAGATAGTCTAAAAGCAGTGGATTTGGAATCAGAAGATCCAGATGGAAGTGTTGGTTCCAACATTGACTACTGTATGACATTAGGAAAATCATTAACCATCTCTGGTCTTAAGTAAAATTAGATTGGGCTGTATAATCTCTAAGATGCCTTTTTCCCCAACTTCAGAATTCTGTAATTCTTTGAAGCCCTGTATCGTTTTTTCTCCTGTTAGTCTAAACAGCCTTCCCTCCCTTGACCCCACTTAATTATAGTAAGTGATAAACTCCTGTAAATGCAGGTGCATTCACTATGCAAATTCCACAAGGAGATTCTTTATAGAGTCATGGAATCAGTTGATATCTATAAAAATACAATATTTTTTACAAAGCAGATTCTGTCAGTACATAAGCTATATTTACAGGGCCGTGCCTTATATTTGCCTGACTTATTCATCTGCCTGCTTCACAACTGAGAGAGTCTTCCAAGAAGCCATTATTGTCACATCAAGGGGTCTGCCCAAAAAATCAGTCATATGAAACTGAACTGCCTTTGCTACCACAATAGACATTTCCATCTGGATTTAACCACAGTCCATTCTCCAACTAGAATACCAGAGACCAAGGTAGACTGTGGCTGAGAAATTCATTCTCTCTGGAATTTTAGAAGTTATATTGACCCTTTGGGGCTGCAGGTTGCCACTGAGTAAATTACTTGTGGGTAGATTTATTTGGAGGTCTTCAAGTTTCTCCAAATCCTCCTTTTGTTTCTAAGACACAATGCGGTTGTTGTGACATCCAGTCTCCTCACTCTACACGGGCATTCACTGCCTTTTCATCCTTCCCTCGCCTTTGAGATGTCAGATTTTATGCTACAAAGCTTGGACTGCAGTAGACAGTAATACTTTCTGCCTTCCTTGGAAAATAAAAAGACACAAACGCTCCACATTTGAAGTGCAAATCCACCTTATTATAGGGTTTTTAAACACGGAGCTCTGAATATTGATCTGAGGGACAATATCAGGGGACTGGAGTCCGGGAAGGGAGAAAATTGGGGTGAGAAAGGGCACATAAGGAATAAGTACGTTGATTATGTCAGATCGTGCATTGTTGTTCATGAAATACTTATATCCTCCCAACTTGAGCCATCTTTTTGGAGTTCTTCTGAAAACAGGACATGTATTCTTTCTCACTGCCTCTCTGTTTATGGTTTGTCGTCTCTGGGTCTGTTCCAGCTGAGGCTGCCTCCACCCCTGCTGCTCCTACATTAATTGTGTTGGTCCTACTGTTTCTGTGAGCCAACATTTCAGAGGCACAGTCTTTTTGTCACAACCTTCCCTGGCTTCACAGCTCAAATGCATATTCAGGAGCACCAGAGAACCAAACACTTCCATCTACAAGGAAATACAGCGGCAAATGCTCTCTTGCTACAGGGCAGACAGAAAATAGATTTTTTTCACCGTGAGTGAAGGTCTGTGAGAACCGATTTTAAAGTAGGAAACGTTACCAAATATTGGGGAAGTCTTTTGGGGGAGCTGTTTGTCTGCATTTGGTCCTTTTGTTTTTGTATTTCAAAATTGGATTGGAAACCTAGGTACTTCTATGTTGTTCCTTCTCAAGTGTAGATAAATAATAATCATAACTACTATTGTAAAATCAAACGTGCTTCCTACTAAGTCATACAGAAAGGAACATTATTCAAATTTTAGTTATATGTTTTGCAGTAATTTATTCTCCTATACTCTCTGAATTCCTCAGAAAGAATTCTAAATTCTGTTGAAATATTTAGACCTAAAGTTTAATCTTATTTTTATTCTTTGTCTTCAAGCATATATTTGTCCTGATTTCTTCTCTTCCTGTATTCAACTGACTTTTTTTCCAATTATTTTATCGAGGTCATATTGGTTTATAACATTGTGTAATTTCAGGTGTACATTATTATATATCAGTTTCCATATAGACTGTATCGTGCTGGCCACTGATAGTCTACTTTTTATCTGTCACTATACATATGTGCCTTTTTACCCCTTTCACCCACCCCCTGAATCTTTCCCCTTTGATAACCACTAATCTGTTCTCTTTATCCATGTGTTTATCTTCCACATATGAGTGAAATCATATGGTGTTTGTCTTTCTCCATCTGGCTTATTTCACTTAAAATAATAACCTCAAGGTCCATCTATGTTGTTGTGAATGGAACGATTTTGTCTTTTTTATGGCTGAGCAGTATTCCATTGTATATATACCACATCGTCTTTATCCATTCATCAGCTGATGGGTACTTGGGTTGCTTCCACATCTTGTCTATCGTGAATAATGCTACAATGAACATAGGGGTGCATAAATCTCTTTGAATTGTTGATTGCATATTCTTTGAATAAATACCAGGAAGTGGGATAGCTGGATCGTATAGTATTTCTACTTTTAATTTTTTGAGAAATCTCCATACTGTTTTCCATAGTGGCTGCACCAGTTTGCATTCCCACCAGTAGTGTATGAGGGTTCTCTTTTCTCCACATCCTCTCCAACATTTGTTAATTTTTGTCTTGGTAATTATAGCCATTCTCTCAGGTGTAGGGTGATATCTCATTGTAGTTTTGATTTGCATTTCCCTAATGATTAGAGATGTTGAACATCTTTTCATGTGCCTGTTGGCCATTTGTATATCTTCTTTGGAAAAATGTCTGTTCATATCCTCTGCCCATTTTTTGATCGAGTTGTTTGTTTTTTTGTAGTTGAGTTGTATGTATTCTTTATATATTTTGGAAATTATCCCCTTGTCAGATATATGATTTGCAAATATTTTCTCCCACTTGATGGATTGTCTTTTTGTTTTGTTCATGGTTTCCTTTGCCTTGCAGAAGATTTTTAGTCTGACGTAGTCCCATTTGTTGATTTTTCCTTTTGTTTCCCTTGCCCGAGTAGACGTGGTATTCGAAAAGATGCTGCTAAGACTGATGTCACAGGATGTACTGCCTATATTTTCTTCTAGGAGTTTTATGGTTTCAGGTCTTACATTCAAGGCTTTAATCCATTTTGAGTTAATTTTTGTATACGGTGTAAGATAATGGTCTACTTTCATTCTTTTGCATGTGGTGTCCAATTTTCTCAACACCATTCATTGAAGAGCCTTTCCTTTCTCCATTGTGTGTTCTTGGCTTCTTTGTCGAAGATTGGCTGTCCATAAATGTGTGGTTTTATTTCTGGACTTTCAATTCTGTTCCATTGAACTATGTGACTGTTATTGTGCCAGTACTATGCTGTTTTGATTTCTATAGGTTTGTAGTATATTTTGAAGTCAGGAATTGTGATGCCTCCAGTTTTGTTCTTTTTTCTCAGGATTGCTTTGGCCATTCAGGGTCTTTTGTTGTTCCATATAAACTTTACAATTCTTTGTTCTATTTCCATGAAGAGTGTCATTGGGATTCTGATTGGGATTGCATTGAATCTGTAGATTGCTTTAGGTAATATGGACATTTTAACTATGTTTATTCTCCCAATCCCTGAGCATGGAATTATTTCCATTCTTTATATCTTCTTCAATTTCTTCCAATACTTTCTTATAGTTTTCAGTGTATAGTCTTTCACCTCCTTAGTTAAATTTATTCCTAGATATTTTATTCTTTTTCTTGTGATTGTAAATGGGATTGTATTCTTGATTCTCTTTCTGCTAGTTTGTTATTAGCATATAGAAGTGCAACTGATTTTTGTAAGTTGATTTTGTACACTGCAACTTTGCTTGCTTATTTCTAACAGTTTTCTGGTGGATTCTTTAGGGTTTTCTTTATATAGAATCATGTTGTCTGCAAACAGCAAGAGCTTCACTTCTTCTGTTCCAGTGTGAATACCTTTGATATCTTTTTCTTGCCTAATTGCTCTGGCCAAGACATCCAGTACTATGTTGAATAGGAGAGGCAAGAGTGGGGACCCTTGTCTTCTTCCTGTTCTCAGAGGGATGCCTTTCAGTTTTTCACCATTAAGAGTGATGTTGGCTATGGGTTTGTCATATATGGCCTTTATTTTGTTAAGGTACTTTTATACCCATTTTATTGAGAGTTTTTATCATAATTGGATGTTGGATCTTCTCAAATGCTTTCTCTGCATCTATTGAGATGATCATGTGGTTTTTATTCCTCATTTTGTTAATGTGGTGTATCACATTGATTTGTGATTGATTTGTGGATGTGGAATCATCCCTGCATCCCTAGTATAAATCCCACTTGATCATGGTGTATGATCCTTTTACTGTATTGCAGCTTTCGGTTTGCCAATATTTTGTTGAGGGTTTTTGACTCTATGTTCATCAGCAATATTTGCCTGTAATTTTCCTTCTTTGTGTTGTCCTTCTCGGGTTTTGGTATCAGGGTGATGTTGGCCTCATAGGATGAGTTAAGAAGCATTCCATCTTCTTCAATTTTTTTGGAATAGTTTGAGAAGTTTGGGTCTTAAATCTTCTTTGAATGTTTGGTAGAAAATTCCAGAGAAGCCATCTTGTCCTGGACTTTTGTTTTTTAGGAGGTTTTTTATTACTGTTTCAATCTCCTTACTTGTGATTGTCTGTTGAGATTCTTTATTTCTTCTTGATTCAGTTCTGGGAGGTTGTATGAGTCTAAGAATTTATCCATTTCTTCCAGGTTATCCAATTCATTGGCATATAGTTTTTCATAGTATTCTCCTATAATCCTTTGCTTTTCTGTGGTATCCACTGAAATTTCTCCTCTTTCATTTCTAATTTTATTTATCTGAGCCGTCTCTCTTTTTTTCTTAGTGAGTCTGGATAAGGGTTTGTCAATTTTGTTTATCTTCTCAAAGAACCAGCTCTTAGTTTCATTGATCATTTCTACTTGTTTTTTTTTTAGTCTCTATTACATTTATTTCTGCTCTAATTTTTATTATTTCCCTCCTTCTCCTTATTTTGGGCTTTATTTGTTCTTCTTTTTCTAGTTCCATTAGGTATAGTTTAAGATTATGTATTTGAGGTTTTTCTTATTTGTTGAGGTAGGCCTATATTGCTATAAATTTCTCTCTTAGAACCTCTTTTGTTGTATCCTGGAAGAGTTGGTATGTTGTAGTTTCATTTTCATTTGTCTTCAGGTATTTTTTGACTTCTCTTTTGATCTCCTCTTTGATCCAATGGTTGTTTAGTAGCATATTGTTTAGTCTCCACATATTTGTGGCTTTCCTGGCTTTTTTCTTGTAGTTGATTTCTAGTTTCATAGCATTGTGGTCAGAAAAGATGGCTGATATGATTTCAATCTTCTCAAATTTATTGAGTCTTGCCTTATTTCCAAACATGTGATCTATCTTTGAGAATGTTCCATGTGCACTTGAGAAGAATGTGTATTCTGCTGTTTTTGGATGGAATGTTCCATATATATATCTATTAAGTCCATGGTCTAGTATTTCATTTAAGGCCACTGTTTCCTTGTTGTCTTTCTGTCTGGATGATCTGTCTGTTGATGTAAGCAGGGTATTGAGGTCTCCTACAATTATTGTGTTGCTGTCAATTTCTCCCTTTAGATCTTTTAGTAGTTGCTTTATATATTTTGGTGTTCCTGTTTTACGTGTGTATATATTCAAGAGTGTTATGTCCTATGGTGGAATGTCCCTTTGATCATTATTTACTAACCCTCTTTGTCTCTCATTGTCTTTTTTACCTTGAAGTCTGCTTTGTCTGATATAAGTCTGGCAACACCTGCTTTCTTTTGCTTGCCATTTGCTTTGAGTATCATCTTCTATCCCTTCACTCTGAGCAAATGTTTTCTTTAGAGCTGAAATGTGTTTCCTGGAGGCAGCATATTGTTGGGTCTTGTTTTTTAATCCATCCAGCCACAATGTGTCTTTTGATTGGAGAATTTGATCCATTTACATTTAGGTGATTATTGATCTATGAGGGTTTAATATTGCTAGTTTATCCCTTGTTTCCCAGTTGTTCTATATTTCCATTGTTTCTCTTCCCTAGTATTTTTGCCTGCCATTTCAGTTTGGTGGTTTTCTGTTTTCTCTTTATATATGATTTGTGGCTCTGCTCTGATTTTTTGTTTAATGATTACCATGGGGTTTGTGTAGAGGATCTCATAGATGAGATAGTCCATTTTCTGATAGACTGTTATCTTCATTGGCCTAAGCAGGTTCCATCCCTTCCCCTTCCCCTTCTGAGTTATTGTTGCTACAAATTATTCTGTTTTGTGTTGTGAGTTTGTGACTAAATTGAAGTATTTATACTTATTTTTGATGCTTTCCTTACCTTTATCTTTTATGTTATAATTAAGTGTTTGCTAACATATTCTGATAGAGAGCTGCAATTTTCTGATTTCATCTGTCTAAATATCTCCTTGCTCAAGGCTTTAAACATTTCCTTTTTTGTTTCAGGTAGGAGGGCTTCCTTCATCATTTCTCTCTCTTTTTTTTTTTTTTTTTTGAGGAAAATTAGCCCTGAGCTAACATCTGCTACCAGTCCTCCTCTTTTTGCTGAGGAAGACTGGCCCTGAGCTAACATCTGGGCCCATTTTCCCCTATTTTATGTGGGACACCTACCACAGCATGGCTTGACAAGCGGTGTGTAGGTACACACCTGGGATCCAAACCAGCGAACCCCGGGCCACCAAAGTGGAATGTGTACACTTAACCACTGCACCACTGGGCCAGCCCCCATCATTTCCTTTAAGGGAGTTCTAGTGGTGATGAACTCCCTCAGCTTTTGTTTATCTAAGAAAGCTTTTATTTCTCCACTGTATCTAAGGGATAGTTTCACTGGATAGGGTATTCTTGGCTGAAAGATTTTGTCTTTCAGAATTTTGAATATATCATTCCATTCTCTCCTAGCCTGTAAGTTTTCTGCTGAGAAATCTGCTGAAAGCCTAATAGGGGTTCCTTTCTAGGTTATTTTCTCCTGCCTTGCTGCTCTTAATATTTTTTCTGTGTCATTGACTTTTGCCAGTTTTACTATTATGTGCCTTGGAAAAGGTCTTTTTGCATTGAAGTGATTACAAGTTCTATTGGCTTCATGTATTTGTAAGCCTAGTTCTCTCCCCAGGTTTGGGAAGTTCTCAGCTCTTATTTCTTTGAACAAGCTCTCTGCTCCTTTCTCTCTCTGAAATGCCTATAATCCTTATATAGCTTTTCCTAGTTGAGTCAGATATTTCTCAAAGAATATCTTCATTTTTTAAAAATCTTAGTTCTCTCTCCTCCTCCTCCTGAAGCATTTCTATATTTCTGTCCTCTAATTCACTAATTCTGTCCTCCATAACATCTGCTCTATTTGTTATGGTTTCTAGATTATTTTTTTTATTTCCTTAATTGTGTTCTTCATATCCAGAATTTCTTTTGGTTTTATTTTAGAGTTTCAGTCTCTTTGGTGATGTATTCTTTCTGCTCATTAATTTTATTCCTGTGCTCATTGAACGGTATTTCTGAGTTTTCTTTTAATTCATTGAGTTTCTCTATGGAAATTATTTTTGATTCTCTGTCATTTAGATTACAGATTTCTGTGACTTCAGGATTGGTGTCTGGAGGCTTATCATTTTCCTTCTGCTCTGAAGTTTTACTGTAGTTCTTCATGTCATTTGATGAATTTATCCTTTCCCAGCACATTTGTGGTAGTATCAGGTCACAGATTCCACTACCATCACTGAGGGGGAGCAGGAACTGTATTTTCTGATCCCACTTCATCTGCTGGAAATTGCGGGTAGGGCTACTCTGCGTTTGCCTGGGCTGGCTGCAGCCACTCTGCAGGTTGCATTCATGTGCGCAGGGCCTCTGTGCTGGGCAGGTGGGTCTGGCACTGTAGGCGGGGCCTCTGTGCTCTGAGCTGTTGCCCGCTAGGGGGGAAGGGCACCTACACAGGGTCTGAGCTGCCATTTGGTGGGTCCAGTGGGCTGCTGTGTTCCACAAGTGGAGTGCTCTCTGAGCAGGCAGGGTGCCTTCTCACCTGCGCTGTGCTCAGCACATGGGCACCTTCATGGGTGCTGAACTGCAGCCAGTTGGTGGAGGGTCTTCCCAAAGGTGGGTCTGCTATGGCACAGTGGGTGCTCCTACAGCCTGGGCTGCCACTCTGAAAGCATTCACTCAGGCTGGGCTATCCCCACCTCCTCTTACAGTCACATCTGGTCATTGTGTGAGAATCCATGACCTGGCTTGCTGTTGCTGGGGAGGGGGAGGGGTGCACTCACCCAGTTCCACTGCCTCCTGGGGTCTAGTCCTCCCACCTTTAGATGTATAGCTTTGTGGATCTCTCAGATGTCCTGTTGTGCTATTCAGGGAATCCTCTGCTCATTAATGAGTGTCCATTTAATTGTAACTTACAGGGGAGAGACTAAGGGAACAATTCACTCTGCCATGATGCTGATGTCGCTCCCAACTGACTTTGAAATTATTTTTTTCTCTCTACTGCTCTCTGCTGCTATTTGTCCCCTAATATGAGTTCACTGTCTTCCCTCTCTTTCTGGGGACAGTTGGGTTTCTCTCTTCTTTGAAATAAATTGCTTTGTTCTGCCCTCCTTTCCTGTATAACCCTACTTCCCAATTCTTTTTCTTTACCTTTTTCTTCCAAATTTATATCAGGATCCAAATCAATTCTACTAGCTTTTATCCCTCTGGCACTTGTCAAGAATTACAGTAAAGTGTAAAATAACAAAAAATTTGGCTTACTTGCCTACTAAGAAATTAAAATGTATGTTTCTTGTAAGGATGACATTCCTCCCATGCCTTGGAAGCATCAGCTAAGGTAACTGTCACCCCTGAAACCACACTCACCATGATCTTAGTGTTGGTAAAATATTGCTGATTTTGCTTGATTATAGATTAACAACAGCCAAAAATGTTTGATAATTCTCCCCTCTAGAGCAGGGAATCTCCTCTCCCTTGAACCTGCATGGGCTCTGTGACTACTCTGACCAACAGAATTTGGTGAGAGTTTGGCTGTGTCAGTTCGCAGGCCCAGGCCTGAAAATACTACAGCAGCTCTGCATCCTCTCTCTTGGAACACTCACTCTTGGAGCCCTAAGTCACCATGAAAAAGTCCAACTACCCTTGCATGCTGGAAAAGCCATGTGCAGGCATTCCTTGCAATAGTCCTAGCTAGGCTCAGCCTTCCAGCCAAGGCTCCGGGCACACAAAGTGAACCAATCAAGGACCTCCATACTAGCCTATCTGTCGGCCAATACCACCAAGTGACCTCAGTGAATGCCATAGAGAGTAGAAGAATCATCCTGTCAAACCATACCCAAATTCCTGACCCATAAAATTCTGGAATATAACAAAATGGTTATTGTTTTGAGACACTATGTTTTGGAGTGATTTGTTACACAGTAATTAATAACTGGAAACCCTTAATGCTGCCAGACTTTACCATGGGCTGGTGGGCCTAGAAGGACCCTCAGGCAAAACATAGTTCCTCCCTTGGGCCAACTTGGAGCCAGAGAAGCAGCTGATCATACTTCTTCCTGATCACTTGAGCTAAAGGATAACATCCTGCTTAGCCTGAAGCTACTCTGCATAATTGGAACCTCAATCCATAAATTCAATGTGTAAGAAATTTAAATTTCTTTATTTTTCTCAAACAACTTCTGCTTTAATCTTTCATTCCACTTACATGTCTCATTGGAGAATCTTTCTTGTTCTCTGGGATCGGTGAACTACAGCCTGGCGGCTGCCTGTTTTTGTATATCCTGCAAACTTAGAATGTTTTCTGTATTTCAAAGTGTTGTTTAAACAGAGAAGAATATGCAACAAAGATGACATGTGGCCTGCAAAGGCTATACTATCTGGTATCTGACCCTTTACAGAAAATGTTTGCCAACCCTTGGTAAAGGCAAGGGGTTGGAGTAGCATATAATCTTCAGTTGTCATCTTTTTATGCTTACAACCTCTGAGATATCTACCCTCCTGCTTAGATAACATACAATTTACCCCTTGTCTCATCTAGAGATTTCCTTCAGGTCTTATAATTCTCCCTGCTGTTGCTGCCCACAAAGGGCAGTCATTTTACTACTCCTGCTCCACATATGGGAAACTCTGGATATCATCAGAAGTCCTCTGCCCATTCAGTTCTTCTCAGGCCCACAGATATTATTCACAGAATCCCCATGCAGCTACATCAAACACTCGCTACCTAGATACTGCATTTCTTCACTAGAATATGCTGCCAACATAATGTCCTGGCTGGGAAAAGGGGCATGGATCCCCTTTGCTCATAAATACCCAAATCCTATCTGACAGTCCTATTTTCCTGTCCCAGGACTCACCCCTTGGCATGAATGGGAAGAGGTTCAGGATGCATTCATTTTTATTGAGCTTTTTCCAAATGGCAGACACTGTACTAGGCACTTTGGATACACCAGTGAAAAGAACAAAGATCTCTTCTGTCATTCTAAAAGAGGAGGCAGGGGCCTGCCCAGTGGTGCAGTGGTTAAGTGCGCACATTCCACTTTGGCGGCCCCGGTGTTCACCAGTTCGGATCCCAGGTGCACACATGGCAAATCTTGGCAAACCAGTCTGTGGCTAGCATCCCACATATAAAGTAGAGGGAGATGGGCACGGATGTTAGCTCAGGGCCAGTCTTCCTCAGCAAAAAGAGGAGGATTGGCAGCAGTTAGCTCAGGGCTAATCTTCCTCAAAAAGAAAAATAAATAAATAAAAGAGGAGGCAGACAATAAACAGTAGAAAAAAATGAATAAGTAAGTTATCTATATGCTAAAAGTCAATCAAAAAAGAACAAATAAAGGAGAGTAAGAGTAATAGATTGGGGATGAAGAGTCTCAGGGCAGGCCTTATCGAGGATGTGACGTTTGAATAAAAACCTGAAGGAAGTGAGTGAAGGAGCTGTGTAGATATCTGGGAGAAGAGTATTCCAATGTGATGAAGATAATAGTATGCCTGACATGTTTAAACAAGAAGGAGGCTAGTGTAAATGGAAAAGAGTGTGATCAGAGAGGGAGCAGGATCTGCATGTAGAGTCTTGTAATCCTTGCTGTGGTCTCTTGGATTTCAACCGTGAGCACCAAGGGGAGCGTTTACAGGATTTTGAGCAGAGCAGTCGACCTCATCTGGCATAAGTTACAACAAGAATCACTTTGTCTGCTCTGCTGGAAGGAGATTGGAAGGGACAAGAGTAGAGCAGGTAAACCTGTTGGGAAGCTATTGCAATAATCTGAGCAGACATTATGATAGCTCAGACTTAAGGTGAGAGCAATGGAGATGATGAGAAGTGCTAAGACTCACCATTTCCAAGTTTCTATTATTTCCCCTTCAAAGTTTTCTTTTCTCCTCAGCTCAAAAATTATATTATAGATTGAGGATTTAAAAGTCTTGCTTTTAAATAATCATGTAGTCTCCCAAACCTGCAGACTAAGCTCTGAATTATCGACCTTCCCCTCAAAACCTAGGCCTTTAAATCTCAAAATCTGGGAAGAATCTTGTTTTTCTCTGCCTCCCTGGGAACATGTCCCTTCCCTGCATCAATGAGCCTGGAACAGCCTTGCTGCAACTTGATTGATGAAAGAGGGCAAGGACAAAGGCAAAGCAGGAAAGACTAGGGAAAAACCATCAATTACTAACTCGGAAGTATTATTATCCCACTCTTGCTTTGCTACCTCACAAATAGAGATGGTTGTTCCAAGTCATGCTTGTTGGGAGGGAACATACCTTATGAAATAATCTCGTTTTGATGGAGCCCCTTGTCTTTGGTGATCTTCAGCTGGCCTAAGGAGACCACAGGATAACTTAAGCCTATTTAGGCAAGAGGGGACCTACCAGTACCCCAGTGAATAGGGGCATGTTGGGTCAGTCTTTGAATCCAGAGTTAGCCATAAGTATCAGTTAACGAATCTCTCTCTGATTTCTCTCTTTTCTTTTATCCTAAAGTCCATTTCTCTCTTCCCAATCCTTCCAATGGTTGATCCTTAACTTCTTAAGTACTCTACAAGCCAAAAATCTGCTGAGTACTTAAAGTCATATGCCCCAGGTCACATGGACATTAAGCAGCAGAGGCAGGCTTCAGGGCAAGGCTATCTGATTCAGAGTCTGTGTTTTCAGGCACTAGGAATATGTCTCCCATTATGATTAGCAGTTTGACTATGATGTGCCTAGGCGTGGTTGTCTTGAATTTATCTTTCTTGGAGCTCACTGATTTTATAAATCTATATCTTATGTCTTTCACCAAATTTAGGAAATCTGGCGCCATTATTTCTTCAGATGTTTTTCCTGCTTCATTCTCTCACTCCTCTCCTTTCGGAATTCCATTTATACATATGTTATTTCTTTGGCTATTGGCTCACAGATCCCTGAGAGTCTGTTCATTTTTTTAATCCTTGGATTGAATACTTTCTATTGATCTGCTTCACGTTGGCTGACTTTTCTGTCATCTCCAATCTGCTATGAAGACCATCCAATGAATTTTCTGTTTTAGACACATATTTTTCAGTTCTAGAATTTCCATTTGGTGTTTTTTCGTAGTTTTCATTTTGCTGCTGAGATTTCCTATCTTTTTATCATAATAAGCATATTTTCCTTTGTGTCCTTGAACAGAGTTATAAGAGATGCTTTAAAATCCTTGTCTGTGATTTCCAGTCCCCAGTTCATCTCAGCTTTGGTCTTAGTTGATACCTTTTTCTCTTGAATATGGGTCATATTTTCCTGTTTCTTCATATTACAAGAAAATTTTGATTGTATCCTGGAAATTAAAAATGATACATTAAAAAGGCTCTGGATTGTGTTATGTTCCTTTGAAAACTATTTTTTAAGCAGGAAGTCAACTTTGCTGAATTCAAACTGCAAACTTTTTCTCCCCTGCCATGAGCAGCAGCTGAAATATTTTAGTTCTTTTAGCCTTAGCTGGATTGTTTGGAGTCTTCCCCATTCATGTGTGACTTAAGGGTCAGCCACAGATTGGGACAAGATTTATCCATAAAATTTGGGAATCTCTCTCTATATCTCTCTCCTTTCTATGGTATCTCCCCTCACTTTCCAGCTGCTGTACTTACCCTGAACTCTGACATCTCATTTTCAAGCTATTACACTGTAGGGCTTTCTCTCTGTGTTTGAGTAGATGCACATAGCAGAGTAGAGACTGCCTCCAGGCTAAAAGTCATCAAAAAATGGAAAACTCACCAAGTGCCATTACCTTTTTCCGCCAAGAGTCAACTCCTCTATAGTATCTGCTTTCCTCTGGTTGTTCTCCCATGCTTTTAGATAGTAGTTTTCTTTGGTTTGTCCAGAGTTTATAGTTGTTAACTCCAGGTATGTTAGTCAAATAATAACTACTCAAACATTACCAAAAGCAGAGCCCTCCCACTCATTTTATAAGTCTTCAGTTACTCATCTCTCTTCCATTTGTTCAAGAGCCCATTTTGGGGCTGTATTTTGTTCATCCCTATTTCTGATGCCAAGAACTTCACTACCCAGTGTGTGATCCATGGACCGACAGCACTGACCTCACCTGGGAGATTTAAGAATCTACAAGATCTACTAAACCAGAATCTGCACTATAACAATGCCCCAGGTGATTCAATGTACACTAACTCTGTTAAGCACTGGCATAGAGCACACTGAGGGCCACACCATGGACACTTGGCAAATGCTAATTGAAAGAGTAAATAAATAAATTTTTTACTTCAACATTTACTCCTAAATGAGGTATGTTTGCCCTGAGAAATCATTTTTCTCTCCGATTTTAATGTCAACATCTGGTTTTTGTATATTTTCCTCCTAAGAAAACTCTTCTTAAACTTATTGGAGATTTGGTTGGTAAATATGAGTCTGCAGTAAAGCAGAGATATTTTAAAGCTCCATCAAAAAATGGAAAATATGACCAATGTCAGCCACTGCATTTTTAGGAGAACCAGCATCATGTGTGGTTCTAATTCAAATGAGAAACTTTATGAATCAAATCTTCTGTCTACTTTTTAGGAAAAATTTTCCTCCAGCCTCTAGGCTGTAGATGAAAATCTCCCTCAAAAAAGAAAATCCCACATGCATCCCATGCATAAATTCAGCCAGATGAAAGCATTCTTCTTCATTGGCAAGCAAAGCTGACGATAATTATGAGCCCCAGCAAACAAATTCTGTCATAAAAATATTTCTGATAAATATTTATAGTTTAGAAAACTACAAAATAATTTTCAAATGTAGAACATAGAAAAAAACTCAACACAAACCAAATGAATGTATTCGCTTTACAGTTGAAAACAATTCTACCTGATTGAAAATTTTTTCGCTCTTCCTCAGCTGATGGTAAGTTTTGATGTAATTTTATATGTGTTGCACTCTTTAAAGGAAAATATAATTTAGAAGCCCGCAATACTGGTGAAAAAAGAACCATCAAATAGTAAAAGGTTACAAATAGAGCAGGGAAAAGAGAATCATGAGGAATAATTTGTAACACACACACAGAGAAGCAATAAAAACATCTTTGTGCACCTGGATCATGATAATTACTTTACCCGCAGACATGAAAATAACATCAAAAATTTTACCCATAATGAAATTAGTCTAACATTGTCCCTCTTTCCAAGTGATCTGTAATTCCTGTTACCACATAGTAGGCAAAAGCTAAAGTGTTTATCTCTTCTTTTTTCCATTCTGGCCATATGATGTTATTAAGTAAGCTCTGATTTGTGTAAATGACACTTCTAAATAAGAATGGAACAACATATTCAGTAATAAACCTTCTTTAAAAAGAAAAGTGTCATTTTCATTTGAATGTCAAAATAAATTCCCTTCTTGATAAATAGATGTAGTAGCTATTGATATTTAAAATTGGCTAATAATTGGCAGCTATGAATTCTCAAGTCAAAGAAGAGAAGCAGTGGAAATACTACAGAAATGAAGAAATGATTGTCAATGTTAAATGGACATTTTCCAGTTTTTAACTGAAGCGAGCATTAGGATTGGCCAAGAATATAAGTTATCTAATTGTCCTAATTTGGTGCAGGCTTCAGCCAGCTCCTAATGGACCGAGGGGACCACATCCCTTCACCCTGACATTCCAGTGGACTCACTGTTAATGGATATGTGGATCCACTTCTGTGGATTCTGCATTATTGAGTGATCATTAGGAGCATGGGTTCTAGGACCAAATAAACCTTGATTTAAATCCTGGCTCCACCATATATTAATGATGCAACCTTCTGCAATTAACTTTTAAGCCTCAGTTTCATCTTTAGAATGATAATCTACCTTATCTCTTGGGACTTTTGAAAGAATTAAATGAGACAATTCATGGAATGCCCTTATTATAATACTTGACAGAGAGTAGGCATTCTACAAATGGTTTCTGCCCTTCATCCTTCTATTCTTGCCATAATAGGTTTTTCAGGGTGTAAAATCTGTCCGGTGGGTGGTAAGTGGTAACAGCCACAACTCTGAAATAATTAATGTCTAGAGCATTGCTGTCCAACAGACTCCCTGCAATGGTGGAAATGCTGTAATCTGTGCTGCCCAATATGGTAGCCACTAACCACATGGGACTGAGGGGCACTTGAAGTGTGGCTAGTGCAACTGGGGAGATTAAAATAAGGTTAAATTTTAAATCTTATTTCATTTTAATTAATTTAAATACAAATTTAACTAGCCACATGTTGTTAGTGGCTACTGTATTGGATGGTACAAATCTAGAGCAAGGATCACAAGCTTAAGTGCATCCAGGGAGCAGACAGGTGACAAAAATGAGTGAAATGTGATGAGTCAATGAGAGGGTGTGGTGGGGCTTGTGGGAAGTACAGACACATGCCTCGTCTAAAGGAGTCAACCAGTACTGGCCTCAGCCAATGTGCTGGGTAGGTGTCTGTCTAGCGTTTCTAATGTTTCAGGAGAAGCCAGAAATGCAAGTTTTCATACAAATTCTCCCTATTCTTTAAAGTATCAACTAATTTAAAAAATTTGGAGCACTGCAGGCCACCACAACATGTTTACTAGCCAGATGTAGGCCACGGAACATCAGTAAACAACTTTGGTTTACAGCCCACCCCTAAAATCATGGAAAAGTCTTCAAATTAGACTGTCAAAAGTAAGAGCAGTGAGCAATGAATACGAGAAAAGGAACTTTTTAGGAACCCCATTCATGATGTCCTCAGTACCTACATCAAACCTTCAGAAGCTATCTCAGTGGTGGAACCTCCATTCCACCTGGTTTACAAGCTGAAAAAAGCTAGTCTTAGAAAGAAGAATCTTGCAAAGATGTTACTGTTTCCTGGTTCAGCTCATCCCCAACACTGGGTGTCCATTGATGTAAGCATCTCCCCCAAAGAGGAGAGCGACAGGGACCAGGAATGTTCAGTCTTCCATGTTCTAAATCCTTAGAACTCTGGCAACCCCAAATTGATGAAAAATGAGAAATATTCTGTCCTGCTTGGTAACTCTGTGAAGCCATCAGAGTTTTCCCCAGTGTATTCATTCACTCACTTATTGAACAAGTATTTGTTAAGTAACTCTTATGTCTGAATCACTAGTGCCACCTCCTTGCCCTCCCCCGCATTTGGGTGTGGAATGTTCTAGAGTCAACTTTCAGCCTGGCTCCATCCAGGAGCTGGATGCAAAGGCAGCATAGTACCAGGGTTAAGAGCATGGTCTCTGGCCTCCAACAGGCCTGGGATTCAGATTACCCACTTCCTGACTTAAGCAGGAGAATCTGTAATTCTTGGTGCCTCTTCTAAAAAGTAGGAAAAGTAAGAGTACCTTCCTTACAAATTGGTCAGAATATTAAATGAGAAAAGCATGTAGAGGGCTTAGCATAACCATAGCAAGCCCTCAATAAAAAAGACGTTTCCAGATAAGGGACTACATCTCTGTTCGTACAGTGGCACGCAAAGAGGAGGGTGCAGTGACAGTTATCCGCCCAGGCCAGGAGGAGTATTTTATCCCTAACTTTCTTTAGAATTGTTGGTGCAGGCTGATAATTAAAAGCAGACTGACTTTTAGTCAGTTTTATTATTGTTTTGAAATTCTCTGCAGACACTGCAGTCCATTACTGTGTGCTCCCAGGAAAATTGCTGCCACTGCTCCCCAACCCTTGAAATAGCGCTCACTTCATATTTATCCCTTCTGTAGTCTTGCTTTCTGAAGATCCTTAATATTGATTTTAATCCCTCTTGGAATCATAGGTCAGTTGTATACATACTGGTGAGTTGAAAATAGACTCCATGAAAACTAAAATTGAGCATTCATGACATAGGGTGACCAACTTGTACCAGTTTGCCCAGGACTTTTCCCATGAAAGTCCTGTGTCCCCTCAGTCCTGTGCAACAGGGACAGCTGGTCACTCTGGACATGCCAGGCATTAAGTAAAGATGGTGGGAAAGGCACGAAGCCAGGGTTCTAATACCAAGGGTTTGAATATTATTTGGTGCAACATCAGAGGAGAAAGGACTGCTCGCTAAATGCACACATACCCACACAGAGCTTGGCTAACACAGCCTTTGCCCAGATCCCCTACCTGTAGCATCACACAGACATCTGCCTCCACCCACTGATCACCTCCGTATGCCCAAACTGATTTAACTGAACCTGGAAGTACAGAGTTAGCAACGATCTCTTCATGCCCTTTCTTGTCTCCTGTGTTTTGATGTGCCTGCTAAGGGAATGTTCAACACGCTCTAAAGGAGGCCACACAGAGGTGCAGGCTGAGCCAACCTGATCATTGCATAATTGATAATAGGCCTTTTGTATTCACATTCTATTTAGATTATTGTATGAAGCAGGTGACAGGTGTTCAGAGAACATTACCCAAGCTGCCTGTTGCTGAGAACATCCTGAGACCAGCTGGGGCAAGGAGCCCAGAGGAAATCCCCACAGTAATTTAATAGTTCACAGGGCTTTGGGTTTGAGGGGATTACAATGAAGAATTAAAGTGATATTGACCACCCACTTAAGAAGGGCCTTTGTGCTTTTCCCTTGATATTTCTACACTTGTTATTTTGTTCCCAAGGAAATTGCTGCAGGGTGACCAGGATGAAAACTATTTTTGCAAAGGGTGTATGTTGCCACTTAAGACAAGAAACAAACAGAAAACATTATAGTTTGCTTTCAAACACCCAGTATTGGGTATGCCAGTTTCAGGGTGGGTGGGGGTTGCTAACTTCTCTTTTCAAAGGTTTTGTACCAGAGCCAGATGTTCAAGGAAAATCTTAGAATGCAACTTTCAGAATCAGAAGTGGATATTGAAACAGAACAAGGCAGAACATTTCAGTTGATTTCTCAGAACTCATTCTCTAGGTTCACACCGAATTTTGCAAAGTTGATAGAGCCACTGCCTTGCTCCGCCACGTTCAAAAATTTACTTTCAATTGGCCTCACTTTTTGAGAATATGTTCCCTGCTTTCTCAGGCAGTTTGGTTATTCAGAACAAGTTCGGGTCAGAATTCATTCATTGGTTGGCGCATTCAACAAATATTTATTAATCGCACCTACTATATTCAACACACTATGTGAGACACAATTCATTCAATATTTATCCCACAGATGCTTCTGGAGTATCTACCATGTGACAAGCTCTCAGTAAGGCAATGGAGACACATTCTGTGCGTGGAGCTGACATTCCAATGGGGCAGATAGAACCATTTGGTGATATTTGCTTTGGAAAAAAGTAAGAGTTGAGTAAGAGAAGGTGAGAAGCACTAGAGTAGGGGAGTAAAAGATAATATTTGAACAAAAACTAGAAAAGGGTGGGTGAATTGGCCAAGTGGACATTTGGGGGAAGACTAGCTGGAATGCTTTGGGCCATTGTAAGGACTTTAGCTTCGCTCTGAGTGAAACGGGAAGCCGTTATAGGGTTTTGAATAAAGGAGTGATATGACTTAGGCAGGTTTTGTTTTTTTTTTTTTTTAAGATTTTATTTTTTTCCGTTTTCTCCCCAAAGCCCCCTGTTACACAGTTGTATATTCTTAGTTGTGGGTCCTTCTAGTTGTGGCATGTGGGACACTGCCTCAGCGTGGTTTGATGAGCAGTGCCACGTCCGCGCCCAGGATTCGAACCGACGAAACACTGGGCCGCCTGCAGCGGAGCGCGCGAACTTAACCATTCGGCCATGGGGCCAGCCCCACTTAGGCAGGTTTTAACAGGATCACCCTGACTGCTATCTGAGAAATAATGAGGGTCAAAATAGACACAGGGAGACTTATTCGTGGTTCTGCTTTCCATGGTTTCAGTTACCCGTGGTCAACCATGGTCTGAAAATATTAAATGGAAAATTCCAGAAATAAACAATTCTTAAGTTTTAAGTTGTGTACTGTTCTGAGAAGCGTGATGAAATCTCACGCCGTCCCGCCCTGGACATGAATCATCCCTTTGTCCAGTGTATTTCACTGTCTATGCCACCCACCCATTAGTCACTTAGTAGCCATCTCAGTTATCAGATCACAGTATCACAGTGCTTGTGTTCAAGTAACCCTTATTTTACTTAATAATGGGCCCAAAGCTCAAGAGTAGTGATGCTGGCAATTTGGATACGCCAAAGAGAAGTTGTGGTTGTTGTTAATCTTTTACTGTGCCTAATTTAAAAATTAAACTTTATCATAGGTATATATGTATAGGAAAAAACATAGTATATATATATAGGGTTCAGTACTATCCAAGGTTTCAGGCATCCATTGGCTTCTTGGAACATATCCCTCATGGATGAGGGGAACTACAGGACACAGAGAGGAAGACACAATTCTAGCCCTCAACAATCACATTAACTACTGGCGAAAACAGATCTTTGCTGCATTTTATTTAAAATGAAGCAAAACGGAATAAAAAAAAGCAAGCTGAGGAAAGGGTGGTCACTTCCAGCCATTGGGGAAGGCTTCTTGAGGAGGTGGCTGTAAGAAAGACTTCTTTTTCTTTTCATTCTTTAAGACCGCCTTCATTCTCTCATCTTTCTTTTCCTTCTTCCCTCTTTCCATCTCTCCATAGGCCTTTTTCTGTCTGTCTGTCTGTCTTTTGATGACATCATTTTCTTGCCTTTGTCACAGTTAATAGTTAGCTAAAGGCTAACTTTTCCATCTAACTTTTTCAGCCCTTACTTGTACTGCTCTCAAATCTACTATACCTTCATTTTTCTCACCTCAGGCAAATCGAGTTCAGCACATTGGATACTGTTTTCAAGAGGCTTTAAGCACTGGAAGAGGGATTTTGATGTTCAAAATATGACAGTTTACTAAACTGATCAATATATCATTTGAAATGAAAGGGTTTGGTGTGGTAGAGAGTAGTACAAGTGAAATTAGGTTGGCAGAATATCGATAACGGCCAGAGCTGGGCGACGGGCAGGCGGAGGTTTAGTATGCCGTATTTTCCACTTTCGTGAATGTTTGGAATTTTCTCTAACAAAAGGTTTAAAAAACTCTTTATGTCATTCTTATGAAAAACTGCCATCCGTGATATGAAATATTTGATATCTTTTAGAGATTATATCTTTGAGATTTTTTTTGTCGGGAACCCATCTCTGAGTAGAACGGTAGACATTTCAGGAAACAACTTTTAAATATATGAACAGGATGGTTGGGTTTTCCTTCTGTCTCCATTTGACATAGTGATACACCAGCCTTTGTTTTACACTCTTAGTTGCATCATTTTGTCTTTTAGTCAGATGACGCGTGTCTCACAGGAGTCATTTGAAATACCTGGCACTGTTTGAAGCAGCTCTAGCACAAGGCAGATTTTCATCACCAGGGATCAGCATGCAGTAGTTGTGTGACAAATATTCGTGGAGCTGGTCTCTGAAGCAATTTGTATCCAAATATCTACTCACAACCAGACTTAGTCTGCTAATCCTTAAAAGAATAGAACACTAGAGGTCAGTCTTCACACTGAGAAAGAATGGAAAGGTGCAGCTTGTGGCTAGAAGACAGACACTCTCTCTTCTAAACAGCTTTCTAAGTAGTGAGAAAATTATGTTAGAATAACCTTTACATATTTTACATAATTTCTATTACTAATGCAGCTCTGAAGTATTAAAATCATCTAGATATGCCATGTATAAGCATATATGTGTTTACGTTTTCATAGAATGCATGGTAAGGATTATATTATATCACAAATTTGTTTTCCAGCCCTTAATCTAATAAGATATCCTTTAATGATCTTGAACTTGAATTAGGAGACAGGAAATTGAAATCCAAACTTGAATAGGTTAGCATACACCCCCAAATCCGGAGCGGTTTATATGCTTTGGCAGGGACTGGCTTCTTTTCCTGCTTTGTTGGAACCAATTTTCCTTTGGAAGTAATGGCTGTGATGAATCCGAGGCTCTGGACTCCTCAGCTTCCAGATAACCAGGCCTCTACCAGTTGTTTGCCCGCTAGCAGATTTCTTCTGTCTCTAAACACCCCAATGAACTTGAATCGTTCCTGTGATGCATTTTCTTCTCTTTATACAGGCAACATCCACCAGCACCCCAAAGTCTCGGACACTAGCATGCTTTCCTCTGCTAAAATTATGTCCATTTTCTTTTTCTGTATTAGAAGAACACTCATTATTAACTCTGCTAAAACTGAGACAGTTAAATTCACCCCCAAATACTGTCTCATTTTCTTCTAAAACTATTTCCCTAATAATCTCCCTGGAAAAACAATTCTCTCTGTTCTATGGTTACAGATCAAAAAGAGAAGCAAAGTCCACTTGGAACAGCAATAAAGGTTAGTTAGTACAAGAAAAAAATAAGCATAATAGTTATTTTAATTCCTCGGAAAGACACCTTTAAAATATAGGGCAAACTTTTGCTTTGCAGAAGCCCATGAAAAGTGGATAAAAAGACAAGCTGCAGACTGGGAGTGTCTAACAAAGGACTAATGTCTAGAATATATGAAGATCTCTCAGAACTCAACAGCAAAAATGAAACAAGCCAATTAGAAAATGGGTAAAGATATAGATAGTTCACAAAATAGGATATACAGAGAGAACATGAAAAGATGTTCAACGTCATCAGCCGTTAGAGACATGCAAATTAAAATCACAATAGGGTATCACCAAACACCTGTCAGAGTGGTTGAAATGAAAAATAGTGACAATGTCAAATGCTGGGGAGTGTGAGAAGAAACTGGATCACGGACACGTTGGCCATGGGAATGTACCACTCACTCAGGTAAATAATTTGGCAGTTTCCTATATAACCAAACATGCAGTTACCATGTGGCCCACAAATTGAATTCTCAAGCATTTTTCCCAGAGAAATGGAAAAATTGTTATGGACTGACTGTTTGAACCATACTCCCCAGTGTGATGGTATTAGGAGGCAGGGTCTTTGGGAGGTAATGAGGATTAGATGAGGTCATGAGGGCTCTGCCACAACCTGACTATGCAGGCACCCTGACCTCTGACCTCCAGCCTCCAAAACTGAGAAATGAATTTCTGTTGTTTATAAGCTACCTGGTGCATAGTACTTTGTTATGGAAGCCCAGTGAACTGAGATACTTATTTTCATACAAAAACTCATACATGAATACTCATGGCAACTTGATTCATAATAGGCCCCAACTGGAAACAACCTAGATGTCCTTCACCAGGTGGATGGTGAAACAACTAGTGGTACATACATACCAGGGAATGCTACTCAGCAATAAACAGAAACAAACTATTGATATGGCAGCAATTGATGAATCTCAAGGGAGTTATGCTAAGTGGAAAAAAAATCAATCCCCAAATATTGCACCATGATGAGTTCATTTATATCAAATTTCTGAAATGACAAAACTTTAAAAACTGAGAACATATTAGTGGTTTTCACGGGGATTAGGAACCGCGGAAGGAAGATGAGTGTAGTTATAAAAGGGCAACTCAACAGATCCTCATGGTGAAGGAACTGTTCATTTATCTTGACTGTGGTGGTGGAGCCACAAACCTACGCAGGCGATAAAATTGTATAGAACTAAATACACACATAGAGAAAAAACAAGTCCAAGTGAAGCTGGAGAAATATGAGTACCATTGGTGGGTGGTAACTGTGTCGTCGTCCTGCTTGTGACATTATACTAGAATTTTGCAAATGTTAACATTGGGGGAAATCAGATAACAGGTATACAGAACTGTTCTTGTATTATTGCTTACAGCCAGATGTGAATTTTCATTTATCTCAAAAGAAAATTTTAATTGAAAGAATATATAAAACAATGGTTAAAGCATTCAAATAATGCAGCTAGTCAGTCCATGGAAATTTAAATATGTCTTCAGACCCTTAACCAATTTTTTTCTGCTTGTTCAGACTTAAATTTCCTATGACAATATCTGCAAAGTGGTTGTTTCCATATCCTGAGACTACAGCTGAAGCGTTGATTAAAATAATCTGAGATAGCAATTCTCTAAGGCAAAAGGAAAAAAAAGTAATTTCCAAAGTAGATTGGTTATTTGAACAATTGCCACAAAAATTACAGTATTGGAGAAGGAAAATGATAATGCTGGGAAAGCACAAATCTTTCCTCACTTATCATGCTGTCAAAATATTTTGCCAGGCTGTGTGAATGAGACATGAGACAGAGTTGCTAATCAGCCTGTTCACTCATTTCACGTGGGGAGCATTGGCATTAAAATCTTTTTTTTTTTTCCACTTTCAATGTACTAAGCTCTTCTATGCTTCTGCTCCCCTTTTCTTCTCGTTATTATCAAGTGGAGAGAAAAGCAAAGATGTATAACATTGGATAGAAGGAAGTTGCTTGCATAACTTTTTTTTTAATTAGGGAAACCTAGGGTTCACTCAGGGTGGTGAATAATCTGAGTTCATGCGAGTATCTCCTTTTTTGGTTGATGGCATGATGCCTTTGTGCAAGGCAGCAATGACCATCCTTATTCTGGGAGAAAAGGGACTGCTCTTTGCTTGTCATTGTGCACAAGAGTTACTGCTATTGATAGCTGGTAATGCCCCAGCAGCTCGTTAACTTTCTCAGGGCTGCTGGCAGAGTTAGAGGCTAATCCCAGAACCTTTTATTAGGGTGACATTTAAAATCTCCCTCCCTTGTGCTTTTGCTGCATTTCATCAAAGGCTAAGACGAAAACCTATCTAATCTGTCCGAAGGGCCAATCTAATCTGTTTTATTAACTGTGTTTATGGAGGAAAATGCTTTGTAACATTATCATAAACTCATATCATAAAACTCAACACATGAAGCAGATTTAAAATGTTCCTGAAGTTGGAAATATTGACCAATCTCTTTTCCTCCCTAAGCAGATAAACTTGGGACACAAGAAACACATCAACTGTCATCAAAGGAGAATAATAGAGAACCACATGGTCAGACTGTTTATTCCACCACATCTGCTTATTCTGTAATGCCTATTGAAAAACCCAAGCTGCCTAGAAACATTTTATAATAAAGCATATTTTTAAATGTTTTTTCAAAATGATATTGGCCACTTTAAATTCACATGTAGTTGGGTGCAACCTAACTGAAGCCTTAGATATTTCCCATACCCCCTGTAGCTTCATCCTTACATCTGAAACACCTGGGGAGCTGATTAAAGATGTAGGTTTCCAGGCCTCACCCCAGACCCATTGAATCAGAATCTCTGGGACTGGGGTCCTGGAAATGACGTCTTTACCCACCACTCCACATGGCTTTGGAATTGCTGCAGTCCTACCAAATCTTTAGTAATATTTTATATTTTAATTTTATATTTATATTTTATAAAAGTCTAAATTTTATATTTATAATAAATATAAATTTTATATATTTTCGTTAAATATAATTTTTAATATATTTTTATATTTATATTTTTATTTATAAAATACTATTTATATTAAATAATATATTAATAAGTATGCTTTAAATATCATAAAACCACATTTATGTTTTTAATTGATCGCTTTGTACAGTATATTCCTCCTTTTTAAAATTTTTTAAACAATTTCAAGTCTCTACATGTCTCCACAAAGATTATATTTGATTGCTAATTCTTTTTCAGGGTTACGTACTTTACCTTATGGATTATATAAACGTCATTGATTGATAGACACAGAGAGAGAGAGGGATAAATAGCTATCAAGACACATGGACAGAAAGAGGGATCTTTATGTCTAGCTAACTTAAAAAAAAAAATCCCCACAATGCAAATGGTAACTATTTCTAAAAAGAAAAAATCAACTACATCATTGAAAAAGTAAGGGTTTTTGTGACCCTTGTTAAGCCTAATAAGAACATGTATTTTTGAAATACAAGAAACTAAGGGCGTTGCTGTTGTTGTTAATTTTATTTTATTTTTTTAATTTCTCTTTGGCTTTACTTGAGATTTTCTCTAATGGGTAGCGCGACAGTTTCAAAAATATTAAAGTGCTAAAGAAAAGAAGTTTCTTCAAATAAAAATTCAGGTCTCAGTAAAAGGAGAAAAAGACAAATATCAGCCTTAATTTTGCTCTAAATTATAGCTCAAGCCTGATGACAACGCAGTCCTTAGCCAGTGTTTTCCAAAGCATCTTCCAAGAACACTGGCCCCATGTGATCCGCCTGGGCGGAAGGGTTCGATTTTTCCAAATATGTGTGCAATTGCTCCAGGCTCCCACTCCTGTCCCCGACCCCAGTGCTTCACAAAGTACATGTTCGCATTAAAGACGCTGAGGAGTCCTACGGGAAAGAAACTTGGTTGACTTTGATCAGTAACGCATTTTTCAAGCTTATTTGTCCCCAAGCCCTTCTCTGCCCCGACACTAGTCTCTCCTAGCACTTCTTGAGCCGTTCCTCAGAGCAGGCACACTTGGAGGTTGCAATAAGCAATCCTGAATGCCTCTATTGACATGTCAGTGCTGTAGGGTTAAATTTAATGGCTGTACCTGTCAGTTGGATAAATTTACCCTTGACCCTCATCTTTTAAAGCCAAGTCATTGGACATCAGGGGCAGGAAACTTAAGAGCACCCCCATTGCCCCTGCCAGAAGGCAGGCTCAGAGCCCATACTCTGCTTATCAACAACGCAGCCTGGCAGAAGCGAACGAGATGTCAGCACGGTAGTTCCAGACCAGTATCTAGTCTCTCTTTAAGGATCCCCAACAAAGGTGATTTCCCAGTCTCCTTTCCTAAAAGATGTTATCTCATCTGTCTCATAAATCAGAGATTTCTGTCTAATGTGTTTCCTGTTATGTGTGGTCACCTGGGGAAATACTTTCCAAGGCCCCATATTTGCGCTTCTGGAAAGGCTGATTTGTGAGGTCCTACACATTGGTGGTCTTTCAACATTTCAACGTAAAATAATGCTCCTTCTTAAATGCCTGAGCTGCTCTGAGGTGCAACGGCAAGACCTTCCCCCACTCATACCCCATGGGGTTTCCGGTTTTTGTCAGCCCATCTTATTCACCACCATCCCTGGTGTCTAGAACATAATGCAGTCCATAATGGCACATAGTGGACACTTGATTAATACTTGTTGCAAGAGTGAATGAGGGAGAAAGCTCAATAATGACCACACTTACAGGCGCCTTAGTGCTGAGCATCTCTGTGGTTGACCCATCAAAATTATACCTATTCCCTTCCTCATCCTCTCATTCTAAGACCAGCAAGCCTCCTAAAACTTATGGCCATGTTCCAAACACTCAGCCTTGTTCTCTAGGGCAGAAGCAATGTCAAGCTCTTCTCCAAAGACCCATAGAATACAGTGTGTGGGCACCCAACAGAGGCCTGTGGCCAAAGAAGCTCGTTCCAATCTATCAGTCACTAAAGGAAACCACTGTGCAGAATAAGTATTTATCAGAAGAACAGGACAAAGAAGAAACATAATCCAGAGTAGAAAAATGACCACAGAGATGCCAAGAGTTCCAAAGTCTTTATGCAACTGGACTCCGTCTTGAGTCTAGGTCATGACCATGTCCATTGTTGGGATGTAAATATGGTGGGGCCTGTCTGACAAACTCAAGAAGGAGCCCCACATTTTCTTTGAATCTGGGCTTTCTTAGCTACATCCAAGAGGACTCATCTCAAAGTAAAAAGGAAAGTGGCATAAACTGAATAAGAGACCCAGCCATCAGAGGAACAAAAAGATTTCAAGGAGGACATGTTGACCACTACTCCAGTGACATTCCTCAAGGAGCCCTCTGAGTGCTTGTCCAGGTCTTAGAGAGAGGGCCTGTGAAGAAATACTGCCAGTGTTATTTCTCTAAATTTTGGGTCAAATTAGTCATTAAGAATCCCTTCTTGTGGTCTCCCAAATGCTAACGGAGCATCACAACTGAAAGAAAGTCATTCTTCTCTCCTTCCCCCTGGTCTTGCACAAGTCTGGTACATGGAGGGCTCAGTGTGGCTCTTCAGTAGAGAGCTCTGTGGCAGAACAGGGTGAGAGCATGGTTCCCAGAAGAGCAGGCCTGACTCTTCACAGGCCCTAGAGATACGACAGCCACCACCCGCCAAAAGCTCCCTGCTCAGGCAAGGAAAGACTAGTGCTTGAAGCAACTTAGATACCATGAGGGTGAAAGTGTCCCCTCAAACACTTGTGGGGAAACTGGAGGTCCTGAGGGTGCGCAGGTGAGGGTCAGAGGTTGAGTCACATGTACGATAGTATGAAGTAACACTCCTATTTCAGCAAATCCTGCCTTCGCTCTGGAATTTCAAGCCGGGCTCTGGGCTTTGAGGAGGACTATCATGCCATATCAAAAAGCCAATGCTGGGGCCGGCCCGGTGGCACAGCGGTTAAGTGCACACGTTCTGCTTCTCGGTGGCCCGGGGTTCGCCGGTTCGGATCCAGCGTGCAGACATGGCACTGCTTGGCACACCATGCTGTGGTAGGCGTCCCACGTGTAAAGTAGAGGAAGATGGGCACAGATGTTAGCGCAGGGCTAGTCTTCCTCAGCAAAAAGAGGAGGATTGGCAGTAGTTAGCTCAGGGCTAATCTTCCTCAAAAAAAAAAAAAAAAGGCCAATGCTAAAAAGTCCACCACTGGGGCGAGAGTCTGGAGATAGCCAAGCCCAGAGTCATTGATTTCCAGGACAAGGCACCTGCTCAAGACACAGCAGGAAACACCCAATCTCCATCCCCAAGGCTAGAATTCTCCCAGAAAAGCTGCTTGGGACTGCAATGCTGGCCAGCTGGCCCCAAGAGGCACCCTAGAAAGCCCATACCTCTGCTAAGACTCTAAGCTTCTTGCCCTTGGAACTCCGTGGGCACCTTGTCTATGTTAGTACAAGAATATCCTTCTCTCTCCTTTCCCATGTGAACTGCACCATGGCAATCCGTTGGAACAAGAACCCACCCTTGACAGCTACTTGCAGGAAATAACAAAAAGGTAGGCAGCAACCAGGCAGACCTGTAGATAAAAGGCCCAACTCCCAGCCAATCCTAGAAGAGCCTCTGAGAAGACCATTGATGGGCCCATTCTGGGAAGACTTCTCTAGCAGGCCCAGAGGGAAATGGTGTGCAGAGTCCTCTTAGGCATTTCCTCCCTAAATTTTAGCTTTGTTGCAAGCCTCTCTAGAAATTCCAAATCATTCAAATTTGAAGAGTAGACACCCTAAGGTTCAAAGGAGAGTAACCACAGAGAAAGGCTCGGGTGGAGTCTAGACTTCACAGAGCCATCTCCTTTTCCACCAGTTCTCCACCTGTCCAAACTGGATCCCCATCCATCACTAGCATTCTTCCTTCAGCCCTCACTCTGTTAAGAGAGAATACTTGCTCATTCATTCACTTATGCATTCAGAATACAGTTAGTGGGTTCCAGGCACTGTGTTAACATCAGGGTTGCAACCAAAGCTTGACACAGGTCCCCATCCTCACTGAGCCTGCAGTGTGCTGGAGATCTTGATGACACTCTAGGGTGAGAAATGCTGGAAGTGGCTTCTGTACACATGGCAGGAGAACACATAGGAGGGGCACCTAACTCAGTCTCAGGGGGTCAGGAAGGGCATTCCAGAGGAAGGGACAATTTAGCTAAGCTCTTAAGAATAAGTCAGTCACTTGTCAAATGTGAGAGTCCAAGAGCAGATTGGGAGATGGTGGAATTGCAGATAGAGAAAACAGCTTGTATTTGAAAGCTCGGAGGTGAGAGAGGATATAGTTCATTCAGAAATCTGGGAGATAAAGATGATTTACATTAATGGAAAGAAAAGAGCATAGAGATGGGAGTCCCAGGACTGGACCTCCAGTCCTTGCACAGCGATATATTAACAACGTGACCTTGCACCAGTCACTTCTTTCTGGGTCTCAGTTTCCTCATCTGTAACACAAAGGGGTTGGCCTAGAGGACAATGGAGAGTAGAAGGTCACAAAGCCTCTTCCCTACGATGCTGGCACAAAGGCCTCTGAGGACTCATGCTAGAAGGGCAAGGACAGCCACCTTGGTCTCAGTCTTTGGAGCTTCTCCAAGCTCCTGCAGTCACGTGGGAGGGCAGTTGGGAGGCAGTGGAAACTTTCCCTGGACTTGGAGCCACTAAAGTCGCCACTGAGTCCCACTATCAGAAGGAGACATTTGTATAGTCCTCATTCTTTGATAGTCTGTGTCTGAAATATTTTGTTAAACCTGGAGAAGGGCAAATACTTAGCTGTGATTGTACGGCATACTGAAAGAGCTTTCAATGTTTAATGAAAGGAAAACAAATATTGATTGGAACTTGCTAAAGTTGTAGTGTATGGAATAAGAAATGTTAACAAAGTTCTTAGATTTCTCCTTCACATAGTAGATGCTTAGTAATCATTTTGGCTTGATTTAAATGAATATATAATATATATTCATAATGGCCCTGATATTACATGTTTGCTACATGTGACACTACTATTTGATTTCAAAAAAAATCTACGATAGTCTGGGTTCCCAATGTGTTGACTTAAACTCACGGGATGTTTTCCCCCATGTGTCTGATTTTCTTCTGATTTAAAACAAGATCTGTGGCAGAGGTCAAACAAATGTCAGTCAAGGCAAATCCATATCATCACATCAAAACATGTTGTAATCAAGATCATAGACCACACCCCTGCTTTATCTTTCATCCACTAAGGGCTTGGTGCTGCTTAGAACAACTCTTAAAAATATTGGCCGACGTAGCTTAAGGTCAAACAGAACGAGTCCTTGGAGGAATTGGTCCATAAATGACATATTTGATAACTGATTCCATTTTCAAAGGTATCTGCTTCTGTGGTTAAATAAACATGAGATAGGCGCTCTTTGCATAGCTATAATCCACAGTCGTTTAAACTACACTCAAGAACCATTTAAAATACATTGGTGAGTAAGACTGCATTAAAAGAAACAAAGAAGTTAAGTTTGGGGAAGTTATAACTTAGTTTCACGAAAACACTTGTGAAGCTGCTCAGCTGGCATGACACCTGATGCAGACATCACACCATAATCAATCAGGCTGTGGGTCACTTCATCTCCACTTACCCCAGAGAGAGATGTGACCAGTGAAAGATATTATTTGAGGAGGCGGGGGGGTTGGAGAATTCAGGTAAGAATTTCAAAGCAGGAGAATTTCAAAGAAGCCAGTGTAAGAGTTGTCTCAAAGAACTAAAAGTTAGAGAAGGCCATAGGTACTATTTGGAACAGGCGCGTAAGTGGAACGTCACCACCCCCATCTTCAGTTTGGAAGGCACCAGTACTCATCTCCAGACCACAAGTTCTTAACCCCCCAACTCTGCACCCCATTTCCTATCTCCTAGTAGCTCCAGAAATCACCACAAGGAGGAACACTGGTGAGTCAAGCCCCAGCGGGCGGTATCAGGTGGATCCTAATCTGGACGTTTTAGGGGCGTGCCATAAAGCTGACTGCTCACAGCAAACTTCCACCATTCCCATGCTCAGCCGTTACCCAGGTTGGAAGCTAGCCCTCCCACACTGGGTGAAAATATCTACCACTTTTTAGAATCTCAATCAACCTCTCATCCCACAAGTCATTCCTAGGGATCTGGAAGCTTCTCAAACAAAATGTTGTCTTATACTCCCTTTCCTGAACATCGGCGTGTGCTTCATAACCTCCTACGGGAGACTGGCTTAAGGGCCTGCAGAGCTTCTCAGAAAGGGAGGATCTGCCTTTTGGTCCTTCGAGGCAATGTCCCTTCCTGATGCTGACCAACATTTCTGCTAGAGAAAAGACAAGGAACCAGTTTTTTAACCTTTCCCAGGCATCAGCCATAATCCATTCTAGAAATCTTAAATAGAAAACTCTACTTTCCCACTTATAGTCCATGCGAGGATGGTGCATTTCTGCCAGAAATAAGTTTACAGTTCTGGTGTGGTGTTTTCACCTGATTTTTGAAGATGACTGGCCAGAGAAAGAGAAAGAGAAAGAAAACAATGCACAGGTAGCACTCAGAACTGTTAGCACCCCCTCCACATTAGTGTAGGCTTCTCTCCCCCGACAAAGCTCTGTAAATTCATACAACTTATATGAAATACATGACCCAATTTAATGTGCCATTTGTTTTGGTTGCCATGTCGCTGGCTGTGTGTATCCTGGCGTCTAAAGAAAACTGCAGATTTAAATGTTAGCATGGCATTTTTCTTCCAGCTTTAGCATTTTATTTTTGCAACTGAGGTCTTAGGTCCTTGGTGCTAAGGCCAGTGCAGCTCATTTTTGTGTAGAAAGTTACAGTGATCTTGACAATTGACTTTTGCTAAGTTGGCCAAAGAGGAAGAAAAAAGAAAGCATATTCTTGTGTGATGTACTTGCTCTGGAAAATGAGGATAATTTAAGGATCAAGTTAGAGATTACAAGTCCCCCCACCCTAAGATTCACTATTGTTGCTAATATTGCTGTCACTTTGGAGCAGATAATTTAACCAAACGACCAGGAAGCTGAAGAGATTCAGTGGCCTAAGGAGGGGATTAACCAAAGGAGAATGTCCTAAGCTCGCTGTTGAAACTCTTCTCCCCAAAATCTTCTTCTAAGGCGGAGAATTGTCCATATAGAAATATTAGTGCTAATGATCATTTCTATTTCTTTTTTTTTTTTGAGGAAGATTAGCCCTGAGCTAACATCTGCTGCCAATCCTCTTTTTGCTGAGGAAGACAGGCCCTGAGCTAACATCCATGCCCATCTTCCTCTACTTTCTATATGGAACGCCTACCACAGCATGGCTTGCCAAGCAGTGCCATGTCCACACCCCGGATCCGAACTGGCGAACCCCGGGCCACAGAGAAGCGGAGCGTGCGCACTTAACTGCTGTGCCACCAGACCTGCCCCTGATCATTTCTATTTCTGACAGTCTTTGTCACAAACTACCTTTGCACACATTATTGCTTTTGATTTTCACAGCAACCCTGAGAAAAAGGCTCAGGGATAGTTATTATTCTTTAGAAATGAGGAGAGTTGAAGTGTCGTCTTTAAGATGACCCAGATAACTGGCCGAACTAGCATTCAAATTCAGACCTTTCAGTTTGGGAGTTCATTGCCGTTTCCATATTCTTGTCACTACTTTTTACAGAAGCAGAAAACGGGCTCATTAAATTGTTAAGCTTTTCAAGAGCTACCATACTTGCAGGCAAATAGCATCTTCAAAATTAGGCTGCCTACTTCATTGCAAGAGAGTTCATAAAACAGGCTTTTTCTACTCCCTTTTACCATCAGCTGTGAGACATAAAGTTTGAAAATGTCTTAAAGGAGTAAGTTAGAATTTTGATGCTCTGAGCCCTTTAAATAGCCCATTGTCTCTGAGGAAAAGGACAATCCAGGCTTTGTACTGCCAGGACATTTTTCATCAATCCCTGGTCTCTGGAAGCCCTCCATTCCTCAGAAGGGCTGTTGTCTTTTTCCTGCCACAACATCAGTGCGACATCTCTCACACTTAAGGCGGCAGCCTGCTCAGTCCCCATTCATAGATTCCTCTGGAAATTAATGTCTGCTCACCACCACCCCCGCAAAAAAAAAAAAAAAAAAAAAGCTCTGGCTTTGTCAAAAGAGTTATTGGAAATGGAACTTGTGAAAAACCCTTACTATGCAATGTGAACCCAGACAATAATGTTTTGTAACAGTTCTGTTTGATGTGTACTGATGGGAATTAATCATTTTAGTTAACAGAATTGCTCTTTGTTATGTAAACTTTGTAAAGTCCGCCTCATATGACCTCTTGCATTGGGGAATCCACTGTTGAAAACTGTCGTCTTTCTGTGGGCAGCAGTATCCCTATGGCAACTTCTGGAACCAAATTACCACTTGACCTTAAAGTTCGTACCGCCGCTGGGTTGGATGCCAAGCCAAGCGAAGATGAAAATACTGTAAAATATGTACACACACAGGCCCCACTCCCCAAGAATTGATTAAGTGGAAAGAGTATTTGTTTTCCCATTTCTCCTTTTCGTTTGCTGGCATCTTAGAAAGCCAACCTCTATCAAAAACAACCACAACCCTAAAAATATACCATTTCTCGATTAACACACTTTTATTCACTTTAGATATCCGGCTCTTGTGTATGTAAAAATTTAGTCCATGGGAGAAACAGTGTGACCTAGGACTGTGTGTTTTTAGATTGGATATTTAAGAAGTAAATAAAGTAGGCTCCCACCACCATCACCACATTCCAAATCTTCCAAAAAAGGAATTCCCTCATCATAGGGTTTCCCAAGCTTCTCTGACATGGCATCAACCGGCTCTTCTGATCTTAGCCAAGAGATCTATATTCTAGAAAATCACCCCACCACCATCAACACAAAGACCACCTGACTCACCTTCTCCAGTCTCTTTCTGCCGATGAGAATCTAAAATGATGTAATGGTCACAAAGACCCACCAAGACTCCTTGAACTAGAGTTAAAAGATTTTGTCTCCTAAGCTGTCACCCTCCTGGAGCTGGTCATGAAGTAGTCAGTTCCTATGTGTCCCACAAGTATGTACCTAATAAGTCAACTGTTAGCCCCAGATTGTTTAGCTACAAATCTTCCAACTGTGACAAGGGCAATGACAACGTATCGGTATAACATATGAAGAAAGCAAGCAGGCATTCCGAGTAAACAAGATCTGAGGTCAAGTCCCACCCTGCTACTTACACACCACCTGTGTGAGTAGCATTGGGCAGGTGATCGAATGTCTCAGGGCTTATTGCCTCTCTTATATAGTAAGAATGATGTGTAGTGGAAATTAAATGCCCTAATGCATACCAAAGCAGCTGCATAGTAGATGTTAGCCAAACGACAACTGCGAAAATTACTATTGTTAGAGTAACTACTATTACTTCTTCTTATTATTGAAATAGAGTCCATTTTCCACATCATTTTCAAGTGAAAATTAGGAAATCATGCCAGGAAACATCATATTTTTTTTTAAATTCTGGATTTATTTTGCCTCTCTTGCCCTAGGTTTTAAGATAAGTAAATCTACAAATCCACTTTGGAATGCCTGTTGCCATTAACAAGAACACATTGTGAGAATTTAATCAGTTGTTTTTTAAAAGAAAGGGATAACATACTGGAAAATTCCAAAAGCAAAGTATTTAGCCCCCATAATATTCCTTTCTTTGGGGTGATAGAACAAGCGCTTGCTGGTTGCACACAAACTTTATCTGCCATCTGAGTGGAACAAGATTAAAGTTGTGACCCGTACATTTAGCACAATTGATAATACCATGAATGCAAAAAAACAGGTGGCAGTGTGAAGTTTGTCAAGCACACGATTCCCTTGTAACCCTACCTGGGTCTTCAGTGTTCCTCACCCTTATCAGAAGCTGAGAGGAAATGCAGGGCCCTTGTTCGCCAGCTGCAGGGGTATACTGTAGCTCTCCCAAATAGAGGGCATGGTAGGCAGAGTCATTTGGAAACTTATCTGCCAGGATATCTGCAAGCCCATCAAATGTTCGCTGGCAAACAGGTAATCTGAACTGGTGGATTCCTGCAGACAGGTAGCGATTGAGGTTCCCTTGCTGGGAAGGGAGAGAAGAGTTTGCCTGATTCAGAGTGTGGATGCTGGGCCAGCTGGCCGCTGAGCAGCCTCTCATTAAAGAACACAGGAGCTTTTGCATTGATTATTGAAAGCCTGGGCACGTGGGTAGAGGGCTCTGCTATGTCTCCGTGCCAGGACATCTGAGACCAGACTAAACTGGCAAGGCTGTCTCCTAGGCTTCCTCAGAGGAAAGCTCCTACACGTGCGAAGGAAACTTTGTGCGCACATGTACTGAGTTTTTTCTAACTCCATCAACCACAACATTGCATAAACAGATGTATTTGAAACATACATTTGGAAAGAATTATATCAAAATGGAGTTTATTTTCATACATTTATTTCATAACATTTATTAGTTTATTTTAATACAGGGAAACAGAAAGAAAACAAATGGTCTATAATCTTACTGCCCAAGAATTCCTCTTGGCATCATTTTTGAAACTTTTATTCCAGCTGAACACGCATGCAGGAAAGTGTACAGATCAGAAATATACAGCTTAATGAATTTTCACAAACTGAACACACCTTTGTTACTAGTTACCTGTACCAGCTCCCAGATCAAGAAACAACATGATTAACCTCCCAGAAGTCCCCTCTTCTAGGTACTACCCTCCTCCAAGGGCAATCTTAATCTGGACTGCTCACACCATGGATTAGCTCTGCCTTGGCATTTTTTCTTTAGTTAACAAAAATAATATAGGCACATTAGTAGAAAAATTTTAAAGTAGGAAAACATAAACTAAAAAGCAAAATCTTCCCTCTCTACCCGCTTTTCCCTGAACATAAGTTGGCATAAAGAGATTTTTGTTTTGGTTGTTTTATTTTTTGGCTCCTTTCAGGAAAATGTATATGCCGTCTGCCAGAATTATTATTTCTTCTTCTCTTTCTTCTCTTTCTCCATCCCCATCCTCCCCTCCTCCTCCTCCTCCTTCATTTACACACAACACATCACACATACATACTGTCCTATTTGTTGCTGTCTTCTTTGTACTATTTTTCCCCCTGAATGATGTTTGTACAGATTTCATGCCACTGTGTTAAAAGCGGATCATTGCAGGGGGAGAGTGGGGAGGAGGGTGAGAAGGGACATTTTATAATTTGTCACCTAATATGTTGTGTTCTTGATTAGTAGAAGGGAAGAAAAAAGGAAGAGTGCTTTTTCATTTCTGTAACAAGGTAGATAAGTTCTCCCCTGGTAATTCCTGCCTCTTCTCCAGATTTCTGGGTCCATCTGTAACACAGCTCATGCTCCATCCCGACCCCAGTCCGTGAATAGAGTCCTCTAGGCTTACACCCCAGGACATTCAGCCCCCATTGGGGGCGACCAGACGACAACTTGTAGAAAAGCCATTCCTGAACTAGGGTTTTTGTTGGTCTTGTATTTCATTATTATTTAATATTTTCTTTGCTATCAAATTGAAAAATGAAAGCCTTTTTGCCCCAAAACAAAATACCTAGAGCTCCCCTAAGTTGCCTTCAGTGAGCCGGCGTCACTGTGTTTTTCTTCACCAGGGGAAATTGCCGTCTAGGGAGACGTTTTCCAGCATTACAGACTTTGAGCCTGCAACTTTATTTTTATTAAAATATATTTTTCCAATAGGTGGCACTAGCGTGTTTAGCTAGAATTAATACAACCCCACTGGGGGAAATTGTATGGTTCAAAATAGCTGTACTTAGCGCTTATCAACAAGTTTCTCTCACACTCTTAGAAGTTGTCTTGACTTCTCAGCACCTCAAACTGGCTTGCAAAATACCCTAACTGGCATTTCAGAAACTGGCCCTGGACTCCTGACAGGGAAAAAAGGTGACAGAGAAAATAGATCGCCAACGAAGAGTAGTCCCTTTGTCCTTTAGTTCATTTCAGATGATTTTAATACCTAAAATTTAAAATCCAGGATTGAATTTTTCCTTTTGTGTACATCTAAACACCAAGGAATCAGCAGAGTGTAACTGGCACACCTACTTGAAATGCCACTCGACGTCAACATCCAGAGACAGCCATGCACTTTGCTTCTGTTTCGGGTTTTCTATTAGGGAGATAGAGGTCTTAGTGGCTTCTCCCAAAGAATCACTGTATTTAATGATGTCTCAAGAGGAGAGGTTGCTCTCCATTCAAGGTCAACTTACATCACGCCCTCAAGAAGACTTTAGTTTCCACCACTTCTCAGCAGCATTGTAGACAGAAAATTAGAGCTACTCTTCATGTATCACAGAGTCTGGGAGAATATGAGTTGAGACAGACTGTGGGTCCTTGAATTGTGTTGAATAGAATCCCAGTTCCTTCCTTTTTCTACCTCTGTCACCATGGAAGAGTCATCTAAACTCTCCTTGCTTATTACTCTATCTATACAATAGAATTGAACATCATAACTTCTGCTCCTTTATTACTGAAGGGTCAATAAAAAGCCAGATATTTCTAAAGCACCAGGCTTGAGTTGTGAATACAGTTTTCTTTTTTATTCTGTTTTTTATGCTTGAAATCTTTCATAACTAACCATTAAGTAATTAATTTTTAATAAGCTTCGTTATGCTTGGAAGGAAAGGCAATATATAAATTTAAGACAACTTTATAAAACTTTTGCACATCATAAGAGTGATACCTGATAATTATAGAAAAATCAGAAAATTATGAAAAGGAGAAATGGAGAGAAGAAAGCACCGACGACAGGGAGACATCCACAGGAACCATAAGCTGGAACACTTTTGAGGATTGTAATTAGTGTTCTCACAAAGGCACCTGTTAGAGTGCAGCAAATAAGTAAAATAGGACTGCTTTAGATTGCAGAAGCCAAGGGACCAGCTCAGCACCTTATAAAGCCACTTAAATCCTGGAGAATGTTGCCCTGGACAGAAGATTCTACTAGATAAACTTCTACGGTCCTCTCCAAAACTGATTCCGTGATGCTTTGCCTTCAATGAGCACTTATGAGTACCCACTGCATGGAAGACACTGTGCTATTACTAGGATATACATCAGTGAGCAAATGCAGCTGGAAGACAGGCATGAAACAATGAGCCAGATAATTCGTGACTTGATTACAAATGTAATCAAGACTGTGAGGTGGTTGTGAGAGAGCAGGCAGGGTATCTGACCCAGTTTAGAGAGCCAGAAAGCTGAGCTTTGAATGCTGAAAGAGCTTTCTACTAGACAAATGGAGGAAAGGGGAATGGAGAGGAGGAAACTATGCAAAGGCCCTGTGGCAGGAAAGATCCCCATGTCACCTGAGAAGAGAGCACAGTGAATGGAGTGCTAATAGGTACACAGACAAGATTAGAGAGTCATCAGGGATCTCTGGATCACTAGTGGACTCTTCAGACTAACAGTTCAGCTTTTATTCAAAGTAAGGTGGGATTCCACTGAGTTTTAAGCAGGGTGTGCCTGCTGTTCAGATTAGGCTCCCATGTTGAGGATGAATTAAATGTCTGAATAAGAGTCTGCTGAAACAGTTCAGGCAAGAAAGGATGGCGGTGGCGGTGGACATGGAGAAAGATATTGAAAAAGTCATTATCAACAGGACTTGATGTAATTGCATATGGCTGGAAGGGGCAGGTAGTAGAAAGGATGACTTCCAGGCCAAACGTATTAAATCAGGTTGTTGATGTATATGTTAAGTTTCAGGGAACATGACTTTCTTCAGTCAACAAACATATATCAAGCCTTTGTTACATTTCAGCCCCTGTCTAGGCACAGGGAATACAGCAGGGAACAAAGCAGACAAGCCCTCAGAGCACCTAGGAAACCACATTGTGACAAATTTACCACAGGTGTCAGCAAACCGCAGCCATGGCCAGATCCAGCCCGCCGGCTGTTTTTGTAAGTAAAGTTTTATTGGCGCACAGCCGCGTGCATTCGTTCGCAGTTTGTCTGTGGCGGCTTCCACCCAGCAACGGCAGAGTTCAGCAGCTGCAACAGAGACAGTATGACCCTCCAGGCTGACAGTGTTTTCTGTCTGGCCCTTGGCAGAAAGTTTGCCAGCTCCTAACTTAGAAGACCTGTGTGTTGATCTTACCTTTCTGTCTGATTCTCTTTATTACCCTGAGAGCCCTAGTTAACCTCTCTGCCTCAGGTCTCCCAGGTGTCAAGCAGCCATGCGCCCCGTGTGGACAGATGGAGAAAGTATCCGTGAGGGCTGTGGATTATATAAAGTATGGGGGTGAGATACGGTGTCTCAATCTATCGTGAGAGAGTGCAACTTTGATTCTAATCTTCCTTTGCCTGGTCCTCCAGCTACTTTTCCAACCGGATCTTGCTCCAGCTTCTAAAAGCACTTTCTACTCCTGCCAAACTGAAAACTTTCTCCCGTCTGTGCTTCGTTTATGTTGTTTCCTTTCCTTTTAACTCTCTTCCCTTAAACTGACCAAAATCCTGCGGGTCTTTCAGAAGTGTCACCTTCTTAATGAACTCTTTCCATATTGACTCAGCAGATGCCTCTCCTTTGTTTGAATACACTTCATCCTAAGTCTGTCCCTCTCTGAACGGCTTACCCCTAGTCTGCCTGGTGTTCTGCTGATTTGTCTTAGGGTTTAGGAGGAAAATGGGCATGTAAATTGCTCATGGTTGCAGCCCTGTAGCGCTTAGCCCAATGCCTTATCCCAGCAGATGCTCAATGACTAGCCATTGGCTTAAATTAAATATACACGAAATGATGATTTCAAGTTTTAGGCAGTAGTCCTAAAGCTAGCTCCTCCATAGGAAAAAGCTGTGTGGAAGGCCAGGCTTGCCAGCAGTCGACTGCAGCAATGGCTTAGGAAGATCTTCCTGTCAATGCAGAGGTCACACCTGGTGACCCACAGGTTCACTCCAGCCTACAGACCTGTTCTGTTTGGCTTGAGCTATGTGGACCCATTTAGGGTTATAATTATTTTAACTGAATTATCAACAACTTAACATAGGAAAATATCACCAAAAAGTCTGGATTTCTGGTTTCTGTTAGAAGCAGCCTGCATTCCCACATGGTGACAATCTACAATACTTAGGAGAAACTGCTTTCTCTAGATGGACCATACGGTCTCAAACTTGCCATAGTCCCCACCACTCCCTATTGTGTGTCTGATGTTGTGGCTTTGACACATTGGCCATTTATCACTGTTCTTGATCCACTTATATCTATTTGGTGTCAAAAATAGAGTTGAGAGGAAAATTAAATACATCTTTTACCCATGTTTTTAATAAAAGTGTAAAACTGACAAGTAGAATAGCATATGATTAAGCTCATGGTCTCGAAAATCAGACTGTCTGGGTTCACATGCTGGTAGCCCCTCCTACTTAGGGTTGCCAGATAAAATACAGAAACCCAATTAAATCTGTATTTCAGATAAACTCTGAATAATTTTTAGTATAAGTATGTCCCATGTTGTTTTTATTTGCTAAATCTACCAATCCTACTTCTACTTGCTGTGTGACCTGGGCAAGTTACTTAGCCTCTCTGTGCCTCAATTTCCTCATCTGTGAACTAGGGATAATAAAGGGACATTGTGATAACAAAATAAATATTAGCTACTATCATTTTTAAAAAATTTTTTAAATTGAGATATAATTGATATATAACATTATATAAGATTAAGGTGTGCAACATGTTGATTTGATACATGTATATATTGCAATATGATTACCACTGTAGCATTATCTAAACCTCTATCGTGTCACATAATTATTACTTCTGTTTTGCAGTGAGAATAATTAAGGTCTACTCTCTTAGCAACTTTGAAGGTTATAATACAGTTATTGTCTATAATCACTATGCTATGCATTAGATCTCCAGGACTTATTTATCCTTCACAACATTTCCCCAATTCCCTCACCCCCAGCCCCTGGGAAGCACCAGTCTACTCGCTGTTTTTATAAGCAATATCATACAGTATTTGTCTTTCTCTGTCTGACTTATCTCACTAAGCATAATGCCCTTAAGGTCTATCCATGTTGTGGCAAACAGCAGGATTTCCTTCTTTCTCGTGGCTGAATAATATTCCATATATATATGCCACATCTTCTTTATCCATTCATCTTTTGACAGACTCTTGTGTTGTTTCCATATCTTGACATAGGAGCACAGATATCTCTTCAATATCTTATTTTCATTTGCTTTGGATATACACCCAAGTGTGGAATGGCTGGATCATATGGCAATGACATTTGTAATTTTTTGAGGAATCTCCATACTGTTTTCCATAGTGGCTGAACCACTTTACATTCCCATCAACTGTATACAAGGGTTCCCTTTTCTCCAACCTTGCCAACACTTGTTATCTCTTGTCTTCTTGATGATAGACATTCCAACAGGTGTGAGGTGGTAAGTCATTGTGGTTTTGATTTTCATTTGCCTGATGATTATGATGTTGAGCATCTTTTCATGCAACTACTGGCCATTTGGATGTCTTCCTTAGAAAAATATTTTTAGTTTCTTCGTTTTTTGTTATTGAGTTGTATAAATTCTTTATATATTTTGGATAATAATCCCTTATCCAGTATACGGTTTACAAATATTAGGTTTTTTTAAAGGAAAATGGGAGACAATGTATTTCATTGGGACAGTGAGAAACATGTCTATATGTTTAATAAACAAAGTATGTGTTCAAATATACAACTTAGGATGCTGCATTTCGGTAATTAACATTAGCTGTCATTCTGGACAAAACTTCAAAGTTTCAGTGGCTTAACAATAAAGATTTTTTTCTACTTTGGATACTGGAGGATCAGGGGCCATCTCCCTTTCACATGAAAAATGTGACCTCCAAAGTCACTGCAGCCGAGGAAGAAGGAGATAGATGTGGCTCACCAGCTGTATACAGCCTTGACCTGGAAGTGATACCACAGCTTCCAAGCACAGCCCATTGGCCAGAACTAGTCATGTGGCCCTAATCTAACTGCAAGGGAGCCTGGGAAATATGAGAGCACACAGAATATCTGATGAGTAGTAACTATTATAAGACAAATATGGCCTGCTTCACTTTTTTATATTACCCATCTGGCTACTGTAGACAAAGATTTGCAACTCCAGCATGCGCAATGGATTCAAAATCAGAAGACTTCTGTCCTAGTTCTGCTTTTTCTCAAGTCAGGGAAGTGTAGCCAGAAAATCTTCTTTCCCTGGGAGATTCATCTCCTCCTCTTACCACTGGAGAAGCAAGGGATTTTTTTCTCTTCCTATTGGGAGAAGGAAGTTATCCTATGTTGAGTCGGTTATACTGTTGACTTGGAAACTTTGAAAGAGAATGTGAAGGAAGCAAAGGAGAAAGGGAAGGAGGAAACTCGATTATGCTGGTTAGGGACCCACAGATATGAGAAGTAGTAAGCCCTTTTCAATTTGTAGCACATAAACCAGATTACATTTTTCATTTTGGATTTGTATCTATGTAAACCCTGATGTCTTCCAGCATTTGAAAAATAATTCTCAAAAGATAGACAAATGTCTGCACAGGTCCAATCAGTAGAGTGAATCCAGGTGTTTGCCTGGAATGGAATTTCACCAAAAGCAATTCAGGCTGCAGCTTTGCATTCAAAAGAACATCACGTCAATCAATACAGCTGGGCATTGGGGCTCACTGGCTGGTCTCAGGGGCCAAGGGCCAGTGTCATCTGCCCGGCTACCAAGGTTAATGAGGCTATGTTGCTGTAATCTCATCTGAAACGGGGTTTTGGAGCCATGCACAGGGAGAGAGAAGCAAGCTGGGGAGGAATTGCCTGTGATGAATGATGAGGCTTTGTCAGTTACACCCAATTTGAACAGTTCATAAATCAGAGAATATTTCCTGATCTGAAAATCTGGATTTGCAGCTTTGGTGATTATTTTTAGATATGTTCTAAGAGATTGCAAGTAGAGACTTGAAAACACAATCAAAACCCCAGAGCAGATAAGCCATCTGTGTGTGTTCAAGGAAAGAGAAGTGAATTTAATCTTTGTGCTCTCTGAAAAAGAAGGAAGGTGCTGTTGGCAGGTCCATAAAATATGTATGATGATCAGGGTGGCAGAGACTCAAAGTCAGGAAGAGAATCATTTACCGGATGTCATCATTTTAGCTGGGTTGTCTTCTAAAGTTTCATGAATATCGGTCCTAGTGCCATAATAATCTCTAAAAAAAATTATTTTCTCCAAAAGATCACAGATTTGTTCTCTGAGTCATCATTATCATTATTGGGAGGCCTGTGTTAGATATTTAGCAAAGTCAAAGAGACTCACACTTAAATTCTTTTGGGGGCTATGATGATCCCTTTCACTTATCCTTTGCTTTGCCTCTTTCAAAAATCCAGAAAACTCTGATAGCTCCATGATAATAAGACGACATCCCAAATATAACTCTTAACACCGTCAAGTGAAAATCAACCAGAGTCGTACAATTCCTCTTCATTCTCAATCATACTAGGCAGACAAGTCACTTTAAAACCATATTCGGTGAAGTTAACACTGGATACTATGTGTTTAACAAACTAAGAAAGACTTTCTTTACATTTTTCAGTTTTTTCTTCTTTGACTATTAAACATAGTTATTATCTGATTAAAGGAAGTTTCCATGATGTGCATCTTGCTTTCACAGTCTCACTTTGTCTCTGTTCATTTTCTGATACTAGTTATTGGTCTTTCCAGTGCTTCTCTGATGTTACCAACATCCTTACAGTAACTTCCTTGACTGCTTGAATCAGTTAGTTTCTGTTGCTTGCCATCAGAATTTCTGCTTGGTACATTATCTCTTCTGCCTGGGATTGGAGTTGTTTGTGGCTGTGTGAGTCTGTCTTCCCAGTGAGACTGTAACAGCTTTTAGAATGAGTTAACTTCATCTCTGACATGTATCATAATGCCCGGCACAGAACCTCACATACTAGGACTGTTAAAAGTGTGGATTCTGGAGTCACATCACCTTAGTTAAAATTCCAGCTTCTCCCTTGGCAAGTTGAAACCTTTCTAAGTCTTGGTTTCCTCATATAAACTTAAGAGCACCTATCTGTTGTAATACTTAAAACAAGGCCTGGCGCATAGAAATCACTTCATAAGTATTAGATATTGTTAGCATAATAATATTAAATTATTTTATTTCTTATTCATGAAATTCTCTACAGAAGATCAGTGCTCGGCTTTATTTCAAACTCACTTCACCAGTCCTGATTTCAGGTGTATATACAATAACTTGGTGAAATGTAGAAATAACATAGTGAAACATCAAAATGTGAGAATTTACCTAGAGCCACCTAGCTAAGCAGGTTGAGCCAAGATATGCACCCAGTTCTGTCTGAATCCAGAGTTGGTACTTTCACCTAAGATTCCTCTCACAATAAAAATTCATGTTATATTCATATTATATATCACATATATCTATGATATAATTATACACTTTATTTTACATCATGTATATATGTTATATAAATTATATATGTTTATATTATATATACCATTGTTATAGTTATTATTATAAGTACTCAATAACATAGATCTTTAATTGCATTTAGTTTTTTCTCAAACAGTAATCTTAATTCCAATTGACATTATGAGGTTGTTTGTTTATTTACAAGAAAAGTTTTCCTACCCTTGGTTTTTATAAATCTATGCTAAAAAGTTTCCCTTTGGGAGAGGTAATCATTTTTAATATGCAGATTATTAAAATGCCAGCAGGGAGTTTCTCATAATATGCTAAGTTTTTCAACCTCTGCCCAAGGAGTCTTCACCTGATTGAAATGTTGAATTTTTTCTTAATGTCATGGTGTTTTTCATGAAGAATCTGTGCATTTCTTCTGCCTAAATGTAACGTTTCCCCGGACCAGGGCCTTTTCCCTGGAGTCGTAAGAGCTGTAAAGTCATCTTTTTGTCCAGACACCTTCTACTTGATCTTAGTATGACACTGAGATTATTCTATTCTTTTTGCTTTTCTGAAGGATTCTGCTTTTCTTCAGCCGACCTGTTAGTTGTTTTGATTCCTGAATATGACCTCTCTGATAAATGGCATTATGTTTTCACCGCACCTCTTCCTCCTTGGCATTGCACAGATTCTTTTAAACTCCATTCCTTCTTTTTTCAGTGCTGATATCAGAAATTTTCTTTTGTTTTGTTGAGAAGCTTGCATCCCTGGATTGAAGGGATAACACCTCAATTATCATATGGTCAAAATGGCCCACAGGGATTGGCTTTGCTTTTATTTTTTTGGAAGCCCCCAGGCCCCAAAAGAGCCTCATCCTGGAACTGCTGTGGTCAAAATCAAATCGATTCATTTGTTCAACAGTTATTAATTGGGGACTTACAGTGGGTAGGATTTGCTCAGATTGTTTGACCTGGTTCAGAGACGAATTTGCCACAACCACCCATGTTGGAGAAGTAGAGTGTCACAGGATGAAATTCTCTACAAAAGATCAGTGCTTGTCTTTATTTCAAACTCACTTCACCAGTCCTGACTTCAGGTGTAAATACAATAACTTTCTCATAGACCTCCAAGGACTAACGAGTGACAGGAAAGGATGGAGGAAGGATGACGAAGAAAGAAGGTCATAGGGGAAGAGGCTGGTTAAGCATTATCTGCAGCCTCAGTATCCTGGACGTCTTCTCATCCAATTTCACAAATAAGGAAACAAGAGCTCAAAGAAGTCTGGTACCATTTCTATGGTCACGCAGTTAGAAAGTGCTACAGCCGGGGTTTGGTGGCTTAAGAAACCTGTGCTCTTCTCCCTCGTCCTGCACACTGCCCCACAGACCGGGAATGGAGGGTAATGCCTAGCAAACCAGGGCAGCAAGCTGTTCTGACCAGTTGAAAGGCCCTTTACAGATATTGTTCCAGAATCTGAAAAGATAAGTAATGTCAAAGAAAGAGCAGTTGAGTGATTTTAACCCCTCTTAATTGTTACTACCTAATTAGAAGGCATTTGATATAATCTGTTAAATTTCTAAATGTGTCTATCCATCTACCTAGTCAGTCTACATCTTGGTGTCTACCCTAGAGAAATGCTTGCACATTGGTAGAAAGAAGCGTGTACATTAATTGTAGGATTTTATATAATGTGTAGAAATTGGAAAAAACACAAATGTTCATTAATAGTGGAATAATTAAATAAATTCTGATAAATCCATACCACTAAATGCTATGCACATAAGGTAGATCTATATATGTAGAACTAAAAAGATCTTCAAGACACATTAAGTGAAAAATAAATCAACAAGAGAAATGTGCAGGTGGAATGATCACATGCACATAGAAAATTAAGTAGAAATTCTATATTTCAGAAAAGGGAGTGATAAGTTAAGAAGAGGAAAATAATACTTCCAAATCTGGGAGAGAGAGCACAGATGGCTTCAGGTGGGAGGTGATATTCGAATTGACACTTGGAACATGGTTAAATGTAGAAATGTAAGAATTTACCTAAAGCCACCCAGCTAAAGGGGTTGAGCCAAGATATGCACCCCGTTCTATCTGAATCCAGAGTTGGTGCTTTTACCCAAGATTCCTCTCACAATACAAATTCTAAACAGCGAATATAAGACGTAAGTATAACCGGCATCTAGAGGTACAGAGCATGCATATGCATTTCTTAAGTCCTTACCATGTGTCAGGTACCCTAGGAGATGTTGTGTGGAACAGCCACATGAGTTAAAGCTCCTAGCCTTAATAGCTTGAGGTCTAGCAAGGAAAAGAAGATGCATTTATAAATTGTTTTAATATATGAAGGAAGGTTATTCAGACCTTAACACAAAATTATAGGGAAATTCAGAAGAATGATCAATAAGCCAAGAGGAGAGAAAGATACTTCCAGCTGGGGGGGCGCTGAAAGACGTACCAGGTAAAATGTAGAGCGCTACAAGAAACAGACAACTAAATTATAAGTGACAAGCCACATGGTTTAATTTCTTAGCAAGAAGTCTGAAGCTAGTTATTCCTAAACTGATTCAGCATCTGACAGTGTCACTGAGGACATAGATTCTTCCTGTCCTCCCCAGTAATTCTTCATCTTTGGGCTTGTCACCTCATTGCCCAATATGGCAGCCACAGCTCCAAGCATCTCAACCATATGAAAGGGCAGGAAGCAGGAGGTCGCCAGGGCAGCAAAGAAAAAAGAGGGGCTCTTAATGAAGGACACTGTCTTTGCATTTCTGAACAAATTTTTTCCAAGATTCCTCCTCCAGGTATTTCTTCTTATGGTTCATTGGCCAGAACTGGGTCATAAGTCCCCCCAGTCCCCACCCAAGGGACACTGTGATAGTATGATTCTGGATTTTCCACTCTCTATCACGGAACACTGGCAAGGAATAGGAAGCTTTGCGGTACCAGGGAGCATCTGAAAGTATCTACCACAGCAGGTTTCGTGGAAGAAGCAGTACTTGAGTTGGATCTGACGCAATGAGGAAAAGAACACTTACTGAATTGTCTATCCAACCTTACTTTTCTAAGAATTGTTCCTCTGCAGCTCTAAGTGGGAGTTGCCAAGATCATACAATACGTTCCTGTCTTCTGGGAATGCACTGTAATAGATTTTGCTAGATACTGCCAAATTGGTCTCCGTTTTGTTTGTTCCTCTCTGGGGGCATTTCTAACTTTCTTCCTCTTATTGAAGCTAACTGTGTAAGCATCGTACTCCTGCTTGGCTGTCAGTCTGATGGTTGTTAATTCTCTGTGCTTAGTTTCCTGCCTCAGTCAAGATCTCAGTTATTTTATCAGAAATAATTTAACATACAGGTTTATTAACCATGTATAAAAAACCAAAAAGGCAAAAAAGGGACACCAGGATGTCACAGAGGCAGTAACTGTAGGAAGCTTGCTACCACCTCAGGTGTTGGAAGAACAAAGAAGTTGGGGTTATTAACTTAATAGAAACCCTGGGGGAAAAGGGGAGCGGGGGAGGAGGAAAGGAGAGGGGAGAAGGAAAAATAAGAGGCCTGGTGGCGGGCCCCCACAGCACTGGAACTAAGTCTTTTGAGGAGGGAGCACCTGCTGGTGCTGGTATCTCAGACAGAGTGTGATGCACCTGGCTCAGGTAATGGAAAAAACTGCAACCTGCAACCAAGTCCTGCTGCTGGAACCAGTGGCCTCTGCCAAATTTAAAAGCCAAGCTGGAGAGATGCTGACAGCAACAGCAAGCAAAACCAGCCGGAGTAAGTCCCTTCTCCCTCCTCCATCCTTCCAGCTCCCTCTAGCGCCCCCCATTGGTGAACTAACAGAGAGCTGCTGGCAACACGGAAGTGGAGTATGCAGAGTCCCAGCGCCAGCATCACATGGCAGAGTAGAGAAGATTTGGACTGAAAACAGCTTAATAAGCAGCACATCCTTTTTTATTATTATCATTTTTAGCACATTCTTATTAAATGGAGGTAATAATAGAACCTACCTCCTAGCCTTATTTGAGGTTAAAGGAGGTAAATCATGAGAAGTAATTAGCAGAGAGCCTAGAGCCTAATAAACACTCTGGAAGCGTTAGTGGATTTATTACTATTTATTCAACAAGTATTTGTTGTGTACCTATTATTTGCCAGGCACAGATCCAAGTCCTGAAAATACAGTGGTGACTCAGACAGACAAGGTCCTTGTCCCTGTGGCGCTCGCATTCTAGAGCGTAATAAACAAGATCATTTCCGAAAGCGGTAAGTGGTGTGGAGATAACAAAACAGTCCTGTAGTTGAGAGTTAGAGGGAAAAAGTTAACTAAGATTTGGAGGTCAGCAGCTAAGAAAAAGAAAGAAAAACCATAGAAAGTATTTATAAATCACATATCTGATAAAGGACTTGTATCCAGAATATAGAAAGATTTCGCAAAACTCAATCTTCAGAAAACAAGTGACCCAATTTAAAAAGGGACAAAGGATTTGAACAGACACTACATCAAAGAAGAGATACAGATGGTAAATAAGCACATGAAAAGATACTCAGCACCAATAGTCATTAGGGAAATGAAAATTAAACCCACAAGTAGATTCTACCACACAGGTATTAAAATGCCTTTGTAAAAACTGACAATACTGCTGATGAGGTTACAGAACAACTGGAACTCTCATATATTGTGGATGGCAATGCAAAATGGCACAACCACTTTGGAAAATACTTTGGCAATTTCTTATCAAGTTAAACATACACTAGCCTTATGACCTGGTAGTCCCAATCCTAGGTGTTTACCCTGGAGAAATAAAAACAGACTCATACAAAAACCCGGTTATGAGTAAACTGTCATTATATTCATTTGCTTTATTTGTGGTGGCTTTATTCATAAAATTGGAAATAACCCAAATTTTCTTCAAGTGGGGAGTAGATAAGCTGTGATATATCCATACAATGAAATATTATAGAGCCATAAAAAGGAACTAAGTACTATACATGCAATAACATGGATGAATCTCAAATGCATATGTTAAGCAAATGAAACAAGATTCAAAAGGCTATATTCTATATGATTCCATTAAGATGACATTCCAGAGAAGAAAAAACTAGAGGGACAAACAACAGATCAGTAGTTGCTATCAGTTGAAAATGGGGGCAATGGTAGCATGAGGGAATTTTGTGGAGGTGAAGGAACTCTACTATATCTTGATTGTGTTGATGGTTACATGAGTATATGCATTTGTGAAAACTCATAGAATTGTACACTAAAAAAGATGAATTTTACGTGAATCAATGTCAGAGATGAATGTTTGTGTCCCCCCACAAAAATCATATATTGAAACCTAATCCCCAATGTGATGGTATTCAGAGGTAGGGCCTTTGGGAAGTAATTGGGTTATGAGGGTAGAACCCTCATGAATGGGATTCGTGTCCTTATAAAAGAGACTCCAGGGAGCTCCCTTGTCCCCTCCATCATGTGAGGACACAGCAAGGAGACAGGAACCAGGAAGCAGACATGGAATCTGCTAGAGCCTTGGTGTTGGACTTTCCAGCCTCTGGAACTGTGAGAAGTAAATTTCTCTTGTTTATAAGCCACCCAGTCTATGGTATTTTGTCATAGCAGCCCAAGCTAAGACAATAAGTTATACCTCAATAAGCCTGACTGAAATCAAAAAGAAATACCCTTCCTCCATAAGCCCCCAGATGAAAGTTGAGTAGTCAGGTAAGGCCTTTCTGAGGAGGTGACATTTGAGGGAAGACCTGACTAACAAGATGCGGCCAGCCATGGCAAACCTAGGAGTAGAAGATTCCAAGCAGAGGGAAGAGCAAGGACAAATCCTTGAGACAGGAGGAAGGAAGGAATGTGGAAAAGAGACCTGTGGGGCTGGGAGAGTAGAGTGAGATCTGCTGACTGGAGCCCTCCCGGAGGCCCTCTAGGGTAGGGCGACCAGATTTGGCTAAATAAATAAATACCCAACACTCAGTTAAACTGGAATTTCAGGTAAGCAGTGAGTAATTTTTAGTATAAGTATGTCTCATGCAAAATTTGCGGCATACTCATACTGAAAAATTATTCTGTTTTCCTGAAATTCCAATTTAACTGGGAGTTCTGTTTTTTATCTGGCAACACTTCACTTGAACATGGTAAGAAGTTTGCATTTTCTCTCTTTACAAAGAGGAACCAATGGGTGAGTTTTAAGAGGCACAATGGGATGATCTATGTTTTACCACGATCATTCTGGTTACTGTGGAGAACAGATTTTAAAAAGGCAAAACCACGGCTATTGCAGGGTCCAGGCAAGACATGATGGGGCACAGACCGGATAGCAGTGGAAACGCAGAAAAGTAGATGGATTCAGGAGATGTCTTTGGAGGTAGAGATCTGAGAACTTGCTCATAGATTATGTATGCGGGGTGGGAGAAATAAGAGAAAGAGGAAAATGAAGGATTTTGACCTCAGCTACTGGGTAAATCTCTATTATTTAAGGATAGGAACGACTTAGTGCTGACAGTGGACAATGCTCACTTCTCAACGCTTTATATATATTAACTCATTTAATTCTCACTCTAAATTAGACAATTGAGAGTGATAGGGAGAGTTATCCTAATGTTACAGATGAGAAAACTGAGGTACTAAATGGTTAAGTAATGTGCCCAAGGTCATGCCGATAACAAGTTGCAGAGCTGGAGTTTCTAACCCAAGTAACCTGGCTCCAGAAGTCACGCTCTTAATTGCCACGCTCTTGCTGTGTTTCATGATATTGAACACATGATACGTGCTCAGTAAAGAATTGTTGAATCAATGAATGAATGAATGAATGGAAGGATGGATCTATAAATGTGCCTTCCCACATTTATTTTTATTTTTATGTTTGCTTCTATACAGGGTGGCCACAATGTCCTTATGCACGCCAACAGACATTATCTGTATGATTTTCTCCATTCTCCACACAAATTTTAATTTTCCCTCCATTCTTCTGGACATCATCTCATACATTGATGTTGCAAGTCATTAAAGGAATTCCTGGGAGGTGTTTTTAAGACTTAAACTGTTATTAAGTGGAGTTGAGAAATGCTATTTCACAGTGCCCCAAGCAAATTGGCACATGTAGCTGAGTCTGAACTCCAAGGAGGTCACATAGTATCAAATTCACATTGACTCTACCATCAACTGAATTTGTCTTCCAGATATTCTCTCACCTGGAAGGCATAATGTGCAGGTATGTCATCTTATGCTGAGGGAGTCGGTACAGCCAGCAGGAGGTAAAAATTGAGGGATGTTTATTCACTTGACAAAAGGAGTTTTATTTTTAGCTTCAAAGCAAATTTCTTCCTGGAATTTGTTAAAGCGTGAGCTGCTGAAACACATTTCAAATGTGATCTGATTCACATGAAACTTTTCCCACTATGTCCTGCCTTTTATACTGACCAGCTCAATCACTTTGTCTCTCTGAGCATGGTGTCCCAGTTTGCAAAATAAGGCATTCAGGATGAATAATTTCAAAGTCTAACCCAGAAGCAAATCCTATGTTTATGGGGCTGGAGAGTAGTTTAACTTTTTTCTCTGTATATATTTTTCCTTTACTCTTTCCCTCATTTAAGCAGATAGCAGGTTCTGGGGTTCTAAGGCCCCAACAAAATTTTGAGGTAAGGTAGAGAACAGACAGAGCCTATCTTTCTGAGGGCGGAGGCAAAGAGGGTAGGAGTTGAGAGTGGGCTTGGAGAGGACGAAGGAAAGCGTGGGGCCAGCAGGAACAAGGACCAGGATTCAGCTTCCTGGCGGTACCCTGAGGAAATGACAGAATCCCAGAAAAAAAAGGCTCAATGGAGCATCTTAACTAGCCCAGCAAAGGAGCCTCATTTCCCAAGCTTCATGCTGAAGCAGTCACAAGTTTCAGAACCAGCCTCTGTAGCTAGTGACAATGGAATCCCCAAGGCCACCTCTGTAGTCCAGCAGCCAGAAGGGCCCCCCCTCCCTACCCCTGCTTAGCACAGAGTTAAGACTCTAGGAATTGAGAGTGAGGAATCCCAAAAATGACTAAGATTAAGATTCTTACCAGTATGACAGGATAGGGGCTCAAAATTAAAATTGAATGGGCTGGGGCCGCCCGGTGGCCGAGCATTGGGGTTCGCCGGTTTGGATCCCAGGTGCAGACATGGCACTGCTTGGCACGCCATGCTGTGGTAGGCATCCCACATAGAAAGTAGAGGAAGATGGGCACGGATGTTAGCTCGGGGCCAGGCTTCCTCAGCAAAAAGAGGAGGATTGGCAGTAGTTAGCTCAGGGCTAATCTTCCTCAAAAAAATTAATAAAATTGAATGGGCTTAGTTACACCAAGAAATCTGATGATTCAAGAACACCAAATATATGGACCGAGTCCACAGTCACTATATGTCTATATCACAATATTTACAACCCTTCATTCTTTCTAAAAATCTTTGTTAAATTTTTCCCCATTTTTGTTCAATCCTTTTCTTTCTCCTCTTTTCAAAACTATACAACACGTATGAAAGGGTGTTCAAATGATTCCCTCCAGGGTCTATTTTTCTCTCTTTATGTGAGAACTCAAGGATTTTACAAAAACACTACAAGGCCTTCATTGTTGCTGCTGTCCCGGAGGCTTCTGGCATGCACTGCTCCTTGTTGGGTCCAAGGGGTACTGTTAGGAGTCCATTCACCCTGAAAAGCTTTGTGACTGCCTGGCTGTGGGACCTTGGATGAAGTCAGTTTGTATCTCTGAGACTCCGTTTTTATAATTAAGTGGGTTAGTAGGAGGAGTTGGGGGCAACCATACCCAGAGCCCCAATGAATGGCTGGGCAGACTGTGCCTTGTTCAACGATGCCCAGCCAAGGGGTCAAGAAGAGAAGTGAGTGTAGCCCCACCCTCCACTCATCAGCTTGAGGCCCTGGACCCTGGGACATGGTCACGACGGCCTGTTCCTCACCCACACAGAGAAGCAGCATGAGCTACCCGTAGCCCAACTTACTATAGCTACATAGTCCAGTTTGGCTGTTCTGTGATCCCAATTTGCCTAAGCCTTTTCCTCTAAATGACTTTGCTTCTAGCTGTCTTTCTGAAAAAAAAAAAAAAAAAAAAGCTTTCATAAATGTATTCCTTTTTCCCCTCAAAAGCATTTTTAAAGGTATATATATGAAAGTTGTCACCACGTCAGGCACAACCTCCAAGCCCCGCAAAGATACCTATCAGCAGAATAAGGCTGTTTCCTTTTTTCACCTGAAATAATTGCTATGACAAGTGAACTGAGAAGTTTGTCCAGCAAGGATGAAAACTCAGCCTTGTCGGGTCTCTGGTTAGCGGGGCTTAGGGGACATAGAGATGTCAGGGAAGATTCAGCCCAGGAACCTTTCTCCAGGAGAACGCCCCTGCAGCTCTGTTTCTGAAAACCACAGTGACCGTCTGGGACTGTGGGGCGAGGGGGAGGAGGTGCCGCTGTTGCTCCTTCCAGAAGGCCTGATCCCTGGCTTGGAGAAACGGTTCTGAAGTTGCAGCAACTCGGTGCAGCTGGGGTTTCTCAGAAGTCGTGCATTCGCCCATGACCGAATCCTTGCGGATCTCTCGGTGGGGAAGCCAGGCAGCGAACACCTCCTGGAGAGGTCATTGTCTTGTCCCCTGCTTGGCCTCGAAAGGCGGACACCAGGCTTCAATGGAAGTCTTTGTTATGAGATCAAGTAGGCGCTCTGGTTTGTCGTTTTAAGGGAAATGGGACACCTCTGCTCAGAGAGCAGAGCGCAGCGATCTGGGACCTGCAGCCGCCAGGATCCCCTTATGGAAGGCAGGATGGGGACTCGGGAGGGGGCCGCCCGCCGTGTGGGCCGCCGGGACGCACAAACCCGGCCAGGTCGCCGTCACCGGCTGCCCGCGTTCTCCTCACCCTCGAGCCGCCCAGCTGGAGGAGCGCGCCGCGGGGTATTTTTTCTAGTTTTTGGCTGAAACTACACGAGGCAGCTGAATTAGAGTCATGATTGTAATTTAATTTCTTCAAACTCAGAGCTGTTTTCTTTCCAAATATATCAGGGGCCAGGAAACGTTTAAAGAACTGGGGAAACCATTCCAAATTCAGAAAGGTTAAAGAAGAGAAGTCACAGGGTGAACACTACTACTAATAATATAATATTTCATAATAATTATGATGTATCATACACAATGCAATTATATTTGTTCATATAGCATGAAATATGTATTCTTATATATGGTAATGTATAGTAATCTTATAGATATAGTTATGGTAGTATGTTATATATATTATGTAACATAATACTCAAAATGTTCAAAAATAACTTTAATACTGTTAAAAAATTGGAGGACCATTCCGAAATCAGAAAGTTTTAAGAGGAAGAGGAGACAGAAGATGAAAATAATAATTATTTAATAATTATTTTTATGACAATTTATATTTAACATAGTTACACATAACATTCTGTATCATAATTATTGTTTTATATGCTATAATATATGATATAAGCATAAGCATATATTAATTATTATTGAAATTGTTATTATTGAAGGTAGTATTTATGGATTGCTTACGAGCCACTGTACTAAACACTTTATAGGCATTATATTATTTAATTTTCACAATAACTCTATGATGTAGGTACTGTAGGTTTTTCTTCTTTTTTTAAATTACAGTTTTATTGAGACATAATTCACATCCCATACATTTCACCCATTTAAAGTATATAATTCAGTGCTTTTTAGTACATTCACAGAATTTGCAACCATAACACAATCAGTTTTAGAACATTTCCTTCACCTCAAAAAGAAACTGCATACCCATTAGCAGTCACTCCCCATTCCCCCCTGCCATCAACCCTAAGCAACCACTAGTCTATTTTCTGTCTCTATAGATTTGCCTATTCTAGATATTTCGTATGACTGGAACCATACCATGTGTGGTCTTTGTGACTGGCTTCTTTCACTGAACATAATGTTTTCAAGGCTCATACCTGTTGGAACATGTACCAGTACTTCTTTCCTTTTTGTGACTGAATAATATTCCATTGTATGGATGTACCACATTTTATTTATCCATTCATCAGTTGATAGACATTTTGTTTGTTTCTACTTGTGGGCTATTATGAATAATGTTGCTCTGAGTATTCACGTGCAAGATTTTGTAGGGATGTATGTTTCCATTTCTCTTGAAGATACTGTGTTTTTTCCCCATGTTACAGGTGAAGAAACTGAGGTACAGAAATGTTAAGTAAGCTGCCCAAAGTCACACAGCTAGTTACTGCTCTGAGACTCAAACTCAGTTCTGTCTGATACTCTTAGCTACTCTGCTCTGTTGCCCTGAAGTTTATCAAAGGCTAATATGTGTGGGGGAGGACTTGTGTCCCTCGGGGCCTCTGGAGTGACACTGAAAAGAAACAGAGCAGGAAGAGTTTCTGTGCAAGCTGAGTGTGAACTTTCCTCCATAGGGCTGGTTAGTTAAGCCTGGAGTGATTGCCAAGGGAGGGCTGAGTTCCCCTTTTGAGTTGAAGGATCCTCTGTGGGGACCTTTAAGACACCTCACTCCTGGGAATGGGGTTTGGCTCAAGGCTGTCCAAATGGCAGCCCTCGTTCTGCATCTGGTGTCCAAATGGTGTGAGAGGGGCCAGCCACAATTTGGGCCTCCCTAGCCCCTTCTCAGCCCTGACCCCACCCCAGCCACCCCAGCTTGTTTCCAGACCCCCCACTCCACCCAGCAGGGCCTCCCAGATCTCCTCCCTGTTCATCCCAGGCCCTGACCTACCCCTCCCTCTGGCTGCCACTTGGGTGTCTGCAGAGGGAGCTGACCAAGGCCAGCTGAACCAGGGCTGGCGGTGGGTGGGGAGGAAGGTGATGGAGTTCATGGAGGGAGCGACAGAGAGGGGAAGGCCAGAGGAGCCATTTCAGAACACTCAGGGCAGGGCAGGGCGTGGGGGAGAGGATCCAAAGAGCATCCCCAGGGGAGGTGATGTTCATCAGAGCACAAGGCTATAAAGTGAGACCTCTGCGCTAGTGCGGTTTATGGAACCAATGTCATTTTGATATATTTCTACAGGATATGGGTTTTCTTCTTAAACAATCCTACCAAAGAACAGATCCTGAATCCTGAATTGTTTTTGTACCAGTCATAGGAAAAAACAAAATCCACAGGATCTTTTGGGGGCCTTTATTTATAAAATGTAGTGGAAACAGTTTCAGCTTTAAAGTCAGAGACAGAGTCTGTCCCTCGCTCGCTACATGACCCTGAACGATATTCTTAACCTTTCAGAGCCTCAGTTGTTTTCATGTATAAAATGAGAATGATGGTAGTAATACCTGCCTTGCACAGTTATTGACAGGGCTAAATGAGACAGTGCAATATTTCCCAGTGTATATTCTCAGCAACCGCACTTCTGCAGGTTATTTTAATGTGGGAGCAAAGAGAGTCCACAGGCTGATGATTTGGGGGACCAGTGGTTTAAAGAAGTTGAACAGGTCCGATTCTTGCACTGCTTCTCAGAGCACTTACTATGTTGACCTGCATTAAGAATATCTAAGAAGAACCCTTTTCTATTGCATTTTGCAACTTTATTTAACCGGGAAAATTTTTGGATACAGCATTCAGGGTAGAGTTTGCAAACTGAAGGTCCATGGACCAAATCTGGCCAACAGATGTAGTTTTTTGGCCAGCACTGTGTTGCTTTTAAAAGTTTCCTATATTCTAGGATAGTGAGATTTCACACATAAATCACAAGATTTCACATAAAAATTAACTTTTTGGGCTTCTCGTGAAAAACTCTAAAGATAGGGCCAAACTGGATCCTTTCCATAGTGACCCTTGCCTGGAATGGGTGGGCAGGGCTCTGTGGCAGCTGCCTGCTTTGGATGGGAGGGGCTCTCTACTTAGTCACTGCCCCCCCCCCCCCCCCCCCCCGCCCCGAGGCATTGCAGTTTGCAACCCTCGAGGGTCCGGTGCTGCTCTGAGACTGAGAGGAGGAACATAAAATGGTGAGTTTTGTTCACACGCCCCTTTGTTAAAAAATTGCTGAACATCTTATTAATCATAGGTATGCATTACTGAATGACGTAATATGTACATTATAAAGCAGATACCAAGAATAGTTTAACAGGATGACGTAAAAAAGAAACATGAATCAGAAGTTTCACTCTTCACCCTTCACTCCATGGAGGCCATTGGTGCAGCTCCTCAGACAGAGCTGGCAACAAGGCGGGGCTCATTAATGGCCATTCGGACATGTAATTATTGATGGGATGGGAAGATGGGTTGGGTTGATGGGATCCGAGATGTCCAACTCCCTTGTGAAAGAGAAGCTGAGCGTGGACCCACCATCCCTGTAGTCGACACCAAGCTAAATGTCCTGTGTATCTGAGCTCATCAATCCTTACAAGAGACTGTGAAGTAAGTGCTATTTTGCTTTTAATTTGCCTTTGAGGGTTATTTTTTCTTTCTTTTAGCTATGCCCAGTAGCATAAACAGCAGTCTTTTGAACCCAGGCTGTGCCTGAAATACTAATTTCGGTAAATGCCAATCTAAACAAAGAGAAATCAGTGCACAACCTTTTTTTCCCCAAATGTTGGTGAAGTGCTTGCTTTAGCCAGAAAGAAACAGGAAAAAATTACAGAACTTAAAGGGACTCTTCATGTCTTGAAGCAGCCACGCTCCATTATAGTCCCCAAGGGAGTAATAGAATAGTAAATAGTAACTGCTTTCGAAGTCATCTGAGAGTTGTAGATGAAAGAACACGCAGAAACATTTATGAAAAAAAAAAAGAAGTGTTATTTATTATGCTGATTTGGGAGTTAAATTTTAGATGTTTTACCTCATCCCCTAACAAATTTTCGAAACAGCAAAAAAGAATGTGCCTGATAATATCTGGTTTTCTTCTTCTTAAGATCTAGTGGTGAAGGCAAGGGAAGCAATTATGACCAACTCGGCACAGAAGTCCTCCCCTCCACCCCACGCCCAAGGGCATTTTAAGTGCAGATTCAGGGGCCCATTGAAGACCTCAGGAATCCAAATTTCCTGTCCTAGTGCTACTGCTGCCAGCCAATTTTGAGACTTCGGGCACCGTTGACCTCTGCAGTTGAGGAAGCAGTCACTCCTATACTATCTTATGACATGGACCCAGTGGGCAGGATGGCCTCATGGTCGAAGACCGTGGGCCCTGGAATCACCCCTGGGTTTCAATTCCCACCGGGTCCCACTTACCTGGAGGACCAGGGCAAGTGACTCAGCATCTCCAGGTCTCAGTTTCCTCCACTGTGAAATGAGAATAATAATAGCACCCTATTCGTAGAGCGGCAAAGAGAGAATGTATTTGAAGTGTTGGGCAAAGCGGTTAGGCACACAGAAAGTGTCCAGTACCTGTTACTGTATTGCAAACAACGAGCTATTTCTCTTGTTTTTCTGCTCTCAAGATCAGAAATTTAGCTTTCCTCCTTTACATCTTTGAATTCCCTACTTTTCAGTTGCTCTGACTCATGTCTGCATTATTTAAACCAGGTATTGGAAATCTTTTTCTCTAAAGGGCGAGATAGGAAATATGTTCTCCACTGAAGGCCACGAAGTCTCTGTCACCACTACTCAGCTCTGCCTTTGTAGCTAGAAAGCAGCCATAGACGGTCCGTAAGTAAATGGGTGTGGCTGTGCTCCAATAAAACTTTACTTGCAGAAATAGGCAGCAGCAGGATTTGGCCCACAGGCCAGAGTTTGCTGCTCTCTGCTTTAGGCTCTGTTTCTCCCCAAAATGTGCAAAAAGCAGGCAGGAGGCCGCTTGGGAGAACCAAGTGTTTAGCCTGTGTTCTTCTGAAGGAAAGAGGGAAAGGATCCCAGGCTTGTGTGGATTTAAGGGAAATGGGACAAACTGAGCCCCATCTCTCCACAAAAAGCCACCTAGACTCTCTTTGCAGAACAGGATAATCTCAAAGTGGAAGGAACAGAAAGGGGCTGCTGGGGTGGGGAAAGGAGAGTGGGACTGGTGTTTGGTCTAGCATCAGATGCCACAAAGAGTGCTCTGCTTATGTAGCTCCCTACCCCTATAAACCTTGCTACGTTTCCCAGTGCTCAGAATCCCAGGCATCTGGAGAAGAAGCCTGCAGATGGCTGCACAAACAGGAGCTTTGAAATGGTTCCATAACCATCCCCTCAAAGTCCTCTTGATTGTGCCATATGGAGAACATCCCCAGAAGTTTGCTGAGATCTTCAAGAATGGGGCATTTGAGAAAAACACTTTCTAGCATGTTTGCGTGTCCCCCTTTACCAAACCATACACATTCCGTTTCCCCAACATCTCCTGCATGGGGAAAATGTCTTCTCAAATCATCAGTTTCTCCTGATGGAGAGCATTCATGCCCATCTGTCTCCATCTTTTTCTGGGAGGATAAAGTCTCTTCTTTTGCCTCCATCAAACTCTTGAGTAGAGAAAGAAATACTTTCACAGAATGAACCAGGCAGCAACTCCTTAGAAATTGCACTCCCTTCAATGTTCTTTTCTACTCTGTCCATCCTGCCTCTGAGACCAGAAAAACGTCAGGAAGCCCTGAGAGCCTGGTGTGTAGCAGTCCCTGAACTGGGCTCTTGGTGTCTGGGGATGGGTGGCCAAAATGAAATGAGATTTCTCATGGTGAGGTCCACCCTTGGGCCCGTTTGCTTTCCCCCAACCAACACTCAACATCTGCCGTATCTCAGGTTTGAGGAGTCACTCTCATGATAGTCCAAGATATATCTCCACAGTAGGATGCTGGACACAGGCTATTGGTGGTTTGCATACCTGTGTGTGAAGTTTTTTTCCTTTGACTCTTGGAAGGGTCCTTGCAGTGCCAAGCTGATGATAGAACTGGGATTCCACCTTGAGTGGAGATGTTTATTTTCCAACCATCCTAATTGGGGTAGATATTTGAGAAGATTACAGGGCCCCCTTGGAGCATGGATTCTGGTTTATTTGTTGTGGGCTCAGGTAATAATCAAGCTGAGAAATTTCCAGAAGGTCATCTGCCCATCCTCTGTGCTGCCCAGACAACAGCTCTGATTCTCCAAACAAGAATAATAATAGTAGATGAAATTTCCCTTCATCAAGAGGTTCTCAGACTTGAGTGTGCGTTAGAATCATCCAGAATGCATTTAACAATGAAAGAAGGAAGAAGGGAAATCACCTGGGTCTACCTCTCATTCGGTAGGACTGGGGAAGCACCTGAGAAGCTCCATCTTTAACATGTACCCTGCCCACCTCTCCCCAACCTAAGTCATTCTAACATTGATGAGTTAGGAACCACAGCTAGAGACATGCTTGCTTAACCCGAGGATAAGGAATATGATGGACTAACTCTGAGACCTGATCCCTCAGTCCTTAGGTGGGTATTAATGACCTGTCTTGTAAGGATCATTCTCCTCCAATCAAAGATACCAACAGAGAAGAAATCCAAAGATGAAGGAAACAAACCTGGTGGGATTTTCTTTTTTGGGGGGAAGGGGGGTCTTTCTCCATCTTTCGAATGCATCAAATCAGTTTACAAAACATTTTCGCATACATTGTCTCATTTCTTTTTCTCAGAGTTTCTTGATCTGAAGTTCATGGACCCACAGGAATGTGTGGATAGATTTCAGGGGAACAATGAACTTGAAAGGGAAAAATGTTTTTTTACTAAACTCTAACTAAAATTTAGCATTTTCGTCTCTTATGAATGCAAGCAGCAAATCACAGTCCCAAAGGTACCTGTGACTTTATCACCAAATGAAATCACAGTTATTTTCTTATCACATAACTACTGTTATAAATATCTGAATGTATCATTTAGGCTCATCATTAGTTTAAATCATGATAGTTCTAGACTCACTGCTGAATCTTGGTAATGCATTAAGCAATAAACATTTTTTTCTGTATCAGTTGATTCAATGCTTCAATAATTGTATTTCAGTATAATAGATTTTGTTTGCAGTCCTTTGTATTTTATGCATTTAAAAACACAATTCTGAGAAGAGATCATAGGCTTCCTGGACTGCTAAAGGGATCTAAGGTGAAAAAAGAAACAAAGTTAAGAATCCCTGATCAGGGGACCAGGCTGGCAGCATAGTGGTTAAGTTCGTGCACTCTGCTTCGGTGGCCTGGGGTTTGTGGGTTCGGATACTGGGCACGGACCTACACACTGCTCATCAATCCATGCTGTGGTGGCATCCCACAGACAAAATAGAGGAAGAAGAGCACAAATGTTAGCTCAGGGACAATCTTCCTCAAGCAAAAAGAGGAACATTAGTAACAGTTGTTAGCTCAGGGCCAATCTTCCTTGCCGAAACAAAAGTTCTCTGATCAGATCATCACAATGACTCCTTGAAGATGAAAGATAGTTAATACTATCCTCTTTCCAAGGAAGAGGAAGCTTAGGGAAGTTAAGTGACATGTCCAAGGTGGCAAAGCTAGTGGATAACAGAGCCTGGACTCAAATTGGATGTTCAGGGCTCCGTACTGACCATAGTGAGCAAGGTGGGAGAGAACCATGGCCCCTCTCTGTGCAGTAGCCAGCACGTGAGGTGGAGCTGTGGGGAAGAAAAAAAATTGAGAAATTCTTGCATTTGGGGAAGACTTTAGAGTAATCACTGGAACAGCCAGAAGATGAGCAGCGGCAAAGAGCTGGGCCTGTCAGCCTGGGGTCCAGTGATTAATTGGTGTGGGGAACACAGCCAAGAGCAAAGAAGCCACACCGGGCCTCCATCCATTTGTCCATGCCCTGGGGTCAGAGATGGAGCAAATGGAATCTTTTATAAAAGAGGAAAGGGTGGAATGTAGCCATCAGGGGAGTTCTGCAAGGAATTCACAGGTGTTGTCTTATTGTACTTCCCCTCCCGAAGGACCTCTGGGTGTGCTGTTAGCAATAGAAAGGAGGGGTGGGGGTGCAGCTTGGCTGTGCTCTGCGGTCTTTCACACACCCTCCCTCAGCTCTGTATTTTTTATGGGTTACAATGGTTTCTATTGAAATCGCAGAAGCCATACTCAAGTCACAGGGAGCTGGGTCACTGGGAAACACATTGGGTTCTCCAGCAAACGTCAACAGGTGAATCTTGAGGGGCTCTGGGTCTCCGAGGAAGTCAATCACTAGGGACACTCCAACCCAGCCATGAAGCTGATCTCATCACCATTCTGTAAGTCACCCCATCTTGGTGATTCTGCAAATTTCCATTCAAGAGAAACTCAGCAAACTCTTCTCTCTCTTGAGGAAAGAAAACTCCAGAGGTTGGTTTAGCCCATTTCTTCCCATTGCAACGCTGATGAGAGTGTGTTAGTAATTGATACTCAGAAGCATTATTGATGTGGAAGCACAGCTGCTGTGTATTAGGAGGGCATTTTTTCCCCAACATTTATTTTAATTATGAAATGTTAGAAGATTTGGAAAAGTTTTTAAAAAAAATAAAACAGAAATCACTTTTATTCTCACCCTCCAGGAAAACCAGTGTTAATATTTTGGTGCCTTTTCCTCTGGACAGAGAGGTAGATAAATAGGTAACTTCCCTATGTCTGTACTATCTACAAAGCATGGAAGTACAATCTTGGGTCATAACAACCCAATCTCATTAGTAGGATATCATGAATGCTGAGTCCTACTGTGCTGCCTCTGGGGGCATACAAAATTAGTTTCAGAAACATGAGAAGTCTTACTTCTTTCTATTTTCCCTCACCTCCTCTCCCCTCTTCCTCATGGGATCTCAGTTTCATCTTCTGTCTTGCAAGCTGCTACTGTCATGCACTTGGTAAGTGGCAGAACATGAATTCTGACCCAGACCCTCTAACTTCGGAGCCCTTATCTGTAGTGGATTCTGTTTTCCCTGCAACCAGCAGTTTCCTACAGACCACCAAGGGATCTGGACCAGGCTGAGGGTTTCAGATTCTTTAAGAAAAGAAAATGTATGAGACTAACAACTCCCTCTTCTTTTTGCCAGTATCAACCATCTCTCACAGTGTAACTTAACTTACTATTATGCTAAAGACCCTCCCTTCCTACTAGAGAACGGGAGGATGAAAGTGGATGTCAAGGTCAGAGGCCCACTCCTACTACATTATATAATAAGACCTAACATTAGCACTTAGTATGTGCCAAGTACATTGCTAATTGTTTGACATATAACTCGTTGAATCTCCACGTCAACCTTATGAGGAAACTGAGGTACGAGAGTTCAAGTAATTTACTATGCCAAGGTCATATGGTTAGTAAGACGCATAGGATGAATTCTAACCCAGGCTGTCTAACCCGGGAGCTGCCATCTTGGCAGGTTGTATTTTCCAAAGATGGTAACACCAATATATATCTCATCCCACATGTTTTCTTACAACATGTGGTAATATTCCTCCATCAAGCGTTGGGAATCCGTGTTCCTCTCCTTGAACCCGAGTGAACTCTTGTAACACTGCCTTGACCAATAGAATGTGCTGGAAGCGACATTGTATGATTTTCAAGGCCAGATTATAAAAGTCAATACAGCTTTTGCCTAGCTCTCTTTCTCTCTTGGGACATTTCTTCCTTAGAATCAAGCCACCATGCTGTAAGTTAGTCCAGGCCACATGGAGAGGCTGTGTGGTATTACAGCTGACAGCCGCAGTGAGGCCCCCACTCAAGAGCCAGCATCAGCCGCAGGAGACATCAGTGAATGGGCCTTTAGATGATTTCAGCCCCAGGCTTCCAGTCTTCCCTCTGAGGTTCTAGACCTCAAAGAGCAGGAATAAGCTGTACTTACTGTGCCCTGTCTGAATTCCTGACCTACCAAACTTACAAGAGATAATAAATGACTATCCTTGTTTGAAACCACTAAGTTTTGAGGTAATTTTTTATGTCACCAAAGTAACTGGAGAACATCGTTCTTTACTATTCCAGCTCTCAGCAACTCTCCATCCCCACCTCAATTCAGGCCCACGCTGGTACATCACCAAGGTTGAGTTTGCCATGAGGGAAGCCTTGCATAGATTTTTCTCGGTCCAACTCCATCAGGAGAATTGTTCCCACTAAGCTTTCTATTGTTGTTTAAGTTTTTGCATTTCCCTTAGTTTTCATAGGTCTTTTGTTGAGGAATAAGGAGAGGCTGTCTCAGAGCCCGCAAGCCAAATGCCATTTTAAGCCAGATGTTAAATTGGCCTCTTTGAGGAAAGATTTACCTGGTCCTTCAATAATTCTTGACTAAGGAGTTACTCAGACCAGCACGAGGCTTTGTCCACGTGCGTTTGCTCAGTCAAAAGACACTGTACAATAATTTTCTTAAAAAAAGTAGAAACATGCCATGTGCTGGAAATCTTGACCATTTGATCCTCTCTATATAATGCTCTTCTCTGGAAAAAGACAAAGAAAAGGGGAAGGAGGAGATCAGCAAGCCGAGAGACGAATATAAAGGCCTAAGGACGAGGGGAGAAAAGCCTGCTCACGTTAAGTTTAACTGCAGGAGAGACTCAGGATGTGTAAGATTTGCAAAGCTGTGGCCTGCCAACTTGTTCCCACCCCAGAGCTTTTGTATCTGTTTTCAGAGTTTTTTCCTCAGTATAAGGATGGCTCACTTCTTTTTGCCCTCTGCTCAATTCCTTGTAAAATGTCATAGGTGACGACAGAGTTTAAATGGTTTGGTCGGGGGTGTGGGGAATTGAGATGGTGACAGGTAAGAGGTCACCCCTCTCCTGTTAATCTAGGGAAAACGCAGGTGCCATTTTTACATGGATTTCAATGCCCAAATAGACACCTAGAGGTGCATATCTATTTGTTCATGCTACATTCCAGTTCCAGTTTTAAGAGCTTGTAGTACTCAGTAAACTGCCTCCTGATGTTCTGACTACGTCTCTATACATGTTCCTATAGTCCCATAGGCCATAGGGATGGGAGGAAGAAAGACAGGACAGATAGAAGAGAGAAGTAGATCAAAATTAAATACACAGATACTCTAGTTTGAATTTTAAAAGCTGAAATATTACAATACTGGCTCAGAATCCCAACAAGAACAGATGGCACATGCAAAATAAGATTATTTGAGGAGCTTTTATTTGCAAACAGTCTACTTAGAATGGTGCGGGTGTGGGGCACTGTGGGAGATGGTGCATAAACAGGGGACTAGCAGGAGCAAAGTCCTCACCACCATAGCCTGAAGGGGAGGGAGAGGTTACTGGAACTGCAAGGAGAGAGAATTTCAGAGAACAGCTGCCTTCAGAGAAGCTGTGACCTTCCATCAAAGAGACTCTCTTTGTGGACTCTCATAGAAAGGACGAAGGGAATTAGTAGCTGGATCTCACTCTCCTCCTCCCCTTATATCTCCTGGAACTTTCCACTGGTTACACTCACCTCGAAGCCAGAGGTCCAAGAGGCTGTTGAGGTAGTTCGTAGAGGTCCGCTCCTGGGGCAGAGAGCAGAATACAGAAAGGTAGTGGATCTACAGGGTGGAAGGGAGACATCCAGCACACTTGCCACCCACAAATATATAAGTTTTCAAAATCAGAAAATGCTTGCTTGGAGAGGGTGCTAAATATCATCAGTAATGTCCAAAAAGGGCAAATTCTCCTTTAATCCAAACACAGATCTTAGAAGGACACTTACCAGAGCCTAAGTTTTATCACTCATCTTCTTGGCACAAATGTAATTGAGTACTCTGGGTGTGTAGTGATAAACGCCATTCCTGTTTACCCCCATTTGGCTGATTTTCACAGTGATAGTAAATACACTATAAACTCCTAGACATTGTGCCTCATTAAGTGATCCTGTTAAACATAAGTCAAATAATGTCTGCCCTCTGTGAACCACGCCCTTCCCCATGGCTTGGAGTAAAAGCTGGAGTCTTTACCGTGACCTACAAGACCATTCTAGGCCCTAGTTACTTCTCTGAACTTACCTCTACTACTCTTCCCTTTGCCCGCCTAACTTCAGCCAAACTGGTCAATACATCGATCACAATTTGTCCCAGGGCCTTTGCACTTCTTTCCACTGCTCTTACCCAAATATAAATATGACTTACTCCCTCACTTTTATGGATATATGTTCAAATATCACCTTTAGAGAAGCCTATCTCACAATCTTATATAAAATAGTAACTATAGCAAAACGTGTTTTCCAAAAATGGCCACACCAGCATTTCCAGTCCCTCATGATCTTCCAGGAACTTGCCACTGCCCATCAACAGGTAGAGTCTGTTTTCCCTCTCCTTGGGTGGGACTTCCGACTGCCTCAACAAATAGAATGTAGTAGAAATAATGCTGTGGATTTCCAAAACTAGATCATAAAAGGTGATACAGCTTCCTTCTGATGCTCTTTCTTTCCTGGGACGTTTGCCCTGGGAATTCAACCACCATTTTATAAAGAAGCAAAAACTACATGAACAGACCACGTATGAGTGTTTCATTCAATAGCCCCAGCTGAGGTCTCAGCCAAGAGCCAGCATCAATCAGCAAATCCGGGAGTGGGTGAACCATCAGGTGAGTCCAGGCCACAGCCTTCAAGCAGCCCCAGCTCATGCCAAATGGAGTAGGTGGAAGCTGCTTCTGCCAAGACCCACTCACATTGCCGATTCATGAGCAAAATAAATGATCGTTTATGTCACTATTTTTTGGAGTAATTTGTTATACAGTCATGAAATTAGAACATATTTTTGGTGCCAGAGGTGACATGCAACAAAAACCTAAAATATGTGGGAATGGTTTTGGGACAAAATAGTGGGCAGGAACTAGAAAAACTTTAAGGAGGATGTTAGTGAGAGCCTAAAAGATCTTGAGGAGACCGCCAAAGGAAGCAGGATGACCCTTGATAAAGCTGTCAGTGAGGGCATGAAAGAAGGGAGGGAAATGCTATTGGAAGCTGAGGGAAGGAAATCTTTGTTGTTTAGCGGGAGAAAGTTTAGCAATACCGTTCCTGCAGTAATGCAGAAAATTGAAGATGTACCTAATTAATGGGATGATGTAGATAAGGAGATTTCCAGCAGAATATTAAAAGTGTCTTCTGGCTTCTTCCCATTGTTGATGATAAAATGAGAAAGAAGAGAGCTGACTTTTTTTTTTTTTAAAAAAAAAGGAATTATTTATGTTTCAAGTAAAATTTAGAGGAAATATAAAGGAACCAGGACTTGATGGGTTTAAAAATAAAATTATTTCTAATTCCCTGCTTCTTCAATACTCTCAAATTAAGAAAGAGCTTCAGAGTAAAGATTAAACCCTGGGTGAAATCATAAGATCCTTTGTTAAAACCTCAGCAAGACGTAAGGCGATACCTTAGAGCATTTTTGCTCAGACAAAAGGCCCTCTAAAAATCTTAAGGGAGTACTTCAGAGATCCTTTCTGTTAACTAATAGAATTCTTAGGAATCTAAAGAGTGATGTCTTTCAGCAGTTCTATAGCAAGCCCAAGGCAGAAAAGGACTTATTTTGACAAGATTTGTGAGTGTAGCTTTTGTCTAATGCAGTGTGTTATAAGTTGATTTGTAAGAAACCCACAAAGTTTTTAAAAATAGTCATATCAGCTTGGATGAAAAGAAAGATTTAATCAACATTTTATGTGCAGAAAGTGGACTGAGAAAACCATTCAGCTGAGAAATGGGCCGCTCTATGGAAAAGGAAAGAAGATTTGGAGACTACGACCGAGAGCCATGGTGAAGCATTGACAGGCAGTAGCACTGAACCCTAATCAAGCAAGCAGGAACATATACCTACTGGGCTCCAAAATTGTTATGGATTCCTGTGTGCTTCCCATTCTCCCCCTTTTTGAAGGGAAGGTTTTGTCGCAGTCACTCTCTACCTGTTACACCATCATATGTTGTGTGTGTGTATGTGTGTATCAGCCAGATTGTTTCTTGAGTTCATATGTCTTAAGATCAAGGGGAACTGTCTCTGGCAGTTCTACTTGAGGAGCCACAATTGCATGTGAATATGATCCAGATGGCAAGATCCTGGACTGTGAGCCTGAACTTCAGGTCAGAATGAGATTAGACTCTGGGGGAGAGCGTAGGCTTTTTGCATAGGAGAAGGAATTAAATTACTGTAACCAGAGGGCAAACTGTGGCAAAGTGTATTTCCCAAAAATGGCCATAGCAATATTTTCTGGTCCCACGTCCTCTTCTATAACCTTGCCACCTCCCAACAAGAGGTGGAATCTATTTATCCTTCCTTTGGGCAGAACCTGAGAAATATGGCACCCATATAAAGGCAATTATAAAATATTGTTGAAACATTGAAAAGAAAACCGAAATAAACTGGGATATGTTTATGGATAGGAAGACTCAACGTCATAAAAATATTACTTGTCCCTAAATTAATCTATAAACTCAAAAAATTCTAATTACCATTTTAATAGGAAAGACTTTTCATGGAACTAGCCAAGCTGGTCCTAAAATTCCTGTAGAAGAGGAAACAGCTATAAAAAGCCAAGGCAATTATTAATAAGAATGAAGTAGGATGTGGAGGGAAATAATTGCATTGGCATATATCCACATTATCAAGCTATAGCAATTAAAATATCGTGGAATTGGTATATGGATAGGTGGACAGACCAACAAAACAGACTAGAGAATCAAGAGATAACCTCGTGCACACATGCATACTCAATTTACGATAAAGCTAACCATCCAGAACAGTGGGGAAAGGACTGTCTTTTCAATAAATAGTGCTGAGATATTTGGGTAACCATAGGGGAAAAAATTAAACCCAAGTTCTTCTGTCTTCCAATTCCAGATGGATTTTAGACCTAATTGTGTAGGTAAAACTATAAAACTTTCAGCATAAATGTAGCAAGATGTAGGGAAGGATTTTCTAAACAACACACAAAAAGCATTGTGAAGGAAAAGATGGATAAAATTGACTACATTAAAATTCAGAACTTCCATTCATCCAAGGACACCAAAAACAAGGTGCAAAGAAATTTACCCACTGGGAGAAAATATTTGCGATGTGTATAAACCCACAAAGGATTAGCATCCAAAATACATAAATAACCCCTTCCCGTCACCAGTAATTAGGAAAATGCAAATTAAGACCAGAATGAAATAATATTCGCAGACCTCAAATTGGCAAAAAATTCCATCTGTTAATATCAAACGTGGGTGAGAAGTGGGGGAAAGAAAAATTTCAAACATGCTGATGGAATTATAAATTGGTCTTTATACAGCAATTTGGCAGTACGTAATAAAGTTGAAGCCACACATGGTATATAACCAGCATTTCCACTTCCAGGCATATATCTTACAAGAAACTTCTGCACATATACACAAAGAACCATGTCCAGGAATACTTGTAGAGGCATTGTTTGTTATATGAAAACATTGGAAACAACCTAAATGTTTATCAGCTGGAAAATGGAAAAACAAATTGTGGTTTATTCATACAATGGAATGTTTTACAGCAGTTAAAATAAGTGAGCTAAATTATACATATAAACATGGATAAAATGTCTAAAATAGGATATTGAGTAAAAAAAAAAAATCATGCTGTAAAGTGATGCAAACAGAATAATCCACTTATAGTTTTAAAACGTGCAAAACAATACTGTAGTTTATAATACTGCATGTGTAGTAAAAATATTAAAACAGCCTTGGGAATGATAAAAACAAAATCCATCTGGAGAAGGAAAAGAATAAGAATGGAGAAGAGTATGAGGGAGTCTCCAACATATTTGTGCTGTTTTACTCCTCTAGAAGGAAAAAAGGGGCTATAGCAAATTGTTAAGATTTTATTGTTATTCTGTGGGTAAGTGGGCACTTGATATATCATTCTCCATCCTTTTTAGTTGACATAGCTTTTTTAAAAGCTTAATGGAAATCATAAGCCTCAGTGAGTTCATATGGTTTGTTGCCTAATTTGTGGATCTAGTATTTGGCACACAACTTCTGCTGAAAATGTTCTAAAGGTATGCGTGGAATTCCATCCATATTGTTCTCTGAAGTCAAGTCTACACAGCATCAGCAAAGCTCTTCACTTTTAAGTAAAATGATCAATCAGGTTATTCTCCCTTTCCTGGCAGAAAAGTTTCTTTTAAATTTATCATCAGAAAATCCACGCCCAATCGGTCCAGTCTGCCAAAGATAAAATGTAAACAAATTATTCTCCAAATTGTCTAAAGACCAGAAAGAAAAAAAATCAGCACACCTACTGTGGTTACTGAGGCCATTTTAAATATAAAATTTCAGTTTTCCAGAATGAGAAGGGAGAGTCAATCATCGAAGAGGATGACCAAAGCTTGAGTCAGGACTCTGCAAACTCTTGGTTACTGAAAAGTTCTTAAGAGGCCAGCCTACCTCTACCAGCTTCTCCATCAACCTTCACTTCATTGTTCCAAGCAAAGAGTGAGATAGGATCTGTCTTGATTAGCTGGAAACGACAGCAAGTAGATAGCTTTGCTTTGCTTTATTTATTTGTTGGTTTATTTATTCATTTTTAAATGAAAAACCAAAGATATACTCCTGGGTTGTATTCCCTTAAACAGACCCTAAGAAAAGGATATAGGCGAAAGCGGTTTATTTGGGACAACACAGTGAGAGAGCGGGGGATGAGACAGAGAAGGGAAGAAAGGTCATCAAGGCTGTGTTAATGAGCAGGTTGCTGCTCTGGGCAATTGGGGCTCAATTTTGTTGGATACTCTTTGAGGGACTCTGCAGAAGCCTCTTGAAATCGGCCCTACAAAGCATAAGGCAGCAGGGGTATTTATCCATCAACTCCTTATTTAAAGGTTGTTCTTGGGGAAATTAACTCCCTGCACTCAGGCACATCCCACCTACAAGCTAGCCAAGCAGCCCTGTGGACCACAGAAAGCCATCAGCCTGAGTTCAGAGGCCAGCTGCATGCAAAGGTACTGTATGAAAATATCAGATGACTTCCAACATGGGCCAAGGGGCTCTGCCGACAGCATCTGACAAAGATATCTACAATAGAACACACTGCATTATGTTTTCCAAAGCATGGGACGAGTACCCCGCCTGGTTCGGGAGATGATTTTAGATGGTTCTGGGTCATGGCGTTAAATAAAATTGAATCACGTGGTGAGTGAATTCTGCTCTTTTCACTTTTGTTTCAACACTTCTGTTATCCCAAGGAGAATGTCTCATTTTGGTACTAATCATTACTGGCTGAATTGTGTCTCCCCAAAATTCATAATTTGGAGTCCTAATGCCCAGTACCTCAGAATGTGACTGAATTTGGAAATACAGTCTTCAAAGAGGGAATTAAGTTAAAATGAGGTCATTAAGGTAGGCCTGATCCTACATGACTGATGTCCTTATAATAAGAGGAGATCTGGACACAGGCAGGAAAGAGGGAAAACCATGTAAAGACATAGGAAGAAGATGGCCATGTACAAGCCAAGACAGGCCTCAGAAGGAACCAACCCTGCCAACACCTTGATCTTGGACCTCCAGCCTCCAGAGCAGCGAGAAAATAAATTTCTGTTGTTGAAGCCGCCCAGGCTTTGATACTTGTTATGGCCGCCCTAGCAAACTAATGCACCTATTATGGCTTTAATCCATCTCCAGCACTTTCTAGCTCCCTGTTTAGCAGAGGTAGCCCCAGGTTTAGAACTTTATTGGTGACCGCAATTGGCTGAAATGTGCTAACACTATACTATTTTCATTGCGTTTATTTCTATAATTGCTCTCAACCTATGGCAAGTGTTACCATTTATTGATCACCAGCAAAAATGCAAAAAAATAAAAAAAGGTATTTAATCTTTTAAGCCAGCCAATTTAAAGAACAACATTAAGCAAATAATAAAACCATAAAGATAGTATGAAATGCCTGAAGTCTGGGAGATTCTGTGAGCTCTAGAGCAGCGTGTCATGATGGATGGAAAGAGTGTGACCTGGGGCAAATCGCCTGACCCCTCTAAGCTTCAGTTCCCCTAATACTGACCTAATAGGGTAGTTGGGGAAATTCAAACGGGATAATATTTGTCAAGCAACAAGCGCTCTACCTAGAAGTAGTTAAAAAAATCAGTAAATATTAGTTCTCTCCCTTTGTAATATTTATAAGAAAACATAGATTTTTAAACTCACCTTAGGAAAGCTATTAATCAGATATCAGAATACAACAAATCAGACACTAATCAAATTTAGTGTAATTTTCTTTAGAAAATTCCCTTTCCCCTCATTTTGTCCCGTCGTAAGAAACTGGGTCCTTTTGATCTGTTTGGAGCTGCTCAGCCCATCTTTTCTGGATGTTGGGAAGATCAAAGGAGCGAGCAGGTGTGGAAGTACATCAGGAAGTTTGCACACAGATGGAGTGGTGATGGCGTTGCCACTTACGTCCTGCTGTAGCTGTGTTAATTGGTTTGTGTATCACGGTTGCATTCAATGAAATGAACCACAGTGCTTAAAACTGCATTTTTTTCTATGGCTTTTTCTCTTACTAGGTACACTGTTCACAAGTTTCTTATCCAAATAGTAGAGCAATGCGGGACCCTGAGAGCCTTCCTCTGGTACCAGAGGTTTTGAGTAGAGAAAAATCCATCATCTCAGAATTCTTGAGACCTGTATGAGAGGAGGTAGTTTGATGTGGTGTTCTTAAAACAGTGAAAACGCCAATTCTGAATACAATATCATTTTTCTTTCATGGGGGAAGAAAAGCAACATGGAAATCCCCAACGTATGACTTATTACTAGGTTTCTTTCTTGTTGTTAGAATATTTTAAGTTATTTTTAATTCGGCGGTAGTGAAGGTTTGACATTGTGTCCTGCAAAGCCCTTACCTGTTGGCAAGATCTTCAGGAATGCTGTCTCCAGTCACTTCCAAGGGATGCAACCCTTGGAACCCTTTCATGAATAGGCCACCTATCATGAATAAAGGGAAGGGTGGCCCTCAGGACAAGTAAGGAGCTGGATACCAAGGTGAGAAGAGGATGTAAATAACAGAGTCCTATCTGGCCTTAAGTTATTCTTGAAATTAATCAAATCTCATGAAATGGTAGATTGCTGAGTAAAAGAAATGAACAATTGCAATGAACAGAAGAGAAAAAGTCTGTACCCCCATGGAGTTACATTCTAGTAAGGGATTTTAACCTCCTCTTGTGCCATCAGCCGCACGGCAGTTTCATAAAGTCTATAGATCCTTTCTCAAAACAGCATTTTCAAATGTATAAAATAAAATACACAGAGTTCAAAGAAAAACAATTATATTGAAATTGAGTGACTTGCAACACTGTGCTGGACCTGTATTATTCTACAGTCTATTAGCCATAAGTTGCTTTAAATAACACAGCTCAATAATTATCTCAACCATCACATGTATTTGAACTTACCTGATCTTTATTCATAAACCATATGTATAGCCTTATTACAAAAGGCCATGCAGCCTTGTAGAGAATTAAGAATTCTCATTTGAACCATCCAGTCTTATAATTTTTTAACAAACAATGGAAACAACTCACTCCTACGTATTGGTTAACATTGTAAGTAGGAAATACTAGAAAGAAGTGAGGTGTCTGGGTTACTAACATAAGAAGCCCTGGTTTCACTATTTGGTGGCTGAATGACAAGCAGGCATAGAACTGCTCTATAATTGGCCAGCTATGTCTTGTGAGCATCTCTAGACAGGAAGCCTTCAGTGACATGTCATCTAGCTGCAAGCCTACTGACTACCGTAATTTCAAAGTGATGAGCATAAGGGATATTTCAAGATATCGACAACAACTGAAATGTGATAGGAAACATCTTTCATTTCTTGTTGATAACAAGTCACAGACACTGCTAAATCATGTGGTTTGTTGTCTGTGCTCATAATTGAAGGAAATGTGAAATTTCAGTTAGAGGGGAGGAAAAATAAGGATATGATTAATTTCCTGTCCAAGGAGCTTCTAGACTCCCAGGTTGACTCTTGGTAAGAATCCCTTGTGGGAAGGCAGGTAGTAAGTAAATAAATAACATGCCAAGTGGTGATAAGTGTTATAAAGAAAAATAACACAAAGTAAGGGAGAGAGAGAGAGCCAGGCATGAGAAGGAGGAAGAATTACTGTTTTGTATAGAGGAATGCCACCCTAGGATAACACTTGAACAGTGATCTGATGGGAGAAAGGAAGTGAGCCCTATGACGATCTGCAGAAAGAATGTTCTAGGCAAAGGAAGCACCAAGTATGGTCCCACCTATTAGAGCTTATAGATTACATCAGTCAAGTTTCAATCAGGGAAGCAGAACCACTATGAGTGTTTTGGAATAAGGGCTTTACTATAGAACTTAGACTTTACACAATTGTGGCGGGAGCTGGGGAAGTAACAGTCAAACAGTAGGAAGGGGATATTGGGTGTCAGAGAGGAGTCACTAACCAGCCCTGGTGCAGGTGAGTAAGCCAGAGCTTGCAAGGGGGATCCAGGAGCCAGGCACTTCCAGCAGCTGGGATGGGACTATGAAGAGGAACTGGCAGAGGAGTACATGGAAAGCTGTGTCTGTATATAGACACCACCTCTGTGTGTCCACAGACAAGCATCTGGAGATGGGTCTGGGGCAGCTGTTGGTCAGTAGCCAGGAAGAGCTAGACATGGAGCAGAAAAGAGTGAGAGACACCTGGAACCTGCTGGACACATCTGTGTTTGTCCTTCACCATACTTGACTGCAAAGACCGTCAAAGAATAATGGCCACTGTTGCACTTCTGCTTTCCAAATCTTGCACAAATTCCTCTTTGGCCAACTCTGACCCGGAACCATTCAGGGAAGACAATTCTGGGAAAAGTGATTCCTGCTTAAGCGAGTTGACAAAGTACAAAGTGCAAACTACCACACAGATCAGAGAAAGGGCTTTGACTTTTAGTGGTGAGATGGAAAGCCACTGGATGGTTTTTTTGTTTTTGTTTTTTTTTTAAGGATTGGCACCTGAGCTAACATCTGTTGCCAATCTTCTTTTTTTTCCTTCTTCTTCTTCCCAAAGCTCCCCATTGCATAGTTATATATTCTGGTTGTAGGTCCTTCTGGCTCTGCTATGTAGGATGCTGCCTCAGCGTGGCCTGATGAGCAGTGCTAGGTCCACGCCCAGGATCTGAACTCGCTAAACCCTGGGCTGCTGAAGCAGAGCATGTGAACTTAACCACTGGACCATGGGGCTGGCCCCCACTGCATGGTTTTGAGCAGAGATATGCATGATCTGAGTTATAAGAACCTCCAGTATTTGGCACAATACTAACAACAGTATTTACCATGTATTTTTGCAACTGGTCACTATTCTCTTGACAAATGGTGAAGGTCTTTCTTTTCTATTATTATTATTTTTTTAACCAGGATATCCCCCATATGAACCAAGCAACTGTGTCTACACAAAACCTCTAGAGCTCTTAATTTTCCTATCACTGGAGGAACAGAGAGGTTGCTTTGAGGTAAAAGACCTACAGCTTGAAGAAACTGAATCAGCAAAAAAAACACAAACTGGTACAACCATTATGGAAAACAGAGCACAAGTTCCTCAAAAAATTAAAAATAGAACTACCAGGGGCCAGCCCAGTGGCGCAGTGGTTAAGTGTGAACGTTCCGCTTATCTGCAGCCACGGGTTAGCTGTTTCGGATCTCGGGTGCGGACATGGCACCACTTGGCAAAAGCCATACTGTGGTAGGCGTCCCACGTATAAAGTAGAGGAAGATGGGCATGGATGTTAGCTCAGGGCCAGTCTTCCTGAGCAAAAAGAGGAGGATTGGCAGTAGTTAGCTCAGGGCTGATCATCCTCAAAAAAAAAAAAAATAGAACTACCATATGACCCAGCAATTCCACTTCTGGGTATATATCCAAAGGAAACTAAACCACTATGTCAAAGAGATATCTCCACTCCCATGTTTATTGCAGCATTATTTGCAATTGCCAAGACATGGAATTAACCCAAGTGTCTATGGATAGATGAATGGATAAAGAAGATGTCATGTGCCACATAATGACACTTCAGTCAACAAAGGACCACATATATGACGATGATCCCATAAGATTAGTACCATGTAACATAGGTGTGTGGTAGGCTATACCACCTAGGTTTGTGAAAGAAGACTCTATGAAGTTTGTACAACGACAAAATCACCTAATGATGCATTTCTCAGAACATATCCCCTCATTAAGTGACCCATGACCATATAACCAAAGGAATACTATTCAGCCATAAAAAGAAGGAAACCCTGTGATTTGCAACAACATGGATGGACCTTGAGGGCATTATGCTAAGTGAAATAAGTCAGAGAGAGAAAGACAAATGCTATATGATCTCACTTATATGTAGAATCTAAAAAAAAAAAAGTAAGTAAAAAATTAAAATATTTATTTATTTATTTAGTGCCTTCTGTGTACCTGGTACTAGGGCACTATTCTAGGTATGTGGTATTTATCTTGAACAAAGCAGACAAAAATTGCTGCCTCTATGGAGCTTACATTCTGGTGGGGGAGACAATAACGAAAAAATAATTGTTACACGGTATTTCTAAGTGCTTTGGAAAAAATAAGTAAAGCAGAGTGGGGCAATCAGGAGTCCTGAGGAGGGTCATGGAGACGTATTGCAGGACTAAATAGGATAGTCAGGGCCTCCATGAGAAAGTGAGATGCTAGCAGAGCCTTTGAGGAGATAAGGAGTGAGCCATGTAGATATCTGGGGGCAGAGGGAACAGCTGAAGCACAGGCTATAAGGCAGGCACATGCCTGGCATGTTCAAGAAACATCAAGGAGTGAGCAAGGCAGGAAAGTCATAGGGGATGAGGTCAGGAGGCACAGTGGGGCCAAGAGTCTGGAGCCTGGAAGTCCTTGTAAGGACTGTAGCTTTTACCCTGAGTGAAATAGGGAGCCACTGCAGAATTTAGAGCAGAGAAAAAACATTGCATCAAATTGTTGACATGTTTTAGGAATTTTTACCCTGTGAATTCACTTTCACGTATTGTATTTTGGAACTAAAATGCAGAGATAGCCTGAGTTCATCATAGTTTCCAAAACCAGATGAGAAGATTGAATCTCTCCTAAAGGAATGATAAGAATAGAAAAGTAAGACCTTGAGCCAAGTCCGCCTATCAATCTGAATGAGTGCAGGGTATTCAGGAAATGGAGGCTGGACTCACCTAGGGGCATTCTTCATGTTCTTGGAGAAGATTTCAAATGGGCTGAAGCGACCTTGCTCCAAGATCCCTTGGGGTTTGCAATTAGCCCAGTCTTGGTTTAGGGAACCCAGAAATACCAACTGGGACTTCCCAAAGTCCACTAGATGTTGATTAATGATAAAGACCTCCTTGTCCTGTTTCATTGAGTAATAGGAAAACCCCTATCTCTTGGTGCTCTGATCTGCTGATTGGAAGAATTGTCATCTATCGTTTTGGAAAAACTCACGTGGAAAACATACCAGCTCTTGTGAATACCTGGATTGAACAGATCTCACTCCACCAAATCTATGTTTGAATCCAACCATTAAATTACATCGCTTCCTTCTCAAATTGGTCACAAAGCTAGATTTTTCATGTGGAACCAACCCAAAGGATGTCCTAAAGAAAGAAAGAAACCTCCCCAGAAAATCACTTTCCAGCCCTCAAACTACTTCATTCTCAATTCAGGACTAGAAAAATCCAACACAAATTTCTTTTTATATCAAAATCTGCTAGCGTCCTGCCCAGTGGCATAGCGGTTAGGTTCACGTGTTCCACTTCAGCAGCCCAGGGCTCTCAGGTTCAGATCCTGGGCGCGGACCTTTGCACAGCTTATCGAGCCATGCTGTGGTATAAAGTAGAGGAAGAATAGGCACAGATTTAGCTCAAGGCCAATCTTCCGCAACAAAAAGAGGAGGATTGGCGGCGGATGTTAGCTCAGGGCTAAACTTCCTCAAAAAACAAAACAAAACAAAAAAAAACCCTGCCATTGAAAGTAAGTAAAAAAATAGAATAAAAGTACCATTTTGAAAGGAGGTTGAAGAGAGATTGCCCAACAGTTGGAGTACACTTTGAGACTGAGTCCCATCATATATACAGAAAATTGTATGCAATCCATCCCCTGAGGCACTGTGACGAAATGCCCTGTGGAGTAAACAAAGACAATAAAAGTCAAGACCCAACAAGACTGACTCGACGGGAGTCAGAAGAGGACTGGCAAGCTCGGAGCAAAGTCGTAACACTGGTCACAAAATCCTCCCTAAGGCTGCCAGTTTCCAAAAGTGTAGCCAGAGCAAATCAACATGTTGAGAGACAAGTATGAGAGACTCAAACAATGAGACGTTTTTTTTTTGAAGGCACGGCACATTCTACTGCTCACCTACAGAGGTGCCCTAGATGGTGAGAAAAACAAAGGTCTTCTACAGGGAGAGTAAGAAATCAAAAAGGGTGCAAACCCCAAGGATATTTGAAATAACGCTCATCATCTTTCCAATTTTTAAAAGAAGCATTGAATGAGGCCCCTGTTAGCTAAAGATTTACAAAGCCAGGCCAAATTCCAACAGTCCCAACTCCTTCCAGCCAACTCCAGGAAGCTGCTACACAATTTTTGGGAAAGGAGCCTAAAGAGCTGGAACCACCTGGTTTCAGGGTTACTTGGGGGCATAGAGTTTGCTTGACCTGGTTCTTTAAGGGCCATAAAATAATAACTGGCATTGACTAACGTGGGTCTTATTACTGGATGATAAATTGCCTATTTTATTCCTACCCTGGGTAAAGAAAGCTCCATTTTCCTCGTTAATTCCTCAAATGAGAATTGCCTCCTTATTGATTTGGTCTAGAGACTGGTAGAAGCACTGTCTGGACAAACAATAAGCTTTGTTCCACTGGCAAAACTTTTCCAGGGAACTCCCGGGATCACAATGAGGATGTGAGAACCAAGGCTCTGGAAGCCAGCTGGGGAGCAACAAACCAGGGCCCTGAACGTCAAGGGTCTCCCAAAGGTTACCTCCTTCACGCAAGTTGGTGGGAGAGCATCAGGGCCAGGGGAAGTCAATACTGTCAAAGATGTTGCTCAACTCCCAAGAAGGGCCCTGCAATCATCTTCAGCAGAGAAACAGTGACAGCATCTCTCTTCTTGGATTTGGTAGTCAGCTTTTACAATCCCCCTAGACCTTTGGTTGCAAAACTGAGTGTCTCCAGAAAAACCTTGCAGGTTGGAAGTCTATGAACAGAAGTCACCAGTTTTGAATTGAGGGTCATGCCAAACATATACACCCACACAAACCAGCAGAATCAACCCAGACATGAACACAAAACACACTCAGGAGAAAATAAAAATTCCAGATAGAACCCGGGCACGTCTCCATCCTTAACTGCAACTTCTGCCTCTGTTGAATGGATGAATATGGCTTCACTCAGAGGGGGCTTCAAATGCTTCCTAGTCCATATAAGGAGGTTGCACAGCACTGTCCGTGTGACTTTAATAGCTCTCCCTTGTAACAAAGAGCAACCTTAACCATGAGCAGGGTAAAATCCGATAGAGGCACAACCTCTGGGCTTATTCCAGGAACTCCCAGCTTTTTTCTTTATATATTTTTGTTGATTTGGATTTTACTGCTTGACCCAAAGATGTGAGCTCATGCAGCCTGGTGTTGTCAGTCTGCTTTTTCCAGAGACAAATGGCATCCTGTTCATTTTATTAAAAACTTTGTCTTTAAAACCAAGCAGAGGAGAGAGAGAAAGAGCAAGTGAAGAAGGAGGAGGAGGCGGCATCATCCGGAACATTTCTTACTCACAATAAGCATAATTTATTCTGTCAACATGTGATTCATAGGATTTCATAAGTCACCTCTAATCCACCCTTCTCATTTCACATGTGAGGAGATTAAGAGCCAAAGAGGAGAAATAACTTGTCCAAGGTCACACATGTTTATGAGTGTAAACATAATGTCAAAATTTATTCACAGCTACTGGTTTGCTTATTATTATTTAATTTCCTCCTCAGTCTTTCCATAAGAGCTGATAAGCATCCCAAAATTTGTGTTTAAGAAAAAAGCCTGGTGCGTTACAGTCAAAATGAAGGGAAACTCAAGCCAGCACTGATAGCCTAGAGGTTAAAATTTGGCGCACTTCATTTCAACGGCACAGGTTTGGTTCCTGCTTATGGAACCACACCCCTTGTCTGTCAGTAGCCAAGCTGTGGCCGTGGCTCACGTAGAAGAACTAGAAGGACTACAACTAGATTATACAACTATGTACTCGGACTTTGGGGAGGAAAAAACAAAAAAGAAAGGAAACTCAATTGGGCCAGCCACTCCTTTTTTCTTTTAAGATTGGTCCTGAGCTAACATCTGTTGCTTAGCTTCCTTTTTTTTTTTTTTGTTTTCTCCCCAAAGCCCCAGTACATAGTTGTATATCCTAGTTGTGAGCCCTTCTAGTCCTTCTATGTGGGATGCCACCACAGCATGGCTTGATAAGCAATGTGTGGTTCCCCACACCCAGGATCCAAACCAGTGAACCCCAGGTGACCAAAGCAGAACACGTGAACTTAACCACTAAGCCACCAGGCTAGCCCCTGGACCGGCCACTTCGTACCTGTGATGGCCTGAGAAAGCTGTTCTACCAAGCCCTGGTAATCAACACCACCATTCAGCAACCAGATAGCCCTATGGGTCACAGGTGCAAGGCCCAGGACCACAACCTCACTTCCACTTTTCTCTCTTTGCTTGGAAGAGAAAACTCTAGAATCAGCTATCCTACTGTCTTACTAAGATGTCATTTTTACCTTGAGGATTCCTTGCTTTTGCAGAAAATTAGGCTTTTAAATTAAAAAGTCAGTTCCCAGAACATGCAGTAGTCTTTAGTTATTTGAATGTGTGGTTCACATTTTCCTTGTGATCGGATTATGGGGAAATTCAGATGTGCAATAGCATGAAAACCCTGTTCACGTGTCACTGTTATTACAGCAGTTTGTCAATATGGTTTGTAGCGGGACAAGTCTTCTCTCACATTTTCTGAATTAGTATTTTCAACATTTTTCTTTTGGAGAAATCTCTTCAACTTCCTGTTTTGATTCACCAAATAGTTTCTACATGATAGAACCTGCATTATGTGTATTTTGAGCTCCTTACTTAAAATGAATTTTAAATTCTATTCTTTATACATATATTGAAGCAAATAGTTGATCTATGTGAGGGTTTCTCAGCCACAGCACTGTTGACATTTTGGGCTGGATAATTCTTTGTTGAGAGGGCTGCCCTCTGGACTGTAGGATGTTTAGCAACATCCCTGGTCTCTACCCTCTAGATGCCAGTTGCACCTCCCCTACTCAGCTGTGACAACCAAAAGTGTCTCCAGGCATTCCAAATGTCTTCTGGAGGCAAAATCACCCCTGTTTGAGAATCACTGATGTATCTTGTTTCAGAAAGAGACCCCAGCAGGAGGTAAGCTCCCTAAGAGCAAGAACTGTGTCTGTTTTGTTCATCACTGTGTTATGCATATAATAGGCACTTTTTAAAACACATTGTTGTGGGGCTGGCCCAGGGGTGTAGTGGTTAAGTTGGCACACTCCGCTTTGGCAGCCCGGGGCTTGCAGGTTCAGATCCCAGGCATGGATCTACAACACCACTCACCAAGCCATGCTGTGGCGGCATCCCACATGCAATACAGAGGAAGACTGGCACAGGTGTTAGCTCAGGGCCAAGCTTCCTCACCAAAAAAACAAAAACGAACAAACAAAAACATTATTGAGGGGCTGGCCCCGTGGCCAAGTGGTTAAGTTCACACGCTCCACTGTAGGCAGCCCAGTGTTTCGTTGCTTCAAATCCTGGGCGCAGACATGGCACTGCTCATCAAACCATGCTGAGGCAGCATCCCACATGCCACAACTAGAAGGACCCACAACTAAGAATATACAACTATGTACCGGGGGGCTTTGGGGAGAAAAAGGAAAAAAATAAAATCTTAAAAAACAAAACATTGTTGATTGAATGAATGACACAATGTAGCGTTAAAGAGAAAGTCTCAATATAGAATATTCAAACATCCATCTGCCAACTCCCTAGCTATGCCATTTGTCTAAATCACTTTATCTCTTTGAATCTTAGAATCGTAATATATATTGCAGGAAATAATCTTTACCTGGAGCCGACTATCCTGTGAACTTCAAACACAATGATTTGTGCAAAGATGTTTGTAACCTGTGAAATACTCTTTAGATCTGAAAAATAATGAAGGACAAATGTCTTAGAGTACCTGGTGAACTCCAGAGAAAGACCCAGATGGACCTAAAACAATGGTTCTTGCTTACTCGGTCACCTTGAGCTCTAAGCCACATTCTTTGGCCTTGAGGTAAGGTAAGGATAGAGGACGGAAATGGAGCTCGTCGAACAGCTCCAGAAACCAGAGGCATGTGTCAAGCTGTGTAGCAGGACTGTGCCTGCTTGTGGTTTCTTTACACAACACAGATTGTTGTACACCAACGCAGGTACTAAAGGAAAGCAGTGTGTTCCAAAGCAAGAAGGTTCAGTAGCAGTTAGGAAGTAAGACCCTTAGAAGCCTTTACACTGAAAGACTATTTCCCCACTTTTCTTACATGATAGGTAAATCAATTGAAAAATTATATATGTGTGTGTACATGTATAAAACACAAAATTTGTCTATATTCTCATTCTGTCCCTTAAGCAGCCAGCTTTGCTGGAGACCTAAAGCCATGACCGGTCACCCTGTTGGAGAGTCCAGTATAATTTGGTAGATATTGCAGAAAGAACCGCCAGGGGTCAGGTCCTAAATGAAAAGAAAAGAAAGGGTCATGCCTGTGTATCAGCGGTGGGAAGATAGTGGTGTGTGGGAGCCTTCTGTGTGAGGTCTATTTCATAACCCATCAGTGATCCCAGAGCTATCTGGAGTTAGATACTAATGAGCAAAAGGGTGAGGCGTCAGTGGCACCACGTTACAAGTTCTGGAGGAACAAGAATTGGCTGCAGGAGGATTCTTGCCCCACTGGGTTATGAGTAACCTCTGGCTGCATGTGTGGTGAAGGGGGCTTTGGTTTTGCATGCTTCAGCTTCCTCACCCAGGACAGGGAATAATATTGCTGATTCTGTCTAACTTGGAGTGCTGCCGTAGGGGGCAAATGCAATAAGGAACATAGCAGTTGTTTGGTTTTTACATATATTAATTGGTGGTTGTATTAATTGGGATTGTCCAGAGAAATGGAACCAATAGGATGTGTGTGTGTCTATATATTTATATACATACATACATACATACCCTAATTTTTCTTTATGCTGTAACTTTTTTATTTTTCTGTATATACATGTCATGCATGCTCATTGTAAAAATTCAAACATTAAGTGAGTGTTCCACAAATTCTTACCCCTAGGGCTAACTACCGTGAAGGGTTTTATGCATATACCTGCAGATTTATTTCTACGCTTATATTACTATCAATATGAAAAGCATGAATCACCAGCCAGTTGCGGGTTGGCAATTGTAGTATCCAGGATAAGATTGCTCAAGACTGGTGACGAAGGCGAGGTTTTGCAGTGGTGTCTACAAACCAGTCCTAGACAGCAGCACAGTCATGCCCGCATGTCATCAGAGCGTGCTAGTTGACTTCTGGCTCAATGCTTCTCCATGTCCTCCTCTATCCTTGCAGCCAAGACCTGTCACATTAATTATCATTCAGGCTTACCAAATGAAACGTAACACTCCTACCTAAATCCATTGCTTCCCAAGTCGAACATCTAATATTCCACAATCTCTCTCTCTCTCTTTTTTTTGTCCTTGTATGCCACTTTTTCTTCCTCTGGATTTTGTCTTGAGACAAACTCAGTAGTGCGGGTATCACTGCCTTGGTGTGTAACGATTTGTATACCAAAAGTGGTTCTCTTGTGTGATCAGGCAAAACCACCAGCCCCAGGTATGAATAACTAGGTCAAAAAGAAAGAAACTGAAAGATGCCTGTTGCAATGGAATTTATCTTTCTTCGTCTTGTTGACTATTTCCCAAACTTTGGTCATTCATCTACCAGCTTTGTCATTTCAGCTCTGTTTTCATACCACTGTTACTATTATTTACATAATTTTTTTTAATCAATTCACTATTTTAACTTAAAGTTGCCTTAAATATTCTATGGTTAGCATAAATGGAAGGCCAGTATCACTTGCTATAAGTGGAAGGTAACCATAAAATAAATATATAACTGTTAATTATTTAACTGTATTCATATAACATCTTTTCCCCAGTTTGAGAAATATTGCTTTAATTGCCTAGCTAGAGATTCCACAGTATTAGATTATTAATGGAATCTCTGGATTCTGGAGATATCCACAAGAAAAGCAAGCTTTAAAGAAAGTTGTCAAAAATATGGGCTTTGCAAGATTCCTTGAACTAAAGTTTGAACTAGAGAAATCAACCTAAAGCTCTAACAATGCTTCACAATCTATAGATTTAGAATCATGTCGTTTTAGGACTGAGAGCAGAACTTATTTCAGCTCCAGCCATGGAACTGAGGGCCTGGAAAGAGAACACGGACTGTCCCCTTCCTAGGCAGATGGTGGCAGAATGAAGTCAGTTCTCCTGACTTCTACCCTCCAGTCTTCCTATAAACTACCAGATGCTGGAGGTCAGCCAACTTAGTGTTTTACTGATCCATTGCTGTATACAAACTACCCTAGAACTTAATGGCTTAAACAGCAAACCATTTTATTTCTTCACAATTCTGTGGGTGAAGACCGTAGACACTGCCAGGCAGAATGAAGCTACTGCTTCACATGGCAGTCAGTTGGGGTCATTCATTCAACTAGAAACCAAGTTGGCCTGGAAGGTCCAAGAAGGCTTCATTCACATTTCTGGCACCTCGCTACTTCTCCTCATGGCCTCTCTCTCTCCACATTAGTTAGCTTGATCTTCCTCACAGTATGGAAGCCTCAGGATAATTAAACCTCTTACATGGTATCTTGCTGCCGTGAGTGTAAGGGAATGTTCCAAGGAAAACAGAAGTGGAAACTGTAGATCTCTTAAGACCTGCCTCATTCTTGTTGGTCAAAACTAGTCACAGAGCCAGTGAAGGTTCCAGGTCAGGGGAAATCAACCCTACATCTCAAAGGCAGAAGTGGCAAAGAATCTGCAGCCTTCTTGAATCCACCACACTTGGGTTCAAACACCAGCTCGACCACATGCTAGCTATTTTGCCTTGGATAATTTATTTAACCTCAGTTCCCTCATTAGCCATGATGAACATAATAATATTTACCCCATTAGATTGCTATGAGGATTAAATAAGATAAGCATATAAAGTGATTAGCACAGTGCTAGGAAGATGATAGGTTTTCAACAAATTTTAGGTATTTCCTTCCCTATCTACCAAGAGCTGATTTTCCTCCAATGTTATGATGCTCAGTAACCTCAACGTTGAGAACCATGATCCTGGGATGGAATATTCAACTATAATAGAAACAGTATCTACCAAAATGTTAAGCAGAAGGGAAATGTCCTCAGATATCAGTCTTCCAGCCATCCCAGACTAAGCCTGCATCCAAGCCAAAACAGAGGCTATGAATTGAAAGGTTTATCTTCAAAAGCTCACCTTTAAACATTCTGAAGGCCCATGTAAGAAAACAGAACCATGGAGCCAGGCCATAGTTGTTTTCGAGCTGATCTCCAAATGATAATTTCATTGATTGTTATGTTTGTTCCAGTTCCTAAACCTGCTTTGTGTCTTAAACAGAATGAATACAGAAGATATTCCCTCTGCTTGCATTCAAATCCCAATAATTTTATTAAGCTGGGCTATTTATGAACAGAAGAATACTGGAAATTTTTGCTTGGTAAAGAAATGTGTCCTATACACTAGAACAGTAGTACTCAACTGGGGTGATTTTACCCCACCCACCCAGGGGACATTGGCAATGTCTGGAGACATTTTTGGTCATCACAACTGGGGAGGGGAGGTGGTATTACTGACATCTAGTGGGTAGAGGCCAGGGATGCTGCTAAACATCCAACAGGGCGTAGAACAGCCCCACAACAGAGAATTTAATGGCCCAAAATATCAATAGCTGAAACTGAGTTGAGGTTGAGAAACCAAGGCGTAGCACATCACTGCAATGCAATTTGCTTTAGTAACTGACAGAAAATTTACACGAGGGAAGGCTAACTTGGAACCCCCTCTATCCATTTAGTGACTGAAGGACCAAATAGACTTTATTACTTTGCCTATCTGGTAAAAGCCTTTGTACAGACTCAGAAGCATGTGGCCACTGGGTGGGAGGTATCTTGTGAGAAGTGATTCCTTCTCCCCAAGCACATACTCCAAAAGTGCTGTCCTTTCAGCAGTTTTAAGGTGGTTTGTAAGATGATGATGAAATTATGTAGAAGGAAACAGGGTGAAAACAAATTTAGGCAACAAGTTGAGAAGGTAACAAAGGGTGGCATCATTTTTACATATTTACCACCTCCAACCCAGTCCGACTCTACTCCCAAGTGGGATACCCACCCCTGTGTCGTAGAACCTGAGTGTACTTCTGTTGGTACCCAAACAAAAGTGCCAGAACGTAAGTTCCTTATTCATCTCCACACCCTCCAGTATCTATAAGCGTGGCAGGAAATGGCTGCTTATTGGTTTTTGAATGCAGGAGAAAACAAAAGAACAAATGAACCAGTCATTCAGCCAAACAAGCAAGCAAGCGATGTATTCATTTTTGTCACAATAAACCAGCACTACCGATTTTTTAAGATGCTTATAGCAAAGGCATAGAATTAACATCTGAAATTTTGAAAAAGACCAATATATTTTTAAAAATATCTTCAGGTTAAAACCTGAAAAAAGCAACTTGTTAAAAAGTGAGTGAGGGAATGCCTTGCAGCAGTGAGAGTCAGTGCACTACTGACACAGGCAACGACACTAATGCACTTCCCAGGAATCACGGGGAACGGAAGAAGCCAGACACAAAAGAAAACATATTGTGTGGTTCCATTTGTAAAGCAGAGTTTCTCAACCTTGGCCTCAGTGACATTTGGGACCAGGTAATTCTTTGTTAGAGGGGGCTGTGCTGTGCGTTGTAGGATGCTTAGCAGTGTCCCTGGACTCACTAGACGCCAGCAGCACCCACTCCCCAGTGGTGTCAACTAACAATGTCTCCAAGCATCGCCAAATGCCCTGGGGAAGGATGACCCTTGGTTGAGCATCCTGATACACAGCAGTCTGTGGTGTAAGAGTGGGCGGCACCAGGGAGGAGGCCCAAGGGGTGCTTTCTGGGGTTCTAGTGATGTTTTTTCATCTTAGTGCTGGCTGATTTCGCGTTTTCACTTTGTTAAGAATTCATCAAGCCAAACACTTAGGTTTTGTGCACTTCTGTATAAATAAACTTTTCTTGGGGAAAAGAATGCACGAGGCTATAAGAATAGAGAAAAGAAATTTCAAGAACTGATAGGGCAAAGGGTTTAAGTGGAAGAATCTACAACATTCCAACATTTGCCAACAATATAGGTTTATTTCTCAACATTTGCTACTATTTCTGAAGTTTAAGTGAAGGTTTTTAAAATATAATTTGGACAAGAAATATCCCACCTCATCTTTAGTGGCAGAAAGCTGGTGGCTGAAAAAAAGTGTGTGACCTACAGAGTTCTGAGGCCGGCACGTCCTCTGGGCAGCCCTTAACCCTGGCACCCAGCCTCTGAGGTGGAGTTTCACACACATTTACAGATTACATTGTTGAGATTATCATGAAAGGGTTCCGTTTGTCAAAAGGCCCTTCCTTGCTATGATAACTGTCAGGTTCTTGGGCTGCTATTGTCCCACTTGTTCTCACAGTGAGTCATTGCTGTGACTAAAATAAAACCCTTCTTTGAAATGTCTCTCTTGATACACTGGGACCCGTTAAACTTGTTGGGGCCCAGCAATCCTATTGAAATGACCTGGGACGATTTTGTCACATCCTTTTCTTGGGCAGGAATTTTGCTTTATCTAATATTGTTTTAAATATTAGCCCAATGCCTAGAGCTTGGGAACATGTTTGCTCTTTAGGGATTTTCTTTGCAACCTGGTGATTTTCCTTTAACCTATCAGACAGACATCAATGTCATTCTATTTTAACATCTCTGCTAAGGGAAAAGCATAGACCAGAGAGACAGTACTTAAATGGTTTGGAATATGGTCAGGACACTATTTTTCTGAAATTCTCTAAGGGGAAATTCTCTCAACTTTCTCGTTCTTTATTTTATCTGTTGGCAAACTAGGTTCTGTAACTTGGTGCCTGACCCACGGTTTCACTGAGCTAAAGGACATACACAGGCGCAAATATACAAACCAAGTGTTCTTTGAAGGTTAAGATTTCTTGTGAGATAATGGAAAGCCACAGAATGAGCTATTCTTGAGGGAAAGAAACCAGACCAGGCGTCCTCTGGGAAAATTACATCCAGTTTCCCCATGTCCTTAACTGTGTTTCTGGAAAAGGACAATCCACGTGGCCAGATTGTCCTTACCTTGCATTGGGCTTCCAAGAGATGGCACAAAATCTATTGATCTCTTGTTCTCTTGAGGCTCAAAGTTGCCTTCTTTCTTTAAAGACATATGAGATCCAAAATTGTGGAACTAGTGAGAAGTTGGGGGAAAGAATCATGTCCCAGAGTTTCCCATCTTGAAGAGAAAACATGAAATTTCCTAACTTAACCCCAAATCATGGCCTATTAACATTGGAAATGATGGAAATGTGTCCCAAGACAACTTCTTCTTTAGAATCAAAAGATATATTGAACTAGTGAGGGAGCTGGCCCTGAGAGCCTAGCAGTTAAAGTTTGGCACATTCTACTTCAGTGGCCCAGGTTCAGATCCCAGGCGTGGAACCACACCACTCGTCTGTCAGTAGCCATGCTGTGGCGGCAGCTCACAGAGAGGAGCTAGAAGAATTTACAACTATACACAACTAGGTACTGGGGCTTTGGAGGGGGAAAAAAAAGAGGAAGGTTGGCAACAGATGCTAGCTTAGGGAGAATCTTCTCCTGTAAATATGAGAGAAAAAATGATATATTGAACAAGTGAAATAGCAGTTATTTTATCTGCAAGAGTGGGTTTGCAAACCACTGCCCGAGGACCAAATCCAGCCATGTTCATTCATTATGTACTGTCTGTGGCTGCTTTTGAGATATGACGTCACAGTTGAATAGTTGTGATAGAGACTATAGAGCCACAAAGCCAAAAATATTTCCCATCTGCCCTTTACAGAAAAAATTGCCAATCCTGTACTATGACTAGAAAGTTTCATTTTATCTATGAATTGTATTAATTTTTGATTGTCAGAATTATATTGTCCTCATTTTACGTTTCATTCTTAAAGAGTAAAATCCCCTGAGACATGTTGGCTTATAAGTTTGCCATGTAATACATTTGTGGCAACTTATAATTTTTGTCACTTCTCATCACCTCCAATCTCCTTCTCGCTCCTTTTTGTCCCTCTCCCCTCTCCTTCTTTCAAGCCATCCTAGTCCTTCCTATCCACCTCTCTGTAGCCATGGTAAAGAGACAAGGTTTTTAATAAGACAGAGAAACAAAATAAAGACATAGTAACATTGTCATACATCAATATGTTTCTGTAAAAGATGATCCTTATTGCTCATAGATCTAATTGTCCTGAAAGATGCTTCCATGAAAGATGCTTCTGAAGGACACAAATCAGAATGTCTTGAGGACACAAGCATCTGCAATTTTCACAAGTCCATTGTAGTTTGAGACCACCCAGAGGTTAGACTAGGTCCCTAAATTCTTCCGTCCAGGGACCACTTTCTATCCCCCCTCCCCCCCGTGATGCTAGCAGGGTTTGTGCTTGGAAGTCAAGACAATACATTCTTCCTATCAACTGTCTTGAATTTCCTCTGCCCTGACCACTAGCTTCTTAAAGAATATAGATCTTTTACAGGGCCTGGAGCATCTTGATGGGGTTAGAACACGTAGCTGTCTTTCCAGAATGCATGGAAATGGAATATCAAGCTTAGATGTTCTTTCTGCTGAACTATGCAAGAATGGGAGGCTCAGGCACATGGTTATCATACAGAAAAAATTTTCTGGATTGAAACCATGTGTGCGGGGGCCTAATACCTGGAGGCAATTAAGAGTATGATGGTGCTAGACAAATGCCATTAAAGTCCTGCAAACCACCCACCCACTTTTATGAGGCAAAGCTCAATGCAAACCAGCTATTTCCCTGAGACCTATCATGTAGTTGATAGCTGTTTAAACAGTTTGTAAAGAAATGGCCTCTACTCTGATGCTGGATTCCTCTTCTAGAATCTATACTTGGTACCAATCTCCTCCAGTGTGCCCCAGTTAACCAAAGACCCTCATGTCACTAATTCACCAGGAAAGTTAAACAGAATTACTCTTCTTATGCCCCTGTCAGTAATTATTTGAACATATTTCTCTTCTAGGACTTATCAAAACTATGTTGCAATCACGTGTTTACAATCCCTGTCATCAGCAAATTGGGAGTTCCTTGAGGACAAGCCCTTCATCAACTTTGTGTGTCACCTCACCTCACGCCATGTCTGATACACACCCCGGTTGATGTTGAATGGATGAATCAGTTAGTTCATTAATCAAAGAAGAAAAGCTGCCCTCTGTTTCGTGGACTGGGAATGGGGCTCAGGATAATGTGGGTAACAGTAACCAACTAAGTTGGAGAATTTTCTTGCAGCCAGGCAGTAAAGACAGAACATTCTCTCAACCTGAGGGGAGCTAGAGGTGAGGGACACCACACACAGCTGCTCAGAATTTTGCTTGTGTGGCAGTGATTTGGGGCCAAACAACTGCACTTTTTGCAGACTCAGCCCCATAAACGGGCACTTTCTAGACCAAATCTCTTTGCTCAAATCCTTCCCACCACTCTGACTGCATTGGTCCCAATCACGTCACCCTGTGGGTTGAAGAAAATGCAAGACTTTGGGGAAGATGAAAGGACATCTTTAAGCAAGATGGCTCCCATGTCAGCCTCACAACTGCCATGAGGGGGAACGTGGGATCATTTTCAGCACTGATAGACTCTTCCTTTCCCCCTGTGAGTACAAAAACTCACATCAAGTCGTGATAGTATAGTGGTGGCGATCTTGAAAGAAAATCTTATTTTCAAACTAACACGTGGGAGAAAACATTCTTTGCCTTTTGGATCCTGGCCCTTTTTCCCCAGTCCAGTGGCAGCGTGACTGAGCCACATTCATTCCCATCTGTTCTGCAGCTGCTGAGTCAAAGAAGGAGTCTGGGATACTTCCTAGCACTGGGGCTGCACCAGGGCTGAGTTGCTTATACGTTGCTTTTGGCACTCATTTCTGTAAGCACTCAGGCTATTTTCAAGTAAGCCCCTGAGACTTCTTTTTTCAAAGAAAAACATTCTCTACATTCCCATCTTCATTTGGGCATAAAGATGGGAGTGTTCTCTTTGTCTCTAGTCTCATGTTTTTGTTTAATTTAACAGATGTCGATTGAGCGCCTACCACATGACCAGACACTGCCATATGTATGTAGGAAGTCTGATGCTGAATACAGCATAATCCTTGCCTTCAAGGACCTCGTGGCTTATCAGAGGGGACATACCAGTGAACAACTTATTATAGTACAATATAATAAATATCTATAATATATAAGTACCCAAGTGCTGTAGAATATAGAATAATTAATTGTATTTGGGGGTGACAGAGAAGGCTGGACTCAAGTTGAGGTTTTAGGGGATAAATAGAAGTTTGCCAAGCAAAACAATAGCAATAATAATAACTATATATTTAAATATTTTATTCTATAATTTATAATAATGTCTATCTATATCCAATACCATTTATTGAGCACATATTGTGTGGCAGCCATTCTGCTGAAGGATTTATGTATATCATCTCACTTATTTCTCACAGTAATCATCATGCTAATAGAAGCCTATTTTTAATACTTGCTATGTAATAGGCACTGATGTAAGCACTTTATATATAGACATAGAAAAAATAGGACGGACTCTTTAGACTTTTTTTCACAACTCTGTGGATTACGACTCTGAGAATCATCAAGAGGAAAATATTAAACATTTTTCCAGTGCTTTTAAATTTTTACTGTGTCTAAACCAGGCTTAATATATGGAAAGAGAAAGGAGAGGAGAGGAAGAAAAGAACGAGAAGAAATGTCCTCTTCCCTTCTCTTGGTAAAGAGCTGTAATGAGCTTTCTCATGGTCTTTATCCAAACTATATAGAATCCTACTGGGAAGAGCCTGCCAGTAGCAAGCCATACCTATGCTGGGCTAAAGCAAATCCTCTTTGGTTTCCATCTGGAATAGAGCTTTGGAGCCAACATTGTTCCACAGCTGATCTCCAAGACAGTCTGTGACTTGGCTTTGGACTTAGCTGTCCTTGGTACATTGGTGACTTTCACCCTTGAGTCTACAAAGTCTGTGTTTGTATTTGTGTTGACACAAATTGGGAGGACTGGTTGGAATAATAAAACAATGAGGAAAATTGTTCACATAGTGACAGTTACTTATTTCCTGCATAAAAAAAGCTTCTTTCTAGATTTCTCTCTTCTTCATCCAACTCCAGAGTATAAAAATGAAATGAAAGACGATAGCCTTCCTGCTACAGAAATAGGGCAATTCCATGGGAGACAACCAACATTCAATTGGTAGCTCGATGTCACATGTCTGTCACTTGATTTATCCCAACTTGGGAAGCACCAAGTTGAAGTATCCTAATGTCCAGTGACCAAGCCAAGCCCAAATCCTGCCAACGGGGCACCCTTCAAAGAAACCGCATGACACCTTCAGAAAAGGCCTTTAAAAATCAATAAACTCCTGCTACCACCTGAGACCCACTGGATGCTCTTCTTCAAACCAAGGGTGCTTTGGTTCTGGTGCTCACCAGCCAGTCTCTTAGGAGAAGCTGCAACCTGCAGGATGGAAATCTCCTTCATCATTTTAAGAAGGCTGTGAAATAAAGTGAGAAATGTCCATAGTGTCAATGGCCATGAAAATAGGCCTTTCACAGAGAGTCCTGGGTGCAGATAACCTAAACAGAGACCAAGTCAATCTCTAGAGTAAATCAAAGTATTTTGCTGGATTGATTAAGAAATATCAGTACACAGATAGTCCCCTCTTCTCTTTTCATCAGAGAATGTTCCCACGTCTCTACATAGAAGGAGGAGAATAGAGTGGGGCGGTGGGGGATGGATTTTCAAAAGGCAAAGCAATCATTTTCAAAATTTTTTTTGTTTGCTTTTGGTTATCTTCTAGGCAACACACTATTTCTTGGCTTTGGTTTTTTTCTCCCCATTTTGGTTTTCAATAAGGTCCTTCATTTGTTATCATTTCCTTTCCATTCAATGGGATTATTATGTTCACCGTTTTAAATCTCAGATTAATTTAACAATCCCAAGAATTTGAAGGATGCTTGAGTGCCCACAAGGCACAATGTAGGTGAAGCCTTGGCCTCACGGTGACACAGACACTTCTGTGGTTCCCCGGGAAGTAAAGTACATCATGGAGAGAGAAGGCCAGTAGCTTCGGGAGCTAATTTTCTAAATATTAATTGAGGTTCTTAAATGTGAGCTCTCATTGCAGGCTCCAGACTCCCCCCAGAATGAAATTACATTGAACATTAACCATTTTTCAGAGTTCACCTTCCACTTTAAAGAAGAGGAAGAAGACGGTTTGGACAATGCAGATGTCTATTAGTATACACATCAAGAATGATAAAAGCACATCTTAAAAAAAGAAAGCCTAAAAAAAAGCAGAATGTAGAAAACAGCTCCCAGAGAAGTAATTTTTCAATTTCCTTGATTTGTTTAGCGGGAAATTGCTTTCCAATTTATTATAATTTGAAAAGACAATGAATTCTTCATTTGGAATTAATATAAAAATGATTGAAATGCATCTTGCTTGTCTCAGAATTTACAACCTGTTTGGATAAAGCATTTTGAGTCATGGATCACTGTTAAAACCCAAGACTTAGCAAAGGCTGGTAATGCTTTCCATATGGTTTTCCCTAAATGATAATTACAGCTCATTCTGAACTACAAATTATATACACTAAAAATGTTAATTTAATTTAGGGTTACCGACTAGATTTTTCTTTTCTAAAAGCAGGTGTAATAGGAATTACATTGTCTGAATATTGTCAGTAATGCTAGACATGATGAATTGGTGTAACCAGATTATTCCTGAATTTGACTTTATTTTGCGGATCCCGCTTGCAAATGTTCAGCCTGGTATGCATTCTCCGTGATTTATCCTGAACAGATAAAACATTAATGAGGAAAATCAAAACAAATGCTTCTCCTGCCCTCTCCAAGAAGCCTGTTTGCAATAGTCTCTCTAGGAGAGAAGATGAGAGTACAAAACTACAGCCCAGTCTCCATGCGCCTTCTTGGGATTCCATGATCAATCAGCATTAAATCAGAAACATTAATAAGTATTGAAGTTGAAATTAACTGCAACGTCTGACTGAAGAGTACTTACTTATAACCTTTCAGTTAGTTTCTATAATGAAGTATGGCAATGAATTAGCCATGATGGCTTGGAGAAAGGTACTTAATAATAAAAACCGCTCGTTTTTAGCAGCCAAGTTCTTTTCATGTTTATTTTAGTGAATCCTCCTCTTTCTTCCCCTCCTCCCCCGTAAAATTACCTTTTCATGAAGCCATCACTGCTTACAGTATAGGCAAAGAGTCTGGAAGAATTTTAATTAGTCTTAAAATTTGCAAGGTGGGGCCGGCCCAGTGGCGCAGCGGTTCAGTGCGCACGTTCCTCTTCTGCGGCCCTGGGTTTGCCTGTTCGGATCCCAGGTGCGGACATGGCACTGCCTGGCATGCCATGCTGTGGTAGGCATCCCACATATAAAGTAGAGGATGATGGGCAGGGATGTTAGCTCAAGGCCACTCTTCCTCATCAAAAAAAGAAGGATTGGCAGCAGATGTTAGCTCAGGGCTGATCTTCCTCAAAAAAAAAAAAAATTGCAATGTGTTGAGAGCCTCAGAAATCACAAGTCCAGAGGCTCTGAAAAATCGGTATTCAAAAGAGAGGCAGAGAAGCCAACGCTTAGGGCTGGAGGGCTGGGGTTCTGCAACCAGACTGCTTGGGTTCGAACCTGGCTCTCCAAACTTACCACACCTGAGACCTTGAGAAAGTTGCTTGATCAGTGTGAGCCTCAGTTTCCTTATCTGTCAAATGGGTATAATAATAATAACACTTATGTCACAGGTAGGTATTATGACAACAAAATAATCATAGAATCTGATACTTGGAAATAATCTCTAAATGTTTACTGCCCTATTATAGGAAAAATTTAGGGTACATTTTTCAAATGTAGATCTCTGGGTCCCCATCTTGAGAGATTCCAATTCATTAAATGTTCATTGGGGTTCAGCTATCTGAATTTTGACAAATGTCCAAGGTGGTACTGGACCACACTTCAAGATACACTGGTTTAGTCCAACCCCCTTATTTGGAAGATGAGAAAAATGAGTCCCAGAGGGTAAAATGCCTTTGTCAAAGTCACACAGCGAGTTAGTGAACCACCTGATAAAGCTTTCAGCTCTCTTATCTCCCTTCCTAGCGTATTCTTCACCATAGCCACCTCCACTTATTGAGCCTTTAATATGAGGCTCTTAACCAGAAGTCACATCAGAAACACCTAAAGAATCTTTTCAATACTCATGCCCAAGGCCCAGCCCAGACCTGCTGAATCTGATAACAAGTGACAGGTCTCAGACCTGAACCCAACAGTCCTGGATTGTTCTAGCATACCAGGTGGTCACCTCCTATTAGCTTCTCCTGCTCATCTCAGGCTGGAGCTCAGAGCACATAATTGAACTCATACTTAAACATTTTTCTTTCCTGACCATGCTGCTGGATCAGGGTACTGTAATAGAGACACAAAATATTACATGTAAATATATTTTCAGTTGATTTCCTTTCCCTCCCACTGCAGAAAACTGGCATTGGCCACTGCCCAGAACATTCTGCCATTCCTCCTCAATCTCCTAGGGCCTTTAATATATGGATTGGGATGATCTAGTGGTTCTCAACCAGGGCTGCTTTTGCCACCCAGGGGACATCTGGCAGTGTCTGAAGACATTTTTGGTTGCCCAAACTGGGAGGCAGTTCTGCTGACATCTAGCGAGTGGAGGCAAGGGATGCTGCTAAAGATCCTACAATGCACAGGACAGCCCCCACAACAAAGAGTTCTATGGCCCCAAATGTCATTTGTACCAAGGTGAAGAAACCATAAGTTAATCAATGGGAAGACTCAGAATGGGAATTTGTTTCAGAGGGAGCCGAGGCCCACTTCTGCAAGGAAAAGACTCATGTGGAAAACGAAAGAGTGAGGGAAGAGAAGAGTGGGGCCTACCATTTGGGACTGTCACAGAGAGTCTGAGGAGAAATGGAGAGAGAGAGTTAGGCAGAAAGAGATGGTGGGGCAGCTTCAAGGTGTGAGAGAGTTAGCAACTGAGAGGAAATGGTGCTTTGGGTTAGGAACTGAATCCTCTTTAATGTTGCTCAAGAAATGCAAGTTAAGATTAGAAGGACTTATATTTTTTGCTATCGTTAAACGTGATACTGCTCTAAGACCGGGCCCATGGAGTTTATATTATGGCTATAGAAGAGTTCTTGGAAGTAGATTCCCTTCCTAAAGATGATAAAAAGCATCCTAAAGTGTCAAAATAATTGTGCTTTTTCCTTATTTAAGCCTTAGGTCAACACCATACACTGCCAGAGTGCTTTTTAGCACTGCACGCTTTTCAGTGAGGATAAGGAGCAGGACTGAAGGAGAAGCCAATTCAAAGACCCAGAAAGCTCTAGGAGCAAGTTTCTGGCTTGATTTTGCCTCTTATTTGGTCAGTAACTGACCAAAGGCCATTAACTATCCTGTTGACTTCAGAAAACCAAATAACCCTATAATTTGTAGGTAAAACTCCTAGGCTGATGGGGGCAGAAATTTCTGGAAATAGCGACCAGGGAAAGAATACCCCCTGTCTTAGATTGTTACAATAATGGCCCTAAGTGAATCATGCCTCCCTGTCCACGCACCTCTGCAACGTGATATTGCCATTCCTCCCGACAAAAGGCGGGATCAGTTGCTCCACCCTCAACAATCAGTTCTGGCCTGGTGAGTTCTTTTGACCAATAAAATACGGCGGAAGTGATATTGCACAAGTTCTGAAACCTGGGCCGTAAGAGGCCTTGTGGTTTCAGCCGTTAAGCTTTTAGAGCCCTGAAACCTCCACGCTATGAAGAAGCCCCATCTGGCCTATTGGAGGACGGGAGGCCTGTAGTGGAGAGCTGGGGCACCCTGCCCATCAACAGCTGGCATCAGCTGCCAGACATGTACATGAAGTCATTTGGACCTTCCAGGCCCAGTCAAGCTGTCAGATGTCTGCAGCTACATGAGTGATCCCAGGCAAGACCAGCAGAACAACCACCTAGACTGCTAATCCACCAAATTGGGGGAAATAATAAATCATCGCTGTTTGAGGGTGGTCTGTTTCTCAGAAATAGGTACCTGAAAATTTCCCCAAAGTCTTCAGGATCAAATTGTCTTAGGCAAGGGCGGCTTACACCAGAGGCCAAGATAGCTGTATCACCCTCATTGTGTTTCTCCTTCTCCTGGGCCCACAACAGCTCAGCCTGGATCCCAAGCTGACCCTAAGCAAAATGGTAAAGCAATAAAGGGTGTCTATGGCCCTCTCTATTTTCTTGTTAATCATCCTTCTGTCCTCTTCTAGAATCTTCTGTCCTCCCACAGACACTCCCAAGATGCCAGGGTCACCACAGGGGCAGCTTGTCACCACCAGTCCTCTACCAGGCAGGGCTCCATGTTCCAAGAAGGCTTCCTCCTCCTTCCTGCCCACAAAAATTTTTCTTCCCTAAATACTCTGCTCCCATCTCACTGTCACAGGGGAGATGGTCCAGATCTGTTGATTTGCTAAGGTATGAATGACTGATGAAATGTTTTCACAATGTTTATTAATAACGATATTAGGATCCTATGTACCTCAGGCATACACCACCTCTAACTTTACACTGACCAGGTTAGAGGGACACATGAGGAAAAAGAATCATGGGTAAGGTGACTTTCCCAAGGTCACGGAGCTAACAAAGATAGAGCTTGGGCTGGCCTGGGGTTTACAGGTTCGGATCCTGGGCGCAGACCTAGCACTGGTTGTCAAGCCATGCTGTGGTGGTGTCCCACATAAAGGAGGGGAAGATCAGCACAGATGTTAGTTCAGCAACAGTCTTCCTCAGGCAAAAAGAGGAAGATTGGAAACAGATGTTAGCTCAGGGCAAATTTTCCTCAGGAAAAAAAGGATAGAGCTTAAATCTTTCAGACTCTAAATAAAGACAGCACTTTCCAGTATTGAACATTGCCTGATCTATAGTTGTGACCTCGGTTACCTAATTTCAGAAACGGTGTCAGGAAAAGAAAAGAGATAGTTGGAAAATGTCTCGTCACTCAGAGGTACCATTGAGCACTCACTGTCCTGAAGGCACTGTCCAGGCCGTTGCAGGAGCTACATGCAAGGACCACTGGAGATTTTTGAGCAAGTGAGTGCACGATATGTTTTCCCCTGACAGATCACTCTCCCGGTAGCCTTGGAGGATGAATTAGGGTACAGAGTGAGCAGCCAGGAGAGCACCCGAGCGCCCCAGGGAAGAACAGGAAGACATGAACAAGTTAGAAAGCTGAGAAGTTGCTTAGAGGTCAAATTCACAGTATTGTAGTTATATTTTGGGAGATGGGGTTTAAAAACGCCTATCTCTGATGTCGTACAATAATAAGCCTTCGTTGTGTATCAGCAAAGTGGGGCCAGGCTCTGGAATCAGACAGAAGTAGATTTGGATCTCAGTTCTACCATTTAATAGATGTATAAATTTGGGCAAAATACCATGCCTTCTAAATCCCAATTTCCTCGTACGTAAAATAGAGATAATAACAATACTAACCTCAGAGGACTGTTGTGAGGATTGAATGCGATCATGTAGGCAATGCTCTAAGCATTGTGCCTGGAATATTATAAACACCCCATAAGTGGTAGTTACTATTTTTTTTAATTATTGTTCTGCTTGCATTTGCAAGCTTTTACTGTGTCCGAGGTCCTCTTTCCTTTGCCTCCGTTTGCGCGGTGACTTTGGGGTGTGTTGAATGATTGGTGGAGCATTGCAGGGTCTTTGAGAAAACTGTGTAACTATCATCACGGATGCTCCCAACTCGATGCATTTTACCTATTAGTTTGACTATTTTAAGACGCCTCGTTCAGTATTTAGCTTGACCCTAGGGTCTGTATGACACATTTGTGATTTAAGGAGCTCAGTTATCTGAGAAACTTGGGACGTCTCAGGTCCAGGAAATTTGCGTCAAGGAATTAACCCGTTTAACAGAGAAGGTAGCAAGCATATTCTCTCCAACTGCAAACTCCTCTGATATATCAAAGTTTGCCTAGTGTTTGAATTGAGTCATATGTCAAGAAAAACACATTGCATTCCTTTGCCATAAGACACACGCCATATGTTAAGTTTATTTTTAAATGGTGGATAAGAACAGGGAGACCATGCTCCAGTCTGAGAAAATATTGATGCCGTGGTGTCGGGGAAGCAGGTTATGGTTTAATTCATACCTGCGGATTAAAGAATGAAAAATGAGCCCACATCCACGGTCTGACATCTGTTTAAATGGTGCATAGGGACGGAGGCCTGTCTACCTTCCTTAATGTTCTCAGGATAAAGTAAATACTGAAGGGCTTGACTTCTTTCCTAAGCCTAACAAAGCTGGCACAGCTGGCGCCCAGATGCACTGCCGGGGGAGGGAAGGTCCTAGGGGCTGGGGAGACAGAGCAGAAGTGAAAAGATGCCTTGGAGTTTAGGAGACTTAGGAGAAATAGTGGAAAATTCCTCCTTTTGCCCAGGATGGTCCTTATGCACAACTGAAAAGTGCATGAAGTTGGAGTTTGAGGTGTTCCTTCACCCATCCCCCTTTTACCATCCTGCCAGCCCACTCCCCGTTTCACATCCCATCCTCCTCCTTCTCAGTGTTCACAGCCTCTTTTGATAAGATCATCAAGGGTAGTTTGGAAGGCTCTCTTAAACCTAAAAAGGCATGTATCTTACCCCTCGGCTCTTCCCCTTCTGACTCATCCTGCCTGCACCTGGGCAAGGAGGTTTGGTAGCATGTTTGTCATAGCAAGCAATTGGAAACATCCTAAATATCCAACGGTAGATGAAATAATGCATCATATTTTTATATTGCTTCTGAGATTTCTCATTTGTAGAATGAAACCAATATTGGCTTCCTATTTCATGGAGTTCATGAGGATTAAGTGAAAACAGTTCTTGGCGAATAGTTAGCAACCTGCAAATCATAGCTATTATTATTATTATTATTATTATTATATGGAATACTATGCAGCTGTTAAAAAGGATGATCTATGTTCTTCTGCAGTAATAGTTAATATTAACTGATATTTAGGGAAACAAAAAGGAAATGCAAAACAATAAGCAGAGTATACTATTTATATTTTTATTTTTATATTCACAACAGTATACCAATTGCCTACCAAGAACACACTTGTGCAGCTTTCAACTCTCATTTTGATGAGCCTCAGACATTCAGTGGAACTGGAAAATTGGAATGTGTAGAAACAGCATCTTTATTTTTAAAAATAAAACTCACAAAACAATGTTATACAGTTTCTTTGGATATAGGTAATGTGTATAAAAACAGAAAATTCTCAGAAAAAGTACAAATCAAACTCCTAAAGTAGTGAAGTGGGTAAAGTTTGAGATTTTTTGTATTTCTTTGATCTCAACATTTGAGGTGGTATGAGCTGGGGTTGCAGGAAAGAACAATTTGAATCTTATCTCTGATGTTTTCATTTTGTGTAGGAAAAAATGCTCATATGTTACTCTTGCCATTAAAAAATGCTTTCAAGTAGAAAGAGTAACCCATGCCCAGATGCTCATTTTTAACCAAGTCACATGTGTTTTTCTTGAGCAGGCATGACCTGAATCTTACAACCTCAGAATAGAAGCACCATCAGAGACCTTCTAGAACAGGTGCACCATCTCCAGCTGAAGGAACCAAGGATTTAGGACGGCAGGTGACTCACTCTAGGTCACATAGCAGAGGCAGGTGGAAGAGAGGGAGGGAGCAAATTGCCAGCTTTGGGGTGGGGACAAGTAGTTGGAAAGAAACTCGCAAAGTTGCAGACCAGCTAAGGTGAAAGGGTCGTGGAGGTCAGAAGAAGAGGGAGTGGCGTAGAAGGACGTTTAAGAGGTTTTGTAGCAGAGATCCACAAAAATCAAAATTCAGCCCGCGAGTTTCTCAGGCTTTCTCCTTCTCATTGCTTCCCAGGGGGCTTCTGGGTTTGCCTGCTCACCCACTCGGGTCCTCAGTCATGCTAATGCTGGTAAATAGCAAAAGGAGAATTGAAATTTAGCCAGTGTTGTGTTGAATAGACAGTAGCCCAAGATCCTAAAATTTGCACTAAAAATTGCCCCTGCTGATCGAGACGGAAGGAGATAGACACCACTCTGAAATGTTAGGTCAATATTAGGAGCAGGATCTGGAGCCCTCTCCCCAAAATGTCCCCATCAATCATCTTTACTCTTCGTTTTTCAGGCAAAGGTAAAAAGGAGGCGGTGGTCATATAAAGCCCGCGGTGGAAACCACTTCCTCTCCCAGTGTGATGAAAAAGGAATTCCGTAAGAGCACTGGTCACTGACCAAGAACACACTTGTCCAGCTTTTGACTCTCATCTCAACAAGCCTCTAAGACTCTCGGCGGAATTAGAAAATAAAAATGTGCAGAAACGGCATATATATCAAGCCATCATGACTTGAAGGATAAAATACACACACACACACACACACACACACACACAAAGGGGAAGGGAAAAAAATGACACACATCCTTGATTTGTGCTGGCAAAGTACCCTATGGGGGACTTGCAGCTTACTACATTTGCTGCCCTGTTGAAAGAAAGTTTAAGGTTTTTCTGCTTTATTATAAGCCTCCACGACAGAGTCTTAGTTTATCTGTCCTTGCTCACCTCAGCCCTGCGATGGGTTTTACACGCTGCATTTTCCAGACAGATCAGAGTATGCATTGACATTCGTCTGCCAAAGATTACCTGGGGGGCACCTTCTTATAAGAATGGAAATGATTCCCCTGAATCCCGCACACGTTGAACGGAGAATAAACAACCTTGTTGAAATCGTCTACATGACCTGGAATGCTAAAAGCCTTTGGTTTGCTTGCTGCAGCGCAAAAATATGAGAAATATTTAATCTTTAAAAATACACAATGGCATCATAATTTTGCTGCAGGTTCAAAGAGAGCACAATGTAGCCCAGTGTATTTAAAATGTAATGTCATTGTATATTTTCAAAATGCAAACAGCAGAGAGTTTGATGGATAGCTAAAGAGCACCAGACCATAGCTTATCCTTATAAAAGTGTCTCCCGTGAATGTTAACTGTATCTCTCAGAGCATTCTTAATATGCTCCGTAGCTGAATGTGTAGAAAATAACTCTATAGAAATGTATGTGCTTACCTGGTGTGTGGTCTATGTCAATTCGAAGTGAAGGTTGTATAAACTTTGGGTGCCCGGTCTTGCTTCTGAACAAGGAAACAAATCTAAAGGCTTATAATTTTCCAGATCTTTTATATACCTAGGGTTTTAAAAAATCTATTTTTTGATACAATATTCCTCTATTTTTTAAAACAATCATGCCAGATTTTTTATAGTATATCTTTATCTGTTTTAATCCACGTTGGATGTTCAGTTGTGTATTTAAAACTGTATTCATCTTATGTCATAAAATTGACATATGCTCTTGTAAAAAAAAGAATTTGTATAGTATGTGTTTGATTCAGCCGCAGGTAACAAAGACAAATATTTGGGGACTTATTCTCTTTTGTAGAGTCTGGAAGCAAGCAGAGGAACAGCACTATCCAACAGAGCTTTCTGCAAGGATGGAAACGTTCTATTATCTGTGTTGTCCAATTCGGCAGCTGTTAGCCATCACAGGTAGTTACTGAGTACATGAAATGTAGCTCGTGGAGCTGAGGAACTAAATAATGTAACTTAAATTAAAATATCCACATGTGGCTTGTGGTCCCCATAGGAGACAGCAGCACAGTAGTGGGCTGGTATGGAGACGACTCATGCTCTTTCATCCTACTGTTCTCTGTCTGTGGCTTCCAACCTCAAGATCTCCTCATGGTCCAAGATGGCTGCTGGAGCCACAACACGAATCCACATTCCAGCAGAAAGGAACAAGGGTAAAAGGGCTAGTCCTTTTCTTACTAAGGAGCCTTCCTAACTGCCCTCCACAACACCTCTAACTTACAGCCTGCCCAGAACTTACTTAGATGGCTACGCTCGGCCACAAGGAGTGTGAGAACGGTTCTGTTTTGTTTTTTGACTGAAGAAGGGATCTGAAGGCAGGTAGTTGGCAGTCCTTACCACAAAAATGTATAAAGCCCACCATTCCCATCCATTCCCCCATCATTAACCCAAACTCATTCCTAGTCCTTGAAGATAACTGACAGAAATAACCCTGTGTATAACCACCTGGCAAATGCACTTGGATACAAACATATAGACGTTTTTTACCTTTTTCTCTTTGTATATACTCTTCTGCAAATTACGTTGCAAAATTCTTTGATAGTATATATAGATCTACATTGTTCTGCTTCATCCGATATACAAAAAATTCTATGAGGGCAGGAATCGTGCCTGCTGCTCATCTTTGTGCCGTGTATGTAGTAGACATTGAAAAGATTCAGCAGCACAGTATTTCATTTTATGTATATACCTTAATTTATTTAACCCTTTCTTTCCTCCTACCCCTCAGAAATAATACACCCCCCCCAAGAAAAAACTATTTTGCTTTGTCTTCTGAGAATTTTGGATAGTTAATTAGCTATGGCCCCGCCAATCCAATTTCTTAATTGTGTTTCCAATCAACTGCAAAAATGGATTGTCTCCACTCTGCTATGATTTGATTCAGTTGTTACAACAACTCAAAAATATGTGTCCGCGTGTCTGTTAGCCCAGCCATGAAGGCATGCGTGGACTCCGAGCACCAGCTACGGGAAAACGCAAATGAGTTAAAAGTTCTCTTAGGAAGGGAAAGAAGTCACTTCTTTGTGTTTCCAGACATTCTGTTAGCTCAGATATTCTCTACAGCTAGAGAAAAATGGCTACGGACGCAGCATGGAACAGGAGAGCTGTGAACGGACATCGTGGAAGGCTCTAACCAGCCCCAGCTGGGCCCAGCCCTGGGGATCTTGTGTGGAAAGTATAGCTGAAGAAACGGAGAGACAGCTTGACAAACAAGAAGGAGGCAACAGCTTTGGAATCAGACAAATCAGAGTTGGATCCCTGGCTCAGCCTCTTCCTAACTGTACGGCTCCAACTAAGTTACGAAATATCCCTGAGGCTCAGTGCCCTTATCGTTAAAAGGGGAATAGCGTCCCTTACCTCCTAGGGTTGTTGTGTGAACTAAATAAAATATCCTAGGTTGCCTGGCACAGAGCAGCACTCGCACAATCAGAGCTGCATATGTGGAAAATATTCATGTGTTTGGAGAATAGTAGAATGGGTCCTAAGAGCCTGCGGGTCAATGTTGGGAGGGAGAGCTTTAGAACAGCAGAGGTCGCCAACAGTGTCGAATAATTCACACTCTTATGGGCTGAAATTGAGCACATTTTCATTTCTCCATAAAGACATCCTTACTGAAACATAGTCCAAACATACTGGGGTAGCTCCCTCACTGATGGATTGGCTCACTCTTGGTATCTGGAGGATGCAGAGACCAATCCAATAAGCAGGACAGTAGCAGCCCACTAGGCCAGAAGCTCAACGCCCCTGACTCCAGTTTAGAAATGTTTCTGAACCAGAGTTTTATACTGACCATTGGAAATTCTTAGGGCTGCTAATTAAAAATGCAAATTCCTGTGGCCCAACTAAACATGCAGAATGAGAATCCATGGGGGTGGGGTCCATAGTCCTCCAGTTTAATAAGCTTACCAGGTGATTTTTATGCACAGGAAAATTTAAAAACTATTGTCCAAGAGGGACTTAAATTGAAAAACAGTAACTTAATTGAATAGTTTTTAGAACCTACCTTGTTGGAGTGAGGTGGTTGACTAACACTAGAATACAAAGAAGAGAATACAAAAGGATATATCTCCTCAAGGACTTGTAAAGAACACAGTGTGATGAGCACAGGATATAGATAACTAGGAGATCCAGAGAAACAGCAGAGAAGGAGTGATTAACTCTGTCATGCATTGCTAAAAGAGGCTTTAAAAAAGAGGTGATATCTGAGTTGGATTTTGAAGGATGAATAGGAGTTCACCAAGTTACCAAAATGGCACAGTACAAATTCTAGGACAGTACCTCTCAGGTGTTACTGCATACATGAATCACTTCAGAATCCTTTTAAATGGCAAGTTCTGTTTCAATGAATCTAGGGTGATGCTCCCAGGTGATGCAGATGGTCCATGGATCACAATGAGTAGCAAAGCTCTAAGAGGTAGAAAGGGCATTGGTTATAATGCATCGGACAATAATGAGGCATGAATTGTACAGTATGTTAATGTTTGCTGACTCCTCTTTTGTGGAGAACCAGCTGACCTCCTTCTTTCTGCTCTGGAATATCATTAACAGTCAGTAAATATATACATCCCTTATGGATCTCACCCTGGACATGGAGTTGCCCATGTAAGAAGCAAGTCTTAAAACAAAACCCAGCATCGGCCATTCTAAGCATTTGGTAAACTGGTCAGGAAATTTTAGTGCTTGTTGTTTTTTGTGTTTTCCTATATTTTTTCCCCTTCTTTCCTTCACCTCGGCCATAGATTTACATTTTTTTTCTTTTATTCTATCCCCAAGTTAAGGAACAACAGAACACACTTTCTCCCATACAAAGTCTCAGCACTCCTCAGGTCTCTTTACAATACATCTTAGTGAAGCTGCCCGAGATTGACTCTTTCCTAGCTGTCTTTGTTATGTTCTGAGAAATTTGCCCCTGTAATTACAGCCCTAAGCTTAACCTCTTCCTTAGGCTCCAGACTATCCTGCCAACTAGAGGCAGAGCGTGAAACAACGGTTATGAGCCCAAACTTCAGAGGTAGACAATCCTCAGTTAAAATCCTAGCTCCAGCACTGTGTGACCTTATGCAAATTACTTAACCTCTCAGAGCCTCAGTATCTTCACATGTAAAATGGAAATCATAAGAGTACCTATTTCACAGTTTTTCTGAAAGGATTAAAGAAGCAACCTAAGTAAAGGGCACAGGACCTGGTTCATGAGAGCTAAATTTAAGATAAGGTAACTACACGATCACCGGCATCACCTGCCCTACTTTAAGAGCCTCCACTCCACCTCCATTTCAGTTTCAATCCCTGTGCTGACCAGATGCCCAACTCACACCCCCGAGGCCCCTGCGCCCCCACCTTTACCACTTGCTTCTCTTACCCCCACAGTACGACCGTGTTTTTGCCTGAAGCCAACTCCTGCTTGTGTTATTTCTTCTAAGGGACTGAATCCTGTTTGCACAGAAAGACAAACACACCCACACAAACCACGTTTGCTATCTCACCATGTTTCCTTCTAAGCCTTGCAGACAATCATAACAGGCCGCCTCAAGAGAGAATGTACTGGAACGTGCTTGCCAAGCAAAGGTGCGGCATGACAACCCATGTACACACAGGGGTGTAATCGAGACTTTTCTATTTGGGGTTTGGCTTTCTTAACTACCGATCGTATCTGATCTGCCTCACGTATTTGAAGGAATGACTGCTGTGTCCTGTAGGGCTGTTGCATACTGCCATAACGACAGCCTTTCTGACCTTTTGGAAGACTTGCCCCTTATTTTAAGATTCTGAGGATGCTTGAAGTGTGTCCTGAAACACTTAGGTAATTAACCAATTTATTCCCATATCAGTTAACTCTTTCAACACTTACCTCTGCCAGTATCCCGAGTTATCCTCTCGGAAGATTCAAGGAGGCACACATATTGGAAGTCAGGGTTGTTTGTTTTGTTTCGTTGTCCTTGGTCCTGGAATGGATGAATAGGTGACGGCTGATGAAGAGGAGAGGGAGCGCTGACCTGTAACTGCTTTTCTTGCCCATATTGATCTAGGGGACCTGAACTTTATTTCCTAGGTTGGTGCTTTTCAAACTTTCCAAGATTTATTGATTCATTCACAAAATATTTCCTGAGTGCTTCAACGCATGTGAATAGGATTCACCAGGGCTGCGTTGATCCCAGCGCCGCTCCCAGATTTCTCTGTGGCAAAGGTCCAGGGGCGGCATCTGGCTGGGGAGGGGAGGGCCGGGACACTTCCCACAAAGCCACATGTGCACAGCCAGGGTGCTGCTTCTCCTTTAATGACTTATTTATTTGGATTGGTTTGGCATGAAGGTCCTGCTCTGAGGATTTGAAGAGAGGCAGAAGGCACCCGTTGGCCCTGCTCCTAAATGTTAAACACAACAAACATGATGCCTCCCTGCAAGGGAGTTACCGTCTAGACGCTAAATGAGGAAGTGAACGAAGAATTGAATGAAGATGGCAAGAAGCGCTGTGAAGGAGATGAGTAAGGTAGTGTGATGGAGAATAATGAGGAAGACCGGGGGAGGTGACATTTAAGGAGGAATTTGAAAATGAAGAGTCAGGCACAGGGCAAAGGAACAGGTATTTTGGCAGGTGGAATAGCACATGGCCTAGAGGTGGGAGCAGAAGGGCATTGGGACTGTAATGTGGGAAACCAAGGATGGTTAGTACTGGATGAGGTCAGAGAGGAGACAGAGCCATGTCCCACAGACTCCATGCGGAGGGGTTTGTATTCTATATGCAGTGCAATGGAAAGCCACCAAAAGGTTTAAAGAGCAGGACCTTCCTTCCTCTTCTTTTTTAATTAAATGAAATCTTGTTTGGAAGACAAATATTTAGCATGATTAAAGCAGACCTTCTCTGATTGAAATGGGGATGGGGACCCTGAGCCTGCCTGAGAAGACTTCTCCTCCTCAGCTTCTCCCAGGGTACCGCCCTGCAACCATGGCTCTGTAGGACACAGTTAGCTCACCATTTTAGGCCAAGGGGAGCCATCGCCCAGTGGTATCAAGGACCAGGATTGGTGTCAGAGCCTAGAGCCCAGCTGCTCTGGAGAAAACACATTTGAAATGATGCACATCAGGACTGTTACGTGGTTTCTGTTAGTGTTACTCAGCATCCCGGGACCAGGATTAGAGAAAATAGATGGAGTTAGGCAAGATGGGTGTGACTAGAGCTCTAAGATGTTGGCTATACGTTCAACCTGAAAGAAAATAAATAAGAAAGAAAATAGCTCAGGAGAGAATTAGAGGAATAAAGTGAGTCAAGGAAATAGAGCCCACCAGAAGGTCAAAGTGAAGATTAGCTGGGCAAGAGCATGGAAGGAGTAGAAGAAGAGGAGAGAATCAGGAATTGGGGGGTATCAGACAGAGATGTTCTGAGTGACAAGATCCAAAATGCAGCCTGTGAGTTACTAGAGTAAGTCACGTTCAAGGTTGCTGGAGCACCAGGAACGGTAGGGTCATTTGATGTTGGAGCAACAGGACTCCTGAAACCACACAGGTGATGGTAGGAAGGATGGAGAGGAAAATTGTAGACTGGGTATGGTGAGAGTTCATCAATATATGATGATGATAAGAGTTGGAAGAGGGTAACCTGACTGATTTATGTGATCTCAAAGGGAAAAGTTATTTTGTTTTAATTTCATTCGATTGATATTTCGTATATTCAAAAGAGTATAAAGAAAATATAATAAATACCTTTGCCTGTATCACTCAACTTAAGAAATGAAGCTCTAGACCAACACTATTGCAGCCCCCTGTGTGAATCCCTCATAGATTTAATCCCCCTTCCTACTCCCACCAAAATAACTACTCTGTTAAAAATGATGCTTATCAGTGCCAAGCATTGCTTTATATTCTTACTACGTGTACATGTGCCCTTAAACAAAGCTTTGTTTCCCATGTTTTTAAACTTTATATAAATGATGTACTATATAGTTTTCTATAATTTGCTTTTATTAATTCAACATTAAATTATGAGATTCATCCAAAGCTGAGATATATAAATAGTAATATATGTATGTCTATGTATATATATACACATATATACTTCAAGTTCATTCATATACACTGCCACAGTTTTTCACTATATGAATATGTAATTTACCTTTTTCTTCTTGGTGAACAATAAGTTGTTTCCAGTTTTCGTCATTTCAAACATTGCTCCAGTGAACATTTTTGTACATATCTTCTTGTGCATCTGGATATAAAAGTTGCTCTGGACTTACCTAGCAATGAAACTGTTGGGTTATGAAGTAAGGGCTTTTTTAACTTGACTAAATATTGCCAAATTGCTCTCCAATGTGGTCATAAGCCTTTATACTCCAGCCAGGAGTCTGAGTTTCCATTACTTCATATTATCATCCCTACTTGATATTGTCCAACTTCTTAATTGGGTGTGAAATGGTATTTACTAAGGTTTTGGTATTTATTTCCCTAATGAGTAGTGTAGTTGAGCATCTTCTCATTTTTTGTGTGTGAAGGTCATGTTTCCTGGTCTGTGGATTGCCTCGATGTATCTTGTTCCTATTTTCTTTAAATTGGATTATTTATTTTTTATTGATATATAAGATTTCATTGTATATTCTAGACACTAATCCTGAGTGGTATATGCATTTAAAAACTCTGTTTTTTCGTTTTGCTGTTGCTGCCTTTTGCTGAACCTAAGTTCTTAATTTTCACAGAGACAAATTTATCAAGCTTTTCTGTGCTGTATTTAAGAAATCTTCAAAGGACAAGTTCTAAAGTGAATGCGATCGGAAGCATCCATGATAAGGGATGGGAACGCTGACTCTTGCTTTTTGTCCTGAGTTTTAGAAAGTAAGGAAGAGTGAGTGGCCTCTACTTGAAAAAAGAGACTTCTATCAAGGCATGAGAGGTTTCTGGAAAAAAGACTGCAATATGTAGTGATATTCTATGTCAAACAAATAGGATTCTAAGGAGTTAAGTAGAAGGGAGTCGGTAGTAGACAGGCAGGACCAGGAAACTGAAAGAGAAAAGAAAGGATGAGCTACGTGGAAGTGGAGCAGAAAAAGAGATGGTTGGAAAGGGCTTACCTCTTAGCCAGTGACCATGGATCCCAAGAACAAGGGAGGCAAAATTGAAGAGGGACCCATGTGGATCTCCCCAGCCCCAGGGCTCTTCACAAACTTTAATGTGAGCATAAATCACCTAGGATCTTGTTCAAGTTCACATTCTAATTCAGTGGGTCTGTGGTCTAAGATACTCCATTCCTAACAAGCTCCCCAGTGATGCTGATGCTTCTGGTGTACGGAGCAGCTAAATGGCACACCATCCTTTGCAGTCAAAACTTGAACAGTGTTTCTCAAGATAAACTAAATAGTCTCAGAAAGAACATTCACAAACCAAGAAATCTAGAAAATTTTGTTTGACCCAGAACATTTTTATTTTTCCTTCTAGAGATTGATCCTTCCCTCCTAACTTCAATTTCCCAGATTGTGAGACTCAGTCATGAATAACAAGCTGTGGGACCACTGCTCTGATGTGAGAGAGCTGGTTGACTTCCCAGCCCAAGCAGGTGCCTGGGCCACATGACGAGAACTAGGCTGATTTGTCTAGGGCTTCAGTGGCTGAGGAAGCTAAGCCATGTCAGGCTGATGGTACCCAAGCCTCTTAAAAGGAAATGTGAGGAAAATGCCTAAAAAGTAAGATGAGGCTCCACCAGGGCAGATGAAAGGGCGAATCTGACTTGCCAAAGAAGCTGGACAGACTACAAAGCTTATTACACGCAGAGTTGTCCTAGAACAGTCAGACAAATTTGATGCTCCAGGTATCAGATTGAACAGTGACTTGAACAGGCATCAGCTAGTTCAAGCACCTGGACTAGCTGAATTAGTATTCTTATCCTGAGGAGATAGTATCATGAATGGCTCAAAGAAAAAAATCATGAAAGTAACAGTCTTTCAGAGTTTATTTTTCCCAGAAAGGTAACTATTATGAGTCTCTCGCTTATGTCTAAAATATCACAGGTTATGAAATAGCTTGTATCCATAGGATATAATAACGTATAAATTTAGCATTAGAAATAAGCAGTGACTTTGAAGCATAAGGATTCAAAGAAATGAAGGAAATTCAAGCCCTTTTTGAGAGTTTGCCATTTTCTAGCTCTATAATCTGGAGGCAAAGCCGCTTCATTTCTCTGGATCTCAATTTCTTCATCCGTAAAATGAGGGAAATGATGTTAACACTGTCTAAAGATACAGTCCATGATTTTCCTTTCATTTGGTTATTTTTAGCTCATTTCAATGGAAATTTCTGTAGAGGAACTATGAGCATGAGCTTCCATGTGCTTAGCAAATGCTTGGGTCCTTTAGTCTGACAATCTGGGAAACCAGAGAAAAAAGGAACCATCTCTGGATGGAGCAGTGGAAATATTCTGGCTTAAACTAGACTGTTGTAGATCTTTTTGTTTGTGGACACTCTGTCCAAGGCCATTTTAGTTTATCTTGAGAAATGCTGTAACCGACCCAAGGACTTCTAGAACCCTGTTGGAGTTCAACAGACATAGTTTTAAGGTGATTTTGTTTTCCTCCATGAAACTCATTTATTATTACTCCGAATAGACTCCATCATCTGACTTATTTTCTTGCTATACTGACTGAAGAGGCACCTTCCCATTTGTAGGATATTTATTGCTTTAGGCATGAATTCTTTTCTCCTAGATGTATCCTATGTTGGTCTTTTCCCTTTTACCCTTTTTTTTTAAAATAACCTTTGGTGGTGTTTATCACTTTAGTAGAAAAAGATCAAAAGACTTGCAAATTGTCTTGAATTCAGGACTAAGTTTTTTTAACACCAGACCTTGGTGTCAGGGACATCTGGATTTCTTGATCTTTGTTGATGCATCTTGTGCAAATGGGAAAACTGAAATAAGCCCGTAGAAGACACCGAACTTTATAGCACGGAAAAGTTTATTGTCTTGAAAGATCCTTCAAGCATTTCAGAACTTTGAGATGAGGACAGGAATCTGAGTGGCCTCAAAAATACTCTGTTTTTCAGAGGACTGTTGGATTCATCTGGGAGGCGAAAGCTGAGTTTTGGACAATGAGGGCAGCCCCTCTCTCTTGCTACCAATGAGATTCCAGAACTGGTCCTTGCCGAGGGGGAAAAAATAAGAGGGGGGAGGGAGAATTCCCTCAGCAATGCCCACCACTGCTAAAATGCTGAGCTGCTGTTACAGCTCGAGGAGATGTCCAGCTGGAAATATTTGAAAGGATTTTGATACCCAGTGGAAAACTCCGGAAGGGGTTCCGGGGTTAAGGGTCACTTATGTAGCCTTAAAGGCTACGTATGACAGAGTTGTTTTTCTATCAGCACTTGACAGGTGAGTCGTGGACATCACATCTGACTCCTCAGGGGAGCTGACAAAATGTCAGGGCTCTACAGCCAGCTTAGTTTAGCCGTCAGTCACTTCAGGCCCTTGTACAAACAGTTGGGAGTCTCCAAGCCTTTCCTCTCCATTCAGCTTCTTTTAAAGTTAAACAAAGTCACTGACCATCACAAAAAAAATATTCAAAGCATTGTATGGAAAAAAGGGGGTGCAAAATGGGACTGTTTACTTTGCTGTGTTTGGATTATAAACAAATATTCACACCTGTGCTGCGCCTCCGGCTGCTGAAGATCCCAGCCAACTATTTGAAACAAACACATTTTCATACTTTTCATAACTCCAAGTCCTTTTAGCAGATACTGCCAAGACCGAAAATTAAAACATGAAGAAGAAAAAGAGCAAACAAAGTATTCCATGAATGATTAGCCACAGGAGGAAAATTACTAAATTGGTTGAACTTCACAACCAATCTGTGATGTATTTCATTTCTATATTCCACAGATCTTGCTGGCAGTGGAATACCTTTAAAGTAGCATTTAAAGAATTGATGGTGCTGATAGATTGCTCCAATACATAAAGTGAAAAAGTAGCGAATGTATTTCACCACAATATTCATGCCAAGTGTTAAATTTGGAACAGAAATCAAAGTCAGGAAAACTTAGCATGATCAATTTAGTAAAAATGTAGTCAGGTCAGGCTCACTAAGGGTAGTTTCTTGTTTTTAGCTATGGTCAACCCAGTAGCATAGTAACTCCGTCGTACCCAAATATTGATTGGGTTTCCAACACTCTGAAGTCTGCTGACTACGTGGAGACAGCTCCAATTAACAAACAAAGGAGCCCTTTGCTGCTTCGCTCTGCAGTTAAGTGCATCTTCTTAGAAGATCTTCAAAGGTAATTACCTGGCTATTTTTAGAACCATTGAGGGCACTCTTTCCTTGCCCAGTTCCCTCGCAGATCTGGGTCGAGTTATTTACTGGATTTTGATTTCCTGGAATTCAGTCTTGGCTTAGGAACTGGGTTCGTTTGCTCAAAGGTGCCAACTGGTAGCCAGATGCTCCAGAGGACACAGCCAATGAGGTTCCTTGTATGATGGTGGAGCTCCTTGTGTGGTCCTCCTGTTCATACAGCTAACTCGCCTGCAGACAAACCAGGCAGGTCCAGAAACAACTATAATATTTGGTGAATGGAGAGCCATTTTTTTATGAATCCTGGAGGGTTAGTATTAAACTTTTAGACTGAAAATTAGGCCCCTGGGGTTTCTTTCTCCCTGTAGATGTTAGGTATGGTTAGCAGTCACAAAGCCACTTTTATGGTTGGTCCCAAAGAGTTGAAACACATTTTGTTTGACATGGTGTAAACATTCATGGAGTGAGGACTATATGCTGGAAGAGGGATGAGGCCAGACTCACAAATGAAAGAAGCAAGGATCCTGCCCTAAAGAAAAGTTTCTTCTCTCAGGGAGATGAGCCATACACATAAAGATGGTTTTTAACACAAGAAAGAGCTATGGGAGTGCTAAAGAAGGTGACATCTTTTATTTGAGGCTAGCAGAGAAGAAAGTTGATTCAGAAGAGACATTAATCTAAGGCAGGGTGTCTCAACCTCTGCACTATTGATGTTTTGAGCCAGATATTTTTTGAGAGGGCTGACCTCTGTGTTGTAAAACATTGAGCAGCATCCTTGGCCTGTGCTCACTAGATCCCTGTAACACACACACACACACACCAGTTATGACAATCAAAAATGTCTCCAGATATTGCCAAATGTCCCCTGAAGGTGAAAAAAAATCACCCCTAGTTGAGAAGCGCTGGTCTAAGGCATTATTTCTCAAAGCTGAACAAAGGCAAATTGCATCAGAATTGCCCAGGTGCAAGTTAAGAATCTAGTTTCCCAGGCCTCCCCCAGGCCCTGCTGAATCAATGAATTGATTGATTAGGGCCCAGGAGTCTGCCTGTTAGCAAGATCACCAAGTAATTCTTATGCTCACGTAGCTGTAAAGACAACTACAGGCATAAATTCTACCTTTTTGGTAAAGATACCTTTCTGATCAAAGGACAGAGAATGACAAATGCCTCAGAGTGGCTCTTGGGAACACGAAATAATGTATTTCTATAGATGCAGTTCAGGCTTGACTTCCCTATATTGAATTTTGCCCAATGTCAAGTTAGGCAGGAGAGGGTCCAGACCAGTGCATCTCCATCTTGACTACCCATTAGAATCACCTGAGGAGCTTTAAAAATTATGGATGTTTGAGTTACACACACATACACACCCACACACACATACACACACCATCTAATTTGGTTGGACTGGGATACGGCCTGGGCCTAAAGATTTTTAAAATCTCATTGGGTAACCCTAACATATTTGCAAAGTTGAAAACTGCCGTCCTAAACCGGAGATTCTCAAACTTGAATGCGTTGATACAACCACATGAATGACACAAAGATTAATAAAACAAGTCCCTGCTCTAAGGAGTTTGTCTAAGTTTATCCTAAATCCATGGTCACGAGCTCGCAGAAAATAGAAAGATGTCCCTGAAAGAAGAGATGACCAATGAGTCCAGAATATGTAAGACTTCGAGCCTAATGAGAATTTTTGTTTTCGTATTTTACTCTTTGAGACAGTAAGCTAATGAGCTAAAAAAAAAAAAAAAAAAACAGATTATGAAACTTCCACAAGACAGCCAGTCTTCTTGGAGATTCTTCCTCTTAAAGAGATTGATATTAAATGTGAGGTTCAGGGACCCAAAGTAGTTACCTCCTGTGACGCAAATGGAAGGTGCCAAACCCACAGAGAGGGAGGTTCAAACGCCGGCCACTTGGGTGTTGGCCTGGCTCTGCCTGCATGGACTCTGGCCATCCCCTGTTCTCTAACTGGACAAGCCCTTTGGATGCTCACCAGAAAGTCAGCTCACTTTCCCTTTTCAAATAAATTTCACTCAGGCTAGTCACACCTGCAATAATAAACTCTGAGATTCCATTTCCCAAGTCACCTGTCTTCTCTATTTCTCTCTCGCCTTGTGGCAGTTATGCTCATTGTGATCTCGAGAGAGAGACGTTTGTGAACAGACCAACTATCATTATTCCCGACGTGGGTGGGTTAGTGGATATCGGAGCAGTATTTGAATCCCAACCCTACCATAGAGAAGTTACCTAGCCTCTCTGAGCTTCATTTTCATTCTCTTTGAAATAGAGTGGATAGAGTTATCGTGAGGATGAAATTCTACCCCCTCACCCCTAATCAGATGGAGCTTCCTTTTATTAAGGTTTCGGCTTAAATATACCCCCTCTGATGGGAGTACTATGCAATCGCTCTCTGTCACATTACTGTATTTTAATTCTCTACATAGCACAGACTCTCTGTTTTATTGACTTATTGGTTGTCTCCTCTTACTAGAATGGAAACTCTAAGAAAGCAAGGACTCTGGGTATCTTGTTCACTGTTGTAACTGTTGTATCTTTAGCACCTAGAATAATGCCTAGCTCATAGTAGGTTCTCAATAAATATTGATTGACTCATATGTTAAAAGATCTAGTATGGTGCCAGGCACTCAAATAGATGCTTAATGAATGATAGTCATAATTATTATTTGTAACTAAAGCTGTTTGAGATAATACAAGATTTAGATTCAGAGAGTCTCACTGTGTCCACGAAGGAGGTGATAAAGACTTGTGTGGGAGGTGCTGTGACTGGTGAGACTGGTTATTGATCGGGGATCAGGGAGTCACCAGGGCAAAGCTTTTTTGCTACTATTTCTAATATTTCTAGTATCAAATTTAATGCTACCTACTCTGTTTTCTCTAGGGCGAATAAAACTTGATTACCTATAGTTTTTAAATGAATTCTATCATAGACACAAACAAGAGATCGAGTGCCCTCTTGATTTCTCTCTCTTCGTCTCACTTTTTCCTCCTGCTTTACTCATCTTAGGTCACTGAAAATTGGCTCATCTTACTTGCGTCTGGCAATCCAAAACTAAACTCATTGATTTTGATTCCATCTCACCTCAGGGCAAAGAACAGAGCCATAAATCTGAGCCTAGAACAATAGCAAGAATTTTTTTCCTGAAGTTGATGTTCAAAATCATAGCATAAACAGGAGCCACCCACGAGCTCACAAAAAGTCTGGTAGATTGGGGCAGAAGTAGTTTGGTATTAGGCGTTTTGGGGTTTTTCTTTTTTTTTTTTTTTGGCTTTTTACAATTGTGTTATGATTAAAGAGGATAAAGCAGACAATGCTAGAAGGATTTGTGGAAGGCTCTAAGACTGATCCGGTGCTGATCTTGAGCTCCAAAACACAGTGATAACGCTCAGAATCTGACAGGGAATAATACTTACAAAAGTCCAATATGCTTATTATTTCCTTGGAATAAGGAAGTCAGAGCAGAGATAAATAATGTATAAAAAGCTTGAAAAATTGTGCTCCCTTCTTTTATCACAAATGAGAAAACATGTCTGACCATTGTTATGGGCACACTGCATATATGGTCTACACATCTCTGTTTCACAGCCAGTTCACTGAATGAACTACATTCTCAGGTTGACCATTTGTTTCTAAAACTCACACCGATTACAGCCAGAGTCAGATATTTTAAGGACTAGAAATGTGGTTCTTTTCGCATGTTCTGTGATTCAGGCCACACTAGCCCATGCTCAGGGCAAGGAAACATGGGCCACAACAAAAGAAACAATGACAACAATGATGCTATTGGCGGATATTATTTACTGAGCACAAACTACATGCAAGGCCCTGAGCTATAGGCATTACATACATGATCTCATAGTTAGAACTTCTTCCCCTTTTACTCTAATAAAAGTGCCACTTAGAATTATTTCAGGTTCTCTGCCTCGCAGTTTACTTTGTATAAAGAAGAGCTACCACACACAGGGTGTATTAAGTATGTGTAACTCATAAGCTCCCCCAAGATGTAGTGTGAACTGGAAAGATATATAGATTCAAAGAAGATCATAATACATACCTTCAGAAATGTTCACAGCAGCATTATTTGTATGAGCAAAAAGAAATCCTAAATGCCTATCAAAGAAGAGGCTGGTTTGGTAAATTATGGCACATTCACGTCTGCAATACCATGCAGCTATTAGAAATTACGTATATCAATATTAATTTACATGATAACATGTTGAATGAAACGTAAATACACACACATACACACATATTCATCTCCATTTATGGGAATTCGTACACATATAGGTATGGTCAGAGAAATGCCTTGAGGGATGGTCACCAAATCATTAACCTACCCATCTCATATTAGGGACAGAAGGATGGTGGGTGATTTTTACCTTCCTCTTTGTACTTTTCTATAGTTTTGACAAGTTTTTCCAATGAGCCTACGAACAGGTATGATTCTTTCTAATAGACTTTATTTTTTAGAGCAGTTTTAGGTTCACAGCAAAATTGAGCTAAGAGTTTCCATATACCCCCTGTCCTGCTCCATATACACGCCGCCTCCCCACCATCAACATCCTGCACCAGAGTGGTACATTTGCTACAATCGATGACCTACTTTGACACATGATTACCCCCCAATGTTCATAGTTTTCATTAGGGTTCATTCTTGGTGTTGGCCATTCTACGGACATGTATGATTTTTTAAAAACAGTAAAAGTATTTTAAAGGTTTTATGGATCAATGAAATATTCTGTGTTATTAATAGAAATGCAGATGTTTATGATAAAATCTCATCCCCGCCTACCCCAATATCTTGGCGATCCCTAAAGGAGGATAAATCATTAAAAGGGAAAGTGTGGGTTTAACCATAGCAGTATTTTAACTATGGTAGTATTTCCCTGCATTTGGGTTACTCAGGAAGCTGAAATAAACCATCTACTCCTCACCTCTCCCTTAGCCTATGTCCTCATGAATCAGAAAAAGCTGAACTTGGAGTTGTGGTTTTAGGGGCTAGGAAGATAAGAAAGAGCAGTGATGAGGCAGAAGGAGATGTCCAGTAGGCAATTCCTAGGATAAAACTTCAAATTATAGGGGCAAATTTGTTGGTATATGCCATGATGTTTTGGACCCTGGACATACCTTGAGTTGTACTTCAGTGGTATCTCCTGCATTCTTCATCCCCATAAGTGGGGAAACAGGGCAAATGGTTTCAACACAAAAGTCCTAAACTTAAGATTCTGGAGAGCAAGATACATGTCATATTGTCTTTATGTTCCCAAGATCTCACATAAAGCCTGACCTTTAGTCAGCACTCAATAAATGTGTGAATGAATGAGAGAAGAAAGAAGGAGAAGAAAGGGGAAAGGCAAGGGGCCAAAGGCCAGGAGAGACTTTAGATTGTAGAGCAATCATCACCGAGCTTTGGGTGAGATCCATTACATTTTAACACACGCTCCCTGACTTAAAGAACATATATGTTCTTGAAACTGACTTTGACCACACTTCACCTTGTCATCCAGATCTGGCTGCTTCTTTTACAATGGTTCTCCAGTGAAAATTGAATTTAATTTATCCTTCGTTATTCCACCCACCATCTCCATTTTCACTTGAAATGACACCAAAATAATTGTTCATTGTACACCGGTTAAGACTGTGTAAACCAAATTCACTTATGATAGGATTCTCTAAACTTCTAACTACAGAATATCAACCATTTCTCTGGATATTGGTCAGAGAGAACTCTGTAGTCCTCATTCCATGCTTTTGTTGGGAGGAAGAACAGAAGAGTGGAAAGAGCGTGGGTTGGAATCCTGCCTCTGCATCTCAGTGGCTGTGTGTCCTTGTGTTAGTTACTGGAACTCTCTGAGTGTTGGCTACTCATTTGTAGACGGGTGAAAATAACTCCATGGAATTGTGAGGATTATATTAAATGAGTATCTGGAAACTGCTCTTTAAATTATCTTTCCAGCAAGGGTTTATCACCAAAATAGTGAAGGAGGATCCCATTTTTCAGTTTCTGCATTACAGTAAGAGGAGAGAGAATGACCAAAAGCTTTGACCCTTCTTTGAAAATATTTATTTAAAATTTTTAAAAATCAGGGCTGGGTTTGAAGGAAGGCCTAGGAGGTCTGGACACTTGGGTCTGATGAACTCAACGCGAGACACCTGGCTCCAAGTTTTTACACAGGGAGGTAACTTTGAAAACAAAAAGGGATACCACCTGCTGATTTCTTTATTGAGAAATCAAGAATTATGTAACTTAAAATCGTAAACAATATGCATGCGAAAAGAGAAGGCATACAAGGGACAAGTCTAATCAAGTTTACGGACATTTTGAGACCTGTAACCACAAAACAAGCACAGGTGAAGAAATCTTCAGTTAGAAGGCTGCTGTTTGCCAAGTCAAGCCTCAGGATAAACATGAGTCAGTATGATTGTTTTATGCAGCTCTGGCATCAGAGCGCAGAAGGAAGCCTACGGTGAAAAGACTTTGATCATTCAACAATTTCGTTTGTGGAAAATTATCTCAGATCATTAACTTAGTGGCCAGACAGCAGAAAGAGTGACAGAGAACAGTAACATACTGGGGGTTGATGAGGTAATGATATGAACTGCTGGCTGCTTCTCATTGATAAGGAAAGCAGGTGTATAAACATCAATGTACCAGGCTCAATGTGAGGAGTGTTTTCTTTTAAAGGATCTCATTTGGCATCAGACCATCTCTCCTTAAGACCAAGGATCAGCGAACTTTTTCTGCAAAGGGCCAGCGATTAAATGTTTTTGGCTTTGCAGGCCGTACAGTTTCTGTTCAAACTACTCAACTCTGCTGTTGTGGTAGGAATGCAACCAGAGACAATTCGTAAACAAATGAGCATGACTGCCTTCCAACAAAACTTATTTATAAAAACAGCTTTGGGGTCATACTTTGTCCATGGGCCATAGATGGCTGACTCCTGCTTTAGAGCAATATACTCTATTTTGGTCACCCCAGATCCCAAACTACTCATATTACCAGCTGACATCATATCCTTCGTGTTCAAGAAGAATTTAGTTTGGCTTTTCAGTAGAATGGATTTGTTTTGTGTATTTTGAATCTGTGACTTAGTCCAGGAAATATTCCTACCGTAAAAATATCATAGTAAGATTATATCTCCCCTTCTTACATTTTTTTCCCTTGGGTGATTTTCAGGACACTGCTGTAAACTGCCTAGTTCAACCTGTACCTGTAGTCTTAATCTCATCTTTCAACAGATTCTCCAAGCACCAATAAATCTTCATCCTTCACACAGTACAGAAGCCCCTGTTTTTTCCAAACACATTGGATGAGCAAAGACAAATGTGTTTAAGACTATGTCTTACCGATGTACACTACAGAATACCTTGCTGCTCATGTGTTCAGTGAATATTAGATGAATAGAAAAATGAGCAAGTGAAGGAAAGAAGGAGGAAGGAGGGAGAGAGGGAAGGCAGAGAAAAGAAAGGAAAGGAAAGGAGAGAAGGGAAGGAGGAGGGAGAGAAGTGATTGAGCACCACTGAGTCAAGGATTTAATGTGTTTGCCAGGTCAATATTCCTGGTTCTTTTACAGGCAGACTTGCAGTCAAGGGCTTTCTGGATATACCTTTTGTTTAAAAGACTCATCAATAAGGAGAGAATCCTTCATTCATTTACTCATTTATTAAGGACTGTCAGTGTGCCGTGATTTGGGGATATGGTGATGAAGAAACTAGACAAAATTCCTGCCCTCAGGGAGCTTACTTTTTTTCTTTTTTTCTTTTTTTCTGAAGATTGGCCCTGAGCTAACATCTGTTGCCAATCTTTTTTTTCCTTCCCCCCAAAGCCCCAGTACATAGTTGTATACCCTAGCTGTAAGTCCTTCTAGTTCCTCCATGTGGGATGCTGCCACAGCATGGCTTGATGAGAGTGTGTAGGTCCACACCCAGGGTCAGCACTGGCGAACCCTGGGCTGCCAGAGCCAGGTGTGTGAACCCAACCACGCTGCCACAAGCAGGCCCTTGGAGCTTACATTCTATTGGCAGGGACAGACAATGAACCAACAAGTCAATATAGAATAAGATGCCAAGTGATTGGCTTCCAGGCTCGCTCAGCACTTGTCCTTGCTTCTCCCTCAGCAATTATTTACTAAAGAAGCAAGTCTGTGAGCCAGTCCCTCTCTTCCTCAGCTTCCCTCCTGAGGAATAGTCTGCAAAATGGTCAGAGGGTAAAGTTGGGCCCATACAGCAGTAAGAACTGGGATATAGTCCCGGGCACTGTGAACAACTCTCTTGCTCCCGCATCTGTCCGGGGCGGGGCGGGGGGAGGTGCTTCTTTCGAATGTGATTTGAACTTTCCCAGGCTCCTAGCTGGCAGGGAACTGTAAAATGTTGGTGGCAGCTTCAGGAACTAGAGCCAGTGGGCTGTCCTTGACAACTTGAAGCTCCTGCCGTCTCAGGACCATATCAATAACAACACCACAAACATGGCTGTTGCCCATGGCAATGACAGTCCAGGGCGCATCTGCTTTTTCTCTCGCAAAGCCGCATGCTACACGCCTAGAGCCTCGGCTCCTGAGGGCATAAACAGAAAAAGGGATTAGCAGCCAACACCAGAGAAACAATCGAGGATGTTTCCTGTTGCAGCAGCCAGACCAGCCGCTGCTTGTCCAGACAAAGCCCATCTCCTTCCGCCCCAAAGTCTCCAAGGAGAACTAACCAGTGTCGGAGGCAGGCGAGACGAGACCTAAGAGGCAGACCTCATCCCATCCCCCACCACGGGGCACGTCATCCCAGAGGAGCCAAGCCAGTTCTAGGAGCTGAGAAATCTTTCAGGGATGCATCTGAAGCATCAGATATGTGTGAGCTATCTAATATATGACCACTAAATTGGGCGGTGGAAGCGGAAAAGGCCAACATAGCCGTGTCCTCTCCAGAGTAGGAACAGTTCAGGGCAGCAATCATGGACCATGCCATTTCTTACTAATAATCATATCTTGCCCCTAGCCAGGGCTCTGTGCTTTCCAGAGCACTCTCAATTTAAAATATATATATATATCATTTCTTCATGGTTTACTATGTGTCGAGTGGTATGCTCAGCAGTTTATATCTATTATCTTATTTAATCTACTTGACCACTCTGTAAGAGAGAGTTACCATTAAACCCATTTTTCAGATGAGGAAAGGTAAGGATGAGGTGAGGCTCAGGGAGGTTAGGTAAACTTACTGAAGGTCACAGAGATAGCAGGGGATGGACCTGGTATTGAAACCAGGTCATCTGATTTCATCACATGATAAGTGCCTTTTATTTCCATGGTTTCCTGTATTCCTGACCACAACCCTGTAAGATAAACAGATTACAAATTCTTTTCCTGATTTGATAGTCAAGAAATGTGCTGCCCAATACATAGTCCCTAGCTATATGTGGCTACTTAATTTTAAATTATTTAAAATTAAATGACATTTAAAAATCAGTTCCTTAGTTGCACTAGCCAACTTTCAAGTGCTCAAGAGCCACCCGTGACAGCACAAATAATGAACGTTTCCATGTGTACAGAAAGTTCTAATGAACAGCACTGGCCTTGAACTCTGAGGTTCATTCAGTTCAACAGTTTCTGAGCCCTCTGCCAGGCACTGTGCTAGAGGGTACGGTGATGAAAAAGGCATCGTCATTTCTTTAAGAAGGTTATGAATCTTGGTGGCTGTGACAGATGAAACACTTGCTGTTGGTACAGACAGGGGCAACAGACTGCTCACCTTAACTCCTCCGCCTTACTGACATTCAGGCCTCTTAACAGAGAGAGAGGAAATCAGGTGGCTCCAAGTGTGCCAACGTTGGGTCTTTGTAGATGCACTCTTGCATGAAGTTTGTGACAAATTGGGTTGTTCTCTGAGAAAGGTTGTATGAGAGACAGAAGTTGAGGAGAGAGTTTGTGTTGGGAAAAGCACATAGAGAGGGACACGTAGAGATGGCACAGCACAGCTGTTGGGAAGAATGTTCTTGCATAGCCAGCAAGCCCAAGAAGATAGAAACCCACCTCTTCTCTCATAGATCTTGTCTCTGATTAGGGCAAATAATTTTGAAAAACAAATCAGAAACACACAACCCTCTCCCAAAAAACATTTTCAAAACTAATTTCCACCCCACAGAAATGGTAATACAGAGGTTAGCATTTAAGAGCATAGATTTTTAGTTCAGATTCCAGCTACACCTCTTCCTAGCTGTGCAACTTCAGGCAAGTTACTCAACTTCTCTAAGCTTCAAGTTCTCTGTTCCTGCTAGGTTTCTTTGAGAATTAAATATGGAACTTATGAGAATTGTGTAGCACCCACATATGCCAGGAACATAGGAAGCAGTCTATAAATGGTAGCTTTTGGTTGTTAAAAACTATTTTACCCATACGTATCCACAGATTAGATCTTTCTAGTAAATATTAAAGTGGTTTTATTTTTTCTTATTTGATATAGATCACTGTGGCACCAAGTTTGATGCAAATACAGTGAATTGCATTCGTTTGATTATTTTCTTCATATAGTTTATTTATGTAGTTGGATGACAAAATTTCGACCAAAGGGAGGGTAAGAAAGAGCATAGCAAACCAGGGAAAGTTGACTCAGTTTAGGGAGGCTCAACCACAAAAGCAAATTCATCCTTTAGTCAAACATTTATTGAGCACTCGTCCATATACCAGGGAAAGATGAATAAGCTGTAGCCCCAACCTAGAAGAGTGCAAAATCCAGTAAGAGAGAAAAGGCAAGAACACACACACAGAAGCAATACAAGTGCCACCAAAGAGATCTAAAAGTCCTATGAGGACCTCCAAGGAAAGCCAAATCATATTTGGTTATTTAGATATAAAAAGTTTTCATGAAAGAGGTAAATTTCAAACTGGACTGTGACAGAGAACGAATGCTTGATCAAAAGGAGGAGAGAGCATCGCAAGAGGCAGAAACAACAGGAGCAAAGGTTTGGTCAGCTGTTGCATTTTGAATCAGATGCCGGGCAAATGCGGGGATGGTGAGGAGAGAGGGCTGAGCTGAGAGATTAGGGGCAGAACGGGGAGATTTGAACACAAGCTTAAGCAGCTTGGACTTTATTTGATAAGGCAGTCGTAGATGACAAGGAGGATTAACTTTTATCGGTGTAAAGCAAAGAGAAACTAAGGGCAATGAGAAAAAGTAAAGAAACTTTTGCAATTTTACAGCTTAGATGTGGTGAAATGTAATGAGGAAGTGAAGTACAGTTGGAGTGGAGGAAAATGGGAAAGACGGAAGTGGAGAGAATTTGAAAATAGTATCAACAGACCTTGATAGCTGTTATATAACAGGTACTGGTGGCTCTACAGGAATGAGCCTGGGTCGTTGGGGAACAGTGGTACCATTAATAGGATGGGGGAGTCAGGAGGAGGAGCCCATGAGGAGAAGACTTTGAGTTCAGATTGGGCCCTGGGCCTGGTTCAGTTGCCGATACTACTATCCACTCAGCCACCCAAGCCTGGATGCCCTCACAGATGTCTTTCTCTTTCTGCCATTCCTTAAGTAACTGTATGAGTTAGCTATTGCTACATAACAAATTACCTGAAAACGTAAGCAGTATAAAAAACAACCATTTATTACCTCACATAATTTCCAAGGGCCAGGCATCCAGTCGTGACTTAGCAGAGTGGCCCTGGCTCAGTCTTTCATGAAGTCAAGCTGTCATCCAGGCGTGCAGGTATCTCAAGGCTCAACTGGAACTGGAGAATCCACTTCCCGGCTCACTCGTGTTGTTGGCAGGTCTCAGTTCCTGGCCAGCTGTTGGCTGGAGGCTTCAGTCCCCTGCCACTTGGGCCTCTCCATAGGGCAGCTCAAAACATGGCAGCTGGTTTTCCCCACAGCACGTGATCCAAATAAAGAGCTCAAGATGGAAGGCACAGTCTTTTGTAACCTAATCTCAGGAGTGAGCAATCACTGCTTCTACCATGTGCTGTTGGTCATACTGACCACCCCTGGCACAATATGAGAGGAAATCACACGAAAGCATGAATATCAGGAAGCAGACACCATCAGGGGCCATCTCCAAGGCTGCTACAAAGCCCTACCTCTCAGCCTCCATATTCCTCAAAGTTTGCCCCTGTTCTCCATCTCACTTCCACTGCTCCAGTGCAGTGTATTTATCTCCTACTTAGTCTATTGTAGTATCTGTCTAACAGGTCATTCTATTCTCAGCTTTCCTGCCCACAGCCTCATCCTTCTTACCACTGCAAGAGTGATCTCTCAAAACTGGAGAGCTCCCTATCGCCCCCCCGCCACACACACACCTCCTGCACCCCCTGCTTGAAACCCATTGCCCAGATGATGTAGGTCAAGCTCCTTAGCATGGGTATGAGTCCCTCTGTGTCTGAGTCCCTCTGTGTCCCAGTTCCTCCTAATGCTCCAGCATCATCCCCTGACAGCCTCTCCCTTGGACTGTACACTTGAGTAAGTCAGGACCCTTGGTGTCTCCAGCATTATCTGTGCTATTTCACCCCTCCATGCCTGTGCTACACTCTTCCCTCTTCCTGACATACACTTCCTCATCTCTCCCCACCTTCACAGGATAGCGTCTTGATTCAGAGCACAGACTCAAGACCCCCACCGTGTAGTTCAAACCCCAGTGTCACCACTCACTCAATGTAGAACTCAGCCACTTACTTAAACTCTATATGCTGGGCATTGGTCAAATTATTGATATGCCTTTATCAACTTATATAACCCCACAATGACCTAAAGTTTGATGATTATTATTATCATCATTGTACAAATGAGGAAACTAAGGCACATAGAGTAAGAGCTATAAAGCTATTTGCAATTATAGCCATTCCTTGTTCAGGACTAAGTTCAGGTACTATCTCTTCCATGAAACCTCATGCTTCTAAAGACAGGCGCCATCCTCCGTGCTTCCCATTGCACCCTGGGTATAACTCTAACTTGGTAGTCACCATATTGTTTTGAAATGACCTATTTTTGTGTCATCTTTTTTTTTTTTTTCCAGGAACACACCCTATTGTATAAAGCAAGGTTTACATGTATAAGATTTTTTTTTTTTTTTTTTACCTTTTGACCCCTTCACTCATTTCTCCCTCCCCCTACTCCCCACCTCTGGCATTCACAAATCTATTCTCTGTACCTATGAGTTTGGTTTGCTTGTTTGTTTGTTTAGATTCCACATAAAAGACAGATCGTACAGTATTTGTCTTTCTCCGTCTGACTTATTTCATTTAGTATATGCCCTTGAACTCCATCCAAGTTGTCGCAAATGGAAAGATTTCATTTTTTTTATGGCTGAGTAGTATACCATTGTATATATATACCACATTTTCTTTATACAATCATCCATCAATGAACACTTAGGTTGTTTCCATATCTTGATTATTATAAACAGTGCTGCAATGAACATGAGGGTGCATTTATCTTGTCAAGTTAGTTTTTCATTTTCTTCAGATAAATACCCAGAGATGGAATTGCTGGATCATACAGTAGTTCTAGTTTTAATTTTTTGAGGAAGCTCCATACTGTTTCCTGTAGTGGCTGCACCAATTTACATTTCTACCAACAGTACGCAGGGGTTCTCTTTCCTTCACATCTTCGTCAATGCTTGTTATTTCTTGTCTTTTTGATAATATCCATTCTAACGAGTATCAGATAAAATCTCATTGTGGTTCTGATTTGCATTTCCCTGATGATTAGTGATATTAAATACCTTGTCATGTACCTGTTGGCCATCTGTATGTCTGGTTGGAAGAACGTCTATTCAGATCTTCAGCCCATTTTTTCATCAGGTTTTTTTGTTGTTGTTGAGTTGTATGAACTCTTTATATATTTTTGATAATAATACCTTACCAGATATATGATTTGCAAATATCTTCTCCCAATTGGTAGATTGTCTTTTCGTTTTGTTGATGGTTTCTTTTGCCATGCAGAAGCTTTTTAGTGTGATGTAGTCCCATTTGTTTATTTTTTCTTTCGTTTCTTTTGCCTGAGGAGAAATATTCAAAAAGATACTACTAAGACTGATGTCAGAGAGCATAATGCCTGTGTTTTCTTCTAGGAGTTTTATGGTTTCACGTCTTATGTTCAAGTCTTTGATCCATTTTGAGTTTGTGTGTGGTGTAAGATAATGATCTACTTTTATTCATTTGCATGTGGCTGTCCAGTTTTCCCAATACCATTTTTTTGAAGAGACTGTCCTTTCCCCATTGCATGTTTTGGCTCCTCTGTCATAAATTAATTGACAATATATGTGTAGGTTTATTTCTGGGCTCTCTATTCTGTTCCATTGATCTATATGCCTGTCTTTATGCCAATACCATACTGTTTTAATTATTATAGCTTTGTAATAGACTTTGAAATCAGGGAATGTGATGCCTCCAACTTTGTTCTTTCTCCAGATTGTTTTGACTACATGGGGCCTTTTGTAGTTCCATACAGATTTTAAGATTGTTTGTTCTATTTCTGTGAAAAATGCCATTGGAATTTTGATAGAGATTGCATTGAATCTGTATATTGCTTGGGTAGTATGGATATTGTGACAATAATAATTCTTCCAATCCGTGAGCTTGGAATATCTTTCCATTATTTGTGTCTTCATCAATTTCTTTTCTTAATGTCTTCTGGTTTTCAGTATACAAAACTTTCACTTCCTTGGTTAAATTTACTCCTAGGTATTTTACTCTCTTTTGATGTAGTTGTAAATGGGATTATTTTCTTAATTTATCTTTCTTATACTTTGTTATTAGTGTACAGAATCACAGCAGATTTTTATGTATTGATTTGGTATCTTGCAACGTTACTGAATTCGTTTATTAGTTCTAATAGTTTTTTGTTGAAGTCTTTAGAGTTTTCTATATATAATATCCTGTCATCTGCAAATAATGACAGTTTTACTTCTTCTTTTCCAATTTGGATGCCTTTATTTCTTTTTCTTGCCTAATCGCTCTGGCTAAGATTTCCAATAGTATGTTGAATAAAAGTGGTGAGAGTGAGCATCCTTGTCTTGCTCCTGATCTTAGAAGAAAATATGTCAGCTTTTCACTATTGAGGATGCTGTTAGCTGTGGGCTTGTTACATATGGCCTTTTTTTACGTTGAGGTACGTTCCCTCTATTCCTGCTGTGTTGAAAGTTTGTATCATAAAGGGATGTTGAATTTTGTCAAATGCTTTTTCTGCATCTATTGAGATGATCATATGATTTTTATCCTTCATTTTGTTAACAGTGATGTGTCATGTTAAGATGATTTGCATATGTGGAACCAGCCTTGCATCCCTGGAATAAATTCCACTTGATCAAGGTTTATGATGTTTTTAATAAATTGTTGAATTCAGTTTGCTAATTTTTTTTTTCTGAGGAAGATTGGCCCTGAACTAACATCTGTTGCCAGTCCTCCTCTTTTTGCTTGAGGAAGATTCGCCCTGAGCTAACATCTGTGTCAATATTTCTCTATTTTGTATGTGGGTCACCACCACAGCATGGCTGTGACGAGTGTTGTAGGTCCACACCTAGGAACCAAACCCGGGTCACCGAAGTGGAGTGCATTAAACTTAACCACTAGGGCACAGTGCCATTCCCCTGGTTTGCTAATATTTTGTTGATTTTTGCATCTATGTTCATCAAGGATATTGGCCTTTAATTTTCTTCCCAGTGAGATTTATTCTGTCATATGTTTTCTTGTTCCTAATTAGCACCCTTTCTTTTCAACTTAAAGAAGTTCCTTTAACATTTCTTGTAAGGCCAGTTTAGTGGTGATCAACTCCTTTGCCTATTGCTTGTCTGGAAAATTCTTTATCTCTCCTTCAATTCTGAATAATAACTGCTGAGTAGAGTATTCTTGGTTGGAAGTTTTTTTCTTTCATCACTTTGAAAATATTGTGCCACTTCCTTCTGGCCTGTGAAGTTTCTGCTGAAAAATCTGTTGATAGTCTTACAAGGGTTATACATAACACGTTATTTTTCTCTAGCTGCTTTTAAGATTCTCCCCTTGTCTTCAACCTTTCCATTTTAATTAGAATGTGTCTTGATGTAAACTGTTTGGGTTCCTCTTATTTGGAATTCCCTGGGCTTCCTGGATCTGAATGTCTGTTTCCTTCCCCAGGGTGGGAAAATTTCCAGCCATTATTTCTTCAAATAATATTTCTGCTCCTTTCTCTCTCTCCTCCTTCAGGAAGCCTTCTAATGTGAATGTTAGTCTGTTTGATGTTGTCCCATAAGTCCCTTAAGCTATCTTCACTTTTTTCATTGTTTTTCTTTTTTTTTTTTAGGACAATTAGCCCTGAGCTAACTGCTGCCAATCCTCCTCTTTTTGCTGAGGAAGACTGGCCCTGAGCTAACATCCGTGCCCATCTTCCTCTATTTTATATGTGAGATGCCTACCACAGCATGGCTTGCCAAGCAGTGCCATGTCTGCACCCGGGATCCAAACTGGTGAACCCCGGGCCGTTGAAGCGGAACGTGCAAACTTAGCTGCCATGCCACCAGGCCGGCCCCACATTCTTTTTCTGTTAGTTGCTCTGATTGGGTGAGTTCTACTGCCTTGTCTTTGAGTTCACTGATCCTTTCTTCTGCTTCATCTAGTCTGCTGTTGAACCCCTCTAGTGTATTTTTCAGTCCAGTTGTTGTTTTCTTGAGCTCTGTGACTTCTATTTGGTGCTTTCTTATATTTTCCATTTCTTTGTTGAAGTTCTCACTGTGTTCATCCATCCTTCTCCCCCTTCATCCATTCTAAAGTGAGCATCTTTATGACCATTACTTTGAACTCTTTATCAGGTAAATTACTTACTCCATTTCATTAGGGGTTTTCTTTCTGAGGTTTTATCTTGTTCTTACATTTGGCACATATTCCTTGTTTCTTCATTTTGCTTGATTCTCTGTTGGTTTCTATGCAGTGCATGAAACAACCACCTCTCCTAGTCTTGAAGGAGTGGCCTTGTGTAGATGAAACTTTTTGCTCAACCCTGCTCTAGCTCTTGGCTGTCTCTCAAATCTTTGTGCTTGTCCCAGCAGCCTATTTTTAGGTTCCAAGTAGTTAAGTAGGGGCCAAGACCTGTCAGTGTGCCAAAGGGGAGGATCTCAGCACCTAGATTCAGGCTGATTGGAAGCCAGACCCTCAGGCAGCAGTTTTTAAAGTATTCAAACATAGGCAGTCCTGTGGGACTGCAAGTATAAGCCCTGTTGGTCACCAGAGCCAGGCGATCTGGAGGTGTCCCTGGGTCACAGTGACAAAAATCAGGTCTCCAGATGAGTGTATACGCTTTTTTTCTGGGAGATACTGGCAAGCTGGAGCAAGGTATAGGGAGAGCACCAAGATGGTGTTAATAGCCTCTGTTCCCTGAGGGCAGCTCCACAGGCCACTGGATGTCTGCCAGGCCTGAAGCCTGCCCCTCAGGCTGAAGCTCCAGGATGAGAAAAGAGCCACCTTCACAGAAAGGCTGGGAGTGGTAGCCTGCCAAGAACCATCTCTCTGATTGCTACAGCCCTGTGGGACCCAGGAATGCAAGCCCCCCTTGCCTCCAGAGCCAGGCAATCAGGGGGCATCTCCTGGGCAGCAGCTGCAAAAAACAGGGTACCAGACATATGTGAAGCTCCCCTCCAGGGAACACTGGCACTCTGGACCATGGCAGAAGGAGAGCCATCCAAGGTCTCTGGAAATTATTACAGTCAGTCCCTAGATGTGTGTTTAATTAGAAGCCTGCCCCTCAGGTTGCAGCAGCTGTGATAATTAGCAAATAGGCCTCCTTCAAGGAAAAACTGAGCTCCTGGGTCTGTTGCCTCTTGCTGTGCCCTTGGGGTAGCAGCTGTTTAAGAACTCCTTCTCCATTGGTGACAGTCCTATGGGACCCACAAGCATAAGCCACTGGCCACCAGAGCCAGGCGATGTGGAGGTGTCCCCCAGCAACAGCCACAAAGATCAGGACACCAGACAGGAGGATAAGCTCCCTTCCAGGTGACTATAATTGTTATAGTCCCATGGGATCAGGAACGCAAGCTCCCCTGGCCTCCAGAGCCAGGTAGTCAAGAGGCCCCCCTGAGTGGCAACCACAAAAATTGGGGCAACAGATGGATATAAATCTCCCTTCCAGGAGAGACTGGTGCTCCAGAGCACAGCAAAGAGAGAATGCAAAGATGGCACCTGCTAGTCTCCATCCATGGAGAATGTTCCAGCAGGCTCCTAGACGTATGTATTAAATTAGATGCCTGCCCCTCAGGCTGATGCCTTAATATAAGCAGGTGAGCCTCCTTCACTTCAAGACGGCATTATCGGCTGCCTCTGAGCTGGGCCCTGGGGCGGGTGAGTCCGAGAGCACAAGCCCTTTAAGAGCTATTTCTAAGATCACTATAATCTTGTGGGTCTAGGGATGTGAGCCTTGTTGGTTTTTGAAATTTGATGTCTTGGGGCCTCATCTCTCAGGAGAAGGTCTTCAAAGTTGGGGTACCCAATATAGAGTTCGAACCCTTCACTCCTCATAGAGAATCTCCTGGTTTTGAGTTCCCTCCCAGTTGTGGGTCACTGCATCAAGTGTGGGGTTTATGGTAAGATTGTGTTCCAGCCTCTCCTTCCTGTTTCAGTGTAGTTTACATCTCTTGTGCCTGATGTATAGTTGTCACTCAGCCAGCCTTTAGTTTTTTTAATGAGGAAATGGTCCCATATGTAGCTGTAGACTCAGTGTGCCAGTGGGGGGAGGTGAGTGTAGGATCTTCCTACGTTGCCGTCTTGAACTGTTCTCAGTCTGCCTTTTTAAAAATCAGCTCTTTGAGAGCAGAGACCATGTCTCAGTCATCTGTGCCTGTTCACCGCCCAGCTGAGTCTTAGACAACACGTGTAGGCGGAGCTTAACCAAGTTTGCAGTGCCTGTTGAATCCATAGGTGAAGCTATGGGCAATTGGCAAAGAAAGAAGGAAAAGAAAGGAGAGAAGCTGAAGATAGGACTTCAAACAGAAAGAGAGAGGAAAGGTGAAAATAATTGCTTCATTCTTAAGATGAAATTTACCATTTTCCTTAATAAAACTAAAACAATGACTCTAAACCACTAATCTGAAAAACTTATTTGAAATAGCCATGAATGGTCCCATTTAGCAGATGGAATCAAATTGAAAATCAACTGTAAGTGTGATTCTCTGTGTTCTATTTTCTCCGGGGAAGAATGATCATCTACAGACCAAGACACAGCGACCAGAATAGTCACCTCTGCAGTGCTCATTCCCCAAAGCCTTCTATCTCCATCTTCTTCGGGAGCCATGAGTCTGTCTCATTGTTGCAGGCAGGCAGGTCAGTCTGTGGGACGAGGAAAATGGTCACATTTGATCACAAAATAAACTAATGGAGGAGTTTTACGAAAGTAATAAGCTTTTCTTACGTTTTGCTTTGTTTTTCTTCTTGCAGAGTTGTCTCTATGAGAAAATAGCAAAACAGAGAGCCTTCAGACTATTATGAGCTTTACAAAAATTTCTTTGGGTTCTTTGTAAATGGTGGCTTATGACCCAAAAGGCCCACATTCAAACCATAATCAGAAATAATATGGAAATTACAGTAATCTATCTCTGGTGATCTAATCTCTCACCAGGCCTGCATCACAGACACACCTTGCATTTTGTTGTGTGTTAAATCTATGTGAAAAAAGTCAGTCCTCCAAATTAGTCCTGCCAGGTGTTTCTAAAAAACAGTTTCCACATGACAGCTGCTCTTGTCAATATCCTGCTAAAGAATGAAACATTTTTTTAAAAGTTTGTAGAGCCCTGACTTTGTCTAGAGTCTCCTTCAGTTTTCCTGTCTCCACTGATATCATTTTAAACGTTTGCTTTCTCCAAATGGCTAATGTGTTCTCTATAACTCTACTCGCGACGCATCTTGGCGGGTTGCTGTGGAAATATTAAATCATCCCACATGGGTATGTGTTTGCCTCTCCAGGTATATTTTGGGATTTACTTGAGAACTGTGATTGTGGCTCTTTGTCCTCCTCCCCTTCCTCCTCTCTTTCTCGTTCTCTTTTCCCTGGAAACACCTCGGTAGTGTTCAGTAAGCAAATCCTCAATCATTCTTGACTGATTGATTTCCCAAATAAAAAGTAAAGACTACAATTTCTTGACTAGTATGTGCCATGCATAGAATGAAGTGCTCTACAAGTGTTTTTTCCATTAGTCCTCACAGCAGCCCTAGGATTATTATCCCTACTTTCCAGCTGTGGAAACTGAGGCTTAGCAAGAGAAGGAGGCTTTCCGGAAGTCACAGCTAATGAGTGGCAGAGCTGGGAGCCGACTTGGGCTGACTGACTCTAGAGCCCGAGGCTACGGGTAATCACACTCATTTTCCATCCTTTTAACTAGCAACATCTCAGGAGTCATTGCTTTGCGGGTTAAAAGGAAAGTGTGTTCTTTGAACTAGTGAATCTGACATCTCTGACAGGAGACACTGGGTAGGATGCTTGTTGTAAAGTCCACTGAATTCTTTCCCTGATCTTCATTTTTAGAAGGTTCTTGTTTCCATCCACTTTAGAACAGTTCATCTGCCTATTTGTTGCAGCCAGGCTGGTTGGTCTATGCACCTACTTATTAACTAGTCCACCATTCTGTACCTACTTGCTGCTCAAAGTGTGGTCCTTAGACCAAGAGAATCAGTATCACCTGGGATGTTAGAAATGCAGAATGGCAGGTTCCCCGACTTACTGAGTCAGAATCTATATTTTAACAATATCCCTAGGAGAGTTGTGTGCACGTGAAAGTTCGGAAGCATTGCCCTACTTGTCAGTTGCCACATAAAGTGGACCTTCTGTCTCCTGTGACTATTGGTAAAGACGTCAAGATGGGTCAACAGACCCTGACTGAAGTGAATCAGAGCAATGTCACCACATGGATCCAGGGCATAGTGGTGACTCTCTCCCATGAACACATAATCATTGCCCCAAGGTGGTCCAGTCTCCTGTCTCAACATCAATATTTCAAGTTAGTTGAAAATTCTCTGGATAAAGAGTCATGCATTAGGATTAAAGTATAAAACCTTGTCTAAGGATAGTTTTATAATTCGTTGTGCTTTCTCGAGCATGTCCCTAATACCCATCTTTATGGTATCCAGAGTTCAGCTGCTAAATTCATGTGACATTTTAATCTAGCCTAATGTCAAAACATAATAACTTTGTGAAAGGAGATGTGAGTTTAAGATTGCAGCCCTTTTTAAGATCTGCATTAAGAAATGTTTATACCACCCGTCTCCAGCATGTGCCAAACTGCGTCGTTGCTGCGGGCACTAGAATAGAATGACCCATTCTTTCTCTCTCTCTCTAACCTGTTTAGAGCTCACAGCCTAAGCAAGCTTTGCACTTGAACTGGTTTGAAGGCAATGTTACTTTGTAAAATAGGACCAGTGATTATTCTGCAAGGACTTAACATGTTTTGCGTCACAATTTAGACCCTGCTTCTTTTCAAAGAATACATTTAAATTTATTGTATTTCTCCATGCTTATTTTCAAGTATTTATCAAGTGGTGTGGCAGGTACAAAACAACTCAGACACGAAAAATCGCTCTCAAGGAAAGTATATTCTGACTCAAGGGGCAAGATTGTACACAGGAAGAAATAGGAAAGAGTACAAATTAATCTGTACAATTTATCTGAAAGGCCATGTGTTCAGAGAAACCAGAGAGTATGGCCACGGTCTGGGAAGGTCTCATAGCAGAAGAGAGATTTGAAGACTGAACAGGCAAAGAGTGAAGAAGAAATCATTCCAGAGAGAAGATAATCTGAGCAAAGGGATTAGGACTAATGAGCAGGGAACCATGTTCACTACATCCCTGCTATATATTGACCAATCCATCCAGGGCTATTGTGTGTTTCTCTAGCTAAAACATGAGATTAAAAGACGCATTTATGGGGCCAGCCCACTGGCACAGTGGTTAAGTTCACACGTTCCACTTCTGCTGCCCAGGGTTCACCAGTGCAGACATGGAACCACTTGGCAAGCCATGCTGTGGTAGGGGTCCCACATATAAAGTGGAGGAAGACGGGCACGGATGTTAGCTCAGGGCCAGTCTTCTTCAGCAAAAAAAAGAGGAGGATTGGCAGCAGACGTTAGCTCAGTGCTAATCTTCCTCAAAAAGAAAAGACACATTTAGTTACCACATTCTCTAGAGTTTAAATAATAATTTATCATTACATAATTATATATAACTGTGCAAGTGTATACTATATATAATTACATAATATGTTTATTAATATTATAATTCATAATTAGTGATATACTACTTAATATATTAGTAATATAATTAATAATATTGGTGTATTGATTAATATTAGTGTACAATTATATAATTATATGTAAGTATATAATTATATGATAGGGTTACATATATAATAATTTACAATTAGCATTTTTGAGGCCTCTCCATATCCCACAGCTGAGAGCTTTACATTTAATACTCACAGCAACCTTATGGTTGCTCCATTTTATTGATAATGAAACAGACAGTTTAGGAATTTGAGTAAAGTCCCGTGGTGAGTAGCCATGCTTGTACATGAATACAAAATTTGAATGCTAAACCCACATTCTTAATACTAAGCCATACCGTCCAGATGCTCTATATGCTATAGAATCTTGAATGTTGAATACTCAGGCACAGTACAACATTAGGATATTAGGATGGGACAAAATAATCCCTTTAGCACTTTCCATTCTATACGGGAAGAGAGAGTATGGTGTATAGAGCTGAAACTATTGGAGCACAATCGTGTCGCAATAACCTCTTTCTCAAGTCCTGAAAGTACATTAAAAAGGCATGAGGGTGAAGTTATTTGGGTAAGACTTCTTAGAACTGACCATTTTGAAGAATCTACTATCCTAGGCCAAAGTAATGGGCTGATTAGATTATTTCTTTGACTGTGTGGCTGTGTAGTTTCCAAACATCCCTTCCGAAGATGACCCAAAATGCAAGACCTCCACTGAGAAAGCCTGGGGTCATTTGGGAAATAGCATCCATCAAATTTTCGATAGGATTTTCTAAGTGTGTGTTTGAATACCTTTCATGCACTTCTTTTTGGAGCTCTTGGGAGGCAGTTTATCAAAAATTATTAAAAGAATGGATAAAGAGTCACGCTTTCAACCCTGGGTTTGAGAACTGGCCCTGCACAGTGGTCATGAGACTTGGTTGTTCACTTAAATGCTCAGCCAGTGTACTCACAGTGTGCCCTGCCCAACAGCATCAGCACCACCTGTGAGAACTTGTTAGAAATGCAGAATCTCAGGCCCCACCCCAAATAGGCATCTCTAGGGGCAGGGACCGGGAATCTATGTTTTAACACGCTTGCCAGGTTTAAGAAACACTGTGCCAGGCCTCACTTTCCTCACGTATGAAAAGGAGATGCTCTAGTAATAGGAGCCCCTTCGCAGTGCCATTGGGAAGATTAAGTGAGATGATGTACATAAAGCGCCTAAGGCAGTGTCTAAAATAAGAGTGCTTAATAATTATTCTTTCCCATGACTTTATTTTATTTTTTTATTTTTGGTTAAGAAAAGGTAAGAAACCAGAACACTAAGCAGCTAACTCTGTCTGCCTTAGGGTTCAGCAGAAATTGATTCTCACCTTTAGTGATGAAGTCTTATCTGACGTCTACCTTATGTTACTAAGCAAACCTGAATTGTATAAACAGGTTTCTGCTGTGGTCTTTCTCAGGCTCCTGTTTGAAAACCAAGGAGGTCTGTGGCTGAGTGTTTTACGACCAGTCCAGAGGTGCCATGGAACAGCTCTGATGGATGTGTGTGTCAGACTGCAACACCCCCGACCGGAGCAGTTAAACTGAACAGTTTAGAAAACCACCTCCAGGTTTCACATTTGGGAACACAAACACTTGCAAAGTGTAACGCTTCTTCCCAGGGAGACCATGGCACTGCTTCAGCTCCCTGTGAAGTGCCCATATATCTCAGGGGCTGAACAGAGTCCTGGTCAGGCCTGGCTTGATCCCTTGTGGCTGGTTTTTGGCTAAACCATCTGAATCCATTCTAACTTCTCTGCAGTTTTTGTTTAGCATTTCTTTATATGAGTTTGGGCATCTATCTTCCTTATAGACTTCTTGCTTCTCACCTGCTCTTTCCCTCTCAGACAAAGGTCAGCAAACTTTTCTGTCAAGGGCCAGATAGTAAATATTTCAGGTATTGTAGGCCTTAGGGTCTCTGTCGCAACTACTCGACTCTGCCGCTGTAACTCAAAAGCGGCCATTGACAATACGTAACCGAATGACCACGGCTGTGTCCCAATAAAACTTTATTTACAAGAACAAGTGGCAGGCCAGAGTTGGTCCACAAACTGTAGTTTGCTAAGCCCTGATTTAAAATCTCAAAATATTTAATAGAAAGGACCCGGATGACCAGGCAGAAGAATAATTCAGCGTCCACAGGTAAAGTTCTGGCTGAGAGGTAGTTCCTGGCCTGAACTGAGCCATGCTGTGGGCAATGGAAGATAAACAACTCTGTCTCTCCAGACCAGCCAGACCAGGACCCATTCTGAAACTGTTTTGCTCCCACCTGGTGGGAAAATCATCTCTGAGTTTAAAAACTTTTAATAAAGGTATTGCTTCACAGTTTGGGACCAAGCAAAGAAACTTCCAAATCTGGAACAAGGAAGTCTTCTTCTAAGTGATGAGATAGAAATGGAGATGCTGCTCACGTACCACAGAGGTCGGAGGCCAGGGCAAAGACTTAAACCATAGGAGTAGAGTGAGTGCCAGTGTCTTCCTTTTCTGGAATAGTTCAGGGTACAGAACTCCTGGTGTTTAGAAATGACTAAACTGGCCCCTGTGCAAAGAAGTAACCCACAGGGTGTGAGTGTAATAAATTATTCTGTAGTCATGTCCTAGAAATTCCAAAATAATGATGCGAATCTCCATGTGAAACTGCAGCGGAAGAAACCAGTTGACAAATATTGTGACCTAGGCTGCTCTTTCATTTGAAGGGTTTTGCAGGGCCAGGTGTGGTTTGAGACGCAGCCTTGTAAGACTTATTCCACAAAGCTGGAATTTGCTTGGGTCCATGGTAGCCATTTGTAGTATGTCATTGGTTGCTTGTCCAATGGCCATTCCAGTTCCTACTTTTTTCCTTGAAGAGCCCGTAGTTCCATTGGAGTGTCCACATGTAACAAAGATAAATCTTACTTGGTTTAATTCAATTATGATCATCCCCTTATCCATGCCAGTGATTTGTTTATGGAGGAGCATGTAACCCAGTTCCACCTAATGAAAAATAAAGAAAAATCTGCTGAGAGGCTTCTGGAAAAAGTATCTTCTCCCTTAAAAAGAAGCATAGGGGAATATGTGTTCCTCTGTGGACACTGTGGATATAGAGCTTGGAACTGTAGTGGCCAACTTACAACCCTGAGGGACGCTAAACTACAGATAATAAAGCAGAATAAACCCCGGAGTTGCCTTTCCTTCAGACGTCTTGTTACTGAGAAAATAAGGGTACCTTATTGTGTAAACTAACTTGAATTTTCTGTTTCTTGAAACCAAATGAATCCCAAATGATACACATTCCACTTTGGTCTCCACCAGGCCAGTTCAGGTCTGTCTGCTACCACCACTCTCAAGTTCTCTGCTTTTACTATCCCCACCTCATCTTACCACCTGGTAGAGACTTGACAATTGTGCTTTGTTGTGTTTTTGTCAACATTGGTAGCCCTTGAGGTTGAGGTCTTACCTGTTATGATTTCACCATGGAGCCACTGGACGGTAAAGAGTTGTAAAAAACAGTTACTCACAGACTGAGGTGATTTCAATTTGTTGTTTTGTTATTAGAAGTATTGGTAATAAGAACGCTATTCAGTAGTGTTGTCTTTCAGTACAATTGCCTTTCTTTAACAAAGATTGTAGGCTAGTGGATACAGTCAAGTAAGCAATTACATATCGTGTAATGATGGACCATCGCGGGTTCTGGGGGCTGTGGAAGTACACAGGGAGGCTCTGTTGTTGGCTTACCCAACGGTCATATCCTTTGTGTTCCTTCCATGCTTACAGAGCCCCTTCCCCTGTAAATGCCAGGCGCTCACTTTCCAGCCTCCATTTAAGCTAGGGCATATACATATGAGCCCCTTCTGGCCAGGGAGATACAAGGGAAAGCCATCAAAGGACTTCTAGGGAGATTTTCTTTGAAGAGTAAGGTCATCACAGAGATGTGTCTTCTTCCCTTCCTGCTCTTGGTTGTTTCACAAGAGGGCATGGTTTGGAGCTATAGTAACCATCTTGTGACCATGAGGCAAAAGCCAAGGGAATTGCAGAAAAATAGAATCCAAGTCTTCACATTATTTTATCATAGAACTAATCCTATAACTGTATATCTCCAGATTTCTTGTTATGTGAATATCATGGTATTTCAGTGTCTATTACTTATAGCCAATAGCATGCTAAATGGTACAAAGGGTATCTAACCTGGACTAGGGGAATCAAGGAAGGCTTCCTAGAAGAAGTGACTTATGAACTAAACCATGAAGGATATGTACACATTATGTAATAGAAGGAGAGGTGATAAAGGAGCATCCAAAAACTTGGAGAAGACAATATAGCAAATTTAAAAACTAAAAATAGGTGGCTCTGGCTGGAGCATAGAATATTGTTGATGGAGTGGCAAGAGATAAGGCCAACGAAGTACTAGGGGGATGAGGACAAATCATACATGACCTTGTAAGTCACGTTAAGAAATCTTACCCTTTTTCTTATGAACTTTGGGAACACTATTGAAGCCTTTCTCATTCTCAAGGTCAAAGCTAATCACTTCTTTTACACACCCAGATCACATTGCTGATCATTTGCTGCCATTTGGTCCTATTAGTGGTTGTAGCTTGTTATTCAAGCACCTACTTCCTTCAGTAGACTGGAAGATGCTAGAAGGCAGAAACTGTGTCTTATCCGTTTGCATTAGCCCCTCCAACAAATACAAAATGATCCAAAAATGCTTTTCACCATATCATATGGTTTTGCCCCACAGCGAGTGCTTCCGTCACTAAAAGTTTGTACATTTATTCATTCACAGTGAAGCCCCAGTTTAAGAAAATTAAAATAAAATTTTTTCCATGTGGTCATTGCCAGAGTTTTACAGTGGTAGAAACATCCAGTCACACTTTCTTTTCTTGGGAAGAGCTCAGAGTGGCCTTTTGGAATTAGCAGGTGTAAGCCAAGTAAGACCTCTTTGTTGTGGTTTGAGAAAGGCTAGCATTCCCCCATGTCTCCTCTGCAAAACTTATAGCCTACTTCTGGCTGGAGGGCAACTTTGTGTATTAGCTAGGGACTGTGAGTTGGCGTAACTAACTACCTGCCATAACAGATAAACCTAAACATCTCAGTGGCTCACTCAATCATTTTATTTCACACTCACATAAAGATTACTTTTCAGGGGTGCTGCCTCAGAGACCCAGGCTCGTTCTCTCTTGTGGGTCCATCCTCCCCTGTGGCCTCTGCCAGATCTTCTGAGTCTAGTAGCTAGACAGAGGAAGAAAGCGAGCTGCCCACAGACCTCACTTCTGCCCACATTGCATTGGGCAGGACTTGGTCATAGGGCCACACTTACCTGCATGTGAGGATGGGAAATGTAGTCCAGCTGTGTGCCCAGAGAGAGAGCAAAGTGAGTTTGGAAGACGAGTGGTCATCTCTGACTTAGGGACCAAGGGGAATCTTAAGAAAAAAGTGGTGACACCCTTTACCTCCTGAGGTTCTACCTTATATGGTATTTCTGACGAACTAGGATACATCAGAGGAGGCTGGGGCACTCAAAGGAGAATTTACCGCACAGGATGAGATAGACTCGCCTGTTGATTCACTTCAAAGCCAGGATCTTGTTTTTCATGGGGGAAGATTAGTTCCAAACATGATATACGTCTGCAATTGGAAATCCCCCTTATCCAAATGGGTGAGTGCTCATATACTAAAATAGCTGTATACTAAAAATTGTATATATTGTCGGGAGCCCATACCCCAACATAATACCATAAAATGGCCCATTCATTCATTCAACAAAGCTTATTGAGTTCCTACTGTGTGCCCAGCATATTCTAGGTGCTGGGATATAGTATCCCTGCCCTCATGGACCTTAGTTCCCACAGAAAGAGAGAGAAGATAAATAATAAATAAATATGATTTCAAGTTGTCATAAGCGCTATGAAGAAAATAGAGTTTGGTTGCAAAGTTAGGGGATAGAAAGTGACTTGGAGAGGTGGGGCTGGTGCTCTTCTCTATTGGCTAGAACAAGATATAATGGATGTAACTGAGGGAGAAAAAGACGTCACTTCCCCCATTTCTAAGACCCAATGACACTACCGCTAGGCCAACAACAGAGTGTGCCTTGATAACCAAAAACTTTCCTTCAGTGGTCCAAGTGTACCCTACGTTTCTGGACCTCTTGCTTTCAAAAACCATACTATGTGGCAATGATGACAAAAACAGTAGCGCGATGTGAGCTTCACTTGCAGACTGATGATATTTTCCAGGGTTTTCTCTGTAGAGGAGAGTAATCAAGAATGACCCCTTATGCCAGTGAACACCCCTGGACTTCTCAGACTTACACCCAGAGGTAGAATGCCTTAGAAATACTGTGATAAGGAATGGGGCATGAGAATTGTGCAGTTGGACTAGTAAGAGGAATGTGACCTCACAGGTGAAGGCAGGCATAGCAATGCCACCTTCACGCCACAATTATTTATTACACACTTTCTAGGTGTCAGATACAGTGTTAAAACCTGGAGGTAAAGTGAACAAATGGGGCATAACCTCTGACTTCATAGGTTTTAGTCTAAGGAAAACTGAGAGAGCTTGACAGAAAAATCAAAGCTTTCCACGCACACGTTTGTGTGCTCCAACTACGTGCAAAGCGCTTTGCCCGATTCTGTAAAGTGGGGTGTGGGTGTGAAGTCTCTCAGGCTGCTTCACGTGCCTCTTTCTTCCCGGCTGCACTCCTCCCTGCAGGGGCAGTGACTTCCTGCTCCCATTAATGATTCTGCAGGTGCTTCCCTCTCCTGGGATTAGCCTTGTTCCGCTTCATGATCAGGCAGCTGTGGGGGTCCCGCAGGGCAGTATCCTTATCTTATTCTGGGATGCAGCCCCAACACGTGTGTTCCAATCCTGACCCTCCCAGGTGACCCTGTGACTGCCAGAAACCACTGGTCCCCATTGTGTGCCGTTCCTCCCAAGTTAACCTTGTCATCACACAGATGCTGTCAGAGGCCGTGTCTGAACACCATGCCAGAACAACTAGTGCAGAAAGAACGTTCAGTCAATCTGGTCTGTCAGAAAGCCAAAAAGTAAGACGTTTGTTTGACTGAATTCATGTAGAGTTGGTTTGTTTTATTTTTAGCTGAATTTGGTCTTGTTAGCTCATGTATCTAAGCACCGTTCTCATCTCCTGGGGTTACAAGAGCTCACGCAATCAACAACCACCACGACAAACGTCTGTCCGTTTTTCCCCCCAGATCTTCATCTTATCTCCATAACTACCCTGGAAAGCCCTTAAGGGCAAGAACTCTGTCATGGTTTCCCTTGCACAGAGTAGGTGTTTAATATTTGTGTCAGTCAGCGTCTTGCCAGAAAAGAGACAGCCTACTCAAACGGAGTCACTTGGGGAGAGTCTTATAGAGGGACAGTTGCAAAGGGGTGGGCAGGGTGCAGAAAAATGGCAGAGGATAGGGCAGCAACTCAGCATAGTCACGGGAGAACTGTCACTAGGCCTGAAACGACAGGAGGAGGAAGTGGAACGGAGAGACAGACAGACAGACAGACAGAGAGACAGCCACCTTTGTCCAAGAAATAAATCCACCATGTGTGAAATCCATAGAAGGAGAGCTGGGGGAATAGAGCCCCAACCTCACTCTCCTGCCTCCCTCTGATCACCTTCCTGGGGTCCCTAGTGGCTAGACTCAGCTGGAAGCCAGAGGACATAGATGCCTATGGATATAACTCATATCTGTCAGCCTCCCGGAACACAGAAGCCTGCGGAAGGGTGGAAAGAAGAGCAGGAGGGCCAGACAGAAGTTATCCAGCCTGGTACTGTGTTAACTAGTTTCTGGGAAAGATTATTCCGCATCTTTCCTGAATCAGCATCTTACTTTTCAAGTTAAGCAGTCATTTGGACTCACAGACTCTTGGGTTGGGGCAACTTTGAAAGTGCCAACCTCTCTAGGATGCATAAAACTTCTCTCAAGGATCCTGAGGAAGTGGCCATCCACCTCCTCTTGAATGCCTCTGTTGAAAGGGAGATCACTACCTTTCAAGGCATTTGAGGGCTTGAAAGGCTAATGAGAAGCCTCCGCAACCCAGCTCCCTTTAAGTTCCTAGTTTTGTCCTCTGAGGTCACCAGAATGGGTCTAAATCTCCAACTCGAGGGATGCTTGAGCCTTAAAACTCTACATCGCGTGCATGGACAAGCGCCTCCTTAAAAGGAAGTGGGGTGGGAGGGAGAAGCTCCCGAGCTTGAACCGATCTCCCAGGCAAAATGCAGAGGAGAACTCAAGCCGTGGGGAGGCAGGGAAACCACTTCTCTGCTTGCATCCCACCACAAACACATCTAAAATTCAGAGCATCCTAAAAATGAAGACGTGACAACAAAATCCCTGAGAACTGGAGCTGGAACCCTTCAGACAGATTTAATTATATTTCAAAGCCACAAGCTCCCCTCGGCAAGACAGAAGAAACCAAGAGCAATGGCCAACAGCAGCCAGTGTAATTAATGAAAACCTAGCAGCTAAAAATACCCTTTGCCAACTCAGAGAACCACACTGCTGCCAGTCATAGTTCATCTTTTTAAAAATCCCAGCCTGCAGAAAGCATTCCACATGGAGAGGGCCGGGTCATTTGCAGGAATCAGTGTAAAACTTAGACAGTAGTTTATTTGTTAGGCTGGTAACACACGAGAAATGGCGGAGAGATTTGTTTTCTGTAGCAGTGGGCAGATCAAGCCAGCTGGCAGTGTGCCTGAAACAAATAACCAAGAAACAACTAGATCTGTGTGAAACTTGGTGAGAAAGTTTAGCGTTGGTCGGGCAGGGAAGGGGGGCTCCTGTGGAAGATAAAATGGGCAAGCCGGGAAGACAAAGAGATTTTAAATTCTCCTATGGGTAAATTCACCGCGTAGGAGCATATTCAGATAAGCTGCCCATCTCCTGCCTGTTTTCAACTCTCACCACATCAGCTTTCCATTTAGAGCCCTGGATTCTGTCCTATTTCCTTTTTACCAGTTGTAAGAGTTGAAATTAAATTTGGTTGGTTCCATTTCTCAGACTTGTGTTCAGCAGCCGCAAACCTGGAAAGATCCAGTTAGGAAAATAAAGAAGTAGTTTCAGTTGTTAGCTCCACCGTTTACTGTGTAAACCCAAACGCCACAACAACCCTGTGAGAGAGTCATTTTTATTAGCCCAGTTATTTTTTTTTACCATATAAATATTTTTAAGTTTACATTCGGTAAAATTCATTTTCCTGTACAGTTAGTTCTAAGAGTTTTCGTAAATGCGCCAAGTTGTACAACCACCACAATGAAGATACAAAACAGCCCTGTTACCTCTAAACTTGCCCTCGTGCTAAATGTTTGTAGGGAAACCGCCTCCATCCAGCCCTAACCCATGGAAACCACGTTTTCTTTGTCCCTGTAGTTTTGTCTCTTCTAAAATGTCGTGTAAATAAAATCACATAGTGTATAGCCTTTTGAGTCTGTCTAGGCTGTATTTTAAGGATAAGTCAAAGCAAGCTCAGAGAAGTTCAGTAACACAGGGTCACACAGCTAGAAAAGCAGGGCAAAAATTTAAGTGCAAGCCCGCTGATTCCAAATCTTATCCTTTCTCCGCATTGCTGAGCTGGAACCCTGCCTGGACTCAGTTTCCTCATCTCCTTCATCAAGACTGGGAGGGAGGGTGGCACAATGAAATCCTGGACATAGAAAGACTTTGTGGAAATCTAAAGCCGTTCGTGCAAGGCAACATTGCTCATTGTTTCTACTAGTCTTTCCCCAGTCAAGCATTTGCAGAGGGCATTGGGCTCTCCAAATCACCCTGCTGAACTTGGTGGCATACCTTTGAACCCGGCCATAATGAATCTGTTTAAAGAAACACACACACGCACTCCCTCTGCTAATGCAAGAAGCTTCTCAGGAGGTTAAAGGACCTGTCTTGACCGGAAAAAAGAATCAGTGTTTTCCACAAAAGAGGCAAAGCCACAGATTTATTTAATGGGATTTGGGTTGTGCAGGGGTGTTTGGTCATCTGAAGGGATTTTTCTCTTCTCCGGACATGAAAGTAACTGCTATAAAATAAAATTTGACTTGACTATTATGTCACAAGAAGTAAACATCATCTGCCGGCCCGATGGCTTGGAAGTCTCCCTCTAAAGCGCTTCTGCCAAAGGCTTTGAAATGTTTGCTTTCGGGCTGGACGCAATCATCAGACTATTTAGAGAAGCACATGCCGTCGCCCCACAAGGCAGATCCTTCTCTTAGTGAAGATAAACCTGCAAAGCTACGGCTTTCTCGAAGCCACACAAATATGGGTTTGGTTCCTTCCTCCACCCCTGCTCCCCATAAATGTTATCAAAAGCAAAAGTTTCCTCTTCTTTGTTACTGCTGTAGGGGGCGCAGTTTTAGAAATGGGCCCAGTCAAGGCTCATGAGGTACCTTGGAGCCACTCCTCTACTCCAGCGCTGTCCAATGGACAGATAACACAAGCCATAGACACAATTCCAGATTTTTTAATAGATATATTTTGAAAAGTAAAAAGAAACAGGGGCCAGCCTACTGGCGTAGTGGTCAAATTTGTGCACTCTGTTTTGGCAGCCTGGGGTCACAGTTTCGGATCCCAGGCACAGACCTATACACCACTCATCAAGCCAGACTGTGGCAGCATCCCACATACAAGATAGGGGAAGACTGGCACAGATGTTAGCTTAGGGCCAATCTTCCTCCCCAAAAAAAGAAAAAGAAACAGATGAAATTCATTTTAATAATAGATGTTTAAACCAACATAGCTAAAATGTGTAATCAACATCAATTATTAATGAGATATTTTCATTCTTTTTTTCATATGAGGTCTTCAAAATCCAGTGTGCGTTTTATACTCACAGCACATCCCATCTCAGACCAGCCACATTTCAAGTGCTATGTGACATGTGATTAGTGACAACTGTATTAGAGAGTGCAGCTCTAAAGGCAGAGGTCAATTCAAATCCCTCTTAATAACAGTGTGACTTTGGCCAAGTGATTTAAACTCTCTGCACCTTGGTTTTTCTCATCCAAGAAAATGACAGTGGTGTCTACTCACAGAGTGGATGTGAGGATTAAATGATATAATCCAAGTAAAGTGCCTGACATGGGAAGTGGTCAAGAATGTGAGTTGTAATTAGAAGCATAATCATTATTATTTTTACTGGCATCATTATTACTATCACCTTACTATTAGAAGTCAAACCTCACTAGTCTGTCCTGGAATTGCTCATGGAAATGGAGATGGAAATCAGAAACAGATTCACTACCTCTGAGGTCGAGGGGAATTAGGAAAAAGCAACCAAAGGAATGAGTCATGTTTCTACCAGCCCCGAGGAGTTTTAAAACTTCTTATCTCCGTGTTGTTTCTTTAATAGTCTCATTTAACCTGTAATGTAGAAACTGTTTTATCTTCTCTATGGATGAGGAAAGTGAGGTTCAGAAAAGTTAGGTAAGGGCCTCAAAGTCACCCAACCAGAGCAGGAGAGCCAAGACTTAACTACAAGGCTTCGATGTCCAAAGCTGCTTCTCTCTTAACACTCCCTAAACCTCCAGAGCCTGGGCCGCCGTCTGAATGCTGGTTCTGCTGCTCATTGTATGTGCTGGGCCAGTTGCCCGATCTTTCAGAGCTTGCTTTTCTCACCTATAAAGTGGTAATAATATCTGCTGCATGGGGAGTTGGGAAGGTTAACTGTGGTGGGTTTGTAGACTGAGTAACTGATACTCCACAAACAGTCAACACACACTCTGTGTCGGTTACCTAAATGGAACCTCCTACTGTCCTCTCAAGTTGGATGTTGAGCTGATTGGATATTGGCGCAAGCTTTGGATAGAAACTATCAGTGGCCAGTAGTTTTAAAGCTACACTTATTTACATCAGAAAAATCACTGAGGGCTGGGGGAGAGCACTGGCATCTTGCCTTTGATGCGTGTTGATTGACTTCAGTGTGCCCATCTGGCTTCACATGCTTTTCTTTTGCTGTGAAGCATTCTTCATCCCGCAAGATCCCGTAAACAGGCCTCATCTTGAAGCCATCACTGCCGTTCGGCTAGCAGCCCGCGTGCTTAGTCTTCAGTGAAGGGATAATGGAGAAAAAAATTACTTCACATCAAGAAAAGAGTGGCTCAGAGTCTTGGCAGGACACATATGGCTCCCTCCCATGGGACAGTGGAGGGGAATTTAATAAAAGCATGGAGTTGTTCATTAAAGTGCAGGTAGGGTAGAAGGAAACGAGCAAGGGGTGGTACAGAACCCCATGCTTAGCTACACAGGGGCAGTATCAGCCGAGCCTGAAGGGGCGAGAGACAGAAGCAGAACATCACTGCAACTCGAGAGGCGAGCTCTAACTGTGCTCGAGGGCTGTGTGACGGGAGGTATGGCCTTCAGTGGAAAGACACAACCAAACTGTTGAGGAAGGAACAGGGAAGGAAGAAGGGACGTAAGCACTGTGATCTCACTCTCAGGTCTCTTGGCAAGTCCCCTGGTTGGCTGCAATCAACAGAAAGTCAGAGGGCAAGGAGCCCATTGATGGAGGCCATGAAAATCAGCTTCCTGGGAGCACGGAGCTTGGTAAAGAAGTAAGGAGAGTGGACCCGGAGGGACACATGGAAAATACCCAGCACAAAAATATCACTTGGTTTGGACCTTGGAACCTTTCCTAAATGACTGGCTGTCCCGCTCCTAAATTTGGAAAGTGTTTTGGAAGAGAGCATGACCAACCTGCTACTCTTCACGTTTTACGCTCATAAACGCTAACATGCTCACCAACTTACGAGGTCTTCTTCCTTTCCAAAAATCTTTCTTCCCAAGTGACATTTTTCCAACCTGCGTGTTACAGCAGCTCTGTAAAAGTGTGTTCAGTGTATGACTTAAGAAACCAGTACAAGAGAACTGACATTTACTATCCCTACAATAAACCAGGCACTGGGCCAGGCAGTTCACACAGGTTAACAAACCCTCAGTCTGTGCCTTAGGGATTCTATCACGGAATAGGAAAGGGGAAAATTAAGCTTGCAGCTTATCACTTTAAGTATAAACATAAATGTTACAAAGATACATTATAATGGAAAATCGGATTGAGCTTTGCATTAGAAGGTTGGGAAATAGTTAACATTCACCTGAAAGAAGTGATGTACAACAAGAAAAAAGATTTAATATGAGAAATCTGATGGAGATAGCCATGGTATTTTATGATGAGCAAGAGGGAAGCATGCCGGGCCGGCCCGGTGGCACAGCAGTTAACTTCGCACGTTCCGCTTCCGAGGTCCCGGGTTCGCCGGTTCGGATCCCGGGTGCGAACATGGGAACGTGGCACGGCTTGACAAGCCATGCTGTGGTAGGCATCCCACGTGTAAAGTGGAGGAAGATGGGCACGGATGTTAGCTCTGGGCCAGTCTTCCTCAGCAAAAGGAGCAGGATTGGTGGCAGATATTAGCTCAGGGCTAATATTCCCCCCCCAAAAAAATTTTTTTCTTAATAAATTTTTTTTAAAAATAGGAAAGAATGTATTTCACACACTGAAGTGTTGGCCAAAAAGTCTGTTTCTGGACCTGAATTTTTTGAGGCTCTGCCTGATTTATTTCAAACCCTTAAGGTAAGGAAGAGGTTAAATCAAAATAAAGAAGCTACTCCCCCCGCCACAGAAGCAGCCCTGAGGACCAATATAGCTGTATCCCTGACCCTAAACATTATAAGACAGAAACCAAAATAGCCCACAGACTCAGTGGTTGTAACGGTCAAGGACGGAGAGGGGAGGGGAGAGGGAGGGAATCGGTCATTTGTCGTCTTATAACCCCAACAAGGTACATGTTCCTGTTCACTTCTCAGCCGACTCTGGACACAGATGGAACACATTTGGCTGCAATGACAAGGAGGACACTCAGTGTAGCAGAAGCTGGGGTTTAGGCTGATCTCTAGTTTCTAAAGTGAGAAACCACTCTTCTCCAAAAGAAATTCAGTGATTTACTTACTAATTTTCATAAAATTTTTTTGCTGATTATCTATTTAATATTCATATAGAAAACTTGAAGTAACACACACAAAAAATAAATAATGAAATATCAGTCATCTTTTATCTCGTCTTACAAAGATTTCTGCCAATAGCTTTTTGGTAAACCTCTGTGTATGTTTAGTTTTTGTGCCTATTTTCTTTTTCCTTTGACACATTTGGGATTATACTGCAATTATGGTTTCCGTTTAGTCCCTATATTAAAGACTACCTATAACCCGAAAGAGCAGTTCTTCCTCAGGGACATACATTAAAATCAATCATAGATGTTACTTTTAAAAACTAAGTTTAAAATAAAATAAAAACAAGCCTTCCCTTGGAAATGATGACTCAGTAAATATGAGATTGATGGAACTTGGGCATCTTTAGATTTTTTTAAGCTCATCCTGTGATTTTGATATGTAATATCACCAGTTGTGAATTAGTACACTCTAATGGGAAGAAAAAATAGCAATGGATTTCCTATAGTATGCATACAAACATCTTTATTTTTAATATTGCATCTTGTTTTTATTATAAGTACTTTCCTATATCACAAAATAATTCTTTTTTATTGTGGTAAAACATACATAACACAAAATTTACCATTTTAGTCATTTTTGAGTGTACAATTCAGTGTCATTAGTACTTTCACCATCTTGTATAACCATTACCACTAACTATTTCCAGAACTTTTTCATCATGCCAAACAGAAACTCTATACCCATTCCTCCCATATCCCCAGCCCCTGGAGAGAAATAATATCTTTTAAACATCATTTCATACTGAGTATAAAATATTCCTTATATGGAAATGCTATTATTTACTTAGAGGATAAATAATAGGATAGGATATCCTTATATAGATATGCTATTATTATGGATATGCGCCATTCTTATGATTTTGGGCAATTATATTGTTTCCAGATTTTTCTTCCTAAAACTGCAGCAAACATCTGCGTGTGTGTGTATGTTTCTATTTGCTTCTTCTTTATAGCTCCTATTTATATACTGAGATATTCTATTTTTCTTTTTGTGTCAAGTGCATTTGCAATTGCTTATTGGAGCATTTGTATAATAGATGGTATAAAATCTTTATCATATAATTCCATATGTATATTCATGTATATAATTCACATGTACATACTATATAATTATATACTTTATATAGCTATTATCATATCCTTGAAATAAATGCCTCGAAGTGAATTTACTGGATGATATGTGCAGTATTTTAAAGCTTTGATGCTCTTGACAAAGTAGTTTGATCAAATGTTCATCTTTATTATCAAAAAAGACTTCTACCACATTCTCCCTAAAACTGTTTATTATATTTAGTAGATAAATAATAATACCCAGTAGTTCTGAGTTCTCTTAAACAGCTTATTAAAGAAGAGTATATTTGTTTTACATGTTTATTAGCCATCTCTTATTTTGTAAACTATCAAAATATTTGACTGTTTATCTGTTCAAGTCTTGCTGTTCATTTTTATTCATTTTTTAGTTTAACATTGATATAGAATACTTACCTTTTGCCAGTGATATTTGTGGCAAATATTATTTCGAGTTTGTTGTTGAATTATTAATTGTGTTTTTTATTTTCAAAAACCAAAGTGTGAAATGTTTACATGATAAAATTTTTAACCTTTGGGAATTTTGTCTTTTGTTTTTACCTTAAAAAGTTCTTCTTCAAACAAAGAGTCAATAACCACTTATTTTTTAGATATTCGTGGTTTATTTTTTTCCATTTAACTCTTAGGTGTACCTAGAATTGATTTTGAGGTTTTATATCCAGTGAAAAGTAAACTTTCTTCCACTAATAACTAACCCATTGCTGGGTATCCGTTTGTCAAAACTCTTCCCCACTGATTTATAATTGCATCTTCAACATAGGTGTCAGAATTCAGGGTGCTGGGTCTGTTTCAGGACTACCCATTCTATTTCAGTGCTTACCTTTTTCTCCTTATACCAGTGTCACATTGTTATAATCATTTCATTTATTTTTTTAACTGTTTTTAATATATTTACTACTTTTTAAAAATTTATTTTAAAGATTGGCACCAGAGCTAAGAACCGTTGACAATTTTTTTTCCTGCTTTTTCTCCCCAAATCCCCCCAGTACATAGTTGTATATTTTAGTTGTGGGTCCTTCTAGTTGTGGCATGTAGGATCCCGCCTCAGCATGGCCTGATGAGCAGTGCCATGTCCATGCCGGGGATCCAAACTGGAGAAACCCTGGGCCGCTGAAGCTGAGCACACGAACTTAACCACTTGGCCACGGGGCAGGCCCCACATTTACTACTTTCGCCACAGGGTTCTCAAATATCTTTTATTAGATTTATTACTCAATAGTCAATAGTTTTGATGTGATTTTTAAATGATAGCTCAAAATTCTTAAAAGTTTTCTGTTTCACACTCATACTTAGAATACAATTAACGTCACAGTGTATGTAAGTCAAACATTATGCTGTGCACCCAAACCCGTACAGTGCTATGTCAACCATAGCTCAATGAAACTGGAAAAAAAAATTTTTTAAAGAATACAATTAATGAATTTACAATAATATTTATTTCTAGCAGCCTTATTAAACTTCGTTTTCAATGTGAGCAATTTAGCTGCAGATTTATTTGGATTTTTAACATACATAATCATATTATCAAGAATAATAGTTTTGTTTAGTCCTTTCTAATTTTTATACTATTTTTGTGTTTGTTGAATTGGGCTGGCTGGGATCTCCAGCACAATGTTGGGTAGATGAGGTGAAAGAAGACATTTTTGCTTGACACGAACTGTAAAGGAAATGCTTTCAACATTTCACTGTTCAATATTAAGTTTGATTTCCCTTTTCATAAATATCTATTATGAAGGATAGTTTTAAACTCTTATTAATAACCTTTTTTGGTCCATGTTAAGATGAGTATATGACTTTTCAGTTGATAAAGTTAATTATGTTCACTGATTTTCTAAAGTTAAGCAAATCTTACATTTCTGGAATAAACCCAACTTCGTCATGATGTATTAAGCAGTTGCTATCTTGCTAGATCATAAACATGTGTATATGTGTCTTCAGTCTTTACCAGATATCTTTTATTGGATTTCTACTTTTTAATTCAGTTGCAATCAGAGAATATTATTTGTATGATTTCAGTTCTTTTAGTTTCTTTTTATTTGTTTTATATCCCCAAATATAATTTATCTTGGCAGACATTGTGTGAACTTGAAAAGAATTCATCTTTTGTATTTTTTTAACTTTTAATTTTTATTATGGAGAATTTCTAGAATATACAAAATAGATAGGATTATATTATAAAATCCTATGTACTCAACACCCAAGTTCAATAGTGTATTTTTTTTAAAAAAGCATGATAAAAAGCACGAAAGAAATGACAAAGAAAAAGAAGAGAGGAAACTTGTAATCTGACCATTGCATCCTATTCATTTATGACTTAGTCTCTATCAATAAAATAAGTATAAAATAGTAAGACCCATGTAATATGATAGAGGAAAAACAGTTGTTCCAAGAAACCTAGCTAAGGAGAGCCAGTGAAATTGGACAAAGAGTATATGAGGTTCTGATATTCGTGAAAGGCAGCACAAAAAGAAAACCTAAGTCATATAAAAAGCATGCGAGTTCATAAGAAGTGATGAACCTTTTCTTTATATGAAATTCAAAGAGGAATGTTTTATTTAAACAGTGTTGAACAAAATGGACAATGTCTTCCAAAGTAGAGATGCAAAAGATAACAAAGCAAACTTTAGATTACTTTTTCTTTTCTCAACTTTGGATAAAAACCAAAGTCTGTTTTTAATCACTGTCTTGAGTATGTTTCAACCAAGAGCTAAAGTAATATCATCCAGGTATATAGTTTTTTTAAATTGCTTAGAGAATCGAAGACCTTAAGTCACGTTTTTAATTAATGGTGCCTGTGTCGTGACTAAAAGACTGATAAACATGTAATGTTCTCTTCTTAGAAAAAATAGGGAATTGAGGCAACTTGCTTTTGACTGGTGATTCTCAAAGTATGGTGTAAGGCTTTTTATGATAAGAGTTAAATGAATTAAAAAATGCATGTTTTAAGGTTCTTGTTCCAAGTAAGATGGACTAGGCATGCCCCATGCTGTATCTCCCATTGAACACAACTATAAAATCTGGACAGACTGCGTAAAGCAATCATTGGAGGACTTTGAAAGATAATTAGTAGCAGGTGGATTGGGGAAGAAAGCTAGAATTTGAAGTACCACCAAAATGGTTGTGAGTTTATCCTTTGTCCCTCCCAGTATCCCTGAACACAACGCAGTCTAAAACCCCAAAGAGAACACTGAGGTGCAGACGTTGCTCCAAGAGAAGTCTTGTAGTCTGGGCTTGAGAAGAGGGGAAAAGGAGCTCCGAAATAGTGTGGAAATCCCCTGTTTTACCTTTTTTTTTTCTTCTCTTAGCTCTCTCCTACCCTGTCCTCCAAGTAATGCCCTAGTGGCAGTGACAGAAACAGCAACTGGAGCTAGCAGGAGCCAAAACTCTGAGGGAAAGGAGCCTTTCTTCCAACAGGTAGAGATGTGATGCCAAGAGAGTGGGGCAAACCCTCCATTTCATTTAATTCTTTCTCTGTACTTTTACTTCTAGGGTCCAGACATGGGTGCAGTTACAGATGTGCATGAGAGAGAGGGTAACTAAAGCCCCAACTATCAGGCCAGGGTGCCAAGAAGAGGAGCCCCAGGGAACTGAGAAGTACCAGAGGAATTGCAGAGGAGGAACTCAAGAAAGCAACTCCATAAAGTTATTTATGAACACATGGGCTCACCCTGAGCTCTGTATGCATGAATCTGATTCTAATCAGCAGACCAAAGACTATGAAAGACCATGAGAACTGAACTAACAGATAGACCACAGCCAAGGTCCCAAACTAACCACTGAGTGACACACATGTGGGACAGATCCTAATAACACTGAAAAGCCTTTGAAAATTGAAATGACATTGGAAACAGTGCCCATAGGTTGGAATTTGTGGTCTGAATCTAACCAGTGTGATTGACTGTTAAAACAAAAATATCCAGAATTTTCATCAAATTTAAGTGAGACACAGAGTTTTATAATGTAATAGTCAAAATGTTCAGAATATAATCCAAATTACTAGGCATGCAAAGAATGAAAGAAACTTCAAACTGCATGGGAAAGGCAATCAACTGACATCAATACCACAATGACGCAGATATTGGAATTATCTGACAGACTTTACAGCACCTGTTATATCAGTGCTCCAACAAGCAATCACAAACACACTTAAGAGAAATTAGGGGCCAGCCCAGTGGCGCAGTGCTTAAGTGCGCACGTTCCACTTCAGTGGCCTGCAGTTCACCGGTTCTGATCCCAGGTGTGGACATAGCACCACTTGGCAAGCCATGCTGTGGTAGGCATCCCACATATAAAGTAGAGGAAGATGGGCATGGATATTAGCTTAGGGCCAGTCTTCCTCAGCAGAAAGAGGAGTATTGGCAGCAAATGTTAGCTCAGGGCTGATCTTCCTCAAAATAATTAATTAATTAATTAATTAATTAAAAAATAGAAAGTCTCAACAAAGAAATAGAAAATGTAATGAAGAACCAAACAAATTTTAGAACTGGAAAATGCAACAACCAAAATAAAAAGCTCATTGTATGGGATAAATAGCAGATTGGAGATGACAAAGGAAAGAGTCAGTGAATTTGAAGACAGATCGATATGAATTATCTAATATGGACAAGAGAGAAAAAACATTTCTAAAAAATGAACAAAGCCTCAAGCACACATGGACCACTAACAAAAAGTCTAACATCTATGTCATAAGAGTCCCAGGAGAAGAGAAGGAGGAGTGCAATGCTGAATAAATATTTGAAGAAACAATAGCTGAAAACTTCCCAAGTTTGGCAAAAGACATTTATCTACAGATTCAAGAAGCTTGGAAAGACTGAAACTGGATAAACCCAAAGAAATTCAAGACCAAACATAACAAAATTACTGCATTAAAGAAAAGAAAAATTTCTTGAAAGTAGCCAGAGAAAAACAATACGTTATCTAGAGGGAAACAATGAGTCAAGCGGCTGTAGGTTTCTCAGTCTGAAGAAAGTGGCACAACATTTTTAAAGTGCTAAAAGTAAAGAACTGTCAACTCAGAATTCTAGGTCCAGTGAAAAAATCCATCAGGAGTGAAGGTAACATAAAAATATTCTCACTGAGGGAAAACTAAAGGAATCCATTGCCAGCAGATCTGCTCCAGAAGAATTGCCCAAGGAAGTTCTTCGCCAGAAGAGAAAATACACCAAAAGGAAAAACTGGAACATTGGGAATGAAGGAAAAGCAAAATAAATGGTAAATATCTGGGTAAATATAAAGAATTCTCAGCTGGGTTTTTTAGAATATATTTGGTGACTGAAAGCAAAAATTGTGACGTTGCATGTGGAATTTTTGATGTATGTAGATATGACACATAACATGGCTGTAACAAGGGGGAATGTAATGAGACGTACGTGGTGGTAAGGATTCTACAGTCCACATAAAGTGGTAAAATACTACCTCTAAAGGGATTTTGTGACATTCAGTATGTATATGCTTTAATCATTAGGGCAATGGCTTAAAAGCTATATAAAGAGATATGGTCAAAATCATAATAGATAAATTAAAATGGAATGCTAAAAGTGTTCAAATCTCCAAAAATGCAGGAAAGGGGTAATAGAGTAACAAAAACACAGAGAAAAATAAGAAACAAATAATAAAATTGCAGTAATAAATATCAGTAAGTACATTATATTTAAACAGTCTAAAAACACCAATTAAAAGATGGAGATTGTCACAATGGATTTTTTTAAAGTGACCTTATATGTTACCTACAAGAAACTCACTTTAAATATGATATAGGAGGGTTAAAAGTAAAATAGTGGAAGAAGGTATACCAAGAAAACACTAATCAAAAGAAACCTGGAGTGGTGTTATTAATATCAGACAAAGTAGACTTCACATATAAAAACAGGGATAAAAATGGATATTACATAATGATAAAAGGATCAAGCAGCCAAAAAGACCTAATAATCTTAAATGTTTTGTGCCTAATAACATATTTTCAAAATTCATGAAAAAAGTACTGACATAACTGCAAGGCTAAATAGGTAAATTCACAATTATAGTTGAAATCTTCAACAAATCGCTCTTGGTCATAGACGGATCTAGTAGACAGACAATCAGCAAGGATATAGCAGAATTCAATAACACCATTGACCAACTGGACCTAATTGATTTTTTCTTTTTTTTTTGTTTCCTAATGATATCATTGGACTGTTTCTGCTCTGCTGCTGACATTTTTTTTTTTTTTGGAAGATTGTATATATCCTAGTTTATATCCCAGTTGTAGGTCCTCCTAGTTCTTCTTGTGGAAAGCTGCCTCAGCATGGTATGAACATGCTGTCCCCCTCTAATTGATTTTTATAGAACATTCCACCAAGCTATATCAAAATACACATTTTGTCCAACTATACATGGAAATTCACCAAGATGGACTATATCTTGAATTATAAATCAAACTTTAACAAATTTAAAAGAACTAAATATAAAGTATGTACTCAGACCATAAAATTAAGCTAGAAATCAATAAAGGAAAGATAGCAAAATACTCCAAACATTTGGAAATTAAACAACTCATGTCTAAATAACCCATAGGTCAAAGAGGAAGTCTCAAGGGAAATTAAAAAATATTTCAGGGGCCGGCCCCATGGCTGAGTGGTTAAGTTTTTGAGCTCCACTTTGGTGGCCCAGGGTTACGCCAGTTCAGATCCTGGGCACAGACATGGCACCACTCATCAGGTCACACTGAGGTAGCATCCCACATGCCACAACTAGAGGCACTCCCAATTAAAATATACAACTATGTACTGGGGGCTTTGGGGAGAAGAAGAAGAAAAAAAAAAGATTGGCAACAGTTGTTAGCTCAGGTGCCAATCTTAAAAAGAAAAAAGAAAGAAAGAAAATATTTCAAACTGAAAGAAAATGAAAATAAAACATTTAAAAAAATTGTAGGATGTAGTTAAATCAGTCCTTAGAGGGAAATATGTAGCATTAAATACTTATATAAGGAACGAAGAAAGGTCTCAAATCAATTATCTGTTTCCACCACAAGAAACTGAAAAAACAAAAAAGGGCAAAACAAATCCAAAGCAAGGAAAACGAAAGAAAAGATAAAGATAAGAGCAATAGCCAATGAATTGAAAACAAAAATAACAAAGAAAAACAATAAAACCAAAAGCCAGTTCTTTCAAAAGAGCAATAAAATTAAATTTCCTGACAAAGAAAAAAAAGGGAGGAGAAAAAATTAGCAATGTCAGGAATAAGATGAGGATATCATTACAGGCTCCACAAACACTGAAAGGATAAAGGAAGGCTACAAAAAAAAAAACTCTACACATAATCTCAACAATATAGAAGAAATGGGCCAATTCCTTGAAAACTGTAAACTACTAAACTCACCCAAGATAAAATATAGGATATGAATAGTCCTAAAACTATTAAAGAAATTGAATTTGTATTTAAAATAGTTTGCGAAAAAGAAATCTCCAGGCCCATATGGTTTGACTGGCAAATTCTACCAAACATTTGAAGATATAACACCAATGCTACACAATCTCTTCCAGAAAATAAAGGAGGAGAGAACACGTTCTCTCATTTAATCAGAGCAGCATTAACCTGATACTAAACCAAACAGCAATTCCAAAAATAGAAAACTACAGAATGACATCAAGAACATAAATGCAAAAATCCCCAACAAAATATTATCAAATCGAATCCAACACTGTATAAAATGGTAACATGCCATGACTAAATGGAGTTTATCCCAGGAATACAACACTGGTTTAATATTTGAAAATCAATCATTGTAATTCACCATATTAGCAGTCTAAAGAAGAAAAACCACATAATCATTTTAATTGATACAAAAAAGTTCAACATTGTAAAAACAATCTGAAAACTAGGAACAAAAAAGAACTTTTTCAATTTATAAAGATATCTACAAAAAAAACCTACAGCCAAAATAATACTTAATGGTGAAAGACTGAATGTTTCCTCTAAGATCAGGAACAGGTTAACAATGTCCAATCTTACCGCTCCTATTCAACATCAAAGTGAAAGTCTGCCCCAATACAATAAGATAATAAAAGGGAAAAAGGCATACATATTGGAAAGGAAAAAATAAAACTGTCGTTATTTGCAGATGATGTAATTATCTACGTAGAAAAACCCAAGGAATCTATACAAAAATTCCGGGAACTTTAACTGAGTTTAACAAGGTTTCAAAGTATAAGAACATAAGAAAATTAAACTGTATACTGGCAATGCAAAATTGTAAACTAATTTTTCTTTAAATGCCACTTACAATAGCTCCAAATATATATATTATATAGTAGAATATGAATAGGATCTGTCTGCTGAAAACTCCAAAATGTTGATGTTTGTAGCAGCTCTATTCATAATCACCAAAAACTTGAAGCAACCTAGGTTTTCTTCAACAGTGAAAGGATAAATAAACTGTGGTATACACATACAATGGAATATTTCTCAGTTGTTAAAAAAAAAAAAGGAATGAACTATTGATACACACAGTAGCGTGGATGAATCTCAAAGTCTTTGTGGCAGGTGAAGGGGAGGGTCATAGTGTCAGAGGAAGCCAGCTAAAACAGAAGATTTAAAACGTTTAAATAAAATCCAGAGTCTCATAATATAATATCCAACTATCCATGTTTAATCATAGACCACTCATCACACCAAGAACCAAGGAGATCTCAAACAGTAGAAAAAGACAATCGACATATGTTAACACCAAGATGGCAGTGATGTTAGAATTGTCTGATAAGGAGTTTAAAGCAGCCATCATAAAAATACTTCAATGAGCAATCATGAAAAAAATTTAAACAAATTTAAAAAATAGAAAGTCTCCTCAAAAAAATTAAAAATATAAAGAAGAATCAAATGGAAATTTTAGAACTGAAAAACGCATTAAGCAAAATTTTACAACTCAGTGAATGGGCTCGACATCAGAATGGAGGGGACAGAGGAAAGAATCAGTGAACTGGAAGACAGAATGGTGGAAATTACCCAATCAGAATAATGGAGAGAAAATAGACTGAAAAAAAATGAACAGAGCCTCAGGAGCCTGTGGAACTATAACATTTGTGGTTTCAAAGTCCACAAAGGAGAGGAGAAAAAGGACAGGGCTAAAAAGTACTCAAAGAATTAATGGCTGAAAACTTCCTAAATTTGCAAAACAAATAAACCTACAGATTCAAGAACCTAAGCAAACTCCAAATGAGATAAACCTCCTAAAATCCACAAGACACATCATGGGCAAACTTCTGAAAACTAACCATAAAAAAATAATCATGAAATCAGCAAAAGAGAAATGACACTGATGGAGGAAAGCCAATTTGAACAACAGTGTTTTTCTCATCAGAAACCAGGGAGGCAAGAAGGAAGTGGAACCACATTTTTCAAGTACTGAAAGAAAAGAACCATCGACTCAGAACCTTATATCCATTGAGCAATAGAGAGAACATCAAGACAATTCTCTTAGGAAAACAAAGAGAATTTGTCTCTTAAAGAATGGCTAAGGAAAGTTCTCTAAACAGAAGAAAATGATAAAGAAATTCACAACATCAGGAAAGAAGAAAGAGGACTATAAACAAAAATATGGATAAATACATTAGACTTTCTTTTTCTTTTTGAGTTTTTTAAATTATATTTAATGGTGGAAGTGAAAAAATGTAATACTGTCTACTATAGTTCTAAGTATATGGAGAGGAACTATTTTAAGACAATTTTAAACAGGGAAGGCTAATAGGGCATCAAGAGAGATAAGTTTTCTACACTGCACTTAAAACCAGTATAATGACACCAGTAGACTGAGAAGTTACGTATATATAATGTAATTACTAGAAAAACAGTTAAAATAGCTATTAAAATCAAATTGAAATTCTAAAAACTGTTAGAGTAACCCATAAAAGGTAAGAAAAAGAAAATAGAGAAGTGAAAAACACAGAAAAAAAAATAAAATGGCAGACTTAATCCCTAACATATAAATAATTACATTAAATTTAAATGGTCTATATACACCAATTAAAAGGCAGAGAATGGCAAAGAGAATTTTTTTTAAAAAATGGCCCAACTACCTGCTGTCAATATAATGAAAATAGGCAGATTTAACGCAAAAGTATGGAAAAAGATATGACAAACATATTAACCCAAAGAAAGCAAGAGTGGTTATATTAGTATCAGATAGTGTAGACTTCAGAGCAAAGAAAATTAACAGAAACAGAGAAGAACATTATATAATAATAAAGGTTCAATCCACCAAAGAGTCATAGTGTATGGTGTGTATGCACCAACCAACAAAGCTGAAAAATATGGGAAGCAGAAACTGATACAACCAAAAGAGGAACAGACAAATCTAAAACTGTATTTGTAGACTTCAACATTCCTTTCAAGAATTAATAGGACAACTGGACAGAAAATCAGCAAGGATGTAGAAGAACTCAATCGTGCCATCCACCAGCAGGATCTAATCAACATTTATAGAACCCTCCATCCAATAGTAGCAGAATATACATTCTTTTCAAGTGCCCACAGAACATACACCAATATGTTGTATATCTTGGGCCATAAAACGAACACCAACAAATTTAAAAGAGTTGAAATCATACAAAGCATGTTCTGTGACCACAATGAAATTAAACTAGAAATCAATAAAACGAACTTAGGAAAATCTCAAAAATCTTTGAGTTTTTCTACATTTAAGTAATCCATAAGTCAAAAAGGAAATCTCAGGAGAAATTTAAAAATACATATAACCAAATGAAAATGAAAATACAACATATCAAAATTTATTAGACACAGCCAAAGCAGTGCTGAGAGGTAAATTTATAGCACTAAATGTATATAAAGAGAAAAAAATCTCAAAGGTTCTAAGTTCCCTACTCAAGAACCTAGAAAAAGAAGAGCAAAATAAACCCAAAGCAAGAAGGAAGGAAATATTAAAGGTAAGACCAGGAATCAATGAAATTGAAAACAGAAAAACAACTCTGGGAAAAATATATTTTTAAAAAAAGAGCTGGTTATCTGATAAGATCAATAAAATTGGCAATCCTTGAGCAAGAGTGACAAGAAAAAAAGAGAAAAGACATGAATTACCAATAATAGGAATAAAATAAGGCACGTTACTACAGACTCTACAAATCTCAAAAGAACAATAAGCAAATACCACACAAAACTCTACCCACATGTATATGACAACTTAGATGAAATGGACCAATTCCTCAAGAAACACTACCACAACTCACTCAATATGAAATAAATCATTTGAATAGCCATAAAATTTAAGGAAACTGGATTTGTAATGTAAAATCTTCCAAAAACATACACCACAACCAAGTGGAGTTTATTCCCAGGGTGCAGGTTGGTTCAATCTTCAAAAACCAATCACTGTAATCTGAAATATCAGTGGCTGAAGAAGAAAAATCACATATTATTTGATGCAGAAAGGTATTGAGGAAACCCAACACCTATCATGACAAAAACTCTCAGAAAAATAGGAATAAAGGAACTTCCTCAACTCAATAAAGAACATCTACAAAAAAACTACAGTTGACATTCTTAATAGTGAAAGACTGAATCTGTTCTCCCTAAGATCAGGAACAAGGCAAGGATGGTCACTCTCATCACTCTTATGCAACATGGTACTGGTAGTTCTAGTCACTGCAGTAAGGAAAGAAAAGGAATACAGATCAGAAAGGAAGAAACACAATCGTCTCTCTTTGTAGATGACATGATTGTCTACAAAGAAAATCTCAGAATCTACCAAAAAAATTCTAGAACTAATAAGTGAGTTTAGCAAGGTAATAGGATACAAAATAAACATACAAGAATTAATTTTATTTCTATATGCTAACATTGAACACATGGACACTGAAATTAAAAATATAATAACATTTAAAATCACTCAAAATATAAAAATATTGTGTAATATATGTAGAGGAATTGTATGCTGAAAGCACAAAATGCTGATGAGAGAAATCAGAGATCTGAATAAATAGAAAGACATGAGGCCAGCCCATGGCATAGTGGTTAAGTTCAGTGTGCTCTGCTTCAGCAGCCTGGGTCTTTGGGTTCAGATCCCAGGTGTGGACCTACACCACTCATCAGCAATGCTGTGACAGCAACCCACATACAAAATAGAAGAAGTTTGGCACAGATGTTAGCTCAGGGCCAATCTTCCTCAGCAAAAAAAAAAATGAAAGACATACTGTGTTCATAGACTGGAAGACTCAACATAGTAATGATGTCAATTCTCCCCCAATTTTATACAGGTTTAATGCAATTCATATCAAAATCTCAGCACGTTGTTTGTAGATACAGACAAGATTATTCTAAAATTTATCTGGAAAGGCAAAGAAACTAGAATAACCAAAATAATTTTTAAAAAGAATAGGTGGGAGGAATCAGTCTACTCAATTTCAAAACTTATTATATAGCTACAGTAATCAAGACTGTGTGGTATTGGCAGAGGAAGAGACACGTAGATCAATGGAACCAAATACAGAACAAAAATAGATCAATACAAATATGCCAACTGATTTTAACGAAGGTGTAAAAACAATTCAAGGGAGAAAAGTTAGTCTTTTCAACAAATGGTGCCAAATGAAGTGGACATCCATAGGCAAAAAACTGAACCTCACCCTCAACCTCACACCTTATCCAAAAACAAACTCAAACGGATCACAGAATTAAACATAAAACGGAAAATTATAAAACAATCTGAAAAAATAGGAGAAAATCTTTGGGATCTAGAGCTAGACAAAGAGTTCATAAACTTGACAGCAAAAGTATGATCCATACAAGAAAAAAATAAAAAATTGGACGTGATCAAAATTAAAGCCTTTTGCTCTGCAAAATAAACTGTGAGAGAATGAAAAGACAAGCAACAGACTGAGAAAAAACATGGGCAAAACATGTATGCAACAAAGGACCGGCATCTAGACTAGAAAAGAATTTTCAAACTCAACAGTAAAAAAACAACAAGCCAATTAGAAAGTGAGCAGAAGACATAAAAAGACATTTCCCTGGCGAGGATATAGGGCTGGCAAGTAAACGTATGAAAAGATGTCCAACGTCACCAACATTGCATTAGGGAAATGCAAATTAAAACCACGATAAGATATCACCATACACCTATCACGATGGCTAAAATTAAAAATAAAGACAACACCAAATGCTGGAGAAGGTGTGAAGAAGCTGGATCACTCAGACATTTCTGGTGAGAACGTAAAATGGAACAGTCACTCTGGAAAACAATTTGGCAGTTTTGCAAAAGGTTACATACCGCGTTATTCCGTTGATTCAACATTGTTGGGAAGAGAAAATTAGAGAAATGGAGACCGGATTACTGGTTGCCCAGGGTTAAGGGGAGGATGAGGTGGGAGAGAAGTGGATATGGGTATAAAAGGACAACATGAGGAATTCTTGTGTTGATGGAAATGTTCTATCTTGATTGTATCAGTGTCAATATTGTGGTTGTAACATTGTGTTATAGGTTTACAAGATATTAACATTGGTGGAAACTGGGTAAAGGGTACGTGGGGACTCTTCCTACTACTTCTTGCAAGATCATGTGAATCTACAACTATCTCAAAATAAAAAGTTAAATTTTTTTAAGTGTACGTTTTTAGAGTGGGCTTCTACGTGAATAATTTGTAATTCCATGTACTTTTATTTTTATGTATAATTAAGGACTATTTCATAGTAACCTAATAAATGAGTTATTCAGAGTTCCTAAAACTTGATATTCATTCATTAGAACTAGAAGATGATGCCAGCTTTTAATTCTGTATTCTACTAAGAAAGCTGCTTAACAGGTAGGGTTTCACAGAGCTCTGAAGTTCCTGCTCTGCTTGTAGGCACCATCTGATGATAGCAATTCCTGAGCTATGGGGGTAGAATATATTGTACTGTGCTATCTCACTCAACTGTAATTTTCAATCTCTCCTAGTGGTATTCTTTTTAATCGTAAATTACTCTTGGTTTAGCCTCACAATGATTAATTGAATTTGTCAGTGGTGTTCGCTTAACTTGACAGAAATGTGTAGAAATTCCTATTTGTGTGAGCAGTATGTCTAGCCTATCCCTTTCCAATAACTTGACTTGCACTTATTTTTTGTGTTTTGGTTTAAAATGAGTCACAATCACCTGTATTGCTAAAGCCCATATGTACATAATCCCAAAGAATTTGCTTGGACACTGACTCTTCATTGTTATCACTGAGTGATCTTTCGACTGGAAAGTGGGAAGAGCTTGGGTGGGTGGGCTGGGAGGTCTTTGGCTCCATCAACTAGCTAAGGCGAAAAAGAATGAAGGCCTTGACCTTAGACTCTCTCATGTGACTACTAATTTTCCTAGCTGAGTTTAATAACAGAAAGTCCAGATTAGGGGTGCAAGCAAGTGCAGATATTGTGTGATTAAACCAAACAAGACCCCAATACATTGAGCACCAAGTGTGTAATTGGCGACAGTGACTGTTGTTAGGAACATGAATGATTCTGACTTGGGTTAATGTTGCTGTGGAGGCTCTTCCTATTTCAGTCCACGGATGCACCGGGAAAAATACATTTTCATTTCCCACACAACAAAGCGGGCTTTGTACGCTTGTACACTTTGTACAGTTGCTGGTGCCATTTGTGGCAGAGAGGGGCTTTCTTGGATCACTTTGGAATGATGAAGAGTGTGTCTCTCATCCAAGAACTGAACTGATACCTTCAGGTGAGTCCGGAGTCCAAATCCTCAAAGGAGGGATTTAGGAAAGCATTTGAGAGGATCAGGTTTAAACCAAACAACCCCTTAAGAAGAAATTCCATTCAAGTTCTTTCTTTAAAACAGGAAATTAAACAGAGTCATTATAAGGCAAACTCCAGAGAATGGTAGCTCCATCCTTCCCTACTGTTAGTTGCATGAATTTCATTTTGGATCATCTGTGAATTGAAAATTCTGTTGAAATTTGAACCTGGTAACTGTAGCTCCTTTAGAGTGCAACAACCAGAATTCTAGGCAAAACGCTTCATTTTAGAAATATATAACACACCTGAAGTACAACTCGCTGCGTAATTATCAAGATTTAAGTCTCCTGGAGTATTATGTTAAGTATTTCATTAAATTCATGGGCCTATTTCCAAAACTCTTTTAGCAATGGAGAGGGCCAGCTTATAGAACATGAATTCTTTCAAGACCCTGGTAGAGTTAACATACTTTATTAAAAATTACTAGAGGCAAGCCAGAAAGCCGAACTGGTGAAGCAGGTATCAGTTGGCACACTTTCCAGATGTTTTTATTTTGAAGTTTCATTAAGTGACTATCAGCAGAATGGCCAATGCTGTGTAAACACAGCAAGACTGAAACCCCACCCAGTAAATAACTCTTTCAGTTGCTTTCAACAAAGCCTTCTCTCCACGACTGAATTGCACATTGTTCTTTATGAACACAAGAAGAAAGACTTCATACACATCCTCTTAAATTCTTACCAGGGCAGAATGTTGGTGCAAACTCCTCTTGAAACATTTAATGGTGAATGCTTAAAATTAATCTGATGTCACTGTGATTTTCTTTTCTGTGAGCAAAGACAAGGGATTTAGGGGAGATTGTTCAACTCAGTCAAGGTCTTCACTTAATTTATTCGGTGGGATGTTCTCTAACAGATCAGAGACTTAAAGGCCTAAAGGTGGGAGTGTGCCTGGTATGTTGAAGGAAGAGCAAGGAGGTCAGAGCAGAGAAGGGGTGGGGAAGCTGTAGAAGATGAGGTTGGGGTAACTAGGCCAGATTGCGCTGAGCCGGGCAGCCCAATGGAAAGACTGGGTTTTTCTTCTGCATAAGAAAGGGAGCAATCAGAGGCTTTCCAGCAGCGTAGTGACAAGATATGGAGCTGGGCATGGAGTCAACATCCTTGGAACCACAGATCCCCAAATGGAAATCAGGGACTGTCGGGAAGAGGGGAGGGGAGCAGATGCTGGGGAGACAGCCAACAATATGTACAGCACACTCGATTTTCCCACAGTGAGTGATAGAAAGAAAATAAAATGAAGTATGCTTTTGAAAGCAGGAATACTCACACATGTGTAACACACACACATACACAGAGAAGAGGGGAGAGAGGGAAATTTTACATCCCAAATACCTTTGTAGCCACGACAAAGTGAACAAAGTACAGAAACAAAAGAATTGAAAATCTCTAAGTGCTTTGATCAAAACTAATTATTTTTTTTAATTAGGGTCACTTTGAGGAGTTCAAACTCCTCAGGAGCACATCTTCTAGGTTCCATCTGTCCAATGTTTCGGGAAACAGTCTGTTTTGGCAGTTAACCGTGTCTACAATTCTTACATAAAATATGTTAAACATCTGTCCCTGATCAACCCAAATATCACTGCCTTTATTGTGTCTAATGCTGGCCCATCAAAATATAACATACAAAAGAGGGGTTTTTTCCCAGCCTGTCTTAAGAATTGCTTCTTTGCAGCTTAACTGTTCTCGCAGGACTCAAAGGGAAAATATCTATGTAGAACAATTACTCAGTTCCTTTGTAGACAGGTATCATTAATTTGGGGACCACAGGGGATGAATTTGACCCAACCCCTATTTAAATAAATATATGTCCTCTCTTTCAGCTCATAGCTCAGAGATATTTCTTTTTGTCAGCCTGGGCACACTGAACCCATCTTCCATGACATCAGTACTAACCTACCAACTAATGTGGAATTTCCACCCAGCCATGATTCTGATTCTCCCAAGGCAACCCCTTAGGAAATCTCCTCTCTCAACCCAACACTATGAACACTGCCCATTAATGAGACACTGCTGTGTGCCAGGTACTGAGCTGGGTTCTTCACATACGATAGTCTGGCTTAATCCCTTCTAGCTGTGTGACCTTGGGTAATGTACTTAATCTCTCTGATCCTCAGTTTCCTCCTCTATAAAATGGGGAGAACCTCATAGGGTTGTTTTGAGGATTAAATGAGTTAATGCATATAAAGTGCTTAAAACAGTACCTGGTACATCAGAAGCATCAAATGTGTAGCTTATTAATTATCTAATTTAATAATTCTCACAACAAAGTTATAAGATAATACCATCATGTTCCCCATCTTATTGACTGAAGGTAAGACAAGATAAATGACAATAGCCATGATCATAAATAATACTAGTAACTAGGCTAAGCAAGTTATATACATTATCACTAATGTTTACCACACCCTTATTCCTTCTGGGAAACTAAGCCTCAAAGGTCAAGGTCACATGGCTGGATTGATAGAGCCAGGATTCAAACCAAAATCTTCTGATAGGAATATCTCTGCTCTCTTTGTTACACCAGGCTAGCTCTATCCTTCTGGAGTTCGGTCTACATGATAGAAATCAATTCTAAATTAAATTTTCGCTGAATTGGCGGGTGGGTTTTAAATACCTTATTTTCTTCAATTGAGCAAATCAGTAAGCTTGACATCTTAAGATGATGCTTTTTTAAAGTTTTTTGCTTAAATGGTACCCTTTTGCTGAAATACTATGCATTTTTCTATTTCTTTTGGTTAAAAAGCTAAGGTGCTTTTTTTTTTTAATTGGCACCTGAGCTAACATCTGTTGCCAATCTTCTTTTTTTTTTCCTTTTTCTTCTTCTCCTCAAAGCCCCCAGGACATAGTTGTATATTCTAGTTATAAGAGCTTCTGGTTGTGGCATGTGGGATGCCGCCTCAGCATGGCCTGATGAGCAGTGCCATGTCCTCTCCCAGGATCCAAACTGGCGGAACCCTGGGCCACTGAAGCGGAGTGCGTGAACTTAACCACTTGTCCACGGGGCCGGCCCCTAAAGTGATTTTTAAAATGGACTTTAAAAGTGTTTCTTGATGTTGAAGCATATCTCAGGAAATGGGTTGGCTGTGGGAGGATGGGTGGTGTGCTAATACGGACTGAACACAGGAGTCACCGCGCACCAGAGCCAATATTTTCTTACTTAAGCAACAAACTTCAAAGCAACAGAGTATCGATGCGAGCGTGGGTTAGAAGCATGTTTCTTACAGTGAGGTTCAGGGACGATGGTGCATCATATCACCTGGGCTGGTACCCAGACAACATGCCGGTTGCTGGGCAAGACTGACTGAATCCAGAGACTCAGGGGTAAGAGCCAGCCATCTGCATTTTAACAAATTCACCTTGTGATCTGTGTGCACAGTACAGAAGGAAAGTGTTGCTTTACATATATGACTCTTCCTCATCCTCATCATCTTTAGAACAGGCACCCGGAATCAGAATGAAGATCTTTACACGTAAGCCATCAGACAACAGGAAATCTCTTACCACCAGTCAAGGAAAGGTTGACAGCAGAGAGACTAGGGAATTACAGTCAGGAGAGATCATGTCTCCGTCATGCTCTAATCCAGTGAAACAGTTTATGTAAGAAATCTAAGGCTATAAACTTAGTGGCCCAGATAACCCTAGATGCAGGTCTTTTCTCCCCATATTCACACCTGCACAGCCTCAAGATGCACAGGATGCAGAGGAGAAAGCCTGGGCCTCCTTTCAGCCTGCCTGATGCCGTTAATATAGCTCTACAACTCCATAAATTGCAGGTGACCTTTGTATATCCTGTTCCTGATTAGAACAAAGTTCCACAATGAGATGGTGGGGATGGTAGGGGAGATAGAAACAATACTAATGGCCCAATCATTGAGGACTTATGATGGGCTCTCTTTGGCTAAACACTTTATGTGCAGCATCTCATTTTATCCTCACAACCCAAGAGGCAGGTCCTCTTTTATCCCCATTTTGTAGATGAGAAAACAGAGGCACAGAGAGATTGAGTAATTTGCCCAGAGCATTCAGACAATGGGATGGAAGCACAATACTCCTAATTGCTCTTCTCTACACCCTCAGAGGTTTGGCCTCAGTCAGTCACAGGATCCCATGCGGTAGTAGCCAACCAATTAATTCAGTTAGATACATAGTGGAAAACAACAAAAAAGGGAGTGTGTTTTTACCCACTTGCCTTTGATGTTAAAATATGGCTTGACGGGGTCTAAGTTGAAACTGACCAGCAGCAAGCGTCTGAAGAGCAAACAGATCGCAATCTGGTGAAGACTGATCATGTTTCTGTTGACAGGGATTCTAGGCTTTTTTCTGGGATTGTGACAAACCCAGCAAAGCCACAGACAGCTCTGGATCTGTGTTGTTAAAGGCAGCTGATGTTTGTTGGGTAATCGCCATGTGCCAAGCACTGGGTGGGAACTTCGCATATATTTCCTCATTTAACCATCAAAAACAATCCCAGGAGGGTGGTAACTGCTGTGATCCCATTCTCCAGATGAGGCAAATGAGGTATAGAGTGGATCCAGGCTTCAAATTGATGTCTGTGTGAGCTATCCTGCTGTATTAGGGTTCTCCAGAGAAACAGAAGTAATAGAATATATATAGAAAGATATGAGAGGAAAGTGTTAATAGGAATTGGCTCACATAATTATGGAGGCTAAGTCCCACAATCTGCCATCTGCAATTAGAGAACTAGGAAAGCTGGGTGATATAATTCAGTCTGAGTTAAAAGATCCAAGAACCAGGAGTGCCAACATGCAAGGGCAGAACACGGATGTCCCAGCTCAAGTAAAAAGAGAACAAATTTGCCATTCCCCCACTTTTTTGTTCTATTCAGGCCCTCAACAGATTGGATGATGCCCACCTGCACTGGTGAGGGTGATCTTTACTCCATCTGTGGATTCAAATACAAATCTCTTCCCAAGACACCCTCACAGACACACCCAGAAGTGTTTTACCAGCAGTCCGGGCATCCCTTAGCCCAGCCACGTTGACACGTAAAAGTAACCAGCACGCCTGCCTTTCCAGCATGGACTAGACGGGGTAGAGGTCCACGGGAAAAAGTAAGAGATTGGACTTCCAGTTCTAACTTTGCCGTTTCCACACTTGGCAGTTCTGTGACAGTCCCTCGTTTCCTATCTAGACTTCAGTCCCTCCCATTCATAAAATGCAAGTATTTCCCTAATTATGTTACAAACCACAAATCACTCTTTCAAAAACTGGAACTTACCCTGATAGAAACCAAAAGTCTACTTTTTTTTCAGAGAAATACGAGTTCCTAGGCATTCTATTGTCCTAGTGGCCATATATGAAAAGTTTTAAGGAAGAAAATTGTAACAGTTTTACAGAAATGCATTAGATGGAGACATCCAATTTTGCTTTGTAACTAGAATAAAATTCCCATGTTCCACCAAGAAATCGCCCCCCAACTCCTGGGGTGAGAACTGTTCCACTAAATAATATTTATAATTTCATCCCTTCTGACACTAAAATTTGACCAGCCTATGACCTTGTTTCTCAGTGAAAAAGCAAAGAGAGGGAGTAGCTTCTCCAATATACCCGTCATGTTCCATTTATCTATTGCTTTTTTAATAAAATCTTGGCTAGTAAGGACACCAAGAAGATAGAGAAAGCATTGTAAGGTGTTTAAAATATGCTGAGAAACAAGTGCACTAGTGCTAATTAATGAAGGATGTCATTGAATAAAACAGGTAATTAGCCATGGTAATGGAAATATAAACAGGACCTAATTAACAGAACTTTTCATTACTCTCGCTTGGTGCGGACTGTAAACATGTGGTATGTTGCTATCATGCCCACGCACATGATTTCTTAGTTGATTTTGGCCCAACTGTCTGGGTAGTAGTCAAGATATCCAAAACAGTTGAGGGCAGTCACAAAGCTGAAGTCTTTGTATTTGTACCATTTCCAGTGAGCCAAAGACAACATAAGTATGAATTGCAAGTGTTCTATGTTATCAAACCAAGCTTCTTATGAGAATTGCCTCCATCTGATGTCTGTGTCCCAGCAGTTTCTGTAATCCTATAGAAACAACCCTTCACCTCACGCCTTCCATTCCTCTAGGATGGAGAAGAGGCTTAGCTCCTCAGTCAGCTGCAATCAGGTTTCCATGCCCATCAGTCTACCAGATCTGCTCAGGAGGGAGTTTCCAATGACCACCACGTTGCCAAAGCCAATAGATACATTTTCCTCCTTGTCCTTCTTGACATCTTGAGTCCTTTAACTGGTTTACCACCCCCTCTTTAAAAATATACCCTGATCTCTGATGCCCCCTCTTTCTTGGGTTTCCTCCCACCTTTGGTTATACCATCTCCATTTCCTTTGCTAGCCCTCATTCTTCTGCCTTCTTCTGACTCTGTTAGTGACTGGCCAATCTTTCCCCTCCACGAAAGATCGCTAAAAAATCTCATGCCCACAACAATTACAATTAAGCTGTTGCTTCTTTTACATTCTAACTGGCACTGCCCCAGCTCCAGCTCTTATCACCTGTCTCTGGGATGATTTCAATGCCTTCCTAATTTTTCTCCTGGCCCCCAATTTGACATCTCCCCTGCTGTCTTCAGTCCATTCTGTATGAATATTTCCAAATTGCTGTTCTTTGTTCTCTGTCCTCTGGGCTTCTTTTTTACAAAGTCATCTTGAGTATGAGGCAATTAGGGTAGTTTGTAACTCCTCAGGGCTGACTAAGTAACTTCAGGGACTGAGGTGATAGAGGTGATGGCTGCTGTCATAAACACAGGCTTGCTTCCTGGGGAGAGAGCTGTACAAAGGCCAGACTGAGGGGAGGGTGGTTCTCCCAGGATTTTCCAGGAGCAGGGGTTTTGCCACCTGAAACATGGTTGCCAGAATGCATTTAGATCATTCATAAACTGTTTTCTTGTCAAGTTTCATTCTGGCTTAAGGACAGTGTATAGAGAAACATTATAAGTAGGTAGGTAGTAGAATCGGTCACCACCCGACTCAAGGTTACCCAGAATGTCACTGGCCTGTATTTGCATTTCCCCGCCAGCCTGTCATAGTGCCTGTTTCATTAGGATTAGATTAAGCTGCTAGTGACACAAAACCTAAGGAAACAGCAACCTAGATGGAAGTTTCATTCTCTCTTATATAAGCAAAGTCCAAGGGTAAGCTGCCCAGGGCTGGTAGGTGCTCCCTGATCATCAGACACAGGCTTCTGCCAGCTTCCTGCTCCACTATCATCAACACACTACTCCTACCTCACGATCCAGCCTGACTGCTTGAGCCCCAGCCTTCATGTCTGTGTTCCAGCCAATAGGAAAGGACATAAAAGATCAAACCATCTTCTACTAAGGATACTTCCTGGAAGTTACGCAGACCACTCTCTTTGCATACCATTGGCCAAAGCTCAATGTCATGGTCACCTTAGCTGCAAGGGAGACTGGAAGATGTAATCTTTCTTTTGTGCATAGTCTCAGCTAGAGACTGGAAATTCCATTATTAAGGAGAAGGGGCAAATTCACCTATGAGAATGCTATCAACCTTCGCTGCAGCACCTGAAAGTCCTTCATTGGAGATGCAGACCTTTAGTTCTGAAAGATTTTCAGCGACAGACCCAACTCTCTCTATTAAGTACCATCACGATTCTTCAGCAGACATTGGGTTATCAATTCGCTCCCATTGTGACATCAGGATCACACTTGTTGGGGATGTCAGGGCAGAAAGGAATGTTACCACTAGGAGATAGAGGGATTCTAAAACCAGAAGGAATAAGACACCAAATACACACAATCTGCTTAAGACTTTAAGGGAGGAAAGCAATAAAATAGAGAAGGTAGGACCAATTCTCGTCTGCCGTGTGCCTTGGAGTCAGTTTTCCTCCTCTGTAAAATGGGAATAAGTGGATTATTGTAAGGATGAACTAATGAGCATGTTTTAAAATCCCAAGTCCTCTGCCCTGGGGGGTTAGCAGACAACAATCAATGTTTCCATGACTAGCTACAAATATTAGGTTGAACAAAAGCCACTAGAAAGAATCCAGGTTCAAAATGTAGACCTGATGTTCTCTGTCAGCCCAGTTGATGACAGTTTGCTTGTTGTTGGCTTCATGAAGGCGGGAGCAGGACCTGGTTTGTTCACCACTGGACACCCGGTGCCTAGCACAGTACCTGCCATGTAAGAGGTAGTCAGAAAACATTCCTTGAATTGAATGAGTGAATGACCCAAAGGGATCAGATAAATGGTGCAGAAAATGTTCAGGACATCATAGTAGAGACTGCACGAGAGTTCTAAATCAAATTAAGGGAAACTAGTGAATGAAGAGGAGCGTTTAGGGCAGTGGGGATGGGAGGAAGAGCTCATTAGTACATCTCATGCTGGCAACTATTTGGCAAAATGGTGATTATTTTTTATACAACCTTGCGAGTTTGACCTTTTTTTGTCTTTGAATTTGGGGGTTTTAAGTTCTTATTTGATACTTAATAAATTAGGATGGGATAAAAGTGTAAAGTGGAATTGGTTTAATTAATTAGTCCAACAATTACAAGCAGAAAAACCTGTTACATGGATTCACTAAATGACACACATGAAGAATTAAAAGCCCCTGAGCTCTTCGCAACGTCCTCTAGTCCACGTTGTTTTTCCCTTGAATTAAACAAATCTAAATGTTTATAAAATTCTTGAGAAAATATGGTGACCACATGAATAAAGTCGGTAACAGCTTTTTTTAATAGCTCGCAGCACACTGTTAACAACATATTCACGGTGTCAGTACCATCATCCTAGATTCGTCACAGGACATTTACTATCCACCTGGATGTTGCATCATGTAACCACTGGAATGTGTAAATATTTCTCACCCGCATTACCCATCGGTCGTACTGGCCCAAAATCACATAATTCTTTTTTTCTTTTTTTTTTTTGCTTTATAAGAAAATCATATATATTTGTCACCAGATGTACTTTTTTCTCTCACATACACCTTGTCCCACGTATATATTAGTTTGCTGTGCCTTAGCAATCATTGTAACAAAGACTGAATCAATCTCATGCTTCAGGTATGCAAGGAATATAATTTTATTTGTCTATCTCTGGACTTCATTACTATTTCAAGTCCCCTTTCAACCAAGATGGAAGAAACTCAATCCCCGCCCATTTAGGATCTTCCCTCTCTCCCCAGGCTTGCTGCTAAGAGCCAAGGATGAGAATTACACTGTGCCAAGGCGATGAAAAGAGGTTCGTCTGCTCCCTGGTTTATGCCTCTCCTTGTGGCAGATGCTGTGGGAGCCCCGTCTGTGACTGTCCAGGCTTCTCTGGGAGGAGTGGTTCCAGGCAGTGATGGGCAATCCTCTTAGAAGAGTTCACGTGCGAGGTGGCAGCAATAAACACCTTCAGCAGCTGGGAGATGAGAGCAGCAGCCAGGTAAGAGAATCTGTGCTAAGCACCTACAAACCCAGCAGGCTGTCTGTCCAGCTCACTGTGGGTCAGCCTCTGTTCCCACCCATGAAGCCTCCCCAGATCCAGCAGTTGCTCCACCATGCCTGTGGACACACTCCGGGATGCATGGGAAGTCCTCTCATGGAGGGCAGTAAACCTAGTGAGGCTGCTAGGACTCAGCTGGCTGAGACAACCATATGGTTATTTCTTTTCTGGAAAGTTGCTACCACATCAGAACTCTGCCTGGGAAAGTTTGGGACCCTTGCCTCTTGATCCCAAAACCCTATCAGGGGACAGTGCCATCCCCTCTCCAGGTCTCAGACTAGAGAGTTAAGGGTCATGCAGATCAAAGGAATAAACCTGTATCATAGCCCTCATGGCATGCCTTTGACTGTCCTCACCCAGGCCAGGAATGCTTTTTTTTTTAAATGCTTTTTTGGTGAGGAAGATTAGCCCTGAGCTAATATCTGTTTCCAATCTTCCCTATTTTTTTTCCCTCTCCAAAGCCCCTCTACATGGTTGTATATCCTAGTTGTAGGTCATACTAGTTCTGCTATATGGGACACCACTGCAGCCTGTCCTGATGAGCAGCGAGCACATAGATCCGTGCCCAGGATCTGAACCAGTGTACCCTGGGCTGCTGAAACGGAGTGCACAAACTTAACCACTCGGCCATGGGGCTGGCCCCTGCTTTTCTAATTTCAGGAGCAAAAACCCTCACTCTGATTGAATACATTTTCTCCTGACTCTATTGTCTACACCGTAAGTCTTTTCTCTTCCTTCTTTGTCTTGGCCAATGCTGTTCATTAGAAATATGTAATGTGAGCCACAATTGTGAGCAGCATATGTAATTTTCTAGTAACTACAATTTTTTTAAATAAAAGAGATTATGTTAATTTTAATAATATATTTTATTTAACCCAATAAAATACTATCATTTCAATATATCATCAATTTTTAAAATTAGTAATGAGGTATTTTACATCCCCTTTTTGTACTAAGTCTTTGAAATCCAGTGCATATTGTATGCTGACAGCACACGGACCAGCCACATTTCAGGCACTAGTGGCTACCATATTAGGCAGGACAAGTCTATGCCATGAATCTTTCTTTCTATTCCTTCATTTTCTGACTTTTGAAAATCAAAATCCAAAAGAGCCTCTTTTTTACTTCTTCTTCTTCTTCTTTTTTTTTTTTTTTGAGGAAGATTGGCCCTGAGCTAACATCCATACCCATTTTCCTCTATTTTATATGTGGGACACCATCACAGCATGACCTGATAAGCAACACATAGGTTCAGGCCCAGGATCTGAACCGGCGAACCCTGGGCCACGGAAGCAGAGCACATGAATTTAAGTGCTACGCCACAGGGCCAGCCCCTAGAAGAGCCTTTTTTTAATCTGCTTTTCTGCTAGTCCATCTATTCCCTGTGGCAATGAACCCAGAATGGACACTTCCCAAATGGAGAACATGGTTATAGGATAAAAAGAAATCTTAAGAGACGGATGCGGGAATAAATATTAGTAATCCACAGCTGCCATTGTTTATTGATAAATTATTTATGATTTATTTATGATAAATGTATCATTTATAGTATTTTAATATATAGTATTTTATTACATTAATATAAAATATAATGCTGTTACATATTAATTAATAAACATTATTTGTTATAAATACTTTCCTACTATTATTTGAGTGCCTACCACATGCACTTTATAAAACTTACTTCTAGGACTTACAACAACCCTACACAGAAGTTACGTTCAAATTTATCAACTGAAGACACAAGCTCATAGAGGTTGAGTAACTTGCACGTGGTCAGGGTTGCCAGGATTCAAACCCAAATCTTCCTGGTGGCCCCCAAATCCTTTGCATCTTCCACTGAGCCATACCAACTTCTTTCTCTTCTTGCTTGAACTAGTTTTGTTTGTTCCCCCAATCCCCATAGTGACTTTAGCAGAGCACATAGGAAAGACCGCCTGCTGTCCCTCATGACCTTGGCTGAATTAGCTCTCAGAGTCAACCAACAGAGGAACCCAGCAAGGCCGTGGAGCAGCTGTTGGAATGGCTGGTTCAACCAGTGATTGCCCTGGCCTTTGACGCCATCTCAGAGTGGGGCCATTGCTGCTTCCCATGTCAAGAGAACCTTCATTTCTGATAAATGACGGTAGTTGGGATTGAAAAATTCATGCGTAGCCTTTGGCAGCGAGCTACAGGTTCACTCCCACAAACTGACTGCCTGCAGTTCACAGGCACAATTGGATGTGAGTCTTGGCTTCTTAGCCATCACTCAGGGCGCGATAGAGACCTGACGTGGGGCTTTCATCCTAGCTTAATCTTTTCTATAATAATTTTCATTCTTTATCTGAAGACAGCTATTTCTTTCCATTCTCCTCGGTGCTACACAGATCTAATTTTCTTGTTTCCTTTTTGAGAGAGGTCAGTCCACAAAGTTCAAAGGGCTGCTTGAATTACCTGCCTCGGTTCTGTTTAACTCTTAGGTTCGTTGTCAGCATTTGGATTTGATTTTCTCCCTCTTATTAACAATCCTGGGTTAGATCACGTTTTCACTTACCTACTAGTATGAAATAATTATTTACACGTCTGTCTTATTCATTTTTAGCAACTTGACGGAAGAGATCTTGTCTTATCAATTTTGTTTTCCTCTCCTTCAATGCATTCATTCAACATATATTTACCAAGTCCTTACAGTGTCCCAGGAGAAGGTCCACCGAAAAAGGTACCAAGAAGGACACAATTTGGTCCTTACCCCAAGGAGCTTAGAGCAGTGTTTCTGATAATGAGACATTAATCAATTTTATAGGAAAAAGAGATTCCTTGGAGAACTAAATGTGAAAAACGCCATGTTAAGTTAACGCCACCTCCACCGCTGGACGCTGCAGAACATGTCAGAGCCTGTAATATGCTAATGCGCACCATGAAATCTCCAAAAAGGAGGATAAAATATGTAGTGTTTCCTGAAACGTTTGGACCATAGAATTGTTTTTATGTGGTATAATCTTACGGGACAAGTGTTTTGTGAAACAGGCTTTAGGGGATGTGGCTTAGAGGCTAGTAGAGGGGAGAGACAGGGAAAGGTATTGAAATAATGTCAGCTAACAATGATAGAATTCTTCCTCTGGGCCAGGCTCTGTAGATACTCAGAAAAGGGAACCCTTCTGAGGGAAGTAGAGGAAACATCATCAAGGAGGGTGCTCTTAAGATGACGAACGAAAGATTGGGCAAAGGCTTGCATGTAGACCTTTAAGAATATTTGTGGACGGAATCAGCAAAAAATTATATACTTGCATTCACTTGATAAACTATTATTAAAAATTTTAATAGTTTTTTTGGTTTATATGTGAGAAATCTAATTTGTAAATAACTCCAAATGAAATTGTAGCAGGCTGAGTAACGGCCCCCAAGATGTCCGTGTCCTCATCTCCAGAACCTATGAATATGTCATATGGCAAAAGGGACTTTGCAGATGTGATTAAATTAAGGGCCTTGAGATGGGGAGACGGTTCTGGATTATCCAGAGGAGCCCAGTATAACCACAAGGGTCCTTATAAGAAGGAGGCGGGAGATTAGAGAGACAAAAAGATGGTGTGACCACAAAAGCAGGAAAGGATTTGAAGAGGCCGCACTGCTGGCTTTGAAGAAGGCGGGACAAGGCCAGAAGCTAAAGGAGGCAGGCAGCCTCATATGCTGCAGAGGGCAAGGAAGCAGATTCTGCCCCGGAGCCTCCAGAAGGGTCACAGTCCTGGAGACCGATTTTAGACTCTGACCTCCAAAACACTAAGACAATAAATTTGTGTTTTATTTAAGCTGCTGAATTTATGGTATCTGTTATAGCAATTGTGTAGCAATAGGAAACTAAGGCAGGAATATATTTTTTCTTATTTTTAAAACCACATCCTTAAACACTGTTGACAATTCCAAATAGCTTTTGTTTATTAGAGTTAGAACTACTGCTATCTGCCATAATAGAAATTCAAACTGAGAAGTGCTAAGTAATTATCGTATTTAAAATAGCAATAATAAGCTTATTTCATGTTAACAAAAAAATGCATATTTTTATGAAATATAACTGCATTTTCCAAAGCAAAAAGAAAATGGGAGAGAAGAGTAGCATTATTTTATATTTTTGTAAATTTTTTTAATGACTGGCTTAACAGAAGACAGCTAGATTCTCATAACTGCTTCTGCCTTCAGTCTGTGACAATATCACAGGTCTTGTAGCCTCTGGAAAACTCCACTGTACACTCATGAGAGAATAAGAATGAAAGGGCGAAGAATATCTCAGTACGATCATGAAAACAGTTTTGACCTGACAGACTCCCCAGGGGTCTCCAGACCACACTGTGAGGATCCCTGATACAGAGACCTGACTGTGTTCCAGGCGCTAGATGGCTAGTCTGACAATCCTCACAACAATTCTGTATGATAGGTACTAATGATGCAAGCTTGGCGAGCAGAGGAGTCAAAAGAAGATTGCTTGAACTCTCATATTCTGGTAGCAGTGCTGCTTTATTCAGAGAATAGCATGGGGCCAGGACCCATGGGCAGAGAAGAGCTGCGGGCATGGGGACAGGACCCATGGGCAGTGAAGAGCTGCAGACATGGGGACAGGACCCATGAGCAGAGAAGAGCTTCAGGCATGGGGACAGAACCCATGGGCAGAGAAGAGCTGTAGGCATGGGGACAGGACCCATGGGCAGTGAAGAGCTGCAAATATGGGTTGAGGGCAGGGCTAAATTTAAGGCATAGGTATGTGAGTTATCTCTTTACTAAACAAGGGAAAGATTATGTAAAAAAGTCACTAAAAAGGTACCAGTGTAGGTAGGGTCTGGTTATTGGGTGGTCCTATAACTTTAGATAAGAATCAGATCGGATCAGGTCAGGATGTCCTATGCTTCCTAGAGGATGATATAGATTGGTATGTAGGGCAGGATGCCTTGGGCTTTTCTCCCTGGGGCAGCCTTGATCCTCATCACTAATACTAGCCCACTTTACAGATAAGAACATTGAGAAAAGGCAAATAACTTGTCTCGGGCTACATAGTGGTAGAGCCAGAATTCAAACCCAGGGAGCAAGATGGCACAGCCTCCACATTTCCCTCGCCCCTCCACTGTCCCCAGTTATCCTGATGTATTGCTAGTGAGCATCATTAACCCACGTGCATAGGACTCCCTTCTTTCTGCCTTTTTCTCTTCCAGATTAGACCACATGCCAAGCACTTCAGCCCACCCATCATGCTATCTGGATATCTGCTTTTGAACTTCTAACAAATTGTAGAATCATAAAGAAGGAAGGCAGTTAAAAATCCTTCCCCCCTCACTGTAGCTATGGAGAAACTGAGGCCCAGAGGAAGAATGTCAGACATGTGATAGCATCACACGGTTAGTTATTAGCAGAGCCAGAATGAGAACTCAACTCTCCTGGCAGTTCAACTGTGTTTCTCCCACGATAGCAGGTTACATTAGATCCTATAATTCAAATAAGACTTTTAAATTTAACAGAAAAATAGGAACTGTCCTCACATAGCATTTCCACTCTAACGGCTGTCCTTCCATGTCTGTTCTCCAAAAGGGGTAAGGAATGGTTAAAATTGTGAAGGTCTCGAGGTCAACTAATGAAGGAGACATCTTTGGTCCCTTGCAAGGATGATGTCCAACTGCGTTACAACGGTAACTTCAGCCCCAGCGCCAAGTGGACACTTAATAAATATTTATGGACTGAATAAGTAAATGAACCACTCCATCCACTCATTCCACCTCTACCTGGTTTTAAGGTCGTGTCTGCAGGAATGTGGATGGTTTGCACCTCCACTGACAGAAGCCAGCTAGGAGTTTCTCACAAGCAAAAAGAACCACTGAGAGTCCAGGCGGGAAAGCAGTTTAATGCTCTGCCTTTTGTTTCCCTTCAAATTCCTGCTCCTGACCAAGGCCTCCACCCTCCCTGCCAGAAAAGCGGGAGGATAATTTAAAAAAAAAAAAAGGAAGAAAAAGAAAAAGAAGATAAAGTGCCTTTGTAACAGCTCAGACTTTATCTACAGCTTCCTCTTGAAGGCACCCAGCCCTTCCCTTCAGATTGTACTAACTGGACCCTTCTTTATTTTATCTTATCAAGGGGAAAATAAGAAAAGAATTGTCTTTTCAAAGGCTCTCAGGAGTCATCAGATTGCATCTCTGGAAGGGGGAAAATGTTCAGACCTTCAGGCCCAAGGAAGGCCTCCTCCTACTGAAGGCACACCTGCTCCTCGAGAAGATTCTGGCTCCTGTGTCTGGGGACGGGGGTTACCGAGCCTGGCGGTGCAGCTGTTTGCTTTAGGAAAATAGCTTACATTGTAAATACTCCAAGGTATTGTGCCTAGTGTACAAAAATCTTGGTTCCAGAGCAAATACATAAATCTGACCCTGACGGGGAGCTTAGCCAGCCACATGTTCGGAAACGTTCGCTGTTTTCTTTATGAAAGCAGATTGCCTTGCCCTGTGGACTTAGGCGATCCTATTTTCTTTTTTCATTTCAAATCCAGAGGCTCTCAGAAGAATTGAAAGCAAGCAGGTTACACCAGGTGCTTTGAGGACAATGAAAAACTGCTGCCGGACCTAAAAGCATTAGTCGTTGGGGAATTTTTTCCCCTTTTTCAAACAAGACCTGGTGGAATTAGATGCTCAGAGCAGTTATTACAGTTTAGCTGGACCAGCTGGTTTCTCAGGCTGTGGCTATAATGGACCAAGTTTAGTGGGTCTTGTGAAAAATCTGGTTTGTTTCATGAAAAAGGAGATAGCCATCTGAGTTCTCCCTCTCAAAAAGAGAAATCAGTTAAGTCAGTGAATTATAATAAAAGCCCTCTTACAAGCTTTTCCACACATGTAGTCACAATCTTCACTGGAGATTCAAATAGAGCCTCTTTGTCCCAAGAAATATGCCAAACCAAAATTAGTGGTAAAGTCAGTCAACCCTAAACCAAGGACCCAACAAATTACTCAAACATTTGCTATTCTGACAGTTCTGTTCTTTATAGGCACCTCCCTTTGTTACTTTAATTTCTTCCCCCTCAAAAAAGAATGGTTAAAATTTATGGCTAGAAGAAAAAAACTGATTACCGCTGGCAAGTTAACTGAAGGGGCCAATTGTTCCATACGGCAAGAATCAGAAGGCTAGGGAGCCATTCACCAGGAAAGACTGATGTGTGAAAGGGCAGAGAGAGGTTCCCTCCATTGTGTGATAAAGAGTTTCATGTTTGGTTCCAAATTCCTAAAGGCAGCCTGGTGTGCAACAGGGCAAGCCGTAGAGAGAGCATGCGAAAGCTGAAAGTACATGCTCCACACACAAGATCGGGGTCAACCTCCAGGAGACAAAGCTTTCCTGTTCACTTTTGTTAGCGTGGTCAAGACCTTCTGGGCAATTGTCAAGACAGGAGAAGCAAAATGGCCGTTTTGCTATTTTCGCATGTAACCTGAATGGCCCCCAGGCCTCATCAGACTCTGGCTAGGAATGAGGTCATAGAGACCCCTGGGACAGACACACTCACACACATCCCAAAGTGACTCTAGGGACCTCAGACAAGGCTCACATGTACTTAAGCCAACTTTAACTGGATGAGGCTGCTACAGGCAACTGCTGTGTACTGCCAAAACTTCTCCGCCGTCTCTTACAGAAGATAGAATCGCAGCCGCCATTGTCCTCACTGTAGAACCAGACACTATCATCAATGTACGAGGACTCCCATGAGGACAAGGCAGGACTACCTTCCTTCCACTCGGAAGTGGGAGAATGCTGTGCTTCACATTTTGCCATATCATCCTAAGTATTGCTGTACATGCCCGTGTCTCCCAGAGCCCCCCTTGCAAACAACTGTAGCTTTCCCACGGAACTCTCCATAAGGCTTAGAATGCACACGCGGGACTGGGGAATAGACCCCACCTTGCGCTGGTTATCTCCCTCCCGCCCCCAGGCGCCTTCTCACAAGACTTCCTTCTTAGTGAATGATTTTTCCATCAAAGTCTATCAATTCATGCAAATAATACACTGAGAAGACCCTGACCCCTAAGTCCGTGAAAGCCGGCCAGATTCTGAACCCCACTGCAGAGCGACGTGTTGCACACAGTGGGTCCAAGCAAGGCCTCAGCTAAAAGGGGTCCAATTTGTGTGGGTGGCTCTCTCTCTGATCAGCTCCTTTATTACTGTACTAGTTATTGACATGTTAATTGTATGTGTTGCTAAGAATAAGAAACTGTTATAAATAGGAGGGAGCCACGAGATGATCTAGGCCAGCCAACTGTGAGAAGGAGAAACCTCAAACCTTATGTCCTCTGCATGGTCGTAATAACAATAGCATCTCTAATCACTAACAGGCATCGATTGCTTAAGAATTTATGAAGCATTTTACATACATTATTTCATTTAAATAATGAACTGAACCCAACCCTTTGGACCCTGAGTTGTTAAATAGCGATGAAATGAAACTTTCTGTTTCTAAGTAGGGAAGCTTTAAAAAAAAAATCTTATTAAAAATAGCTCCAAAGGCAATTTGAACATCAAAGAGCTTTTTATGAAACAGCATTTTGATGAGTTAAGTGTAAATGAATCAGAAACATATGGATTAAATTTTATTTAAAATAAACAAGGGTTTAAAAATTAAGAGGCAAAGTAGTTGGGAAACACATTTGACTTAATCCAAAGTGTCTGAGCACAGATCAGGACTAGGGCTTTGTAAACCAGGGAGGTGAAAAATCTCACCTGGAGTTCTCGTTCTAGGTTCTAGCAGGAATAAAACTCCACAAACCTTAACTCCTAAAGGAGTGGAGACCTCGAAGTTATTTTGAATTTTCCCTTTAAGTTACGAAATTATTGTATTAATACCAGATGACTAAAATCATGAATTAAGCTATCCGCAGATTGATAACGCCATCGAGCTTCTGGTTTTCTAACATCATTTTAACTCTTCTATGGGATGGCTGTCAGGAGGAACGTGTTCTGTTTTCAAAGATGTTTTCGAGGTTTGCATCTCGTTCTCTCTCTCTCTCTTCTTTTTAACATCCAAATATTTATTTTGAGATGTCTCCTGTTATTTTTTTCCTTCCAAGATTAATGAGCAGTCCACAGACTATGAAATTTTTGCTTCCATTTTATTCATCAAAAGTTTTGGTTGTTGACTGAGCCAGATGTTTTAAGATATGCAACTTTAAAAATCTACCTGGTTTGGAGAGCCATAGTTGTTTTCCAGTTATATAAGAATTTTTGGTTAGCCAGTAACCAAAACTGACGAAGTTTTGGTTTGCGCAAGATGATTTCCTCTTTTCACGTGATATTTTTGCCTGACTGTCCTTTATTTGTCTTTAGTGAACATTGCAGCTTGGCATATTTTACAAATATTTCTTATGCAAGAGATTAATTTTGCTTTTTCAAGGAGCAAACTGCTTTGCAAACCTCAGGTTTCACCTGCAAAGATTCTTTTCCCGTCCCCGGGTGGTAAAGTCCTCAAAGCAATTGTCGCTCGTAGTCAGCCCCAGCAGCTGCTAAATAAGTTCAGTTTGGTAGAGTCGTGATACTTAAGAGATTTTTAGGAAACACTTTAGGCAGTGTCTGGGTGTCTGCAGTAAAACTGGACTGAGACAGGGAGATTCAAAGCAGCAATTATCCTCTGCCCATCCATGTCATCCCATCCTTAACTGGAGTCCAGAAACCAGAGCAGCCTGAGGCAAATTGTCAAATGGTCAGAGCTTGTCCTCGTTGCTCTTCAGCTTCTCACATTAGTTCTACAACTTCTGTGCCCACACACACACCTGGCGCTCTCATGCATTGTACTTGACATCGTACTTGAAGTCACCCAGACCCGAGTTCAAGACCCACATTCACCACTTTCTGGTTGATTCAGTAAGAATTTGACCTGTAAAACATGGCATTTCTTTATTTTTCGAGTCACTCCTTTCCATTTTGTGCTTGAGTGTCCCGGGCTTAAAGCGAGAGGTGCTGTCAAGTAACTACCTCTGATGTTGCCTGTCTGGGGTACTGTACATGCCACTGCCACATTGGTTGCACTCAGAAGGTGCCATATTCTTGTCTTGGACCTGATCTTCCTCTGAACAGACGTGATGAGTTCTTCTCCTTCCTGCCTCAGTCCTTGCCCGCATGCTTCCTCTGCCTGGAATTTACTCCCCATCACTGGCCCCAATTCCTACTATCACAGCCTGTCCGCCCTGTAGGCTCACCTTTCCCAGAGTCTCTCCCATGAGGTGCCTGATCAGCAGTGCCTTCATCCCCTGAATTCCTGTGCCCCAACTGCCACTCCCCTCACCGTGTCATAGATGGTGAATATTTGGTCTACATCCATCTCATCTCCTCTTCTAAATCTGCTCTGTCCAACCCAGGAGCCATGAGCCATGTGTAGCATCCTAGTTTTAAGTAATCAAAATTAAATAAAATTTAAAATTTCCCTCCTTAGTTGCAGGAGCAACATTTCAAGTTCTCAGTAGCCACATGTGGCTAGTAACCATCATATCGGATGGCACAGATATGGGACATTTCTGTCATTGCCGAAAGTTCTATTGGACAACACAGTTCTAGATGCTACAAGACTTAAGGCCACATCTTTATGCTCTGTCTTTTCTACAAACTGTCCCCCACCATCTACCACAGATACTGTAGTGCCTGGTACAGGAGGTTCTATCTACAGCTGTCAACTTCTGGTCTTTCACGGGGACAATCCAGTACCTTTTACAAAGCAGTAATAGTAAAATCTTATCATAATAAGGGCCTTATACTATAAGCACTTTCTGAGATAGATTTTAGTAGCCTCCTGGATTTTTTTTCCTTTAGTGAGAAAGATTGTCTCTGAGCTAACATCTGTGCCAATCTTCCTCTATTTTTGTAACTGGGACGCCGCTGCCGCATGGCTTGATGAGCTGTGTGTAGGTCCGCACCCAGGATCCAAACCGCGAAGCCCAGGCCGGCAAAGCAGATCGTGCAAACTGAACCACTACGCCACCGGGCCAAACCCGGTATTTTCCTTTTACAAATGAAAGAATTAACTGAAGTGATCTGCCTAGGCTACGCAGGGAGTAGGTAACAGCATCAGGATTTGAACCCCAGCCTTTCTGCTCCAGCACCTTTGGGATTTACCACTGTGCTCTGGAGCAGAGTTCCTCAATCTCAGTACTACTGACAATACTATTTTGGGCAGGATAATTCTTTCATGTGGGGGCTGTCTCATGTGTTGTAGGATGTTTAGCAGCATCCCTGGCCTCTACCTGCTAGATGCCAGTAGTATTACCCACCCACCACCCACCCCTATTCGTGACAACCATAACTGTCTCCAGACATTGCCAAATGTCCCCTGGGGGGCAAACTCACCCTCGATTGGGGCTCACTGCTCTAGATAGGCAGTTAAAGTTGGTCATATAGATAAAGAGATGCCTCTCAAAATACTGACTTTTTATTTTTAGGAAGTGAGAAGCAGGTTTACACCTGCTCTTCAGGGAAAACAAAAAAGAATTCTTTTAATCCCCTGTGTAATCCACCAGGCCAACTCCCCATCTGGGAAACGTTCGGCAGCCACTTCCTTTCATGTTGGGCAGAGATAGAGCCCTGGGTTGCTGACAGGCCAGATGCTCTGCAGCTCCACATGACTCACGTTAACACCCACCAGCGCTGTTCCACCAGGCCGGCCTGTTGGCCAGCTTTTCCTTGAGACCACCTGGTTTAGACAAACAAGCTCAGCAAACAGCACCTCTGTGGGAGGGGGTGGAGCAGGGTTGAAGGGATGTGGGAAGGAAGAAGAAAGAGCTAATATCTGGCCATTTGGTATAGCCCAGAGGCAGACCTAGGAAAAAAGAAAGATGTTCTGAGCTGTTTGAGAAGACCCAGGGCCTAGCAAATGGCTCCAAACCCAGAACAAGCGAGAACAAGCCGCCTGCGAGTGCTATTTCAGTCTTTATAGCAATCACAAAATGCATAAGGTAAATAAGATGATCTTTTAAAAGTCATAGGATCTTCGTAAGGCAGCTCTGTCCCCACCGTACATTCAGCCCCGTCACACCCCTGCTCTGCTTTTCCTTTGTTTAAGTGTCTTGTAAGTATGGTGACTACAAACATCCCTTAACAAAAACATTTCTTTTTTAAAGTATATTTCTAAGGCAGCATTTCCCCACTGGCCCTATGAGAAATGCTCCACATAAAAAAATGGGCTTCACAAGTTTGAGAAGTGCTGACTACTCTTTCCCATCTCTGCGGTTCCCAATGCATACTGGCGTATAGAGGTTCTGAGAAGTCCTGCAGCAGAGAAATGTAGATTGTAGCAAAATAAACTTCTCCGGCCAACTCAAGCAAAAGGTGATCATCCCTACCCTGCGAGTCCCTTTGGGAAGAAGCAAGATAGTAGAAATAGCAGGTATGAAAGTTTTTTTGTTTTTTGTTTTTGAGGAAGACTAGCCCTGAGCTATCATCTGCCAATCCTCCTCTTTTTGCTGAGGAAGAGTGGCCCTGAGCTAACATCCATGCCCATCTTCCTCTACTTTATATGTGGGACGCCTACCACAGCACGGCTTGCCAAGCAGTGCCATGTCCGCACCCGGGATTTGAACCGGCAAACCCTGTGCTGCTAAAGTGGAACATGTGCACTTGACAGCTGAGCCACCAGGCTGACCCCTGAAAGTATTTTCAAAAGTTGAGAGTATAAATGCAAATATCTGGTAGAATCCAGAAAGAAATCCAGGAAGGCTGCTTTTTGCAAGGAAGCAGGAAAACTCTGAATTATGGAACCATTGTGTTCAGAAAAAACTTCACAGGCTCAAAATTTAAAAAAAAACACACAGAAGATGTTTCCCCAATGAGTATATGAAGCTTCGTTCTTACAAATATAATCTGTTTAAAGAGTTTTATTTCTGGTTCAAAATTTCAGATGTTCTCCATGTCTCTTTCTTACGCATCCAATTCCTGACTCTAATTAAGGACATTACATTCAGCTCTTGACAAGCAATAAAATCCAGAGAATGAGCAGTTAGAGTTTATGAATGATGATCATCGTTAGGCCAAAGTGTAACCGGCAGAACCTGCCTGAGCTCTTTCCTCCTCTCCCCTCCTTCCCTTCCTTAGCTCTCCTATCAAGGTTTCCGGGAAAGGCACTGTGGGGGCGTGAGGCTCTGGGAGGTGCCCGCCTTGCCCAGGTCACAGGCCCTGTCTGCCCTGGTGTAACAGAAAATCTTCACTATTGCCCATGCCACCTCCCAAAATAATGGTAATAACCAGAGCAACAACAGTAACTGAAGTTCCTTTGTGCCAGGTTTTATTAGAAATGCTTTTTCCGAGAACAGGGGTGCTATAAACCGAATGTTTGTGTGCCTCCTAAAATTCAGGTGTTGAAACCTAATCCCCAGGGTGATGGTATTAGGAGGTGGGGCCTTTTAGGAGGTGATTAGGTGGTGAGGACGGAGCCCTCATGAATCGGATTGGTGTCCTTACAAGAGACCCCAGACAGGTCCTTACCAGACACCAAATCAGCTGGATCCTTGATCTTGGACCACTCAGTCTCCAGAACTGTGAGAAATAAATTTCTGTTGTTTATAAGCTCGCTTGTCTATGATATTCTGTTATAGCAACCTGAGCTCCCTGAGACAAGGGGTTTTTATCCTGGGATCCACTGACGTCCAAGGGGTTAGAGGTTAGAATTCAGAATCCTTCAACTCAGATAGAAGGAAAAAATACATCTCTCTCTTTATTTTCAGGAAGCTCTAAATGAAATTTAACATTTCCTTCTATTATGAATGTAGGCTACAAACCACACTGTAGAATTGGCCGTACATGTGACTTTATAATCTGTAGAAATTGTTGTTTTTTGTATCACATTAAATTGTTGTAGATGTCTTGAAATATTATGTTCACTCATTACAACTTCAAAATTGTGGTGGCTATTATACCCCTTAATAGCTCTTGTTATTTAAGACGTAAAGAAGTATATATATATATACACACATGTATATATAACTATATGTGTCTAAATATTTTGGTAACTATATTTTGATATATTTGCTTTTCTTTGGAATCCTCTGTATTTTATTTTATGCATTTAAAAATATTTTTTCTGAGAAAGGATCCATAGGTTTCACCAGACTGCCCCAGTGTTCAAGGTATAGAGAAGATTAAGAATACCTGGTGAGCACTATTATTACTCATTTTCATGGACTGGGAGACTGAGGCACAGAAAACCTAAGTAGTTTACCCAAGGTCACAGAGCTGATAAGGAAGGAGCAGAGCTGGGACAGGAAACCAGGTAATGTGGCTCCAGAGTGCACGCCCTTCACTGCGACCCTGTGGCCGCCTCTCTGAGATTCTGTGAAAGCTGCTCTGCTGGATGCCCGAGGCGCCAAGGTCAGCCCTTCACGTGGCGGCCGGGTGTGCTCAGGTAAGCCCGTGAGTTAGTGGCTTCTCCACGTGCCACCCTGCTTCTTCTGGCCTGTGGCTGCCTCTGCGATCTCCTCGCCTTCCTCTCTCTGCTTCTCTATTTTCCAGCCACACTGGTCTCCTTCTCCACCCCTCAGTCTTTGAACTTTGTCTTTCCTCTCGCTGCACTGCCTTCCTCCCTTGCTTCCTTCTCACCCTGTGACCTCAGCTTTCACGTCATCACTCACAGAAGGTGTCCAAGATTAAGTTCTCTCTATTTTTCTTTATATTTTACATATTAATCATTTCTCAATTCTGGGTATTGCAAATATCTTCTTCCAGTTTTTGGCTTATCTTTTCACCTTCTTTATAGAATCATTCAGTGAGCAAAATTTTTAATTTTAATGAGTTAAATTGATCTTTTCCTTGATAGTTCGTGCTTTTCATTTCTTGTTTAAGAAATCATTCCCCGTCTCCAAGGTCATGGAGATATACTTTCATATTTCTTCCTAAAAGTTTTAAAGTTTTGCATTTCACATTGAAGACCTGGAGACGTCCAGAATTGACTTTGGTGAAAGTGGCGAAGTAGGGATTCAATTTCTTTATTTTTTCCATATGGATAACTAGGCTTCTTAACATCAATTATTGAATTGTTCAGTTTTCCCCACTGGTCCTACATGGACCTTTCGTCTATGTAGTCTGTTGGCCAATCCCTGGGCCAGTAGTACTCTGTCTTATTTTATATGGTTTTAACATAAGTTATGGCAAGTCCCCTTTACTAATTTTTTTCTTATGGAGTGTCTTGCCAGTTCTTGCTTTTCTATGTAAATTTTTGAAACAGCCTATCAAATTCGACTAAGAAACAAAAAAAAAAACCCTGTTTTGAGATTTCCATTGGAATTATATCTATACATTAATTTGGGAAGAATTGACGTCTTTAACTATTGAATCTTTCCGTAAGTGAGGACTGACTCTTCATTTACTTGGGTCGTTCAGTGCTTTGGTTTGGGTCATTCAATTAAATGCTTTAGCTTTGTAATTTCCTCTGTGAGATCTTATACATATTTTATTACATTTGTTTCTAAGATAATCTTGCTACGTTAAACAGAATCTTACTTATATTTCTGTTTATAGCTAGTGCAGAAAAATGTCATTAATTGTATGTAGATATATTCCACAAACTTGCTTAATTCTCACATCATATCTAATTACTTGTGGATCATTTTATGTGTTTGCTTTTTCTATAGACATATCATCTGCAGATAATGGGAGTTTTATTTCTTCCTATCTAATATTTACACATTTATTTACTTTTCTTATTTTTATTGCATAAGCTAGAACCTCCAAAACAACATTGAATAAAATAACTGTTACCCTTTTCTTGATTCTGGTTTTAAGAGAAATATTTTTAACATTTCAACATTGAGTCTTATGTTTGGTTAAAGGTTTATGTGGATACTGTTGGGGATTTTTTTATTAAGAAAGTTTCCTTCTACTCTTAATATTTACCATGAGTTTTTGCTGTAAATGTTTGTTGAATTTTATGTAATGCTTTTTCTTCATCTAATAAAGTTAATTTATTTCCTATATTTTGTTTCTGTAGTGAATTAATAGATTTTCCAAGCTTGAACCAACCTTGCTTTCCTGAAATAAACCTTCTTGGTTACGATGCATTAAATTTTTTAATACATTGACAGATTTTGTTTCCTTAAATTTTGCTTAGAATTTTGTGTTTGAGATCCTCAGTGCATTTGGGCTGTTATTTTTCTTCTCTCATACAGTTTTTGTCTAGTTTTGGTGTCTGGTTTTTACTAGCCTCATAAAAAAATGAGTTGTGGTGTCGCCTTTTTCTGTTTTTGAAGAGATTCTGTGTGATTGAATTTGTCCGCTCCTTGAATATTTAGCAGAACTTGCCAATAAAAGCATCTGGGCCTGGTGTTTTCTTAGCGAGAAGAGTTTTTAACTGCTGAATCAACATCTTTGATGATTTGAGGATGTGATAGATTACAAAAATAGCTACAATCTTTCATTCTTCTTTATCTCTATGCCCTCTCACTAGGGAGAAAGCATCCAGTTTCTCACCTTTTGATTCTGGGCTAGCCTTGCAAATTTCTTAGCCAACAGAATACAGTTCTTCCACTGTATAGTTTCTACCATAGACCTCCAGAGGCCTTTCACACTTCTGCTCACTCTCTCAGAACACTGCCACTACCACATGCACAAGCTCAGCCCAGCCTGGTGGAGGATGAGAGACCATGTGGAGGTCAGCCCAGTTGTCTCAACTGAGGCCACACCATTCCAGCCTGCAGCCAGCTACCCTTGAAACGTGTGTGAGGGAGAGTCCAACCTCAATCAATAGAGATACCTACCCAACCTGCAGCTGACCAAAGATACATGATTAAGCCTAACCAATACCAGAGGAACAAGACAGCTGACTCCTGGACCTTTAAGCAATAGTAAATATTTATTATTTTAAGTCATGGAGTGGTAGGATGGTTTGTTATGCAGCAATACATACTAATGCATAGGACCATTCATATTTTCTGCTTCTTGTATCAGTTTGGATAATTTATACTTTTCTAAGAATGTATCCATTTCACCTGAATTTTTTTAATTTATTGGCATAAAATTATTGATACTAATCTCATATTTTCACTTTTTGAGGCATCTATCATTTTTTCCCCATTTAATTGTTTGGTTTGGGTTTTCTTTTTACTTGATTAATCTTTTAGGATGTTTGCCAATTATATCACTTCACTAAACCAGCCAATATCTGTCTGTGGAGACCATCTCTATTGTATATTTGTGTTATCATTCATTAATGTCTGCTTTTTCATTATTATGAGCCTTATTCTACTTTCTTTGGCTTTTTTCTGGTTTTATTTGTTTGTGTTGTTTTGTTTAAGTTTCACCTTAGCCAATTTAATGTCAACCTTTCCTATTTTTTAAATATAATTATTTAAGGGTACAATTTCCCTTGAAGAAGGCTTTAGTTGCATCCCACAAGTTTCACAATAGTATTTTCTTCATCCCTCAGTTTGAATGCCCATTACAATTTCTTCTTTGACATATGAGCCATTGAGAAGTGTGATTTTAATATCTAAATGAGTAGGGGGAGGGGTAGTTATACTTTGGTTTTAAAAGCTAACTTCAGGGGCTGGCCCCGTGGCCGAGTGGTTAAGTTCGCGCGCTCCGCTGCAGGCGGCCCAGTGTGTCATTGGTTCCAGTCCTGGGCGCGGACATGGCGCTGCTCATCGGGCCGCGCTGAGGCGGCGTCCCACGTATCACAACTGGAAGAACCCACAATGAAGAATATATAACTATGTACCGGGGGCTTTGGGGAGAAAAAGGAAAAAATAAAATCTTTAAAAAAAAAAAAAGCTAACTTCGTTTTTCATAGACAGAGAGTGCTGCAGCCAACTTATGCTAACTCAAGACGTGATTGTTAAAGACTCTGGAAGTTTGCAAACTTGTTATTAATAAATGGATAGCTTGAAATCAGCTCTAGCAGGAAGATTTACATCATAGAAATCTGGGAACATTACAAGTCAGGGCTTTTTCTTTTCCAACAAAGGTAATTTACCAGCATACTTTTGTCAGTATGATATTAATTGCTTGGAATTTGCTGATACTTGCTTTACGCCCCAGTACATGGCCAAATTTTAGATACATTGCATATATGCACAAAAAAAGGTTTATTCCAGTTGTTAGGAGTGGTATTCTATGTGTCCACTAGATTATTCTTGCTAACTATGTTGTTGAAATCTTCTGTAGTCTTACTACTTTTTTATTTCGCTTATCTACTATATTTCTTATTTCCTTTATCTTTATCAATTATTGATAAAGAAGTTTTTATTCATTCTAGTGGAGGACTTGTTAATTTTTATTTTGTGGTCCTAAAACTCCTGCTTTCAATATTTTGAAATTAAATTATTGGAAACATAAGTTTAGAATTGTTCTATCTTTCTGATGAATTGAAACTTTTATCAAAATATAGTGACCCTCCTTATCTCTAGAGCATTGTTTCTAGAAATACAGGTACCCATCTTTCTTTAGATTAGTAAATACCTGTTATATTTTGTCCATTCTTTCATTTTCAATCTTTCTGTATCACTGGAGTTTTTTTTTAATGTTACCCAATAATCTTTGATTTGTCATTGAAATGTTTAGTTTATTTTCACTTATTTGATTGTGACTGCTGATATAATTGGATTTATTTCTACAATCTTATCTTAAACTTTCTATTGACTGTATTCCATTTCAGACTGGGCAAGACTTTCCCAATTCCGTTTCTCCTCTTGACTAGTTTTGGAATTTTATATGTAGTTTTGTTTCTCCTTACATTTGCAATGACTTTGTTTCCTAATGTTGTAGTTGTTTTCATTGTGAATGTTATTTCTAGATATTATTTCAGACCTGGGTTGAAACCTGGTTGTGTTTCTGCACAGAGGATTTGAGATTTTCCTTCTGCCGGCCACCTTAGAACCACCCAAAGTTACATTTTTTGGTTTGAGGTGGTTGGTTGGTTGGTTGGTTATGTGGATTCCAACTCCAATCACCCTTACCATAATTATCAAGGGATTGTGTTATCTTTCTTCTTCACCCAAAGCCAAGGTTGAAGCAGGCACTCCACTCTCAGTGTCTTCCTCATGGCCAGGGTTTGGTTTGATATTTTGGTTCACTCACTAAAACTGTTGTTGCCCTTTTGTCTCCTGGCTTCATGTGGAGGTCCACCAGTACAACCTCTGCTCAGTCTTATGCCTTGCCTCTTGTCTCCTACACACGGCCCATTAAAACCCAGGATTCAGGCTGCCAGAGATAAGATTTACCCCAGTCAAAGGCCAAGAGTCACCTCTGTCCTGATGATTCTTGCTTTCTGGTCATTTCCAGCCTCCAGAAATTCCCCTACTCTCCTACCTAGTCAACCATGCATTTTTTTTTAAAGGCTTTAGTATTTTATTTAGCATTTTAGTTGTACTTTACTGAGACAGGTTTCTGAAAACATCTGGTCCACCATATGGCAAGAAACAGAAATCCCTCCCTCTTCCCTTTCTCAGCTCCTATTTATTTCCTTTGTGACACACAATTTATCAATATTTGTTTACTTGTTTATTTTCTGTCTCCCTCACTACAGTGTATCGTCCATGAGGGTAGCAACCCTGTTCTCTTCTTTACCGTTATATCTTCTCAAGTCACTAGCATCACTAGGCTCTCAATACATTTTTATTAGATTTATATGTGAATAAATGTATGAATGAGAATTCAGCAAGCTGGGGGACTAGTACGTAGTGATAAAGGCAGGGCCTTGGAGAGTGTATTTACTTCACATCTTATATTTGAGAGGAAGAAGTAGGAGGGCTGCATGCAGCTGATCTATTCAGTAGAAACTTGAGGAAATTAAGTCGAGACATCCCTAGGATTGCCAAATGGAAGAAACCTGTGGTCTCACTCTCACGGTGTGAGGCCACCTCGGGTTTCACAATGGAGTGAGGAAGCAGGGTTTTACAGGCTGAGGTCGTCTAAAAATACTCACTGTCTTTATGCAATCTACATGTTACGAGTTTGAGGACCATGTTGTAAAGTATTTTCAGCTCATTTTGTTTTACATGCTTTTTTTCAAGGCTTGGTGCCCTAATTTAGGTTAGTGAAGGGCCAGAGATCCCAAGGAAATCACGTTCTATGTGAGAACAAAGTGCTAGCAATACTGTTTACCCTTTGACCATTCTATTCGCAGTTTCTGCTCCAACAGGTTTTATTTATCTTAAGATTAAAGCAAATCACCAGTGGACATACAGTTATTGCTTTATGGTGAAATGCAAACACGCAAGCCAGAGGCATCAGTGGATTCTGTCACCTTTGAAAAATGATTCATTTTTTTTATGGGCTGTGTTTTTCAATCATGGGAAACCTGATAACATTTCAGAGCTTGAAATCCTTCCCTAAGCTGAAATAACCTGTTGAAAGTACGTATAAACCAAGTCTAGGCTAGAAGAGCAGAGATTTAAAAAAAAAAAGTTCTTTGAATCTGGAAACATGTCTGGTCATACTATTGCAATAAGGAAAATAAATCATAATTGGATTTCACAATTCACCCTGAAATTAACTAATTGTATTACATTAGAGAAATCTAAGACTTGTGAATACACTGATTAGTACATCTGCTCTAGACTCTGTGCCATGAGTAATCAGTTATGTTGCTCTTCCACTGGGCCTCAGAAGCCTTCTCAACACAGAACAACAGAAGAAGCCTAAATGTCATTTCTGGATCTCCATGAATAAAGTCATCACTACCATTTGCCATTTTGCCAGCCAAGTAAGTACTAAACTCACCCCCTTAGTGCAGGTTCTGGCTAATTTATACTTGGCACTTCAGGGCTTTGTCTCAGAAGTTTGGTGATTCTTGCTTTCTATGCTTCTTTTTCACGGATAATCTATTTTTTATTTATTCTGCCTCTATCCCACCATAACTTATTTCTTTCTCTCCCTTTCTGATAGTTCAAAACAAAAATAATACCCTTTACAAGAGTAAGGAAATTCCTAACAGCAGAGAAACATGCAATCGGATTGATGAAATTGCCTTATTTCCCATAAAATGGACTTAGTGGCTATAGTCCCTGCTGAACATGCTGGAAGGATATAAGCTCTATACAGCAGCAGTGAAAGTGGAGATAGCAATCAGCAAGTGATTTTTCCACAGTGAAGAGATTTTCCATCAGATTCCATTTGACCTTGAACACTGTGTTAGCAATGAATAATTAATGGTACTTATTACAGTAATGTCCCATTTAACTGACAGTATAAGGGAATTAGATGCCCTAAATGAGTGAATTGGCCAGATACTAAGAACTGCTCCCTTCACGCACTAGAAAATCTTTATTATAACCATTTCTGGTCCCTATTATTTAAAATGTTTAGCAATACTTTGTGACTTATTGACATTCACTGAAACATAAACATTTATTCATTCAATAAATACTTATTGAAGCCTAGTATGTGCCGGGCGCTAAGCCAGGGGTGGGCAATATAACAATGAGTGAAAGAGACAGAGTACTCGGCCTTGTTAAACCTATCTTCTGGTGGAAAAGAGAGATAATTAAGGAATCACGCTGAAGTAATATAAGTGCTAGAACAAGAGAAGTATAAACTAAGTTGAACTGAGTGGCAGAACAGTTGAATTCTGCCAAAGTTCGCTGAGTTCTCCAGAACGTTTTGCCTTTACATTGAATGGCTTCTGGTTGCTGTGTCTTGTGTTCTTGTGATTGATCTTGGAATCTCTGTATCTCTTCCCTGAAATTCAGCTATAGTTTCTTGCTGCTTGCTAAGTGTGTGGTGCTGCCCCTACTGTTTTTCTATTACACAGTAACGTGCATAAAGTGATTAAATTACGAATGGCAAATACACGGTAAAGTAGTTGTCAATTGCTACATAACAGATTACCCCAAAACTTGCCAGCTTAAAACAACAGACAGTTTCTGTGAGTCAGGAATCCAGCCTGCTTAGCTGGATCCCCTACCTCATGGTCTTTGATATGAGTACATGCAATCTAGGTGTCAGCCAGGACTAGGGTCTAATCTGAGGTAGGACTCTGTTCCACAAGGACTGTTGGACTGAGAGCCTGGGTTCTTTGCTGGCCATTTCCTGGAGGCCACCCTCATTCCTTGTTACAAGAGCCTCCCCAACAAGGCAGCTTGCTTCATCAAAGCCAGCAAGACAGAGAGAAAGAGCATCTGCTAGCAAAGTGGAAGTCACAGTCTTTTGTAATCTAGTCACAGAAGGGACATTCCATCATCTTTTCTGGATTCTATTGGTTCCAAGAAGTCACTAGGTCCCACCCACACTCAAGGAGATGAATATGAGGAGGGGGATCATGATAGAGGCTGCTTACCCCACATACCACGTATATTATCATCCTTCTTCCCGAGGTCACGGCCAACTAATCAATTATGGCCCTCTTTCCAACTAAGCCCTACAGAGAGTTTCAAAACTCTACTTGGAGGACTCCAAGAGGCCTACTATAAATCAGTTGGTGAGATAAAACCAGTTTGCCTGCACTTATTTAAAACACTAACTATTCCAAGTAACTGCTATGGCAGAAATATTTAAATTGAGAATCTGGACAGAAATGAGGGGCTCTAGTTGGAAACAGAACTACAACATGGCACAAAAATAGCCTTTATTTGCCAAGTCAATGGGAAAGAAGCAAAGCCTGTAGCAGAAATCAATTGATAATGGCTTAAAGACAAATATTTCACAGTAGGGACCAAGAATCGAGAAATGCACGCCACAGCATGCAAGAGCTCGTATGAGATCAGATCATATTATCGTTGGACACACACTAGAAGAATCTAATCCAGACCAGGTCAGAGGTTATTTCCTTGGCCACATTAATAAGGGTTATCATCATTTTACTCAATGAAAAATACCAAAGACGGGCATCAGATGCCATGGCCTATGGTTTTGTCTCTATCTTATGCCTCTCACAGATTTGGGGGTTTCCTGCTAATATCTACAGCAGTGTTTCTCAACCTTTCTTCACCCACCCTCTCTTTGCATATGCAAAAATCTCATTACATGTCTGCAAAGGAACTTCTTTACACCCCCTTCTTTGAGAATCACTCATGTATCTCTGCGTGTTTCATTCCTGTTACACTATGAAGACCTTCTCATTCTTAATGAATCCTTTTGTGTTTGCCCACATTGGCTTTGGACTCCTAAAGTCTTCATCTCTGTCCACAAGGCTTCTAAAAAAACAGTGATCTTCAAACTGGGGCATCACAGTCCCCAAGGAGAATAAGATTTTTTAATGTTTTATTTTAAAATAATTTCAAACTTTCAAAAGAACTTCAATAATAGTACAATGAGTTCCTGCATACTCGTCACCCAAATTTCTCACATTTCCTTATCACTCTCTCAATATGTATACTTATATTTGTTTTCCCGAACAATTTAAAAGTTACTTGCAGAGATGATAGCTTGTGACCCCTTAATACTCCAGTGTTTATTTTCTAAAACCAACATGGCCATAGTACAGCCATGAAACAGTAATGCCCTCTAATCTGCAGAACTCTTGTGTTTCGCTGATTATCCCAATAACGTCTTTTATAGGTCCAGATTCAAACCTAATTGTCTGCTGCATTTACCTGCCAGATCTCTTTAGCTCCCTCCCATTTGGGACAGTTCCTCAGTGTTCCCTTGCCTTTCGTAACTGGACGTTTTTAAAGAATACAGGCCAATTACTTTGTAGAACATGCCTCAATTTGGATTTGTCTAAATGTTTCCCCAAGATCAGATTCAGGTTATGCTTTTTAGACAGAACTATCAGGGAAATGATGCTGTATTTCTCTCAGTGTCTCTGATCAGTAGGTATCCAACGTTTGTCTATATACAGTGTCTGCCAGTTTCGCCACTGTAAAGTATTTTGTACTTAGCAATTAGTGAGTAATTAATTCATGTTTTGTGGAGAGAGACTTTGAGACTCTGTACCTCTCCTGTTCCTCATCTGACTTTCCCCCACCAGTTCTAGCCTCCGCTGATGATTCTTGCCTGAACCTCTTATTACTCTGATAGTTGCCACAAAGATTTTTAAGGGCTACTTTGGCATAAATGGTTTTAAAGGAATAATTTCCAGATTGTCAGCTCCCCTCTAGATGCTTCTAAAACTGCTCTAAGAACGTGCCTGTGCAGTCCTGGTTCTCCTTCCAGGGCCTCCAACTGTACAACTCCAGGGGACACCTCCTGTAGGACTCCATAAACACAGAATGAAGGATGCCCTGGGGCAGTGCCACAGGCCCCAGCTGGTCCCCTCTCCCACTTCCTCCTGCACAGCTGCCTTTCTCTCCTTTTACAGAAGAAAAGCCCATCTCTCACCCACCCTGAATCTTACTGTGGTACATTCCCCCAGAGTAAAAGAAAATCCAGGATTCTAAACAAAGGAGTGATTCAAAATCTAGCTGTTAGTGTTGAGAAAGTGAGTGATTCTAACGATTGGGTTACAAATCCTTTTCAATTCTGTGCTTTCAACACAATTGAAGAAGGATCTGATAGAGTTGTCAGTGGTAGCTCATTAAAAATAATTTTTGATGATAGATCACTATATGATTTTTGGCAAACAACTTGGAAGAGTTCAAAGAAATGAGTGATGTTGCTATAACAAAACTCTTTCCATTCCCATCTACTTATGTGAGCTAAGTTTTTCAGTCCTTACTATTATGATTAAAAGAAAAAAATGGGGGTAAAATTGATGCTGAATCCTATCTCATTTGGACAATAAATATTCAGGAGTTAATAGGAGGGAAAAGTCTCATTTAAAATATACACCTCCAATAAAATTTTACTTCTCATGTTTCATGATTATTTACCAAAATTTATAATACATTTGTTGTTTTGACCAACAAAGTACAAGTAAAAATAATTGTAATGATAATGCAGAAGAAATTAACATTTAGAGCATCAAATTCACAGAAGATATTAAAGATTTTAACTTTGTACAGAATCTTGATACAGAAAATTGAGAGCGATCAATTAAAAGCCTTTCAAGTATTAAAATATATTACATTATAGTAAATTCCATGCAGGGAGTGGAATGAAAACAGGAAAAGGAGCAATGTATCAAATCCCTGTGATAGTTAGTTCCCCTGGATGAATTTAAAAGAGTGAATAAAACCATTTTTATGACACAGCATCAACATTTAAAGTGTGCTAGAAAGTACATGACTATTTGCCCTTATGATGAAATATTTTAGCTCTCAAGTTTAGATCGTGAGGGATAAATAATTTTTCAAAAATATTTTAGGGGTCACATGAGCAACAACATTTGAAGAACGTTTCTAAGAAGGACACTTTCCCTCTGTATACATTATTCAGAATTTCTCTGGGGCTTTGCGTCCTATTTTCTATGTAAACCTTTTGCTTCCCATCCAGGATTTGTCTCCACCTTGCTCAATGACCCCCACTCTCTCACCACACCCCACTCCTACACCCTATCCCCAGCATTGCTTCACCCTCAAACCAAAGACCAGCCTTGCCATTGGCAGGAAAGAAGTCCAGATCATCTTCATAGATTCTCAAATTAAAGATCATTCTCTGGGTGTTGTATTTATTATATCTAGATTCCTAGAACACATACCCTCTCTTGAGTATAGTCAAGATCTCATGTTTAAAGAGGAAAATCTTGCCCTTCTGGCAAGTCCTCCTTATCACAATTCTATTTGAATGAAGACCGTCTCACTTGGAATATGCACCCCGCACACCGTATCAGGCCCACTAGATTGTGGGTAAAGCACAAGAGAGTCAGCAAAAGGAGGAAAGTCGATAATGATTCCGAAATTGCAAGATCCTTGTTAAAATGCAGGTCCTGTACCTTGTCAACAAGATAATCTGATTTGGTGGGTGCGGGGTAAGGCCCAACACCCCAAGCACAGCCCCCACCAGGTGAGTTGGTTGCATTTTGTCCTTGTACCATATCTAGAGGATCGCTGCCTTAGAGTGTGGTCTTTGATCTTGATTCAGGCCTCCCAAATTCATTCTTTTGCTTCTATCCAAGTATTCAATATTCCAAATAGTTTGAACAGATGAGTAAATCAGCCAAGCGTGTGAGCTATTAATGTACATTTGTATTTTTGTGGTTTATTCCAGTCTGATTATTGAAATCAAATGACTCAAATATTATACTTAAAAATTACTTTTAATTGGAAGTATAATCAAGCTCATAGATGATATCAACCATTATTTTAGTTTAATTGAATTTTAGAATATTTAAGCTCCAAAAGAAGCACCTGGAGAGGGAGAATACATTTATAGAAAAAGATATAAATGATAAATGTACTTTAATTCATTCTCTCTAATTAAATATAAAAGATTTATGTGATAACAATGTGATAATACTGATGAAAGTCCATGGCGAGGGTGTGGTAAAATAGATATGAATGGGGTTAGGACCTTGAATCGATATCATTCCCACACAATTAATATGGCCATACCTATAAACAGTATTTTCAAATTCTATGCTCTTTTAGCCAATATTGCCACTTCTATAAACCTAGTTAAAGGAAATACAAAGTTACCAAATTCTTTCCTTATAGAACTGTATATTAGCTAGTTATAGAATTATAGTAGCAATAAACAGAAAACAACTCATGCAAGGGTGTGGGGTAAAATCACTGAAATAGAGTACAGGTCTTTAAATTGTTGTCAAAACACTTTTAACGTTAGGAGATGATTTCAAGATAGAATGCTGAATGGAACCCAAATGTGTTAAAGACAAAGAAAGAAAGAAAGACAGTGGAGGGGTGAGAAAGGAATGACTCTAAAACATATCGGTAAGAAAAATCTAGACAACTATGATGGTGGGATTAAGGGTAATTTTTATTGTCTTATTTACATTTTCTTTAGCTTTTAAATTCTTTGCATGCATCAATTTTATAATCCAAAACTATATTGCTTTAAAAACCGTATTAAATAAATACTCCAACTTCTGAACTGCTGTTTTTGAAGAAAAAACAGAATTCACGGCCCACTTGCAGCGTGTTTGCACAGAGTGCCTTAGAGCTGGTCCCTTCCCCTACTCCCCCAGTCCATGGACAGCAGCTTGACCTAGAGCGAGACCTACAGGCTGATCTGTCTCTCTCTTTCACACACACACACACAATTAGAGAAGGATATCCTAGCATGTCCCTTGAGAGCCTACTTCCTTTCCTTTATCCTGAATAATTTAAATGCAGCCGAAGGAAGCTATTCTTTTCCATGAACCGATATTAAAGGGTCGAGAGAAACATGCAGTGAGTTACTTTCCTTTATCAGTACTATCATGATTAAATGTCTTCTCTTACATTACTCACTCATTCGACAAATAGTTTTGAGTGCCTATTAGACACTCAGGTAGTCACTCTGATGGAGACAAAGAATGCATTCATTCACTCATCTGTTTAGTCAGTCAGTAAACAGTATGTCCTACAATACTTACCCCATGTGTGACAGACGCCGTTCTAGACACTGCAAGTACAATGGGAAACTAGATAACTATGGTCCCTGCCCTCAAAGAGCTCGTGGTCCAGTAGGAGAGAGAGACAATTCAACAAATACAAACAATTACAGTTTGCAGCGTGTGGCATGGAGGAGCACACAGTGTGGCAATAGAGACTAGCAGTGGTACCTACCTAGACCAGGGAGTCAGGGATTGACTCTCTAAGTAGGGGCCTTAGGGTGTGACTAGGAGAACAAGAAGAAACCAGCCAGGGGAGAGCTGAGTTCCAGGCAGAGGGGGACAGCAAATTCCAACCCGAGGCAGGCAAGAATGCAAGGGGCCCGGGCAACAGGAAGATGCTCCGTGGGATGGTACTCAGCAGGCCCCGAGGAGAGCCAGGCAGCCTTTTTTGCCAGGATAATGAATTTGGCTGGATCCACGACAGAGTTTGTATCCAAATTTGTGTCTTAATGAGAAGAATAGTTGATGGATATAATTACAATATAAATCAGAGGTCAATAAGTTTTTCTATAAAGGGCCAGATAGTAAATATGGTGGGTTTTTCTGCAGGGTTTAGGGCCTCTCTTGGGACTACTCTACTCTGCCATTGTAAAAGGAAAGCAGCCAGAGACAATACATAGAAGAATGGGCGTCTTCATTTCCTGAAAGGGGCAGTGGGCCCGATTTGGCCCCTGGGTTGTAGTTTGCCAATCCCTAATATAAAGGAGAAAATAGTAAAAATCCTCAGAAGTGCTACAGGAAATCAGAGAAGGAAAAGATGATTTGAGGTAAGATCTGAGCTGGGTCTTGAAAGATGAGGAGACTTCCAAAATGAGATAATGGGGGAAAAGAAAATGCAAGTGGAGGAAACAGTAGGGGCCACAGCCCAGAGGCGGGAAAGTTGGGCGCCCACAGAAGAGGCAGTTCCTGGTTCAGTCTGGCTGGGGAATTGTGAGGAAGTGTAGCTTTTTTATTCCTCAGATACTTTGAGGGCCTATGAAGTAGCATGTACTAGATAGTGGGGGACAGGGATGAGTGGTGAACAAGGGATGATTCCTGATCTCTAGGACCTCAGAGACCACAGATGTTAACAGATACACAGACAAGTCATCACACAATCAACTCAGTATGAGAGGGTCAGGGAAGGCTTCCCAGCAAGGGTGAGTTGAGAAATTAACTTCTTTTCCTTCATTGTAATTGTTTTATTTAGTATTTGAATATGTTCATATATTAGAAAATTGCAAAGGTAACTGATTTTTGTATGTTGATTTCGTATCCTGCCACTTTACTATATTTGTTTATTATTTCTAATAGTTTTTTGGTGGATTGTTCAGAGTTTTTTATATAGAGAATTATATCATCTGCAAATAGTGATAGTTTTACTTTTTCCTTTCCAATTTGGATGACTTTTATTTCTTTTTCTTGTCTAATTGCTCTGGCTAGGACTTCCAAAACTATGTTGAATAAGAGTGGTGACAGTGGGCATTCTTGTCTTGTTCCTGCTCTTTGAAGGATGGCTTTCAGGTTTTTACCATTGAATATGATGTTAGCTGTGGGTTTGTCATATATGGCCTTTATTATGCTGAGGTACTTTCCTTCTATACCTATTTTATCCAAAATTTTTATCAAAAATGGATGCTAAATCTTGTTGAATGCTTTCTCTGCATCTATTAAGATGATCATGTGATTTTTTATTTGTCATTTTGTTAACGTGATGTATCATGTTGATTGATTTATGGATCTTGAACCATCCTTGTATCCCTGGAATAAATCCCACTTGATTGTGGTGTATGATCTTTCTAATGTATGGTTGTATTTGATTTGTTAATACTTTGTTGAGGATTTTTGCATCAATGTTCATTAGCAGTATTGCCCTGTAATTTTCTTTTTTTGCATTGTCCTTATCTAGTTTTGGTATCAGGGTAATGTGTATTTCTATATACTAACAAAGAAATAGCAGAAAGAGAAATCAAGAATATAATCCCATTTACAATTGCAACAAAAAGAATCAAATACCTAGGAATAAATGTAACCAAAGACGTGAAAGACCTATACACTGAAAGCTATAAAACATTGTTGAAAGAAATTGAAGAAGACACAAAGAAATGGATTGGAAAAATTAACATAAAAAATGTCCATTCCATTTAAAGCAATCCACAAATTCAATGCAATCCGTTTCAAAGTCCCAACAACAATTTTCATGGAAATAGAAGAAAGAATCCTAAAATTTAGATAGAATAACAGAAGACCCCAAATAATAAAAGCAATCCTGAGAAAAAAGAACAAAGCTGGAGAGATCACACTCCCTAATTTCAAAGTATACTACAAAGCTGTAGTAATCAAAACATCATGGTACTGCGGAAAAACAGACACACAGATCAATGGAACAGATCATAGCCCAGGAATAAACCCACACATTTATAGACAGCTAATTGTTGACAAAGGAGCCAAGAACATACAATGGAGAAGAAAGTCTGTTCAATAAATAGTATTGGGAAAACTGGACAGCCACATGCAAAAGAATGAAATTAGACCACTCTCTTACACCATACACAAAAATTAACTCAAAACGGATTAAAGACTTGAATGTAAGACCTGAAACCATAAAACCCCTAGAAGAAAATGTAGGCATTATACTCTCTGGCACTGATCTGAGCAGTATCTTTTTGAATATGTCTCCTCAGGCAAGGGAAACAAAAGAAAAAATAAAATAAACAAAAGGGACTACATCAAACTAAAAAGCTCCTGCATGGCAAAAGAAACCAACAAAAAGACAACCTACCAACTGGGAGAAGATATTTGCAAATCATATATCCAATAAGGGGTTAATGTCAAAAATGTTTAAAGATTTCATACAACTCAGCAACACAAAAACAAACAACCTCATTAAAAAATAGGCAGAGGATATGAACAAACATTTTTCCAAAGAAGATATACAGATGGCCAATGGGCACATAAAAAGATGTTCAACATGGCTCATTATTAGAGAAATGCAAGTCAAAACCACCTCACACCCATCAGAATGGCTGCTATCAAAAAGACAAGAAATAGCAAGTGTTGGAGAGGATGTGGGGAAAAGGGAACCTCTGTGTACTGTTTGTGGGAATGCAAACTGGTGCAGCCACTATGGAAAACAGGAGAGAGATTCTTCAAAAAATTAAAAATAGAACTACCATAGGATCCAGCTCTTCCACTTTAGAGAAGGAAGAAAGGGAGGGAGGGAGAGAGGAAATTGCAAAGGTGAAAAAGGGTTTGCAGTGAAAATTCTCTCTTCCAGCCTCTATCCCTCAGGGCTACCCAGTTCCCCTCCACAAAGACAACCAATGTCACTAGTTTCTTCTGGATGGTTCCAGAGATGATCTACGCAGATCCAAATATGCGAACGTGGTTTGGGTTCTTTGTTTTTCCTCTTTATTGCACAGATGATCTGAACTGAATCTTTAAGTATGAATTTTCCAGAGAAGGGGATTTGGAGAATAAAAGAAAGAGGAAGGCAATGAAGGCCAAGAGAAAGCATGTGTCTTAAAGACATAGATTGGGTGCATTGGACAAGCTGTTCTGTGTTCCCAAAAGATAATGAGGTAAAATGAGGCAGAAAGGTAGGAGAGCCAGGTCGTGGCAAACCTTGATTGCCATGCTGTGGGATACAGATTTAATCTGGTTAGTAGCATAAGAATGACGTATGCTAATTGGTGTTTTAGGAAGATTGTTCTAGCAGCAGGTAGGAGATAGATATCCAAGTGAGCCTTCTACCCCAAATGGAAAAGTCGAGCTTCTTTCCTTCAGTCAATGGCAGCAAATAAGGTTTTTAAAGAGTGGAGGGGCAATATCAGAGGTGTGCACTGGGCAGATTGGTCTATCAGCAGTGTACTGTCCTTAAATACAGCCCAGTGTTAGATGAAGAAAAATAGAGAGAAAACCAAATAGCCGACAATCTAACTAGTCACCAACCCTCAGCAGAAATGTAGGTCTTTTATCTACTTTTTAAATTTAAGGAAGAAATCTGTATTAGTTACCTATTGCTGCATAACAAATTACCCTAAAAGAACCCATATTCACTATCTCACAGTGTGTGTGGGTCAGGAATCAGGGCCTGCCTTAGTTGGGCCCTCTGTTTCAGGATCTCTCATACGCTAGAATCAAGATGGCAGTCAGGGTGGGAGTTTCATCTGAAGGCTTGACTGAGGAAGGATCTACTTCCTTACTCACTTCCATGTCATTGGCAGGATCAGCTCATTGAGGGTTATGGGGCCTTAGTTCCTTGACATGTAGGTCTCTCCCAATGGCAGCTTGTTTCATGAAAATGAACAAGCTGAGAAAGCGGTAGAGAGAGTCTGCTAGCAAGACAGAAGTTAGACTGGTTTGTAAACTAACCACAGAAGTGACGTTCCATCACCTTAGCCATTTCTGTTGGTTAGAAGTAAGTCAGTAGGTCCAGTCTATACTCAAGGGCAGGGGATTACACGTGGTATGAATACAAAGAGGCAGGATTGTCAGGGGCCAGTTTAGAAGCTGCCTAGAAGGGTAGCTTAAGGAGAACTGTTCCTCTGAGTATCACAAACAAGGACAAGGTCTAGAAGAATAAAGCCAGTATTGTTCCTCACCCATGATCTAGTCGGGAAATCATGTTGCTCTCCCCTGGCCTGCTGATTACCACCCTCACTACGATCACTGCCATCCCACTGTCATATTCATCCACTTCTCCTGATGACAAAATGCTGCCCCTCTTGAAGTCAGAGCATCTGGGAATATTTATTCACAAGCTGTGTTAGGCTGGATCCCCCCGCCGGAGACAAATTGTTGTGAAAAGTGTCTGAATCGCTGCTGTTACTGCAGATATTTATGACACCAACTGACTACAGGAAGCACCTTTGAAAGTGAAGATACATTCTTAACTCATGTCTTATTTTTTCAAACCAGAATGGTTGGTTTGGTAAGGGACCTGCTTCCACTCCTAGTAGGGCTTTATAAACCATGGTGTTAGAGAGGAGCCTTCTAGCAAGCAACTCAGGGAATGCCCAGAGGCACTTAGAGCTCAGAATCCAGGCTGTGTAAACTGCCATTCCAAACCAAATAGAAATTACAACAGCTACCATTGTGTGTGTATGTGTGCCAGTGACTAGGCTAAGTACCTGACCTTCATTATCTTGTTTTAGTTCACTAACTGGCCAGGGTTAATGCTATTACCCCCTCCCTTGACAGAGGAGGAACCTGAGACCCAGCAAGCTTAAGAAGCTGCCATAGTCATAGCCAGGAAGGAGCAGCATTCGAATACCATCAGTCTGCTTCCCTGAGCTCTTAAATTGGGAACCAGCAATAATTTATCTCTATGAACAGTCACGTTTTGTCCTGAATTACACGGAGGCCTCATCAGCTAAGGACAATGTAGGGAGGGGGAGAAGGTCAGGCATCACCGAGAATAAATCAACTAAAAATGGAAATCGAATACCGATGTAAATAATGGAGGAAAAAAATTTTATTAGAACTATATCTTTTTTAAAAAAGTATAAATAAAGAGGATTAGTTTATTTTTAAAATGTTGGGTCAGGAGTGAGCAAATGTTTTCTGTAAAGGGCCGAGGAATCAATATTTTTGGCTTTATGGGCAATGAGATGTCTGTTGCAACTACTCAAGTCTTCAACTGCAGTGTATAAGCAGGCACGGGCCGTAAGTCAAAGAACAGGCATAGCTGTGTTTCAGTAGAGATTTGTTTACAAAATCAAGTGGCAGGCCAGATTTGGCCCTCGAGCTATAGTTCGATTTGGGTCGTAAATGAAACGTATGCTAATTCTTAGAAAAAGCAAGAATCATGTGGTTTTTTAACATTATAGTTCTGACAAAATGTGTGCTAACACACTACAATAGCATCCCTTCCTGTTTGACTTAAGCAGTTTTATCAAAAAGAGAGTCAATTGTGCAAAAATATTTGAGGGCCTCATCACTTTTCTCAGGGCCTCTCACAATCCTTCGACAGCCAAATAATTAACTTGTGAAACTGTTATCACGTCATCCTTCTGGACGTTCTCTTCTATACGTGTAAATTTACCTAACTTTGCTAGCTCCCTGTCTCTATGTGACTTGAATAATTATCTAAGTTCTTTTCAACAACTTTGTGAAATCCTGTGCCATTTATAGGATTTACTGTTCACGTTCAAGTAGATTTTCATTGCGATTGCTTGTTGGCTAGGTGGGCATGCAATATGCAGCAAGAGAGGAGAACCAACTAAGAGTGTGATCCAATGAGCAAAATAGATGCTAAGCAAGGAAGGATTTGAGTAGGAACTAAAGTTGGAATAGTCATGTCCTTGATGACTATTTCCATGTTACCATGATCTCCACTTCCATTCACAACTTGCTGCCTGCAGGTCCTCTAATAACAAATACTCAGGTAATGAAGACCTTCCCCATAGGATTGATCTACCTTTCTTATGCATACATTATTCTCTGACATTCCATTTTTCTATTCTATCATTTATTGAGCATCTACTCTGTAAAAAGTCACTTTACTTGTGAAAATATCCCTCTCTATCTCTATCCAGACTCTTACTGTCTAAGCTCAGTAACCAAATAAATTGAGATGAATTTTCCAATAACATCCTCTCTACCCAAAATTCAGAGGCTGAATTTTAGAAAATACTATATCCCTTGATATACAAGTTCACTATTTTTGGTCTCATAATCCAATTAATCTTTGACTACTTTTTGTTTTTCACTCTTCCTTCTAACAACTGTGAAAAGAGTCTCTTACTATCCCCATCTTACAGATTAAGATTCTGAGACCCTAAGAGAGGAAGGAACTTACCCGAGGTCTCCTTGCCAGTCAGCCATGAAGTGAGATTCAAAGTCAGGTGGGTCTCATTGGCTCCAAAGCCCATGATCTTTCTCCCAAGTGCCTTTCAAATATGGAATCCATGTTGATGAAAAGCCCATCGACCTATCTACCACAAAGTCAAAGATACAGCTTCCTAAATTCTTTAAATCCCACTTTAATTAACAATGCTGATTTTACATCATAAGCAGCAATGCTGCCATTTTTTAAAATCCTGCAATGCAAATCTAAATGTTAAAAGAAATGCAATCACAGCACAGTTCCTCTAGTTATTATCTCGCTGGTCCTCAAACTGTGGTCACGGAGCAGGAACATCAGCATCTCCTGGAAACGTGTTAGAAATGCAGATGTCGAGGTCTACTCCTGACAAACTGAATCAGAAACTCTGGGAATAGAGCCCATCGGTCTGTATTTTAACAAATCCTCAAGATGACTGCAATGCACACTCAAAGTTGAGAACCACTGACTTACAGGATTAATGACAAGGGTCTCTAGTGATTCTTGCAATAAGAACCAGAACATATGGGTACCAAAGTCCAGGTGACTTTTTGACTGCCATAAAGCTCTGGTTGATGGTCATTTCCCCTCTCATCATTCATTCATTCACCTAACAAATGCATTCTGAGCCCCTACCCTGGGTCAGATGTAAGCCAGACACTGGGGACAAGGTCGAAAAGAAGACAAACTCCCTTGGGGTTTATGGTCTGGTGTGAGGGACACATCAGAAAATGGTCAATTCTAGCACAGTGGTCAGTCCCATGAGAGGTCAACACAGGGTGCTGGGGGCAAGGGGTTCACCTGGTCCAGCCCTGCAAGTCAGGGAAGATTTCCAGAACAAACGACTCAAGAGGAAAGCAGTCCAGAACTTTCTGAGAAGACCTAGTGCTGTGGAAGGTTGTTTTGTCTCTCCCTTGGATCTTGAGCCTGCTTGAAGCAGCTTCCAATGGAATAAGGGGGAAAGCACTCAACCTGTTGCTTCCAACTTGTTGGAACACTTATCTCTAACACACATTAGAAACATATGGAAGGTCAAAGCTCCATGTGTTCGCTTGGTAGGGGAGCAGAAAATTGGAAAAGCAAATATGCGTACCTCCCCGATCCCAACTGTCAGACTCTTATTGCCAATTTACGTAATTTCCTGTGCTTATTTCAAAATAGTCAGGAGGGCAGGACACATTGTGAACACCACAACTAGGCCACTCAGGCTAGCAGCTGCTGCCACATTCCCCTCTTTCTTGACTTAAAAAAAAGAAAAGAAGATTCCAGTAGAATTTGAGGGGAAAGCATCTTTTGAGAAAGAAATTAATAGTCTCTTGTTAGATGAAACTAGTTTAGATTCGACAAGCTCTCCACAAAACAGATTCCCACTTATTCTTTCAGCAAAAGTGTCTTGTGTGCCTACTGTGGGCTAGCACAGAACTGGATGCTGGTGGACAAGTACAAGAAGGCTCCTGACTTTAAGATTAGAGGACAGACATTGAACAGGACATTGAAAAGGTGATATGTGTTTGAAAAAAAAGGTTATATGCAGGGCTGATATTTAATAAGTACATACCAGTACAAACACAGATTGTTAAAATATTTCTGTACTGATTGGCAAATATTATAAGTTTTTTCTGTCACCAACGGATGGGCAGGGCCTGCACAGGTCCTGGGAGGACCCCTGCTACTCCAGGGCGGCTGTGTCTCTGGGGATGGGGGAGCAGGTAGCAAGGCAAGGGACTTCAGAGGTATCGCTGTTGTCAACATCTGAGGCAGGGGTTCTCCAGTCCACATGGGAAGTTCTAGCATCCACATACTGGCTCCACCCAAATGTGCAGGGAGCACCCCTAGCCGAACAAAGCGTGCCAGGCAACTCATGGAGAAGTTATTGAAAAACAGAGATTCCTATGTCAAATCCTCACCCAGAAGGGACACATTTAGCTCATGACAGCCACATCAAAAGAACACACCACACCAACTCTTTTTTAAAATTTAGGTTACATACTGTGTGACTTTAAAATACAGATTGCATACTGTATGATTCCATTGATATTACATTCTCGAAATGACAAAATGACAGAGATGGAAAAGAAAGCAGTGCCTGCAGGGCTGGGGACAGGGTGGGTGTGGCAAGGAGACGGATTGAGTCTCAGGATAAAGGGTAGCACAAGGTGCTGATGGAACAGTGCTGTATCCTGATTGCGGTGGGGGCTACACAAATATACACGTGATACAATTATATAGAGCTACACACATACACACACGCACACTACACAAATGTAAAGTAGATGTAAAAGTGGTGAAATCCGAATAAGATCTGTGAATTTGTACCAGCACCACTGTCCTGATTTTGATACGGTCCTGCAGTTACATAAAATGTTAGCATTGGTGGAAACTGGGTGAAGGGGACTCAGGGCCTCTGTGTTATTTTTGCAATTTCCCATGAACCTGTAATTATTTCACAATAAATAGTATGACAAAGTGATTTGGAAATCATGAGAACGACTTGATGAACAATTTACACTGCAACATATTATTCAGTAAGCAGATTTATTCAAAATATAGTTTAATTTATGTAGAGAATTAAGTGTGTTAGGGACTGAACTGTGTCCCCCTCAAAATTTGCATGTTGAAGCCCTAGGCCCCAGGGTGGGAGTATCTGGAGGTGGGGCATCTGGCAGGGAATTAGATTTAGATGAGGTCATGAGGGTGGGGCCCCCATGATGGGATCAGTGCCCTTGTAAGAAGAGACCAGAGAGCTTGCTCTTGCTTTCTCCACCACATGAAGACACAGTGAGAAGGCAGCTGTCTGCAAGCCAAGAAGAGGGCTCTCGTCAGATCCCAGCCAGGCCAACACCCTGATCTTGGAGTTCCAGCCCCCAGAACTGTGAGAAAATAAGTTTCTGTAGCCTAAACCAGCCAGTAAGCTATTTTGTTATGGCAGCCCTGCTGACTAAGACAGAGGGAGATGCTTCTTCCTTCATTCATCCATCCCTATTACCCAGCAGTGATTATGTATTTGGGCTGTCACCCCTGGTCCCTGGGAGCATAAAACAAGGGGGCTCAGAACAGTTGTGGAGAGCTTCCCCAGGCAGAGTGGGACTCTGGGGGAAAGAGGAACAGACACGAGACAGCTGAAAAGAACAGGAGTGCACCAGGCCCCAAAGTGGGACAGGGCACATGGAACACAAAGGACTCCAGCGTGGATGGAGCAAAGGGAAGAGGGAGATAAGAAGAGGCTGAGGAGGTGGGCAGGGGCCCGACCGTGTGGCGGGGCCTCTTGGGTTAGTGACCACACATCTTGATGCGCCTGGGGCAGCCTCTGCTTATCTTCATTGCCCTGGCATAATTTTCACAGCACTCACTTTCACTTTCAGAAATGTCCCTCTTTGGATGATCATTTAAACAGTCCCCCTATATCTGAGCCACCATAAGGGTCGCATCTTATTCTGAGGACGATGGGCCATCCTTGGCAGGATTTTGAGCTGGAGTGTGAGCTTCTCATTTTTATCGTAGAAAGACCTCCCTAGCTTCAGGCATTTCAGCTCTTGCTGAAAGGGAAAATAAGCTGACCTGAAGGTATTTGCTTATTCTCCACAAAGGGAGGAAAAAATGGGGGTAGGAAGGGGGCTGCCTGGGCTTCAGGACCTAACAGAATCTTTGTGCTTAACGCCAAGCTGTTACCCTCAGGTGTCACCTTCAGGGTGCAGTTTGCAGGGCCCCACGGGCCACGGCTGTTGTTTTGTTTCCTTCACACACACCCACCCTCCTAGCTCCCCAACCCTCCCAGCTCCCAGCTCCTAATCCCCCTCCTCTCCCTGCCCCACCACCTCCCATACCTGCCCCTAGATAAAATTCCAGCCCACAAAGGACAACCGTGGAAGGGAGGCAGGCAACAAACAGGATTTGCCGGGCGGGCGGGGCTGGGTCCTTTATTGCCTTTGGACGCCTTGCTCCACGTTGGGATCTGGAACTAATGAGGCAGCAGTGTTCAATGCAGACATCTGCCTGCAGAGTGGAGACAGCTCTGCCCATCCCTGCCCCTGAATTTCTCTCTGCAGAACTGCAAGAATCCAGTCTTTGGGAAAAAATATACCAATGCTTGAAATTATCATTTTGAGCAGAGATTTCCTGCAGGGTTAAAAATCAGTCTTTATCTCAATTTCTTCTGTGCATTCTGACTCTAAGTAAAGGGCCCAATCCATGCCTCACAGAATGCTCTGCTCCCTTTGGTCCAGAACTTTCTAAAGATGAGTGAAATTTCTCTAAGAGATTCTTCTTTCTCTCCTTTATCCTCTGACCTCCATCCCCACCTCCCTTACCTTTTTAACTTGCCAACCACACAAAGTGTCCTCTATCGGTGATTTTTTAACTTTCCCCCACATTTCTCTCTCATACCGTAGCCACAAACCCTGTTCTTACGAATTTGTTACAGTGCGATATTGCTACACCAAGCACTATTGAGAAGAAAGCACGACTAATTTTCCATCTTCAGTCTGATTTTAAAATTAAATCTTTCTTTGTTTGTTTGTTTTAGTGTAAAACCAAAGTGATCACTGTCCCTTTAAGTTAGATCTTCCACACGCGGACTGGAGTTTGTATTGGCAAGATCTTGAAAAGAGAATAATTTCCTGACCTTGCTGGGGAAAGAAAACTCTTTGGCTCTTCGTTCAAGAAGGCAATTTTGATGTAAACTGACATTTCTCAGATGCCCATCTTGGGAACAGTCAATGTGAAACCCAAAATTTCTGGCAGCTGAAACCCCAGCCCAACTGCCAGGCCCTGGGCAGAGATAAAAGAATGTCGCCGGGCAGCCGGCAGATGGGATGACAACAAGAAGCCTTTTCTCTGAGCCCAATGAGATGAGCTGGGGAAGGGGTCAGGCAGGAAGGGGGAGCTGCACTTCACAGTGAGGGAACCAACAAAAAAGGCACTTTTTTGGCTTTTCATTGAGAGGGCCCGTTTCCCCTGTTTTCCAGCCCTTTTGAGCACCATTCATTGAGAGGCGCCTTTCTTCTCGAGTCTTTTATCCCAGGATGCTGGAAGCATGGCCATGTCCCTCTTCCAGAGAGGATTCTCCCACACTCCAGCCCGGCGGCCGGCCCCCAGCGCTTCACAGCTTGCGGAGTTCTGCTCTTCCTACCCTGCTTTGAAAGCAGCTCTGTGTTGTTTTTTCCTCCTTGCTCTTCACATTCCTAAGAACAGGAATTTAAAACTTTGAAAAGATGATCTCCAACAGTAGGGACAAATAAAGGGGTTTTTCTCTTCCTTTTTCTTTCTTTTTAATTTCAGGGGAGGATGCGGTAGGGTCGATAGAGGGAAAACCTGTTTTAATTCCCTCTCGATTTGTTTGCTCTTCTTGTATCTTCCAAATAAGCTGAGAATTGTACTTCTCTTTTTTTTTTAATATTAAAAATCAACAGGAAAGCCATCACTTTCTTTTGCCATCAGGTTTTCTGAATTTCAGATACCTGAGATATGAATTTTTTAAAAAATTGGGCTTGACGATGGTAATAGCAACATAGAATAGTACTCAGACTCCTTCCCTGCGGCCAGCTGCCTAGATCCAAATCCTGGCTCTACTGCCTCCTAGCTGTGTGACCTTGGACAAATTACTTAACTTCCCTGTTCATCAGTTTTCTCTGTCAATAACATTGAATAAGAACAGCACACATTTCACAGCATTGTTATTAGGATTAATTGGGGTGTGGCCTCCTAGACGCTCAAAAAATATTAACTTACGTGTTTACTAAATAATTACACATTTACTATATATTAATATATGCATATATTAACTTACATATTTCCTTCTGGGCAAAAACGGATTACCCTTCATTTTTCTAATAAACAGAAAGCTAAGTACCCTTGCATCTGAGGTCAGTTCACGTCTTTGTTTTAATGTTGGCCCCACCTGAGGCCCTTTGGCAGGAATAGGCCCCAGACAGCATGGCTCATGGGACAGAATTCCAGTGCAATGGGTTTTGGGAATTGATCTGCTTAAATAAATATGAGTCTCTGGATTACTGTTATTTTTTCTTTCAAAGAAATTTCTAGAGTCAAAAACAGGACATCTTGGCTAGAGGAAAGTCCCAAAGCCCCTGTGCATACTTCTATCATTGCACTGAAGAAGGGCTGGGTGGTGGACCCCAGCTGTACTGTCCCTGAAGCCCTTCCTCCTTCCTTCAGCATCCCAAAGTCATTCAAGGTCAGGCGGGCCCCCAAGAAGCTCATGGTCCTTTGCCCCCAAATCCAAACGCTCGTCCTGAGGGAGAATGGATTTCCCAGAGCCCCACCCATGGATTTTCCAATGTCCCAATTTTATGCTTGTTGTTATGACTTATAAAAGCTTGCCGGGTTTGTTTTGAAGACAAGGGAAAAAATAACATTACGCTATTTTAAACGCCTGCAAATATTTCAAATATGACCCAAGGCAGTAAAAATGCCGTATTTCCCAAACCACAAACCCCACTCCTTGTTAAAATCCAATTGCCATCTGAGTGTGGGATGAAGAGTCGGGATGCCAAGTCTTGAGCTTCACACATTTTATCTATCTTTGGGTGACTGTGAAATACTGTTTTCTCCACCATTTGCATTTCAGTGTTTCACAGCCTGAGTTCATAAAACTGCTGAAAAGTGCTACTCCAAACGTACAGCCTCTCGACCCCATCACAGCTTGATGTGGGGGACAGGCCTTGGTAGAGAATGCGAAGGAAGTGCGAATCTTTCTGATCTCTTTTTTGAAATGTTAGAGATGGAAAAGCACAGATCAGGGTAAAAGTGTCTCCTCCCCTTTTCTTGCTGCCTCCCTACTTTGCTCAGAGCACAAGGAGTGTTTCTGGTTCATTTTAGGATATGCTGCGCCAAGCACGGTGTCTGACACTGAGCGCTCAGCAGACGTTTGTTGAATGAATGATTATTTAAAGAGTGAGGCCTAAAAGGGAAACAAAATTGGAATAACCAGCTTTATTTTTACTATATTTAAGTGAGTGGACTGTTTTATGTTAACTGTATAGTTTAAAATTTAAACACAATATTTGTGCCTACATAAATAGTTAGAAAAGGTAAAATGTCATAACATTGGGTGTTTGTTATTAAAGTCAGAGCTTGCCTTTGGATTATGACAACTTGATTTAAAACAAGGAATGGATTGTTCCTTGCTCCACTGACTCTAAATTTCAGTGTTTTGCAAGGTCAAATCTTTCTTTGGGATATAAACAGATGGTGACAAAGGGTGGGTGCCTTGTGGAGTCATCGCATCTTAACATTGACCTTTCTGGGTGATTGAAGATAGAACAGAGAAAAGCAGGCCCCAGACATGGGACAGAGCAGCTCTGATGGCAAACCCACCCCACCCACAATGTCCCAGAGAAAAGCCAGCCACTTGTCTCAAAGTTCCAACAGTGGAAGACTTGAACTTGACCACACAGTTGTAGAGAACAGAAAGGTGACTTTCTCCCCTTGACTTTTGCTTTTTCTTCACTGAGGTTTAAATGACATACAACATTACATTAGCTTCAGGTGTACAGCATAAAGATGCAATATCTGTACCTAGTTAACATCTGTGACCAAACATACTTACAGAATTTTTTTCTTGTGATGAGAACTTTTAAGACCTGCTCTCTTAGCAACTTTCAAATATGTAGTACAGTATTAATAACTATAGTTGCCATGCTGCACATTACTTCCCCAGGGCTTATTTATTTTATAACTGGAAGTTTGTACCTTTTGATTCCTCTTGACTTTTTAATTAAAAATACAAGGATGTGTGTAGGAGTTGCATGACCTTTATCTCAACCGAAGAGGATAGCTTTCTCTCTGAGCCCCAGCACCCCACCAACACACACACACACACACACACACACACAACACCTGTCCAGTATCAGCCTCTGTGATTATCATAGAGCAGTAAGGTTTAGGTGTGACTCAGGTTGTCCTCCACTCCAAGGGGCGTGGAATCCTAAGAAAGACCCTACTGTGTTTGTGTAGTCACGTTCTACCTTATGTCTTTTTTCAATTATTTTATTGAGGTCATAATTGTTTATAATATTGTGCAATTCCAGGTATACATTATTATGTATCAGTTTCTGTGTAAACTGCATCACACTCATCACCAATAGTCTACTCTTTATCCATCATCATATATATGGGCCCCTGTACCCATTTTGCCCACCCATCACATTCTGCCTTATCTTGGACAAGCTGCTTCTGTGCTCACTGCCTATTGCCAAACATGCCTTAGGGGTGCCACATCCTTAAAATTAAGAAAGTTCTATTGAGTAAAAACAAAAAAACAAGTAACCCAGAAGTTCAAGGGCAAGAGGCTTTTGGAAGAGTTAGAGCAAGTTCAGATCCCAGCCCAGCACTTGCTGCCTATGTGGATTCAGGCAAGTCACTTGGTCTTTTGAGTCTCCCCCTATTGCCTCATATGTAAAAATAGAAATAATAAGAGTGCCTTCCCCATGGAGTGGTTGTGAGGCCTGAATGAGGTAATGCATGTAAGACACTTAGCAAATTGCATGGGACACAGGAAGTGTTCAGCGAGGGTTTAAAACAAATAAATGAGACATATTAAACTAAAACTCAAGGTCTACCCCAGGACCACAGCAGTGGAGTTTTCTGCAAAAGAAGCATTGCAAAGGGAGGCATCCAGCCTGTTTCCATCCAGAAGGAGGATTGATGCTGTTCTGTCAACAACCAAACCACAAGAAAAAACACCCAATGCAACCTGCCTGGGCTTCCTCTCTCAGCTCAGCTGGGTCCCAATTAACACCTTATTAGGCTGCACACCTGGGGTGTGACTTTATCTTCTACCGGCCAGGCTTTAACCCCGTCCTGGAAAGGGAAAGCTGAGTAAGAGTTTCAGGTGGGGAAAGCTGAGTAAGACTTTCCCCATTGGAGGGATGAAACCAAGGAAAGGACCACATTCATGAGCTACAGAACACCTGTGGGACAGGGTAGGGCTCGTCAGCTTTTCCTTGACGTGGATCTTTTGGCAATCTGCTGAAGCCTGGGGACCCCTTCTCAGAATAAGGTTTTGAAATGCATAACACAAAATATGTTGGATTATAAAAGAAAAAATTATATTAATGCAAAGTGTTTAAATTTAAAAGTTGTGATATAATAACATGTGAGCTTCTTTAGTAACGTTAAATAACGTGATCTAGCAGCCATTCTAATAACCACCATAATTTTGAAGAAGTAATGAGGGAAAATGCTATTTCAACATACTCGCCACAACTGTAATATGATCAGGAAATACCTGTCAATTTTGCTGGTGGCAGAGTAGCAGGTACTGCCATGCAGGTTTGGTTTGTTGCCTGTCAAAATGGAAGGAAATGTTAGATTTTAGTTAGAGGTGGTTGAAAATTAACACACATGTTTTCTCATCCAGGTTAGGAACCCCTGACAAGATGCTTCCAAACCTTCCTCTTTTCCCATTCTCTCTTTGAAGCCCTGGAACCTGGGCAAACTTGCCTGTTGGGCACAGGAGATACGATGCCTAGGGTCCAGAATACTTAGAAGGGCTCATAAAAATGTTTTAATTTTAATTTCTTTTAAAATCAGTAGAAAAAGGAATGTAGTAATAATGGATGTATGGTCATAAATCCAGCCTGGATTATATTTATCTTTTTCCAAATGCAGTCTTAAATACCATTTTTAATATTTTTTTTTAAGAGGAAGGGGCCCACAAAGGCAAGTGCTGAGAGCCCGTGGAAGTCATATAGTAGCTGCACCTGGAATTAATAGTGTTTCCTCAGGACGCCCTGTCTTTGAATTTCTGAGTATAAAACAAGCAATGCCAGGGAAGTAAGTCATATCCTTGTTTTAGCAATTCCCTCATCCACCTGAACAGTGGCCTACCGGGATGCTGTCCTTTCCCTGCATGACCTATGTGTGTCGAAGTCCCCAAAAAGGCTCATCTTTTTCCCACTTCCAAGTGGGGTCATCAACTCGTCCTGGTTTGCCGGGGACTTTCCCAGTTAGCACTGAAAGTCCCATGTCCCAGGAAACCCCTCAGCCTTGTGCAAACCAGGATAGTTGGTCACCCTACTTCCAAGGTCAACAGCCCAGGAAGCTGCTGTGGCATAGACGGGATTGTCTGCTGTGGGTTCCCCCTGAGCCCCGTCTTCAGAGAGAGGAAAATGCAAACCCACAAAGCTGTCAGAAGCGCTGGGCCTTACCCACAGCGGCCCTCACGCACAAAGCGACGTCTCTCCATCCTAAATAAGTTGACTCTTTTAATAGGGAAAATAATAAAAATTGAAATGACCACAACCCCAGCAACAAGATAAGCCCTGCCGATATATTTTTTCTCAGCTGGAAGTTATACACATACTGATTAATTTTTTCATCTGATACAGAATGACATAAATACAGAAAAAGGAAAAAATCTGCTCTACCCTCATCCTCAACCCCAGGCCTTCTTTGCAAAGGTAGCCAACATTAACACTTTCTTATAGATCCCTTCCCAAAACAGAATGAGTCATTCTTATACGAAGTTTGCCTAATTCCAAAGAGTTCATTTCTCCCCACTTAACAAGCCAGCTCCACAGTGCACTGGTTGGTTGACTGTGGGTAACGTCTCAGTATCTCAGTTTCTGCAGCTATAAAGCAGGGATAGTGAATAGACCTTCCCAATGACAATTGGTCACGTGAAGTGCTTGGGAAAGTACTTGGCACATACTGAGTGTTCCATAAATATTGTTAATGATTGCAGCAGTAATAGCAATACAGTCATTGTCATCATTGTTGCTGTTGCCTCTGTCTCTTTCTCTCCCCTCATACCAGTTCCTCATGGCCCAGGAAAGTGGAGTGGTCCAGATCAGGACAGTGTTTAGCGTGGCTGGCAGCTGTATATGGGTGGGGAGTCATAACAATTTGTGCTTCACTCCTCTCCATTGAGAGCAGTGAGCCCACCGTCTCTCACTGTGTCCTTGGAGAGTCCGAGTGTGTAGCTTGGAACTCTTGAGGGATGGCTAGGATGACTGAAGAACTTAATTTTAAATTATATTTGATTTAAATTTAAATAGCCACATGTGGCTAGTGGCTACCATATTGGACAGTGCAGATACAGAACATTTCCATCACTGCAGAAGTTTCAGTTGGACAGCGCCATTTCAGAGCCCTCCCTAGACCTATCACTCAGAGGTAGATGCTGCTCTGGTGGCCGGTGGAAGCCTTGTCCCCTTCTGCCGAGTTGTTCCAACCCTCTGTATAAGGAGTTCTACTTCAAGTCCATGAATGATCCTCATGAGTTTTTGAGTGAAAGAATAAATAATATGCTGTTAGCCATACTTCAGTCCTTCTTGAAGCACAGGCAGACAACGTCCATTCCTGCATTGTTTCTTCCTTCTTCTAGACTATGGCAATCACTTCTACTTATCACAGAGCCCGCCTGCATCCTCCAGCACCAGGAATTTTCAAGCATGTCCCCAAGCAACTATTTACCCATTTTGAAGCTTTGCATTTAGATCCCTTTACACATCCCCTGATGTTTTGTGTGGAATCTTCCCTCTGCCCCCTCTTGCCCCTGAGGGTCTGGCCTGAAACGCTGAGAGCTCCAGCCCCAGGCTCTGGTGCACAGGCCAGCTGTCTGGGGAAGGTTCTTGATCTTCCTCTCTCAAGGCTTCACACTGGAAGTTCTGTTGCCAAGCTCCTCCTCTCCTTCCTTCCTACCTTCCCTTCTTTCTTCCTGAATTCAATCTTCATTGTGCACGGGGCTAGACGTCAGGAATTAAAACATAAAAAGACTTAGCCTCTGCACTCAAAGAGTGTGCAATCCAGTAGGAAAAAGCAAAATAATGAGGATTATGATAATAAGAGTTTACATTTATTGAGAGATTTCTATGTGTCAGACTGTACTAAACACTATAAGTATTTATTCCTGTACGTGTATGAATTTATTTAATCTTCACAATAACCCAGGTAGGTACTATTATTATCCCTATTGTACCAAAGACGAAACTGAGGCACAGAGAGATTAAATAATGTGCCTAAAGTCACAAAGCTAATAAAAGATAGGACTAGAATCTGGACACAGACAGCCTGGCTAGAAACCTGTGCTTTAACCATCATATTCTACTGCTCCTTCCACATAGACCAGTAGCTCCCAGCTCTGATTGATTTTTCCCCCCAAGGAACATTTGTCACTGTCTGGAAATATTTTTGGTTGTCACAGTTTGGGAGTAGAAAGGTGCTGCTGGCATCTAGCGAGTAGAAGCCAGGGATGCTGCTAACTTCCTGTGGTGCACGGGGCAGCCCCCAGAGCAGAGGATTAATTATCCTGCCCAAAATACCAACAGCGCTGAGACTGAGAAAGCCTGATGTAGACTAATCATTAATTATGGAGGATTTGATAAAAACCTGCATGTGTACACCCTTCAACAAAGAATTCAGAAATTGATATTACCATTTTTGTTATTATTTTCATGGGTTTCATTTTTATTAAACAAGAGGATGATAAAATTTTCAAGCAGTTCTCTCAAATACATCTAACCTGACCCCCAAAATCCAAGAACCCAAATGCTGTTACTTAAATGCAAGATTTTGAGGAGTGAAGGAAGATGGACCAGCTGCTGGTCACCCTTCTTCACTCCCACCTGCCAGCCCCCGCTGGGAGGCTGCGAACACGAGGCTCCAGGCCTTCATGCACATCCTCCTGATCCTGCCATCGCTGGGTCTCCTGAGTGCACTTCTGTGCACCATCGTAGGAAATAATTATCCCCTCTGGACCTGTGCCAATTAAATTCTCCCATGGCTGCCTGTTAACAGAAGCGTGTGGGGAGGCAGGCTGGTTGGCATCCATTTCCTGTTCATCTTATCCAGGCTCCTGCATCATCAGCAAGTGAAGCTTTTTCTCAGGATGCCCACAGCTGCATTCCCAGCCCAGTGAGCCAAACATTCCTGGCCCACCAGCAGGCTCACCATCCCATTTGTAATAAAAAGGGGAAGAGACAGTTTCCGGAGAGCCCTTGTCTGAAGGTTCTGCTCCCTGGCACTGAGAGAAATTTCCCATCCAGGGAGTTCTATCTGGCTGTTGGCTCCCTGCCAGGGAATGGCAGCTGAGGCCACTGGATCCACCCACGAACTTGAAGAATACAGTATGGAAGAGGCTCCTGGAGATTATATTGAGCAGCATTTCTCAAAGCATATTCCATGGAACACTTATCCTGGGAAACCTTGAAAGATCTTAAGGGTATAAATTTCTATGAGTGAATAAGTTTGGGAAACCCTGAGTTAAAGAGAGGTGGACGGGTTACTTTGCAGCAAGACTTCCCAGAGCTTTGAATACAGTCATGTGTCACTTAACAATAGGGATAGGTTCTGAGAAATGCATTGTTAGGCAATTTCATCATTGTGCAAACATCATAGAGTGTACTCACACAAACCTAGACGCACAGCCTACTGCATATCTACCTAGGCTATATGGTACTAATCTGACGGGACCACCATCATATATACAGTCCATTGTTGACTGAAACATCGTTATGTGACACATGACTGTATGTTAATGTGCATTTTGAATGTTTGAAAGAGGACAGTATCATGCAATATTTTCTTGAATTAATAGACCATATGTCTTAGTTTGAATTCTCCCAAAAGCAAAGACAAAGACTTGGGTTCACACGTTCTGCTTCAGCTGCTGGGTTCGCTGGTTCGGATCCCAGGTGTGGACCTACACATTGCTTGTCAAGCTATGCTGTGGCAGGTGTCCCACATATAAAGTAGAGGAAGATGGGTGTGATGTTAGATAAGGGCCAGTCTTCCTCAGCAAAAAGAGGAGGATTGGCAGCAGATGTTAGCTCAGGGCTGATCTGCCTCCAAAAGAAAAAAAAAAAAATGAAGGAGCTGAGAGAATGAAGCAGAGAAAGAACAAAAGGCAGGAAAAGTGCATTAATGAGCTGATTACAAATGTGACCAGTCAGAAGTCAATATTCCTGGAGAACCTCTGAGGAACCATATAAAATGTGACTCAAAATTGTTCCACCAGAGGTCAAAGCTACTAGGCTCATTCCTGATTGGTTGAAGGTTGCCCCAGGGGGTTGGGTGCCCTGCACTTCCCAGGTTGCACTGCATGCTGGCAGAGCAGCCCTCCACAGCTTTGGGGAAAGCCCTGAGGCTGCAAAGCAAGGGGACATTGAGGGAAACACTTGACATGGAACCCTGGCAACACGCATGGAACTTTCCACACAGCTACGCTGAAATAAGATAGAGCAAAGGGAAGTGGAATGGCACACAGGAGTGCTCAGCACAAAAGTCTTTATTTTTCCCCTAGAGCATCTCAGACTTATAGTTCTCCTTAGAACACATAGGAGGAAAGTTAGCTCCAAACTGCTCCCCTAAAATTACAAATTAGGGACAGAAATTCAGAGAGAGTGTGACTTGCCCAAGGTATGTCACAGTATTCCAGGAGAGGCTTACTGTGTTTCTGATCCCTCATCTCCAAAATGTGACTTGTTAAAGCACCTCTCTCCACAGTGAATTCACGAATTACATGCTTAGAATTGTGCCTGGCACATAATAATGGCTCGATAAAACTTACTTGCTATTATCTGCCCCAAAATGAGAGTGATTGCATGCTTGTGAAGTGCTCCCATAGTGCCACGTTCACACCATATTTGTGAAAAGACGTATCCTTCAGTTCCAGAAGCTCACACTGTTAACACGAACTAAGTCATGATTCGTTCCCTCAGCAAGCAGATTTGGACACCTGCACTGTAGTGGATGGCGAGGGTATCACAGTGAATAAGGTAGAAGTGATCCCTTCCTTCATGGAGCCCACAGCCTGGTAGAGAAGAGAGAAATTAAACAGAGCATCCAGTAACTAATTAATTACTTCAATGTGGTGACTGCTCTGAAAGAAAATTGTCTCTGCTCTAAGTCTACTTTCTGGACTCCTGGCAACAGGACACTTTTTTTGGTGTGCCACCACACACATGAACATCAGCCCAGCTGCACCCCCAGAGGCTGCTAGGGGGGCACACACAGTTAACATATGAAGAGCCTAAGGACGTGTCTCCATAAGACCCACAGTCCCAAGTCAACTTGACAAGAAAAAGAATTAAACTTGTTGTCTGGCATTGCCAGCCCTCACCCCACATCGCACACCCAAAGAGGTCACATGTCTTTTTCTCCTTTCCGAACAATGTCAGTGGGAAAAATAACAGAAGACCCTGAGAAAAAATAGTGGCTCTGGCATGAAAATATTTACCATAATCATTTTAATAGGTTTTTGTTTGTTGTTGTTAGTGCCCTTGAGTCGATTCCGACTCCCAGAGACCCCGTGTACAGCAAAGGAGAACCCTGCCCAGTCTTTTTGCGCCATCCTCTCACCTTCCAGCACTGTATCCGACAACGCTCCACTGCTAGTCGTAGGGTTTTCATGGCCAATTTTTTCAGAAGTGGGTGGCCAGGTCCTTCTTCCTAGTCTGTCTTGGTCTGGAAGCTCCACTGAAAGCTGTCCACTGTGGGTGACCTTGCTGGTGTATGAAATACCAGTGGCATAGTTTTCATGCAGCCACCACAGTATGACAACCGGCAGATGGGTGGTGTGGTTCCCTGACCAGGAAACAAACCTGGGCCAAGGCAATGAGAGCGCCGAGTCTTAACCACTAAACCACCAGGGCTTGGCCTTATAATAGCCACCATTTGTTAAACATCAACTCAAGTGGCACTTCATAGCTTACTTTATATGTTATTCATTTAACATTCAACAAGTATTTATCAAGTACCTACTGTCTGCCAGGCTCTGTTCTAGACACAGGACATAATTCTGAACAAAACAGATAAAAGTCCCTACCTTTGTGGGACTGAGTCTATGTGGGGGAGAGAGAGAATACACATAGAAAATGAGGAAACTAGATGGTATGCTAGTGTATCAGGGAGCTTTTGCTGTGTAACAAACCGCTCCAAATCTCAGCAGCTTAAAACTCTAACCATTATTTAGCTCCTAATTCTGCAAATCAGCTGCTTAGGCTGGGTGGTTTTTCTGGTCTCTGCTGGGCTTGCTCACAGGTTTGGGAGGTATCTGACTGGCTTGCGGCTGAGGGCTTGGTCACCTGGGGTCAGGTGGAGCAAACCAGGCTGTTCTGGCCCCTGTGTCTCTCCTGCCTCCAGCAGGCTAGCCAGGGCGTGTTCTCAGGCCTGGGCAGACACACAGAGGTGAACAGCCCAATCCTGCAAGAGGGAACACAGACATGCACACACGCTTGTCAAGTCTCCACTTGCACCATGGTTATTAACATCCCATCGACCAAAGTCACACGACCGAGCCCAGATTCAGTGGTAGGGGACTGCAAAGTTACAGAGCAAAAGACGCAGGTACTGGGAGGCTATTAGTTGGGACAACTACATAAATCACTTTGCCACAGATAGAAAATGAGTGTTACAGAAATAAAGCAGGCTTAGCGAGTTGGAGAGTGCAGAGGCCCAGAAATTTCGAACAGGAGGATGAGGATAGTCCTCCCTGGGGAGGTGACATTTGAGAAAGATTTGTTTCTTCATGTATTACTGTATACTAAGATCATTTCTAATTCTCAGAATAAAACCACACAGTATAAATTATTATCCCCATTTCACAGGTGGAGAAATTGAAGCTCAGAGTGGTTAAGTAACCCTAAGACCTCATAACCAGTAAGTAGTTATAATATTAAATAGGACTCTTTCTATTACGAGAAAACCTAACACAGACTGACATAACCCCTCCCCCTCAAAAGGCGGTGGGGGCTGAATGGCTTACAAATTGAAAAGGTCATTGATAGACACATGGATAGAAAGTATGGCTTTCAGATACACTTGGAGACAGGCCTCAGACTCTGCCACGAGGACCTCACTTCTCTCTTTCTGTTCTTGAGCCAGCTTCCTCTGTATTGGTTCCATTCTTGGACAGCCTCCCCTGGGGTGGCAGGATGGGCACCAGCAGCTGCTTCCGATGTCAAGTCTAGGAGGAAACAGTGAGCGTCTTTTCTGGCAGTTTCCACCAAAATTTGGGGAGTCACTCCAATTGGACCAGTTTCGATCCCGCATAACAAACGCCAGCTATTCACAGTCGCCAGCAGAATGTGATGTGAAAGCTACCTTATGCCCCACCCAGGGGTATGTGCCCCACCTGGGGGGCAGACTGTCCTATTCATAACCAGGCAACACAGTAGGAGCTTGATGAGTGTAAAATATGAATGAATAAATAGACCTCAATGAGGGCTTGGTAACTTGACATGCATCAGTAGTATAGTCTACACAAGCCTGTCTTCTGACCAAATAAAGCCCAAACTCCCTCACTTCTTTATAACAAATCACAGCAACTTTTATAGTGTCTTCCCTCACCCCAAATGCACACCCATAACCTTTATGGATGTCATGCAACTTTACAAGAATTGTTGATTTAACTCTGCAACGCACAAAGGTGGCTGACGGAGCACCTATGGCACAGAGAAAGCAATTACTTTATCTGGAGTCACACAGCAGGCCAGTCCTGGAGCCAGAAAACAGACAAATCCTGATTTGTCCAAAGGCCACCGAGCCATCGCAAAAGCTGTTTGTTCTTCTGTGGAGGAAAATACAAGTAAAATGTCAAAGAGCTCTTTAGAATA